>NC_143261.1:65332740-65957740 GCF_984573655.1 Nuphar pumila | reverse complement strand
CAGCTCTCGCCCCGTGGCATTAAGGGCATTCGGAAGTTAAAAAATAATAAAAAAAGTGTGGAGGATAAAATATTTAATAACAATTCCATCCATTTCAAATAAAAACAAATTGAATGGATGCTTTTTTTTTTAAAACATAGATTTTTGATGATTAAAATTCCTACCCACTGTGAAGAGGACTTTTTCTTGCATTAGGGCAACCATTTAACAAAACACTCTCGCTACCTTCCTCTCATTCTCCGTCAAACACCCTCATTTCATCTGCTGCCTTTCTCCTTACTCACCTTCTTCCCTTGTACTGTCATTTTCAGGTCTAGGTCACTCTTTCTTATATATATATATATATATATATATATATATATATATATATATATATATATATATATATATATATATTACAAATGATTGTACCTACAATCTAATTTGAATATCACGATTTGAGTTGTTTTGAAAGAATCCAGCCTCATAAATGTATTCAGGATGCTCAATTAGTAGGAATTGATTCCAATAAGGTTTTTTCTGTGATAAACCATATTTTATGAGTTGGAAAAAATTGATGCCTTTACAGCTGTTGATTTTTGGATCGTCGAAAAAACCATAGGAATTTATAAAATAACTATTTTACCCTCAAGGATGAATAAGAAAAAAGGATAAGGTAGGATGGAATGAGAACCATTAATAAGATAAGGGAAGAATTTGGAAACCGCCTAAGATGTTAACAAATATAAAGGTTGTTTATAAGTTGGTGATAAATTTGATAAATGAGATAAGATAGTTTCGTAATTTACCACTTGTGTTGATCTGCACATGGCTCTCCTCTACCTATTATAAAACAAGGGTAAGAAGGTGGGATTTGATCCATCACATTCATCAAAATCAATGGCGGTTTTCAAGAACCAAAGCTTCCTCCCTGCTCTCCTCTTGCTCTTCTTGCTGCTACCGGCCTTTGGTACTCTCTCTCTCTCTCTCTCTCTCTCTCTCTCTACTTAATTTGTTAAAAGAGTAATAAGCTGGCCATTTTTAAAAAAAAAAAAATTTACTCTGAGAAACTGTCCCAGGCGGCAGAGACCTAGCCGCGCGCTGGCTCAGCCAGTCGTACTTATTATTCTGTCAGTGTAAAACTCCGAAAGCTTACCCCCCCCCCTCGACTAGCTCCAGATAGTCGCCAAGCTTCAGGTTACCCAGGAAGGTGACGCTCATGGGATTTGAGCCTAGACTGCGCCCCGTCAAACGGCCTAGGCCCCATCCCATTCTGATTCACAATTGGAATGTGCAAGGCTATATTGCACCTGTTTGTTTTGCTTAATTTACATATAAACATATGAACTTTTCTTTTCCCAAACTTTTAAACAGGCCGGGCAGCAATCAATGAAGATCACTACTGCTCAGCAAGAAGCGAAAGATTCACTGGGCTGTGTATCAGTAGCAACAACTGTGCAAGCATCTGCCGCTACGAAAACTTCAAGGGTGGAGCTTGCAGTGCCTTCCTAAGAAAGTGCATCTGCACAAAGCCCTGTTAAGTTTTAAGCTTGGTAGATCGTTCTTACGTAACCATCTTGGCCTGCAAGGAATAAAGCAACCAGAATCGTTCTTTTGTACTGCAATCTTGGCATCCAACTCTTTTCTTTTGCTTCTATGCTTGTGCTGTTTCTCTGAGACTTGGACAAATAAAAGAACGGCAGTGCCGTTCCTGATGTATCTATGGCTTCATCGATCCTATACGCATATGGGTTTCCCTATTTACTTTTGTTCATTGATTCCTATTGGATTCACAGTTTCACGTAATTTATGACGTTGGCCTATTATCATATTCGGAGATAAGGACAGTGAAATCAAATGTTTTACTGGCGTAGTATGACTATTGCGCCAGTAAAACATCCTTTTCCTGTAATTATTATTGGTATTACAGCAGCCAGTACATGTGTTCCGGCTCTAAATAAATAAGTTTAGATTAATTTTTTTATTATGGCAAAATATATATTTAATAAATAGGTAATCATCTAAAACAAAATAAATTTTGTTAAAAAATGTATTATGAAAAAATATTAAAGCCAAAAAAAACTGTTTTTTACCGCTTGTAATTGAAGAAGGTAACTTATCATTAATTTAATGGCAAAAAAGTAAGACGGGTGTGACCTTTGGTAGGTCATTCAAGGTTGCAATTGAGAATATTAAGGAAGAAAAAAAGAAAGAAAGAGATGTATGTTTTCATTCTTATATAAAAAGGTAATAGAAAATGATCATATAGTCCTCAAAATTTGGGCCGTTCGCATAATTAACTTCTAATTTGCCAAAATTCTCCACCTATCAAAAAAAAATGTTGATTTTAACCATTTTATCCTTCAAAGGTGTTTTGTGTGGCCCTCCACATTTGTACCAATATGTAGTGAATGCCGTGTAGGTACGAACCCCGCATACAGGATTCACAGTTTTACGTGGTTTACCTGTGGATGTTTGGAGACCTGTGGAAACTACATGTGCATCTTCCTTCGAAAGTTAGACAGTCTTTTCACTCTCAGACGTTCGTCATTCATAAGTTCTTCCTGTGAAGGTCAGTAGATTCGCACATAATTTATAACAATTTATGACTCTCTTCCGCTAATGCGATTTACCACTTAGTCTAACAAACGTGTGTGATTTCTTAGTGTTTTACAGCGAATGTCATCTGATTTACGAATAATATAGAAAAACCAGCAAGCCTCTTCCTCTAACATGTTTCTCATCAGACATTTGTGCTTTCTTAGGGTTTTGCTGCGAATGGTAGAGAATTCATGAATAATTTAGAACAACGAGCAAGTCTCATTTCTCTTGCAGCAACCATTGAATTATCTATGTCCGAAATTTCATCTTATTTTGATTTGATTGTCAATATTTTTATTTTAATACATTTATTTAATTCTAATATGTCGGTCAATTGCTAAATATTTGTGCAAATGTCTAGGACAAATCTGCTCACTATTTTATTTTCTCTCCCATCAGCTCTCCTCCCACCTTACAAGTTTCCTGAAGCATGATTAGTAGTGTTGTGACAGGGACAGTTGGTCCGGTCTGTCTGAATTCAGGTTCAGCCGTCTGATGCTAGGTTAGGGAATGACTCCAGGTGAGGTCACAGCTATGCCCCCACTGCTCTGTTGTGGCTGGCCCACGAACTATGCAAAATAAAGAATCATGGGGATTACGAAATAACTAAAAACACTACAAGAAAAATGTGATGTAGCGACGGATATTAGCAATGGATTTTTTTCGTCGTAACTTTGCGTCGGATTAGCGAGAGAATCTAATTCGTCGCTAAGATTTGTAATATTGATGAATGTAGCGACCGAAAACCTTCCGTCGCTAAATCCGTCGTTACGTAACGACGGATTAGCGATGACACGTTTTTGTAGCAAGAAACGCGACGATTGACGCGAGAAGATTTTTGTCGCTACCTAGTGATGACATCAGCGACGGAAATATTTTGTCGCTAAAGGCTCCTGTAAATTTACGATGGCTTGGCGACAGAATAATTTTGTCGCCAAAGTCATTGCTAATTTTCGCGTAAATCCCTAACTAAAGCCCTTTTCCTTCTTTTCTTGTTTCCGCTCTCCCGCCCTCTCGACGTCGCTCGATGCCTTCCTCCGCCGCCCGGCCCGCCGCCCGACGCCTTCCTCATTCCGCCCAGCCCGACGCCTTCCTCCGGCGCTCGACGCACTCCCCGACCCGTCGCCCCGCGTTCCGACCGACCCGTCGCCCCGCGTTCCGACCGGCCCGTCGCCCCGCCGACCGACGCACTCCCCGGCCCGCCGCCCGTCGCTCCCTGGTGTGCCGCCCATCACCCCCCGTTCCGCCGCCCGTCGCACCGCGCCCGCCGCAGGTAAATTTTTTTTCCCTCAGCAGGGGGGTCGCCCCCCGCCTGCCCCTTCTATTTTTTTTCTGGCAGGGGGGTCGCCCGTCGCAGACCGCCTGTCCCTTCTATTTTTTTTTTCGGCAGGGGGTCGCCCCCTACCGCGTTCTATTTTTTTCGGCAGGGGTCGCCCCCTGCCGCGTTCGTTTTATTTTTTCCGGCAGGGGGTCGCCCCTGCCGCATTTGGTTTTTTTTGGCAGGGGGGCAATCCCCTGCCACGTTCTATTTTTTCGAGCAAGGGGTCGCTCCCTGCCGCATTTTGTTTTTTCCAGCAGGGGGTCGACCCTCCTGCCTTGTTTGTTTTTTTTTTCGGCAGAAGAGTGACCCCTGCCGCGTTTTGTTTTTCCTGACAGGGGGTGTGGACCCCCTGCCTCATTGTTTTTATTCTGACAGGGGTCGACCCCCCTACCTCGTTGTTTTATTCGAGCAGAGGTTTGCCCCCTGCTTTTCCGGCAGGGGGTCGCCCTCCTGCCATTTTTTTTTTCCGGCAGGGAGGCGACCCCCTGCCTCATTTTTTTTTTCGGCAGGGGGTTGCCCCCTTGCCTCATTTTTTTATTCGGGCAGAGGGTCGCCCCCATGCCTCATTTTTTTTTCGGCAGAGGGTCGCCCCCCTACCTCATTTTTTTATTCGAACAGAGAATCGCCCCCATGCCTTTTTTTTCGGCAAGGGGGCGACCCCTGCCTCATTTTTTTTTTCGGTAGGGGTCGCTCTCATGCCTTATTTTTTTATTCGATAGGGGGACGCCCTCCTGCCATTTTTTTTTTATTCGGGCAAGAGGTTGCCCCCCAACCCCCTGCTTTTCCGTTAGGAGGGTGACCTTGCCTCGGTTTTTTTTTCGGCAGGTGGTGACTTCATTTTAACACAGGGTTTCTTGCAGATTTTTCAACGGAACCCGCTTGTGTCCCGTCACCCATGGTAAGTAAGTGACAAAAATAATGCAAATCGGGTAAATATCGTAGTGTGTAAGTGATGCAAGCGCATCACATGTTATTTAATTTATTGGATGTAACACTTTATTGTTCACACACGCACTCAGTTGTTGATATCTAGGACTGTTTTGTTGGCGTTTGGAGATCATGCTGAGCATGATTTTAAATTTATGAGAATAGAATTGTTCTTATTTTTTGAGTACGGATTTCATGCTAGGCATGGTAGTAGTTAGTGGGATATTGAAGTGTGTTTGTTGCAGGTACATGTTTGACATTTTTTTGATATGAATGATTTCGATGTATTGTAATGTTTGATGTGATTGTATTCATGCTTGCATGTAGTTACTTTCAATTTGATTATGACTTTCATGTTAAATTGTATAATGAAAGCATGCTTCAAATAAATGTATCGTGTCATGAATACTTTGCACATGAAAATATTAAGTTATCAATGCATGCATCATAATTCTTGTGATTGTATGACATCATATATTGCATGATAAATTTGATATTTTCTTCATCATAGCATTCTAATGGTTCTCTTTTAACTGGTTAGGATACTATTTGTAACATCATACGACAAAATGACTGCAAATCGTGAATGAATGTACCATAAGATAGTTGACAATGAGTTATCGCATGAATATATGGATGGTGTTGAAAGTTTTATTGAATTTGCAACGACAAGTGTCAGTACAGTGGATCCCACAGGTCGAATTAGGTGTCCCTGTAAGATTTGTAAGAATAATCGATTTGTAGAACCTCATAGCATTAGACATCACCTATACAGAAAGGGTTTTGTGAGTGATTATCAGAATTGGACGTTTCATGGAGAAGAATTTAGAAACAATTTTGATGCACGGGTAAATGTAGTGCACGATAATCCATATATGGATTTGATATTTGATGTTGCAGGAACAGAACTGGGTTCTACTATGAGTCCTGGGGATGTAAGAACTGCAGTAGATAAAAAATCACCAAATGATGCAGCTAGTAGATTTTATGATTTACTTAGAGATGTTGATGAGCTACTTTGGAACGGTTGCGAGAGTCACACTATCTTGTCTGCAGTTCTTCAACTAATGAATTTGAAATCCAAGTATAATTTGAGTCAATTATGTTTTGACCATTTGTGCATGATTGTGAAGAGTATGTTGCCCAAAGATGAGAAATTGCCACAAAATTTCTATCGTGCGAAAGTTATGGTCAACGCTCTAGGTATGGGGTATAAAAAGATTGATGCTTGTCCAAATCACTGCATGTTGTATTTCAAGGATCAGGAAAACAACATATCATGCCCCTCATGTGGGCATCCTCGGTTCAAGCTAAAGACAAGAGGCAATGGTAGCACGAGATCAAAGAAAGTTTCATACAAGTCGTTCTGCTATTTTCCTATCACTCCTAAATTGCAACGATTGTATATGTCTTCAAGGAAAGTTCAACATATAAGATGACATGCAAATAAAGTTTGACACGATGAAGACAAGATCACGCATCTTGTTGACGCTGAAGCTTGGAAGCACTTTGATCGTACTCATCAGAACTTCGCAATGGAAGTGAGAAATGTTAGACTCGGTCTATGTACATATGGATTTAATCCATTTGGGGGTAGATCAACTCCATACTCATGCTGGTCAGTATTTGTAACTCCATACAACCTTCCACCAAGCTTGTGCATGAAGCGTACAAATCTTTTCTTATCTTTGTTGATTCCTAGTCCGACCTCACCTGGCCAAAATCTTGATGTATATTTAAGGTCATTGATTGATGAATTAAAAGTACTGTGGGATAACGGTGTTACCACGTATGATGCCTACAAAAAACAAAATTTCAATATGAAGGCCACTGTTATATGGACAATCAGTGACTTCCCTGCATATATGGTATGTTATCTGGTTGGAGCACACATGGGAGGTTGGCATGTTCGTACTGCATGGAGAATACAAAAGCTTTTAGATTGACGCATGGAAGGAAGCCTTGCTGGTTTGAGTGTCATTGTCGATTTTTACCTAACGACCATCCGTTCTGACGATAAAGGAATGCATTTAGCGCATACACAACTGAAATGGAAGGTCCATCCACAAGATTATCTGGCATAGAGATTTTAAGAAGATTGTGATACTTTCCAGGTGTATTAACAGATGCCCGCAGTCCGACACCCTTCCTTGGATTTGGGAAGGATCACAATTGGACAAAGATCTATTTTTGGGGAACTACCATATTGACCGACCCTATTAATACGACATAATTTGGATGTGATGCATGTGGAGAAAAATGTGTTTGATAATGTGTTGAATACAATAATGAATGTTAAAGGAAAAACGAAGGATAATCCGAAGGCCCGTATGGATTTAAAAGTAATATGTAAAAGACCATAATTGGAACTCAAAGAGTATAATGGCAAAGTACTGAAACCAAAGGCAAAGTACGTGCTTGAACCTGATCAAATAAAGCATGTATGTCAATGGTTGAGATAGTTGAGATTTCCATATGGATATGTCTCTAACATTGCTCGGGCTGTGAAGATTGACGATGGACACTTATATGGGTTGAAGAGCCATGATTGTCATATCTTTATGCAACGATTGATACCCCTAGCATTTCATGATATGTTAGACAAACCTATATGGGGGGTATTGTCTGAGTTGAATGGATTTTTTAGAACATTGTGTGTATTGGAAGTCGTAGTATCTGATGTAAAGAATCTCGATGACTCTGTCATCACCATTGTTTGTCTGCTAGAAAAGATTTTTCTGCCAGCATTTTTCGATGTTATGGAACATTTGATCATACATTTGCCATATGAACTAAGGGTTGGTGGCCTTGTGCAATATCGATGGATATACCCATTTGAAAGGTATATGTTTTCTTATATTTGTCTCTTCAATGACAGATATTTCAAATTTGAAATATATATTTTTGACAGATGCATGTTTGACCTCAAAAAAAAGGTTCGTAATAAAGCAAGAGTAGAAGACTCTATTTGTGAGGCATACACTTTAGAAGAGATTTCAAATTTCTCATCTATGTATTTTGAACCTCACATTCTAACACGTTACACATGTCCGCCTCGTAACGATGATGGAGAACAAGTAACTATAGCTGACAAGCTGTCGATATTTCAACCACTTGGGCTTGGGCATGCATTTGGTAGTTGCCGATCAAGACTCTTGACAGATCGAGAGCAAGATGTAGTACATATCTATATATTTTTTAATTGCTCAGTGATCGACCCATACATCGAGTAAGTATATATAGACGCAATACAATTATAAACCCTTTTATGTTATATATATGCATACATAGTTCGGTAATATAAGTATTTGTGGTTTGCAGACGATTTGATCTGGAGTTGCGAAGAGAAGTTTCACATCTCACTGATGCAGAAGTACAAAAAGAACGTGAAACTAAGTTTGTGGAGTGGTTGAAACAGTTGGTAAGGACGCTGACATAAATTGTGTACTTGTAAACAACACTAAGTTACTTAATTGGTCATGATCATAATCATTGTGTATGTTTGTGTGTAGGTCTGCCATGGTGATGTTAAAGATCAAGGAATATGTGATTTAGAAAATGGTCTGACCAAAATTGTGCAATATTACAATGGGTACATCGTAAATGGTTATCGATTTCATACAAAAGATTACGGTATAAACAAATCAACGATGAATAGTGGCGTGTGTGTCAAGGGTAGCAGCTACGGTGAAAATAAACATGATTACTACGGTGTTATAGAGGAAATAATGTAGTTGACTTACTTAGGCATAAATAATAGGGTAACTTTATTCAAGTGTCATTGGTTTGATCTAACTGCAACAAGACTCGACAAAGCCTCAGGCATTGTGGAGGTGAATCATAAATCAAGGTTTGAAACATATGAACCATTCATATTAGCCTCGCAAGCTCAACAAGTTTATTATACTTTATATCAGAGTACAAAAAAGTCAGATAGAAATGAATGGTGGGCAGTTTGCAAGGTGAAGTTCAAATTATACCCTGAGTATGATCAGTTACAGAAAGACAAGTTAGTTGAAGAGAGTGATTACTATCAATCAGATGATATCTATGACTTCTCTTATGGTCACGATGTTGCGCATGATATGCATGTCATATCTCCATTGGTCAATGAAACATTCATAGAAGAATGTGATCTAAATGATATACCAAATGGATGGGCAAACAATGAAGAAGAAGAAGAAAAAGAAAAAGAAGAAGAAGAATTCTCAAGCTAGTGAGCAAAATCTTATAATACAACCCTCTATTTGAATGTATTGCAATACTCGATATGAATGATTTGAATTATTTGAATATATTGTAATACTTGATGCGAATGAATGAGTTGTATTGCAATACTTGATGTGAATGATTTGAATGATTTGAATGTATTATAATACTTGATGTGAATGATTTGAATGTATTGCAATACTTGATTTGAATGTATTACAATACTTGATGTGAATGATTTGAATTATTTGAATGTATTGTAATACTTGATGTGAATGATTTGAATGTATTGCAATGATGTGAATGATTTGCAAGTATTCCAATGATTTGAATTATTTGAATGTATTGTAATACTTGATGCGAATTATTTGAATGTATTGTATGACATTTTTTATTTGTTAGAATATGGTTCGTGAAGCTTACAGTGGTCGTTCATCCAGTAGTAGTCAGGCCAAACCTTCATCTTTACGGGCGCTTGTGATAGATATATCATTTAACTAATTCGATGCTTGATTAGTTGAAATGCGGATTCTGAGAATTTCTAACGTATTTTTTTACAGATGATGTTTCGCTTGTACATGACCCACCTACATCGGTTGATTATACAAGTCAGGAGCCAACATAGGATGCAGAGTCTTCTCAGTCTGGCACAAGAAGACTCATTCGAATAGTGTATATCGATAATCAACCGTAAGTATTTCGTTTTTACTTATTGCATATCTTATAAATATTTTATATTGATATTTACTGTGTACCAATTCATGTGCAGCACGAGGTTTGAGCCACAAGAAGTAGTACGCGAGATTAGAAATTCACTTCTTCAACATCTACCAAGACCGATCGTTCAATGAAAACAGTATCCAAAAGATATGATAGACAGATTGTGGTCCTCATTCACGGTATACAGTTGTTTGTCATAGTTAATATGTTTCATATTTAATTTTTTTTTATAGTCATGTCTACTAACTTTCTGAAAATATATATAGGTTTCGAATCGCTTCGCGACTACGGTGGAGGAACATGATGCAAGGAAGGTGTGGCAGCCAATCGATTTGCAGACATGCTGCACAATATGAAGACTGCAGCAAAAAAAGCATCTGGGGAAATATATGATCCACTATAGTGGAAGGGCCATGACTTTATTACTATCAGGAGAGATTATTGAGATGGAATGTGCGACAAGTGGGCAGGAGATGCATTTCGAAATTGATCTGCGAAGGCTGCACAAAATCGAGCGAAAATGCCCGAAGTCCATCTACACACAGGTGGATCTAAGACTTTTGGGAGCCACCTGAAGAAAATGGTAACGCATCAATATATATATTATCAATTTTATAAGTATTGTTGTAAACCTGTTAACTAAATCTTTTATCATTTAACTTCGCAGGAAGCAGAAAAAGGAGGCATTGTACCATATAAGGATGTGTTTGTTGAAACACATAAACGGAAGACCACGAGAGACTTCGTATCAGAGAAGGTGAGAACGACAATGATATGTATTTATTCTATTAATAATCATTGTAATATACAAGTTATCATAAACATTGTAATTCTTAATTATTAACACATACTGTAAACATTATTTTGTAGGAGGCATATGAGCAACAGATGATAGAGCGATATGACGATGACTCTACTCAGCATCCATCATTTGATCCTGCAGCATGGGTGACTGCAGCAGGTGAACCCAAAAAGGGTTGTGTGTTCGGGTTTGGGAGTAATATGAACACCTCACCTGTCGTTGCTTCCTCCAGTCACGGCTCACATACTTGTTCCGTCGATATAAGCTCCAAGCATCCTATTTTTTCTGGTGATGATGTATGTCAAATCGTTAAGGACACAATGCGTGTCTACTTCCATGAAACCATCGTCGACGTTCTCTGAGCTGAGTTCAACAGTTTTTTGTTGAACAGGGAAACTTCGATTGCAGGTGTCTCTCAAGTATGAAAGTTTTGTGTGATATATTGCATGTCGTTAGATTTCATATAACTTTGATTGTCTTAACTTATGTGCATTGAATATAATTTATTTCAGTATAATATTTTTACTGTCTTTGAACACATATACAGCACGAGCATGGTAGAATCACATATACAATTTTTTATTGCCTTAGAGCACATATGAGCATGGTAGAGTTACATATAAAGTTTTTTTTACTGCTTTAGAACACATATGAGCATGATATAATCACATATACAGTTTTTTGCCTGCTTTAGAACACATATGAGCATGATAGAATCACATATAAAGTTTTTGCCTGCTTTAGAGCACATACGAGCATGATAGAATCACATATACAGTTTTTTTTACTACCTTAGAACACATATGAGCATGATATAATCACATATTCAGTTTTTTGACTGCCTTAGAACACATATGAGCATGACAGAATCATATATACAGTTTTTTTCTGCCTTAGAGCACATATGAGCATGGTAGAATCATATATAGAGTTTTTCTGACTGCCTTAGAACACATATGAGCATGATATAATCACATATTCAGTTTTTTGACTGCCTTAGAACACATATGAGCATGATAGAATCACATATAAAGTATTTTGTCTGCCTTAGAGCACATATGAGCATGATAGAATCACATATAAAGTTTTTTTGACTGTCTTAGAATACATATGAGCATGCTATAATCACATATTCAGTTTTTTTACTGTCTTAGAACATATATGAGCATGATAGAATCACATCTACAGCTTTTTGCTTGCCTTAGAGCACATATGAGCATGGTAGAATCACATATAGAGTTTTTTTTACTGCTTTAGAACATATATGAGCATGATATAATCACATATACAGTTTTTTGTCTGCCTTAGAACACATATGAGCATGATAGAATCACATATAAAGTTTTTGCCTGCCTTAGAGCACATATAAGCATGATAGAATCACATATACAGTTTTTTTGACTGCCTTAGAACACATATGAGCATGATATAATCACATATTCAATTTTTTGATTGCCTTAGAACACATATGAGCATGACAGAATCACATATACAGCTTTTTCCTACCTTAAAGCACATATGAGCATGGTAGAATCACATATAAAGTTTTTCTGACTGCCTTAGAACACATATGAGCATGATATAATCACATATAGAGTTTTTTTACTGCCTTAGAACACATATGAGCATGATAGAATCACATATAAAGTTTTTTGCCTGCCTTAGAGCATATATGAGCATGATAGAATCACATATAAAGTTTTTTTACTGTCTTAGAACACATATGAGATGCTATAATCACATATTCAGTTTTTTTACTGTCATAGAACAAATATGAGCATGATAGAATCACATATACAGCTTTTTGCCTGCCTTAGAGCACATATGAGCATGGCAGAATCACATATAGAGTTTTTCTGACTACCTTAGAACACATATGAGCATGATATAATCACATATTCAGTTTTTTGACTACTTTAGAACATATATGAGCATGATAAAATCACATATAAAGTTTTTTGCCTGCCTTAGAGCACATATGAGCACGATAGAATCACATATAAAGTTTTTTTTACTGCCTTAGAACACATATGAGCATGCTATAATCACATATTCAGTTTTTTGACTGCCTTAGAACACATATGAGCATGCTATAATCACATATTCAGTTTTTTGACTGCCTTAGAACACATATGAGCATGATAGAATCACATATACAGCTTTGTGTTTGCCTTAGAGCACATATGAGCATGGAAGAATCACATATAGAGTTTTTCTGACTGCCTTAGAACACATATAAGCATGATATAATCACATATTCAGTTTTTTGACTACCTTAGAACACATATGAGCATGATAGAATCACATATAAAGTTTTTTGCCTACCTTAGAGCACATATGAGCATGATAGAATCACATATAAAAAAAATTTGACTGCCTTAGAACACATATGAGCATTCTATAATCACATATTCAGTTTTTTGACTGCCTTAGAACACATATGAGCATGATAGAATCACATATACAGCTTTTTGCCTGCCTTAGAGCACATATGAGCATGGTAGAATTACATATAGAGTTTTTCTGACTGCCTTAGAACACATATGAGCATGATATAATCATATATAGAGTTTTTTTACTGCCTTAGAACACATATCATTCATGATAGAATCACATATAGTGTATAATTTATTTCAATATATTTTATTTATCAATACTGACCTTTCTTTTCTTGTGTAGGTTGTTGGCGATAATCAATGTAGTGGAGCTGAAGGGACAGATCAAGGGAATGAACAAGAAGACCCACAAAATCTTGGCGAATTTTAATGTGTTGAATTTGTTCTACTTTTTTTTTGTTTTGAAAATGTAAATGTTGAATTGTAAATAATTAAAACTTGCGAATTTTAAAGTGGAACGATTAATTGTTTTAGTTTCCTTTTATATGTATTTTTATGTGTACTTTGTTTTTTATTCACAGGAAATATAAATTGTACAGGAAATATAAATTATAGCACGGGAAATTTTTTCTCGATATTTAATTTTCAAATATTTTTTAAATTTTTTTCCTTGTTTGCGACGGATTAGCGATGGATATATCCGTCGCTATTTATTATTACCGTTAAAGTTAGCGACGGAGTAGCGACGACAGTAAATCCGTTGCCAAACTGAAGTCATTGTTTAGTAATGACGGCCTTGCGACGAAAGTTGCCATTTGTTATTCTGTCGCAACTTAGAGATGGAACTGACGATAGATACAGTATGTCGCTATGTAGCGACAGAACTGGCGACAGACATATGTCGTCGCTTATTAGCGTCCAAAAAATCATGATGGAAGATATTCATCGCTACTCTGACGTTAAGCCATAGCTAATCTGGTTAGCGACGGATTAGCCGCAGATTAGCGACAAATTTAGGTCGTCGCTAATCCATTGGTTTGTTGTAGTGAAAGTAAAAGTTGTCAAGTAGAGTCTTTGAAACGTGACTCCACACAAAGAGAGGGTGATGTGTGTGTTGGGTCCAGCCCTATCCCTTATTAATGGTGTGGGGAAGTGGAATAGTCACCCACTACTTCTCATTAATGTAGGAGAAGTTGAAGGGCCAACCCTATCCCTCCATTAATGATGTAGGGAAGTGTAATAGTCACCCACTTTCCATTAATGCAGAAAGTTGAAGGGTCAAAACCCCTTCGGTTTCTGGAATGAGTCTAGAAGGTTCATATCTAAAAGACTTTATGTCATCTATAAATAGGGGTGCATAGGTTGTGTGCTGGAGTGATAAGAGCAGAATGCTGTGAGCAAAGTGGCTATGTGCAGCGTGCAAAGAGAGAAGAAGTAAGAGAGAGAGAGTAGAGAGAAGAAGAGGAAGGAATAAGGTTTGTCACCACGCATTGATCAGAAAAATCAGAAAAGGGGAATGAGACAGAATTATCAAAAATCAAAGAAGATACCACAGCCACAGTTGAAGGTGAGCTTGTGATTTTGTCTACTACTAATGATCCATGTATCTGTGTGTGCCAAGATACAAATTGGATCATAGACACAGGAGCCTCGTACCATGTCACACCACGGAGAGAGTATTTTAGTACATACAAGATCGGTAATGTTGGTGTTGTCCGAATGGGAAACACAGGAACGTCAAAAATTATAGGGATTGAAGATATTCATCTTCAGACCAGTCTTGGGTACATGTTGATACTCAAGGATGTCAGACATGGTCTAGACTTGAGGTTAATTTTGCTTTCAGTAGACAAGCTTGATGAAGAGGGCAAAAGCAGTATTTTTAGCCAAGGACAGTGGAAACTCAGCAGCGGGTCATTGATTCAGGCTAGAGGAAAGAGATGTTGTACTCTTTACAAGATGCAAGGAAAGGTATGCAAGAAACAGTTGAATACAGCTGAGGACTCTTCTATTGATTTGTGGCACAGTCGATTAGGCCACATGAGTGAGAAGGGCTTGCAGATTCTTGCTAAGAGAGGGCAACTTCCAGAGTTAAAAGGTACACATCTAAACTCGTGTGTTCATTGCTTAGCTGGTAAGCAACATAGAGTATCTTTTGTTAGAAATGTCTTTTATAAAAAATCTCACATTCTGGAGCGAGTTTATATTGATGTTTGTGGTCCTCTGAGAACAAAAATTGTTAATGGTTTTACTGATGTGAAAACTTTCAGTGGTGCACTTTATTTGTTACTTTTATAGATGACTTATCCAGGAAGGTTTGGGCATACCTTCTAAAACCCAAGGATCAAGTTATTGATGTATTCAAGCAATTTCATGCTATGGTTGAGAGAGAAACAGGAAAACAGCTGAAATGCATCAGGTCAGATAATGGTGGCGAGTACACAGGTCCATTCCATGAATATTGTAAAATTCATGGAATTTGCCATGAGTTGACAATTTCAGGTACCCCACAACACAATGCAGTTGCAGAAAGGATGAACCATACAATTGCAGAAAGAATCAGGTGTATGCTTGCGCAGTCTAAGCTACCAAAGAAATTCTGGGGTGAGGCTTTAAGGACAACAGTTGATGTGGTCAACCTGTCTCATGCTCATGCCTTAGCAAATGATGTTGCAGATAGGATGTGGTTAGGAAAGGATGTGTCCTATAAGCACCTGAGGGTATTTGGATGCAGAGCATTTGCACATATCCCCAAGGAAGAGAGGTCCAAGCTTGATGATAAGGCAAGGCAATTCATTTTTTGGGGATATGGTGATGCTGAATTCAGCTATAGGCTATGGGATCCAGAGAAGCAGAAGGTATTCAAATCCAAAGATGTGGTATTCTTTGAAGACCAGACACTTGAAGATATCAAGAAAGAGGTGGCAATTCATACTTCTACAGGTGGATCTATCCACTTAGATCCAGTTACTTCTCCAGTGGCACAAATTGAAGAAAGAGCAGTGTAGAAAGATGATGCAGAAGCTAATATTGATTTACCTGCAGACCATGTTGAGCAAAAAGAAGTTGGAGAACAACCTCCTCTAGAACCCCAGCTGAGACGATCTTCGTGAGAGTCACAACTTTCTAGAAGGTATTCTCCACATGAGTATGTAATGCTTACTGATGCAAGTGAATCAGAGAGTTACTAGGAAACACAAGAGTGTGAGCAGAAAGAGCAGTGGCTAATAGCTATGCATGATGAGATGAATGCATTGCAGAAGAACCACACTTATGACTTGGTGGAACTATAAGAAGGCAGAAAGGCCTTGAAGAACAAGCGGGTTTTCAGGTTGAAGACTCAAGAACAAAGTTCTCAACCAAAGTATAAATCCAGATTGGTTGTGAAAGGCTTTGGTCAAAAGCAAGGTATTGACTTTGAAGAGATTTTCTCTCCTTTTGTTAAAATGTCTTCTATTCATGTTACTCTAGGTATTGCTACTAGCCTGGACTTGGAGATTGAGCAATTAAATGTGAAGACTGTTTTCCTCCATGGTGATTTGGAGGAGGAGATATACATGGAGCAACAAGAAGGCTTCAAAGTCAAAGGCTCAAGAAGAAACTGAGTAAGACCTTTGCAATGAAGAACATGGGGCCAACAAAGAAAATATCGGGCATGCAGATCTCTCGTGATAGAAAAACCAAGAAGATATGGTTATCACAGGATAAGTATATCGAGAAGATATTGAACAGGTTCAGTATGAACAATGCAAAGCTAGTTGGTTCTCTTTTTGCAGGTCACTTTAAGCTAAACTCAGAGCAGAGTCCATCAAATGACGAGGAGAAGGAGAAAATAAAGAAAGTTCATTATGCTTTAGCAGTCGGAAGCTTGATGTATGTGATGGTATGTACGAGACCAGACATCGCATATGCAGTAGATGTTGCTAGCAGATTTCTTGCAAATTCAGGAAAAGAGTATTGGACAGCAGTAAAGTAGATCTTTAGATATCTTAGAGGGAGCTCCAAAGTTTGTTTAAGCTTTAGGGGTGGACCACCTGTCTTGACAGGTTACACAGATGCAGATATGGCTGGAGATATTGATACAAGGAAGTTCACATCAGGTTTTGTACTCACTTTTGCAGGGAGAGATGTATCATGACAGTCAAAATTGCAAAGGTGTATTGCTTTGTCTACTACAGAGGCAGAGTACATTGCTCTTACAGAAGCTTGCAAAGAGATGCTACGGATGAAAAGATTCTTGAAAGAGTTGGGTTTAGAGCAAGACAAGTACTTAGTGTACTGCGACAGTCAGAGTGTCATTCATCTTGCCAAGAATCTGAGTTTTCACTCAAAGTCAAAACATATAGATATCAGGTACCATTGGATCCGAGATGTGTTTGAGAAAATTTTACTTCATCTTGCAAAGATCTCCATAAATGATAATGGTGCAGATATGCTGACAAAGGCCTTATCGATGGAGAAACAAAATACATGTCGGCAGCTGGCCGGCATGAACTTGTGAACACCCCAAATTTTCCAAAATTTTGTAAAAATGACCCTTTTGCCCCTAACCCCGTTTTCTGAGAAAATCAAGTCATTTCTTCAGATTCTCTGAATTAAATTCCATAAAGCTATATTCAAAATTAATTCTGGATCCGAATCCAGTGCTTTAAGTCCATATTTCTTCAAAATCCGGATCCAAATATATTTTCTGAAGAAATTTTCTCAAAATAGCTTTTAAATTCTAAATAGCTTTTAAATCCTCAGAAAAATTCCCTTTTGTAAATATTTTTGCAAAAACACAAAAAAAAAATTAGTCTTAACCTTTGTTTTCTCACAAACTTTAGGATTTTATTCTAAAAATACAAAAAAATTGAAAAATAAACTAAAAACCAAAAAAAAATTGAGAAAAGCTATAAAGAAAATGGATGATTCGCAAGCTTTTGAAGCCATTTTGCTGAAAACCTCATTTTTCCTAACCATTTTTACAAAAATTTCTCAAAAGGAGTCCTCTTATTGGAAAATGAGGAAAGCTTCAACGGATTCCCCCCCCCCCCCCCCCCCCCCGCATCTCCCTCCTCTCCTCTTTCCATCGTTGATCTCAAAACGGCCTTCGTCGCCCTTCACCCTCGATCCTCAACTAACCTTCCTCTTGAACCTTCGTCCTTCCCCTTTAAGAGCAGCACTCGGGGAAGAACGAGGGGATCCCATTTTGTTTCGCATCATCAACCTTCTCTAAGTAACACATCATCCACAATCGGGTTTTCTCGAGAAGAAAGGATTTCAATCCACTCTCCATCCAACAAGCTTCCCCTCCAGGCTACTGAGGAAAAACCTCCTCCTTCTAGAGTTCTGCAGCAAGAACACGGTGGGTACCCCTCTCCTTCTTTGATTTTCCCTAAATTTTCTTGTAAGATTTTCTGTTTTAGCCTCCATTAAGGCACAAACTTTAGGATTTTATTCTAAAAATACAAAAAAATTGTGTTACTTAGAGAAGGTTGATGATGCGAAACAAAATGGGATCCCCTCGTTCTTCCCCGAGTGCTGCTCTTAAAGGGGAAGGACGAAGGTTCGAGAGGAAGGTTAGTTGAGGATCGAGGGTGAAGAGCGACGAAGGCCGTTTTGAGATCAACGATGGAAAGAGGAGAGGAGGGAGATGCGGGGGGGGAATCCGTTGAAGCTTTCCTCATTTTCCAATAAGAGGACTCCTTTTGAGAAATTTTTGTAAAAATGGTTAGGAAAAATGAGGTTTTCAGCAAAATGGCTTCAAAAGCTTGCAAATCATCCATTTTCTTTATAGCTTTTCTCAATTTTTTTTTTGTTTTTAGTTTATTTTTCAATTTTTTTGTATTTTTAGAATAAAATCCTAAAGTTTGTGAGAAAACAAAGGTTAAGACTAATTTTTTTTGTGTTTTTGCAAAAATATTTACAAAAGGGAATTTTTCTGAGAATTTAAAAGCTAT
Source organism: Nuphar pumila (assembly GCF_984573655.1). Lineage (NCBI taxonomy): Eukaryota > Viridiplantae > Streptophyta > Magnoliopsida > Nymphaeales > Nymphaeaceae > Nuphar > Nuphar pumila. The sequence continues at coordinate 65,938,903 of NC_143261.1, read as the reverse complement.
TTAGAATTTAAAAGCTATTTTGAGAAAATTTCTTCAGAAAATATATTTGGATCCGGATTTTGAAGAAATATGGACTTAAAGCACTGGATTCGGATCCGGAATTAATTTTGAATATAGCTTTATGGAATTTAATTCAGAGAATCTGAATAACTGACTTGATTTTCTCAGAAAACGGGGTTAGGGGCAAAAGGGTCATTTTTACAAAATTTTGGAAAATTTGGGGTGTTCACAGAACTCCAGTTGATTAGTTGAATTGGAGTATCCCCTTGGGCTGGAGGGGGAGATTTTTGGGTCCAGCTTTATCTCTCATTAATGGTGTGGGGAAGTGGAATAGCCACCCACTACTTTTCATTAATGCAGAAGAAGATAAAGGGTCAGCCCTATCCCTCCATTAATGATGTGGGGAAGTATAATAGTCACACACTTCCCATTAATGCAGAAAGTTGAAGGGTCAAAACCCATTCAGTTTCTGGAATGAGTCTAGAAGGCTCACATCTAGAAGACTCTATGCCATCTATAAATAGGGGTGCAGAGGTTGTGTGTTGGAGTGATAAGAGCAGAGTGTTGTGAGCAAAGTGGTTGTGTGCAGCGTGCAGAGAGAGAAAAAGTAAGAGAGAGAGAGTAGAGAGAAGAAGAGGAAGGAAGAAGGTTCGTCATCGCGCATTGATCCTCAGAGAGAGGTGTTGGTTGTGGTGTGAGTTTTGACTCGGGTTGTGCACCCGAGAGATAATCTTGTATCCATCTCTTCCTGTGATTCCTTTGTTGTTATTCTCTTTAGCTTTGAGCAAGCTATTGGACGTTGTACTCTCTACATTGTACTCTCTACTCTTATTATAGTGGATTATTCTCTCTATGCCCCGTGGAAGTAGGTCGTGTTGACCGAACCACGTAAACCCTTGTGTTGTGATTTGATTATGGCTTTATTAGATCCTATATTGCTTCCGCGTGAATTTTTGTTACCCTCATTACTCAACAGCGTGTGCACCCTCGGAACACGCACTGTAGCTACAGTGCATGTTTTGAGTCCCCGTTGAGCGTTGTGTGGCGCTAAGTGAGGTGTATGGGGAGTCGTGCACCACCGTACATCGGCATGCAGGATGTACGGCGGTGTACAGCTCCCCCGTACACCCCACTGAGCGTCACGCCACGCTCAGCGGGGACCCAGGAACATGCACTGTAGCTACAGTGCGTGTTCCTGAAACATATAACCTGCCCGCCTCCACACAGGGCGGCACAGCCACCAAGGGGGTTGTTACATCCAGTATATTCCTTCCCCGGCGTCGGGGTAGGAGCATGTCAAGTCTGTATCACCATGGAGCAACGTTGTCTCATCCCACTTATATATATTTTACATATCTTCCTTTTCAGTAAAAAAACTATATGTGAGTTCGAGCTCGAGCCAAAGCAAAAACTCAGCTTGTTTTGTTGTTCGAACTGCTCATGAGAAAAGTACGAACAACTATTGTTCGTGACAGATCCGAGCCGAGCTAAGCTTGTTACGAACATGAGCTGAGTTTGAGCTACTCCAATTATTTAATAAGCTGAGCTCGAACAGATATTCCAATTATTTAATAAGCTGAGCTCGAACAGATATTCCAATTATTTAATAAGCCGAGCTCGAACAGCCCCTGTTCGGTTGGTTGAGCTCGTTTACCAACCCTAATCACATTACACCAGAAAGAACATGTGATTCCCTTGTGTTTTACATAAAACCGTTTAATGGGATCTTCCCTCACATGGTGCCACTCAAACAGGTACCGAGGAATGTAATGCTCAATCATCATGTAAGTGAGGCATTTGATACCATCCAGTCTTAAACAGGAGGTTGCCCTACAAGAAGTTCCATAAACCAATGTCATCTTAGGTTTCATGATGAGATCACAAGGTGGTCTCAATGGTCTTGATCTTCTTGAAAACTTCTTTTTTAATTTCTAATAATATTGTCATACTAAAGTAGGAAAAGGGAGGTTTTGTTCAAAATTGACTTTTTTGAAGAGGAAAGAATGTCATGGATGGAAGAAGCAAGTGGAAGACGCTGATAGGTCTTTGAACATTCTTCACGTCGGGAGATGGTGGAAGAAGCTGGACTTCGTGGGATTCTGCATGGGGGTCCTTCTTCAATTCCTGATTCTCGGAGGAATAGACGTCTGGTATCCTTCGATCAGGGAAGAATTATTGTTCAGTGTTGTGAGAGGCGTACGCCTCAGAGGCGAGGTGCACGCTCAAGGTATTGAGGCGCACCCTCAATACCTGAAGCGTAAGGTTAGTTCAGAGTGTGGCAGGTTTTTTTTGTAGTTGGGTCACGTGCGACGTTGTACAATCAAAGGCTTATTTGATCATTATGCTCCTGAGAAATAGAAAAATGTCATTGACATCCATCCCCTGCTTATGAGTACAGGTGAGAGGGTGGTGCGGTGTTAAAAAGGAGAGGTTTGTGGTTTGAGAACCTGTCGACCGTCCATCTTAGAGTTGCTAAGATGGATGGCTAGGGTGCACTGGCTCATGCATTGTGGGGGTGTTGGGGGTCCGTTATCCTAGATCTTGGAGGGAGGTGGGTTTTTGGTGGGCTCTGATAGAGTTTCTGCTCAGCTCAGCCTGTTTGCTTGTAAATTTAGCCTAACCTGTCGATTCTGACGTCACCTCCATGTCCGACCACGATCAGTTAATGGCCGATGCAGAGATCGGTGATGAATCTAATGATGGCAAGATTCGATATGGACTCAAGTTTGGTCTTGATGCAAACAGATCCGGTTAGATAAACGGTTAGCCTTCATAAGCTCAAAATTTAAAACATTACTTTAATATTTAATATGATTTTAATGTTTTTTAATAGTGTTTCACTAAAAATGTAAGTTTATCTATCAAATATCAAAAATAAGTTTTATTAATTAAAAATAAAAAATCAGTGTTCTCTTACAGCTTACCTTGCCTTTCTTTAAACATCTTTATTTTATTTTCTTATGATTTTGTACTAAAATAACTAAAAGCAAATTAGTGGTTCTTATTTAAAATTTTTATTATTTTATTAATATTATATATTTTATTATTTTGATCATGAAGCTTACCCTTCAACGCCTCGAGGCTTACGCTTCATAATATGCTCAACGCTTTGCTTCGCCTCATCGCATTTAACAACCTTGTTATTGTTCGCTTATTGGAGATTCTTCAACAGGGTAGCGATAATGTGAATGTAACCAGGAAAGGCAGCAATCAACCAATCGAAGCGGAGGTCTGCTCCACTACAACGATCTCTGTTAATGATATTGCAACATCTGAGGGAGCAAGGCTGGTATCGTGGTCAAGATCGTCAGCGAAGAAGATAAACCTGTGACATTGAGGCCTCGTCCGAGGGAGTCCATTGGCGACAATCGAGAGATGTCAACCTGGCTTTCCTCTCCTCCCGCAATGACAGTATTTTACGCACAAACCAGGAAGCTTTTAAAAAATCATGGCTCCCGTCGCTGACTAGCTGCGTGCAATCCGGTGGCCTCTTATAGCGAGACGGACTGCCGATCTTGAGAAACATAGGACTTGTCAAAAGTAGGACCTCCCAAGCTGATCCCATGCACATGGGACATGGACTAACTGAGAAAGCCCAATTACAAAGATAAAAATAAAATAATGGCATTCTTCATAAATAACACTGCAATTAATGATCTTTATAACATTATTCTACAGAATCTTCATTCAGGACCCAATTGATTGAGCATTGATCTTTTACATTTCATTTCCAAGTACAAGAGAAGTATCACAACAGCAAGGGCTACTTTGATATTATTGCTGTTTCTTTCATGAATGAACAGATAATCAAATTTAAAAACAAGAATACAAGACATTAGTCAAAAGATGTTAACACCTAATATGAATAGTCAGTATAGAGAGATAGCATTAGTTTTTCAAATGATCAAGAGAGGAGAGTACCTCTTAGAATCTCAAAAACCAGTTCTTCAATCAAAGCAGAAGCTCTAACATATAGTACCAAAATGACAATTGAACCAGCAGCTTATAAATTGCACCAGTAAGTAAAACAAAATCAGCCTGCATTATATGACAAACCCATCTAACAATCATACACCCACACCCACAGTATGTGTGTGTGTATATATATACACTACTTTTTCACAAAGTTTTCATTTTTTTAGATCTAACTCTTGAAGTGATATAACATAGATTGTTTAGTTAAAAACAGGTTTTGGATCATATGTTTGTAAGATGTGAGTTGGTTTCCCAAGGGTTTCAAAAATGTCATGCCTAAAAAAAAATCATATTTTTACATCCAAAAATACAATTTGAGGTGTGATCCTAGCAAGCAAACCAATATTTGAACATAATTATGAGATCAGATTTGAGTGGATATATTTTTTACCTATAATTTTCCAATTATATTATATATGCTTCTATCTAGCCACTATGGAGGTTGAGATGGTTAATACGGAGGAAGCAAGCATCTCGTTCTCAACATTCCCTCTCCATTTGTCTTCCTTTCTCTTTTAACTTTAATAAATTTCTCTAGTTTTTCTAAACCTGGTGCATCATTAAAATGATCAAAGGAGGATTACACCCATGTTTCCTAGTTACTTACGTAAAACCTATGTCACATATGTGCAGGTGCAGATACGGGTGCAGATGTGGTGATGCGGTACTTTAAAAAAACTTGGGTGTGGGGTTGCGGGGAGGGTATATATATATATATATATAATTTTTAACAGTTTTAAGTTAACACTACATGTATGTGTGTGCATTTATGTATTTATATATATAATATAGATAAAACTGGACTTGGTTAGGGTTAACTGAATCTATTTTTGGACAAAAATGGACCTCAGTGTGGTTGACTTCACCCGACACAAATGAAGCCGTGCCTAAGTATCGCACTAGCATGAGTGCCTCGAGGGTGCGATGCGGGTGTGGTGCCCTGTTAGAAGAGTCCGTGTTAAAACTAAAGATTGCAAAATTTTTAATGCAGTGAGCACATCAGAAGCCACACAAATCTTTCCTCAGCTATCAAAAGGACTTGGGCTGTAAAAATGACTCAGCCACTAGTCATTTATTAATGTTTGATTTACTTTATATAGAACGACATAGCTTTGTAAAATGTAGATTTTTAGTCGGCATTTGTATGTTTTTTCAACAATTGTCCAAGAACAACCAGGATATAATCTACTCATATACATGGCAGTTACCTATTATGCTTTGATAAGTCGAAAATGTGAGTTAACATTTGATAGTACCAAACTAAAACAAGTCTACATATTAAACTCAAATCAGCAAAGAAACACCTCCATCATGCAAAACATATGGAAATCTAATTCAATACATGGAAACAAGAAGTAGAGGACATAAGAAAATATCATCAAATATTAAGAAAGAAAACAAAATGGCCAGATTGATATCCAGAAGGAGCAGATCTTCGAAGGCTAAGTGCAAACTATATCAGATTGCAGATCATTTCCTCCCTTCTCATCTCTCTAATATGAGCTGTTTTGCCTAATTTTTTTAATTTAGAGTCCATGTCGATGGAGAATAATGTTGTAGAGTTCAAGAGCCAATAGCAAGGGAAAACACGAAGGTTACTGTTCCACAACAAAATAAGTATAAAAAAATCTAGCCTAACCTGTATATGATGGATACTGTTCAAACTTCAATCGGTTGTGCTGCAATGACCGTTAAAGGTCAATGCTGCAGTTTGATTATAGCTACAGTTGTCGGTTGTATCTGGGTAGCTATGGTTTGGGCTAGATAAAATGACGTACTAACCAGATCCAAGGAATATATGAACTATAAACAGAAGCAACCTGAAGGGATAATGTTATTGATTTCACTTTCGAGGGTAAAAATGAAAATCCACTTAAATGTTACCAATTTCTATCTGTATGTTTCGATGTAGGTTTGGAAAACAAGATGAGCTGCTCATGGTTTGGCTCAAAGGTTATTCAACATATGATCACTCCTTTGAAATTCTTTTGGGGTCTTTGAGACTAAAAAAGTGAAAATTTTCATGTTACCCTTTTTTTTTGAATTATTTGTTTTGGTCATTTCTCGTGTTGCATCTGAGGATTGTTTTTCATTACAGAAAAAACAAACAAGTTCAAACTTAAATCACACAGTTCACCATGTCATCAAACAGAAGAGGTAAGAGATCCAAATGAATAGTATTACAAGTCCATATGCCAAAGTGAATATCAGTACATACATCACACAAAACATATGAAAAACACATGCAAACCACGCGGAAAATCTATTCAATAGATGGTGATGCATAACTTTTCAAACATATTATCATATTCTTTCACAAAAAAAAAATCAAATCACTATAAAATCAGTCAAAATCAAACAAAAAAGAAAGAAAATACTACCAGTCATACAAGTAATGGTGCATTACTCCAGAAGATTTTGAGGTATTTAGTTAAAAAAGGAGAAATTCAAAGGGAATGAAAAATGACTCAAAATTTAAAAAAACAAAAGGAAAAAAAACTAGCGATCACCTAGCACAATTTTCAGATCTGCAGGCCTTCTTAGAAAAAAAAGAAGAAAATAAAAGAGAGAGAAAATAAGAGTGTGAATAACAGCAATTAGGGCATGGAAACGAGACAAACGGCATGAGAGAGAGAGAGAAAACTCACCCTTGACTCAGTCGTTCATGAAAACAGTCGGACCGAGCCAACTCATTTCTGAGAGTTGAATCTAACCCTTGGACGAAGAAAAGAGTTAGACTCACCCACGCAGGCCCTACAAAACCAGTCTCTCGCCGTTCGAAACCGAAGAAGCTGCTAGAACAACACGTCTTTGGACCTCCATTGAGCACGGTGTGCCATTTGTTACTCTGCATGAGTCTCTGTCTCCTCGACAGTAGTGCACGTAGCCACCCAGTGAAGGATGCTGGGGTGTGTCAAAACCCTGCAAGAACTCATGAAGTCTAAATCCTGTTCCGCGACAAGAAGAGCGTTAAATTGATGCCTCCCCTGAATCTGTTTTTCCTTGTCGTATACTTGCCTGTTTGGCTATATCACCAGACCGGGGGTTTCTACAAGCTCCCACCTCTCTCTCTCTCTCTCTCTCTCTCTCTCTCTCTCTCTCTCTATGTGTGTGTGTGTTACCGCTTAGCAATCAACAAAACATAGTGCCAATGTTGTTGAGAATGGTTGGAGACGATTTCTTCAGATTTAAGCAACGGCAGCCTCGAGTACTGCTGTTACCATGGCTCGCATACGGCCATATCTCTCCCTTCCTGGAGTTTGCCAGGGAGCTCTCTTGCAGAGGGTTCACGACTTACCTTTGTTCAACGTATGTCAATCTCTCCTCCATCAAAGAGAAGCTTCAAGAAAAGAGTTATTCAAACATTAGAACAGTAGAAATCCAACTACCCTCGATGCCTGACCTCCCTTGTGACTACCACGCAACGTCGTCGCTCCCTCCCCACCTCATGCCTCTGCTGAAAAAGGCCTTCGATTTGTCGAAGCCAGCTTTCTTGGACATACTTAACGCTTTCAGCCCTGACTGCGTCATTTACGATTTCCTACAACCATGGGCTCCCCTGGCAGCCTCAGAACTCAACATCTCAGCCATATTGTTTCTGTCAACCAGTGCTATTTGCTTTTCCTATGGTCGTTCCCTCTCTGAAAGGGATCATCAGCAAGATGATCACTCCTCCCTTTTCAAAACCATAAGTCTCCTGGAGCACGAAGCTCTAAACACTGAGAGGATGCTCCACAAGGAAGCAAACGGCATCACAGATATAGATAGAGTGAATCAGTGCGTGAGTGCATCTAAAGATGTGATCCTCATCAGGAGCATCAGAGAAATCGAAGCGAAATTCATCGATTACCTCGCGGTTTCGACTGGTAAAAGGGTGATTCCGGTAGGCACCCTTCTTCGTGAACCGGCAGAAGACGGCTCTGTGACATCATGCAAGTTCACGCGGTGGCTGGGAACAAAGGGAAGTTCTTCCGTGGTTTTTGTTTCCTTTGGTACCGAGTACTTCATGTCAAGGGAGGAAATCGTAGAGGTTGCACTAGGTCTGGAGTTATCTGATCAGAACTTCATATGGGTGATCCGCTTTCTGAGAGAGGCCGAGAATGGAGAGTTGAAGAGGGTGCTGCTGCCTCAGGGCTTCTTGGAGAGGGTTGAGGGTAGAGGGATGGTCGTCTCGCAGTGGGCCCTGCAAACGAAAATATTGGGCCACCCCTCAACCGGTGGGTTTCTTACCCACTGTGGGTGGGGATCCTTGATCGAAGGGATGGGGTGTGGGGTGCCGTTTATAGCCCTGCCCTTGCATTTGGACCAGCCTCTCAATGCAAAGCTGGTGGTGGGAAAGCTGGGTCTTGGTGTGGCAATAGAGAGAGAAAGAGATGGAACGTTTAGGAGAGAGAAGGTGGCAGCGGGTATCAGAAGGGTGATGGTTGGTGAGGAGGGGGAAGGGATCAGAAGAAAGGCAAGGGAAATGGCAAAGAAGATGAAGGAGGTGAGTGAAGGGGAGATGGATGTGTTTGTTGAGGAGGTTAAGAGAATGGGGAGGAAAAGGAATGAGGGTGGAGTGAGAGAGAGATGAAGTCTTGAGGAGAGGGAAAAAGCATGCAGCCTGCTGCTCTACTGTGGCTTCTTTCTTCTTCTTCTCCTTTCACAGGACTTTTCCGTATCTCTTTGTTGATCTATATATGCAAAGCTTAATCGGCTGATCTTAAAAGTTAAAAAAAAAATTGCATTAAAACCTTCTTGTTTTCTCTATAGTATAACTACAAGTCAATTATTGGTTTGGTTGGATGCCACCGTAGGTACTTTTAACCCGATGCGACAACCAAAGTGGCTTTCAATTTCACTCGGAAAACCTTTTGCTCACCGTGGAAGATGCACATCGATTAGGTAAGCCTGCTGAGCAGACTCTCGCAAATCCAATGAGAGGGCTTTTGGTGCAGTATATAAGACGGCTAGTACGAAGACGTGCTTACATGATAGACATGCATACGAAGTAGCTGCTAACAAAAGACCCTAAAAAAAAGATTATTAAAGTCTTATCTTCCAAATGTATATATAAATATATAATACTGAAAATAATCGTATTGTATTGTATGATAAAAATGATGTGCTTTTTCAAAATGTTCTACAGTTTTTTAAATCTGCTTGATATTTATATTCGCAACTTTTTCACTATAAAAGGAACTTTTTACTTTTAACACAAGCTAATTTTCTCAAGATATATGAACTTCCTCTCAAATACACAAATATATAAATTTTCTCCCCATATTTGTGAATTTTTTTCAAATATGTGATTTTTCTCTCATATATATATATATATATATATATATATATATATATATATATATATATATTCTTCTGTCTATGCCCTAATGTGATTTTATTAAAATGAGGCTTGTACATTTTAGGGGTGTTCAACGGAAGCAAATCATGTCATGCTGAAAACGAGCGTTTTTGCTCATGCGGACATCGTGGCCGTCTGTTTGCATTTTAGATGAATGCCGCGTGGTTTTGTTGACTTTTGAGCTTTTTAAAATGCAAATCGGATGGCCACGATGTCAACATGAGCAAAAATGCTCATTTTCAGCATGACCTGATCTGCTTCCGTTTGCAACCACGAGTTGTGAAGGTCTTTAAAATGTATGCACGTTAGTAAAAGGAGTTTGTTAAAATAAATGACTTAACACACTATTGATGAATCGAACAAACAAAAATGAGAAGAAAAAGAAGAAGAAATCAACCACACAAAGAACAAGGTTTTTACGTGATTCGGCAAAAGATGCCTATGTCCACATCTACATCCACAGTCGCTTACCCTCCAAAAATTCTTGATTCCTCTATCAGAGTTCGCACATTTTGGGGGCATTTGCAACTAATGGTTGTTAATGTCGTACAATATTTGTTTATGCTAGGACATGTCAGGCAAAGTGCATCTTACCTTGTATTTGCAAAAGTGTCATTACAAAAAGAAAAATCTTTAGCGACAGTTCAAATGCACAAATGACCTTGAACAACACTTAAAAAGCATTGCTAAAGCCTTTAGTGACTCTTCAAATGTGCATATTTGGGAGAAAAATTATAAAATCTAGTATGACATTCACATATTTGAGAGGAAAATCGCATATTTTTGAAAAAAAAAATCGCATGTTCTCATATTTTAGGAAGAAATTCACAAATGTGTGGGAGAAAATTCACATATTATCATATTTTGAAAGAAAAATCGCAAATATGTGGGAGAAAATTTACATATTTTGAAGAAATTTGAAATATCTTATATTTTGAAAAGAAATTCACATATCTAGAGGAAATTCGCTTATGGAGGAGGTAAAAAGGTTATTTTATAATTAAAAATTGTGAATTTGAACATTGGGCAGATTTTCAAAAAAATTATGGCATTTTGAAAAATGCATCATTTTTGTTGTACATCATTTTTCTTATATATATAACATATATATATATATATACACACGTTCAAAACAAGAATATATATATATATAGAGAGAGAGAGAGAGAGTAGGGTGTAACATTGAACTCATTAAAAGTTCAATGTTATATCAGACGCGTGCATTATATAAAAAGCAAGTCTTTAGAGGCAGTTGTGACCACCACTAAGTTGTTGTTTTGACAGACCCTTTAGCGACAGTCAGAAACTGCCACACAAAAGTCCTTTTTTTATGTGATAGATACCCTCGTTCGTGTGTGTATATATATCATGCACTGGCATGGCATTCAAAAATCCCTCTTTTACATTTAAGTGCTAGCAAATTAAGTTTATGTGTACGTGTCTGTATGTTATTGTGGATTTTTTATTTTAAAAGGGGTTTTGAAATGAATCTTTCAAAATGGATGTTTTGAAAATGTATTCAGCTGAGAAATTCATAAAATAATCGTATTGTACGATTAAAATAATGTATTTCCCAAAAGAAGGATGATTAATAAGAGAGAAAACAATTTCTGATGCAGAAGAATAAAATAATAATAACACTAGAGAGAGAGGAGACGCGACCCTTTTTTTTTATTAGAGTGCGATTAGCAAGAAAAGTGCCCTATTTTAACTTAAGGTGACGTCTTGTCCTTTTTTTTAGTAAGAAAACCATTCATATCTGATCTAGTATGAAAAATAAGGAAATCGATCGAATCTGATGCGATATGAAAAAGATTTTAAGAAAAAACAAAAAAGATTTGAAAGAAATAAACTTATCTATTTTTTTTATGAGAAGAAAAAGGAAATTGATCTTATTTTTTTATATTAGATCTAGAGAGAGAAGCTGACTAAGATGAACATGTCTAATTTTATGAATCAGATCTAATTAGAAAAGAAGAGAGGTAAAAAGACACAGATCTAACTTGGAGGGCAGATCTACTTGAGAAGAGAGAAGAGGAGATGTGCAATCAATTTTTTTAATGAGACTTACCTTATTGTCGACTTTGATACCATGTCATAACGCGTTGTAAATATAATTCCTTGCACAAACAACAAAACAAGAATAAAGATGGAAGATAAAGTGAGGAATCCCAAAAGATGTTTCACCTTAGGTGGGTGGCTTATTTTTCTATTTATATGACTCTTATGTTAAAAGTATATAATAGGTATTTACGGTATGGTATGAATCTGAATCTGAATCTAAACCGACCCAATCCATTAGTGTACATATTTGTACATTTTTTAACACCATGAGCCGAGCTAGCTCGGGCTCGACTCGGAGCTGTTCGAGTAAGTAAATGAGCCAAGCTTGATCAGGCGTTCAAACTTGATTAAGCTCGATTAGCCTGATTAAACTTGACTATTGGGAACTATTTTTAGGATATGTAGTAGTTTTGTCGACTAACAATTGCAAAACCTGCCTTTAGCCAAGTGGGTAACGTATTTGCTGTCTATTCTAGAGGCCTTGGGTTTTAAATTTGCCCTCTGCAAAACTATCAAATAAGGTTTTTTGTTTTTAACTGTAAGTTAATGCGGCTCTAGCCGAGCCCAGCTTTTTTAGCCTGGCTCGTGTGCACCCCTAGTTAAAGTTGACTCCAACACCACATTTTGAAAGCAACCTTATCTTCATGCACTGTAACCTGTTGAATTTTATGATATATTGGCCACAATTAAAATAATATGATAAATAAACATTAAAACACTTATGGATGGTAAGATCTAACATTTGGTGGCTATGTAAACAAGAAAGCGTACCATCTTACAGTATCATGTTCCATAACAACGATAGTCTTTCTCTCTCTGACACATTAAGATACACTTTATCAATGCTCTGGAGTCAGTGTTCATAGCAATTTATTCAACGTATCATGAACAAACATTTTCCCATGAAGGAAAAGCAATGCCTAAATGCTCAAGCTTCAATCACTTTCACAAAAAGCCATTCTTGGCTGGACCTATTTTGCTATTGGCACTTCTACTATTCTTTATTGCATTTCAATAGGTGTGATTCTAGTTTTCCTAGCAAAAGACATTATTTTAAACAGTACATCACAATTTTGCTCCAAGTAACATGATTTTGATGCTTCGTTTTTCATCCATGCAATAAATGCACAAAGGGCGCCATCCAAGTAACTCCATCAGAACCACAAAAGGAACCAACATTCTCTAGGATAAGTTTTCATGCATGCTTATACAAAATATAATTTGAGTCTTTCAACATATTGCATAGATCTTTACTGCAAAACAGCCTTTGAATGTTAACATCTAAAGATCCTAGATAGTCAGTATTCGTGGTAGTGTTGAGATTGCAAAGAATTCAACTGTTGATTGCCCAAAGTTTCATGCCAACTTGAACAGAGGAAGAAGGCCCAACCAATTTTTCTGTAGTAGAGCATGTAATAATGTACAACTGAAAAGCGAAACACATCATATTAAACATGAATTAGAAATTTTCAGTCGGTCTCTGCTTGAATCTCAAACTGTCCTGAACCTGTCACTTGGGTACCGGTATGGAGGGTACGGCAATTCCAAAAAAATGTGGGTACGGAGACATGGCTATATATATTAAATCACATAAATATAAAATAAATTCAAAATAAACTGAATATAATCTATATATATTATATCTAAAATATATATATTATATACTGAAAATATAAAGTTATAAACTAAAAATATAATTATAAATTATAAATTGAATACAAACTTGTATGTACGGAGGGTAAAATGATGCGTCCAGGTGTCGACGTGTGCCAACACAGGGACACGCATGTCGACACGGGTACAGAGGGAAAAATGGAGTGTCCGTGTGGCATAGTCCTGAACTGAAACAAAACAGAACTAATTTTGTAGGTCTAATCAGAAATGGAACCATAAGTAAGCACCTTCTCCAAGATTGCTTGCTTGTGGCTGCAGCAGAGGTGCACAATCCAGCAAGCCCCCTTGCCAGTTAAGCCAATTATGCGGCAATACCAACATCTTAAGCCTCCAGAAACATATACACATACTAATGCTACCAATTGTTGTTATTTAAAAATCATAAAAAATGTTAATACATGGTCAAAACAGAGGTATGTGCCGCTCAAATAATTGGAACATAGCACCAAAATTGCCCAGACAAAGGGCAGTACAACTAAGGCGCATGGCAAGACAAGGATAATAATCTGAAGTATTCATCCATTATTACGAAAATGAGAGAAGAAACAAAAACTAGCAACGCCATTCTTCACACAAATATCAGTTTCCGTTATACAAGAAAAAGAAAAATCACTAACAAGAAGCAGTAATGCATTAATATCATCAAGCCACCCCAGTCAGACTTGCAAATGGTGAAGAATCTGAGTCTTTTGGTAGTAGAAACATATCCTGAGTGCTGGCTGACTCCAGTCCATCTCTCGCACTACCAACTCTGCAATGAGTAACAGAAATATCATAGAAGGGGATTCTCAGACCACAAACCTACGCTAATCTGTCATATCACCAACATGATTCTGAATAGTAGTATTTTGCAGAGAATGAATATGGAAAATAGCATAGCAGTATTGAGGGGGAAAATAATCTTGGATATACACCTTTACTGTTAAACATATCTTCAATTTCTACATGGCAAATAAAGGACTGACAATTTTACAGTATAGCTCTTCATACCGTTAATCTCATTTTCGGTTCCCTTCCCTTGGCATCTCCCAGAAACTAAAATACTTGATTCTTCTTTAAGATAAACACCAGTATGGCAAGTAAAATGACAAAAACAATACCCGGAAAGCTCAGAGCTGCAGAGAATTAGTAAAAACACGAGTGAAACAAAAGACAAGAAATATATTAGAAATGGCACATAATAACCAAATAGCGAAATACGAACTGCTTTGTTTCTTGTCCTCCATCACTGTTACCCTTGCACTTGAGTCACCAGATGCAGAGATCAATGCCCTGAATTCATAAATAAACCACGACAAGAAAATATGGATAATGTAACAAAAGTATAAACTTCCTTATGCATAAAATACACGATAGATGAAACCTGGAATCGTGCGAAAATTCCAATGCTGTAACAAACACTAGGTGTGCCTCTTTGACTTTTTTCTGGACTCGCAGTGAGAGTGCATCAACTACCAGAATATCCCCTTCTGCTGTTCCACTGCACATAGACCACAGGGGTAGTCAACAAAAGTTAATGCATCGGCAACAATGAACAAGTAAATACAACTACAATACAGCAATAAATTACGCCACAAAAGAATAGTTTCATAAAGAGACATTCCTGACACATTAACCTTAAGAATAGCTGAGCCAGCCATAAAAGATGCAGATTGCCCATTCGAGCAGGGCTACAGCTCCATTAGTAGTTCATACTATATGTGTGTGTAGACTGTAGATAGAGAGAGAGACCCAAACTAGAGTATAAACGTTGTTATTTAATGAAAGTTTCCAATTGATCCTAATTTAGACCAGTGAAGATACAGAAAAGCAACTCATGATGGGAAGATGACTGAATCATATACATTGTGGCCCTAGTTTGATGCATAGAAGCCTCCGTTCTATAATCTACACCCATCATTTCCATTTCTCCATTTCATAGTTTTTCAGTAAACTGGATTTTATATGTTTCAACAACTACAAGATAGAGGACATGGAAACATCTATAGATAACTGTAATCTTCAACTAAAACTAGCAGAAATCATGTTCATTACAATTCAGATATGTACTCGGAACACATGATAAACATTCTGATAGGCTTCTATTGGAATTTCTACATGTCACAGGTGATAATGTCGCCTAGACCCAAGTATGACAGAAATAAGAAATGGAATCCTCTTAGTCTTAACTATAAGCTTTGAAGCATTTACATTGCAAGAAGCTTTCCATCAGGTGAAACATTAAAAGAAGAAATTGGGTTTTGCACAATCTGCTTCTCTGTAATTCTCTTCCAAGATGCTGTGTCCCATGTCAAAATGCATCCATGTTCACCTAAATGAAGAAAACAAGAAATACATAAAAAAATTATTGATAAGGATAGATATTATATTCGTCACTTGGAAAAAGACAAAAAATAAAACTAGAACTTTGTAGTTCACCTTTTTTTGTGGTCATATACAGCAGTTCACTTTCACTTGTTCGAGAAAATTTGCAGAAGCCAAAAATTTCACCCTGAAGATCACACACACCAATAAGCTCAAGTTAAAATTTACCAGCAGATTAGGTCTTCCTAGAAGTGCTACTAACCTTGTCTCTTGATAAAGAGGCTACAGCTGTTGATGAAGCAAGGTCCCAAACCCTGCAAGGGCCATTATCCCCTAAGGAGACGAGCAACTTCCCATCAGAACTGCACAGAGCAATACAAACCGAGCCATCCAATATAAAAAATAAATTACAGCCCCAAATATAATAACTTTCATCTGCTGCTTAGAGTGATTATACCACAGGCTTGTGAAAATTGCTCTTTCTTATGTACCTGAAATTTAGATTTTTGACAGATTCATGTGCATCTGACTGGTCAAGTACCATTTCCATACTTGGCCACTTAAAAACTCTCAAATGACCATCCTGCATTGAATCCAAGGGAGCACCATCAGGCATGAGAAAAGAAGAAAAGAACATGTACATGTCTCTCAACAACAAACTATAATGTGTGTGTAGTTCTACAAAAATTTCATGTCATATTCAGTGTGTCCACATAGCCCATGCCCCCGTCTGCATCAGAGTTGTCAGTCGGGGAAGCGGGAGCGGGAAGCGATTCAGGAAGCAAAAGCAGGAAGCGAGGCACTTCCAAAATTTTAGGAAGCAAGAAGCGTCGGACGACTTAAAAACGAACCAGGAATCGTCTCGGAAGCGACCTAGAAAGCGAACCGGAAGCGACCTAGGAAGCGAGGGGGAAGTGAGGAGGAAGCAAAAAAAGAAAGAAAAATAAAAATAAAAATACTAAAAACATGAAAAAAGAAGGGGAAGCGCACTTCCCAATTTTTTTTGGCGCTTCTCAGCACGATTCGGAAGTGCCACGTTTCGTGCTTCGGGGAAGTGCGCTTCCCCATGCCCTATAGCGCTTCCAGGTGTGCATAGATGCACACATAGAGCCAAAGATGTGTAACACCTGAAATGTCGTATTGAGGCATGTCATATTCAGTGTATCCACATCGTGACCCATGCCCCTGTCTTCACAGATGCATACATAGAGCCAAAGATGTTGTGTAACACCTGAAATGTTGCATTGGGGAAAAAAGACAAACTGTATGTTTCTGCTGAAATTCCCAGTACATCTAGCTCCACAAGAGTAATCCTCAAGCAAGAAAATATACCCATACATCACATCCTAGCCAATTCAAAAGACCAACAAGATTTGATCAAGAAATTAATGGTTGGCTAGTGTAACATTGGCAGTCTCTACTTTCTCCTTCAATATCACCCACACCCTTCAATCTCCTAGCAAGATGACTTCCCTTCTCAAAAACCATAGTCAAATCCATGTTTCAAAGTGAATTGACCGAATTCAGTTCAAAAATCAGTGGAAGATCATATAGCATGCGGTTACCATGATAAATTGGTAATATAGTATGGGGTCCCATGAAAAAATAAAAACAGCTAGTACAGGATAGGCAAATCAAGCATCGCCAGTCGATCTATCATGGAAAATGTAGCAACCTCACAACTTCTACCATGAATGAGACCTCTGCGTTAAGGGTACCACCGTACCAGCAGTTTCATTCTAGTTTTGAAAATAGTTTCCAATGGATACAAATATTAATACTGTCCACAGCATAACCTAAATATCTGAAACATATAAAAAGAATTCCTATGAGGCACCCCCACAATATTTACATTTTTTAAATATTCATTGTCCGAAGCCATCAACATGAGTG
Organism: Nuphar pumila; assembly: GCF_984573655.1. Classification (NCBI taxonomy): domain Eukaryota; kingdom Viridiplantae; phylum Streptophyta; class Magnoliopsida; order Nymphaeales; family Nymphaeaceae; genus Nuphar; species Nuphar pumila. Next base: position 65,921,652 of record NC_143261.1, on the reverse strand, counting down.
TATCATATAAATAATCCAGGTATTACAGATATAAAAGCTCAATATGTATGAATGATTAAACATATTTTGCATGATCAGGCTTTTCCTAACCTTTTCAAAAATAATTTTATCATGATTTTACAATTTGCTTTATTTTACTAAAAAATATTATAGATCAGCTTTTGGAGTTTATGAAATAGAAAGATTTATCCTTTAAGAGATCTATAATTCACATAACATTTGTTCAACTAAAAGCTACAGTTCATACCCACAAGCAATGTTGTTAGTATCATTCTTATCGGTAGAAAATCGATTCGCAACTGACGCGATTTAGGTTTTTTCAAATAAATAAAAAAATCCTAAAAAATAGTTTTTGAATATTTTTATGACGTGCTGCCTGCTGGTTAAAAGTTGGCCGATTCATTTAGATTCAGTTGAGAATCGGTATCAGCTGATTCACCTGAATCATTGGTCAAACGATTCGATGGCTGACACGATTTTGACAACATTGGCCACAAGGGCCCCGTTCATCTGGTAGAGGTGACTCGTGAACGTTGTCAAGTTGATGGGTATGTGTCCTATGCCGCAAGGCTGAAGCTGGGTGTATTCCCTGGTGGGAAAAGAGAACCCAGGATTTTACATCAATTAACTCTGTGAGAGAGGCGGGTTTTCCCCAGTTTTACAGAAAAAAGGAAAAAAACAAAAACTACATCTCATAGTGGTTTGTCAACAGGGATTAGAGCAGTCCCACTGTCCTTAGGTGCCTGGATTGAGCTGCTCACTGGTTCTATTAATAGCAAATGCCACCAGGAAATTAACGAAACAATTCAGCATAGAATTAATTCTTATTCTTTTAATATGAACCTGGGCAACTGCCTAGGCTACTTAGCAATGTTCCATCACTTAGTAGAGCATAGATGACGCAACATAAGCTCGACAAATATGCAACCGCACAGGTTGACTAGGTGATGGCATAGCTTTACCTAGCCAACTAAGCAGACAACCATGATGTTATTAAACTTTTGGCGGTTTACAATAAGTAGGTATAGTCTCAGTGACCACCCAAGAAAGTTAAAATAACCCATGCAATTAAAAAATATTACCTCACCACCCGAAGCAAGCATGGATCCCTCAAGGTTAAAGGCTAATGTTATCTGCTGCCCAACATCTTCCAACTTGCTTAGAATTTTTTCAGAAGATCTCAAAGCCAATTTATGAGTTTCTGCATTTTTTGAAGTATCCCACTCAAACCACCTAATTTCACAATAAAGAAAAAGTTCTTGAACTATTCACTAAATGCTGAAAGCCAGAAACTATCATACAGTTGCTCAAGCAAAACAGAGATATAAAAAAATGGCTATTAATTAATTTTCTTCTAGAAGTTGAAGCCTTTTTGTTTTCCCTAAAAACCAGAAAAGAAACTCAAGATTAGGGATGTAAACGGGTCAGATTCGGTTCAGGTTTACATCCCTACTCAAGATACCTCTACATGTAACAACCAATAACAATATCAATGATTATACAATACAGGCAGCAAGCACAAAATTCAAACCACTAAAATTGGATAATGCTATGTGGATATTCAAATGCTGCATCCATAACCATATTTCTGATTGTTGCCTATGCTGTTTTTTCTCAACTTAATTTCCTTCTCAAAAACTTATTGCACAAACTGCATGTTGAAGCTTTTCAGTAGAACTATCAATCAAGATTATGCAAAACAATTATAAATACCTTCCAGTACAATCACGAGTACACGTTCATGCATAAGCCCTCAGTTCAAGGTATTAATTCCTAATGATCACAACCAAAAACTTGATTTTTTAACCATTTTACTCATGAATTCATGCAACTGATATGAATATATGATAGTATCTGACAAACTAAGAAAACATTTAAACAGAAAAAACTGTCCATGTTCTAGGTTGAAATCTTGATGCAGCTTTTACATGCTAATGCCACATGTTATGGAGCCACTGAGAATGTACCACAATGTTAAAAAATTCTTTTAAAATGATGAAAGCAACATTTTACAGGTCTTTATAAAAGAAAGTGTCTAAAGTAGTATCTCAACATCAAACTCTTTTTGCAAACAGGAAACTATAACCAGGACATTAGCATATTTGAACAAATTTGACATGTTACCATGATGGTGATGTGGTCTGCTGTGGATATGGGCAGCATGTCATGCAACTTTTAGAAAGTGATACGGCACAAAAACTCAAACTATATATATATATATATGCATGGTGGAGGAATAAGGCAAGATGAATGATGATACTGATCCAATTTATTGACTATTTATTTGTATGACAATATAATCCAATTTATTATCTATTTATTTATATGACAATCAGTGTTGTGAAAAGCGTTGAGGCGTAGCGAGGCGCTCCACCAAAATCTGAGGCGAGGCGTAAAGCGTAAGCCTCAAAGTTTTTTTTTTTAACTTAAAAAAATATAAAAAAATATCTAAAATTATAAATAAATAAAAAAAACTGTATTGATGAAGTAACAACCAACAGGAAATAAAAATTCTCAAATAAATACTGAAAAAATATGAGATTAACATGTAAAAGTAACATTAATGCAACAACTTAATCTATGTAAGTATCTAAAAAATAAAACATGGGCATTCATTAAATTAAAAATCGTTTCACTTTCTACAACTGCATGCTTTCTTGAATTAAAAAAAATAGAAAAATTTAAAAAAAAAGATAAACATCGTACATCTGCACATGAACTGCAGCATAGAATATCAGTAAGCATCCTTGTGGACAAAAAACAAACGAATTATTCTTTTCTAAAAAGAATCAAAACTGCCCTGGAACTTAACACATAGATCACTTTCTGTCAATGTGCTTAATACAGAAATTCAAAACTGTCATTAGGCTTAATACATCTATATCATGTCATGGAACTTAACATAAATAAATTTCTGTCAATATCCTTAATACAAAAATTCATCAAAACCGAAAACATGCAATCAATCAAATAAATCTAAGTTGAAAAATGAAATCCTACGTAATCAACATAGAACACTTTGTTTGCTGGGACCCAAGAATGCCAAAAATAAGAATGCACGAGAACTGTTTGTTGAAGTGTGTTACTCTTGGTTCTTTCTTATACCAGGTCTTTCTGACCCAGTTTAAACAAATTGAAATATTATGAACTGTATTTTGCAGCTGCTGTTACTTCAGAAATAAGTCTGACACATTAGAGGAAGCTGAGAGAGCAATGTTGGAGACATATTGTGAGAGAGCAGATGTAAAAGATGAGCAGACAATTCTGGATATTGGGTGTGGCTGCGGATCTCTTTCTATATACATTGCTCAGAAATACAATAATACCCATGTCACTGGAATTTGTAATTCTGAATTGATGCAGGCCTTCATTTGGTATGGTGTTACTGAAGCCAGGAAAGGCAGATAGTTGAATGAGCACTGGTCACCTCCCCAATAGACAGAGGTGGACTAGGCATCACCAGGTTAGATGTCTTCAACAGAGCCCTGCTAGCAAACTGGGGGTGGGTGTGACGCACTGAAGACAAGATCTGGCATTGGGTGGTTTCCAAACATGCCTTATTAAGTGCTGAGACTTCCCCTAGAGCTCGCATGTTTTCATGGTTGGTCTCTCTTGACAACCCAGTTTAACCTTAAAAAGAGAGATTCATGTGGCCAGCAAATGCATTATGTGTGAACACGAGGTAGAAGACTATGCAGAGATCCTACCTTAATCGACATTTGGGGTTGTTGTTGTTGCGAGAAGGAGGTCACCGGCGATGGTGGTCCTGCTGTCATGCACGAAAACGAGAGGGAGATGGGAGGCAGAGGGAGATAGGAGGTGAGAAAAAAATAAAAACACATAAAAGGGGTCGGTAGGGCTTTGTTTAAGCCCTATTTTTTTGGTTGAATGAGGGTTTTGACCCTCATTTGACCAAATAAATCGAGGCGTGTACGCCTCAGTCCGAGGCGCGCCTCGACTCAAGGCGTGCACCTCAAGGCCTATGAGGCGCACGCCTCAAGGGTATTGCGCCTTATGCCTGCGCCTCTGTAATGAAAAGAGGCGGAAGCTCCAATGGAGTAAAAAGCACTCTTTAAGAGTGACCTTAAGAGCCAAGAACACAAACACTAAAAGTGCACACACAAAACTCTCAAAAGTAGAAAATGACTTAAAGTCATAAGTTGGATTTATTGAAGAAAGGAAGAGAAGAGTGAAAACCCCATACTTACAAGAGGAGAATACCTCCTCTATTTATAGAGGAGGGAGGCTCAAAGAAGGGACCACAAGGGGCTCCCTTGTAGTCGTTGGGAGCCCCAACGGTCATAAATCTGACCGTTGGGGCCCCAACGACTACAAGTGTGGGGCCCTTGTGGTCTTACAAAAAAGTAAAAAGAAAAAGAGAAAAAGGAAAAAAGTAAAAAAGAAAAGATACATTGTGGTTTTACAAGAATACCCCTATCGGGTATTTCACTAAAAAGGAAACCGTACATATATACATATATGTATAAATATACTTATATATATACGAATGTATATATATATAAGTATATGTGTATATATATATATATACATATTTTAACACGCCCCCTCAAACTTTACGGAGAGAAGACCGAAAGTTTGCTAAGAAGAAACATAAATCGTGGAGTTGGGAGCGCCTTGGTGAAGAAGTCAGCTAGTTGATACTCTGAAGTAACATATGGTAATGAGATAGTCCCTCTGAGATATTCGTCTCGAACATAATGGCAATCTATTTCAATATGTTTGGTTCGCTCATGAAAGGTGTGATTGCTGGCAATGTATATTGTACTTTTGTTATCACAGCAGAGCTTGGTGGGAGTGGAAATGGGGACGCCCATGTCACCAAGGAGACTCCTGAGCCATACGATTTCCATAGTTGTCATTGCCATGGCCCGATATTCAGCTTTATTGGATGACAGTGAAACCTTCTGTTGCTTCTTGCATCTCCACGAAATGAGGGATTCACTTAAAAAAATACAAAGACCCATTATTGAGATACGATCATTGGAATTTCCTCCCCAGTCAGCATCAGTAAAAGCAGTTAAGTCAAGAGATGAGGAAGAGGATAAGAAGAGTCCCTTGGATATAGTATTTTTGATAATATCGCACAATTCTCATTACGATCGCCATATGAACCGAAGTAGGTGCATGCTGAAACTGACTTGCTGCATGAACCGCATGAGCTAATCTGGACATGTGATAGATAGATAGGTGAGAGATCCGATTAATTGACGGTAGGGGGTTGGATCATCAAGAAGAACACCATCTCCAAGTCTCAGTTTTGCATTAATAACTTCGGGAGTCTCAACTTTCTTTTCATCAGATATTCCTGATTTGGTACAAATTTCTGCAGCTAATTTCATTTGAGATAGGATGTATCCTCGCGGGGAATAAGCCACTTCAATCCCTAAAAAATATCTCAAATATCCAAGGTCAGACATATCAAAAGTTTCTTTTAACATAGACTTTACATCATTTACTCCCTTTTTGTCATTCTCAGTGATGATCATATCATCAACATACAGTAGAAGCATAATAATGGAGTCACCTGTCCTTTTAACAAAAAGACCAGTGTCAGTATAGCAAGAAGAAAATCCTAAATTGATTAATACATTACTAAACCTATCATACCAAGCTTTAGGAGCTTGCTTAAGTCCATATAAAGCCTTTTTTAATTTCAAAATTTTTCCATTTAAATTCATACCTGGAGGCGGTTCCATATAAACTTCTTCATTTAAATTACCATTCAAAAATGCATTTTTGACATCAAGTTGAAAGATTGGTCATTTTTTAACAGAGGCTATAGCAATAAGAGCTCGAACACTAGTCATTCGAGCAACTGGGGCAAAAGTTTCATCATAATCTACCCCATACTCTTGAGCATATCCTTTGGCTACCAACCTAGCCTTATATCTTTCCAATGAACCATCACTCTTAGTTTTTACTTTAAAAACCCATCTACATCCAATGGGTTTCTTGCCATTGGGAGGATCAATGATTTCCCAAGTTTGCACCCTTTTAAGAGCATTAAGTTCTAGTTCCATAGCTTCATTCCAATGAGCAAATTGTTTAGCATCATTGTAATGATATGGTTCATGAAAGGAGTGAAGAGCAAGTAGGCATGCTCAAAAGTTAGGAGAAAAAGAATCATAAGAAACAAATCTATTGGGTATTTTGGAAATCCGATTTGATTTTCTTTGAGAGGTCTCTTCGATTGACTCACTTTGAGAAAAATTTTCAAGGGCACAAGGAGGATTTCTTTCATTCCTTCTAGAGTAGACTTGTATTTGTCTTGAAACAATTTCTTCTAAGTTTTGATCATCATTTGGATGTTCAAAATGATTTTCACCAAGGAGTTCACTAGGATCAAATTGATCATCTATGATGTTTTCTTGAGGCAATAAGTCAAATAAAAAAGAATAATCAATATTTTCATTTGGTTGGTGCGAAAAACCATTTTCTTCTTCTAGGAATGTGACATCTTTTGAGATATAAAGTTTGTTTTTTAGTATGTCAAAACATCTATAACCTTTTTGTTTTTCGCCATATCCCAAGAAAATACATTCAATAGCCCTAGGAAAAAGTTTATCATTTTTGTGAGTTAGAACAAAGCATTTACATCTAAAAATCCTTAGTCTTTTATAATCGGGAGACATATTGTAAAGTTTTTCAAATGGAGAAAGATTTTTCAAAGAGGATGAAGGGGTTCTATTGATAAGATACGTTGAGGTTAGAACCGCTTCGGCCCAAAAGGATTTTGGGATATTTTTTGAAATTAATAACGTTCTTGTAGTTTCTATTATGTGTCTATGCTTTCTTTCCGCAAGACCATTTTGTTGCGGAGTGTTGGGACAAGAACGTTGATGGCAAATTCCATTTTCTTTAAAATAGCTTTGAAAATCATTGGACATATATTCGCCTCCCGAATCGGACCTAAGAATAGATAGATTTCCCAAAATTTGATTTTTAACCATTGCATGGAATTCTTTAAAGAAGGAGAAAACTTCGGATTTGCGACTTAGGAAGTAAATCCACGTGAATCGAGTGAAGTCATCAATAAAGACCACATAATACGAAAATCCTCCTTTAGACAAAATAGGGGAAGGTCCCCACACATCGGAATGAACAAGTTCAAATGGCCGAGTGGTAAAGTAACTTCTTCGAGGAAATGGAGTAGCTTTAGATTTCCCAAAAATGCAATCTTTACAAGTCATGTGATTGTCTTTACAAGTATTGTTTAAAAACGGAAAAAGAGACATTTTTACAAAATTTGGATGACCAAGTCTCTCATGCCAAATTCCAATACTTTTATCTTTTACAAGATTTCAAGATGATTTAGATGGAAGAGTCAAAAAGTCCATAAAATAGAGATCACCCCTTCTATGGCCTTGCCCAATCAGCTTCCCTGACTGGAGATCTTGCACGGTGCAATCTTTAGGTGAGAAAGAGACTTGACATCCATGATCGGTGATTTGAGAAACGGAAAAAAGATTTAAATTAATTTTTGGAACGATTCTTACTTTAGGAACGAAAAAATTTTGAGAATTTTTAAAATCAAGCGTTCCAATACTTTTAATTTTCAATGATGTTTCATCGGCCGTTGAAACATAAGAGGATATGGGTTCGGAAAAAACATTTGAAAGAGAGTTTTTATGAGATGTCATATGAAAAGAAGCACCGGAGTCTAGTATCCACATACCTGGAGGTGATGAAGAATAGGCGATGGCGGCTCCGGATGTTGAGGAAGAAGTCTTGAGAAGATGTTGGAGAACTTCGGAGATATGATTAAGGGTCTCTTTGATATCTCCCTCTTTGGCATTTTCTTCTTCCTTCTTTGGAGAATTTTCTCCAACCGCGGCTACTTTTCCTTTAAGTTTGAGACAAATCGGTCTAATGTGTCCCGGTTCATTACAATAATGGCATATTATTCCCTTTCTAGGCCCATTACTATTTTTGTTAAAGTGAGGAGGTCTATAGACTTTAACATTTGATTCGGGCCTAGTAACGGCCAAAACTTCATCATTCTTAATGCTTAAGCCAAGTCGAGTTTCCTCTTGGCATATTTCGGCGAGGGCATCTTCAATAGGTAGGGCTTTGCTTCTATGGAGAAAAGATGCCCTAACTTGTTCAAATTTTGGGCGAAGACCATGAAGAAATTGAAAGAAGTGTTCCTTTTCAATTTGTTCCCTTCTTAATTCAATATCTTCCGAAGCCACCCATTTAGGCTCAAGAAGAGCAAGTTCATCCCAAAGAGGGGTTAGAGAGCTAAAATAGTCCCGGACACTCATATCCATTTGTTTGGTGGAACGGATTTTTTCTTGACAAAAAAATTGTTGAGCAAGATCCTTCTGGGTATACATACCCTTAAGGAAAAACCATGCCTCATTGGCCCTTCTAAATTTGGCAATATTAGCACAATTTTTAAGGTCGACATTGTTCATAAACCATGCCAAAATTTTGGCATGGTTACTTTCCCAATCCTCAACTTTGGATTGATGGTCATTGATAGCTTTGATGCGCTCATCGCCATCTAAAGCTTTTTCAATCTCATTTTCGATTTTAGTTAGAACAAGAGAGGGTTCGGGAGTAGTTCTCATAACAAAACCCCAAAGTTTCTTACCTCATAGATGATTTTTCATCGCGGAGGCCCACATGAGATAGTTGGACCCATTTAGCTTAAAAGAAAACTCCACCTTAGAATCACGTTCCATCGGCACCAAATCCTTCCTTTCTTCTTAAAAGTTGAGAGGCACACGTTCCAAGATAATAAAGAGAAGCCCAATCACCAACCGAGCTCTGATACCATGTAATGAAAAGAGGCGGAAGCTCCAATGGAGTAAAAAGCACTCTTTAAGAGTGACCTTAAGAGCCAAGAACACAAACACTAAAAGTGCACACACAAAACTCTTAAAAGTAGAAAATGACTTAAAGTCATAAGTTGGATTTATTGAAGAAAGGAAGAGAAGAGTGAAAACCCCATACTTACAAGAGGAGAATACCTCCTCTATTTATAGAGGAGGGAGGCTCAAAGAAGGGACCACAAGGGGCTCCCTTGTAGTCGTTGGGAGCCCCAACGGTCATAAATCTGACCGTTGGGGCCCCAACGACTACAAGTGTGGGGCCCTTGTGGTCTTACAAAAAAGGGAAAAATGAAAAAGAAAAAAAGTAAAAAGAAAAAGAGAAAAAGGAAAAAAGTAAAAAAGAAAAGATACATTGTGGTTTTACAAGAATACCCCTATCGGGTATTTCACTAAAAAGGAAACCGTATATATATACATATATGTATATATATACTTATATATATACGAATGTATATATATATATAAGTATATGTATATATATATATATATATACATATTTTAACAGCCTCAAGGCACAAAGCCCCTCGCCTTGAGGCGAGGCGCGCTTTTTGCGCCTTGAGGCGCGTTTTTAATAACACTGATGACAATATAATTCACAATGAATAAAATGATCCTTCTGCCATTGCTTTAATAACTCTAGTGTTATAATAAGCATCATAGAATATAAACGAGCTATATAACTCAGAAATCCGAGTTAAATCTCAATTCTCAATTTACATATTAGCACAGGAAACATTTGACATTCTAATGTAATCACTGAAACCTGTCTCATGAAATGAGAACAAATAAATGATTATGGTTAAATACAGTTTTCAATTTTAGCTTCTGACATAAGCTAAAGGTAGTGACAGTATCCAGAATAACAATGAAAAATCCAGCACTTGTATGTCATGGGAGTACTATGCTGTGTCCTATGTTCTGTCTTGCAACACTAGTAAACAGATGAAAATGGATGTCCTCATAACATAGCTTTAAATTTTCCCAATAAGACGTGATACAAATACAAAAACTCCACTTGTCTTTGCTGCACCACAAATTGTCTACAGAACATTAGATATCTGAAAGACTTTTCCTAAGGTACCAGTGCATTCATATTGAAGAAACAAAGAATAAAAACTTAAGCAGATCACTCTCTTGTTATGACAGCCCAACCATGTGAAAATTCACTAAAAAATGGAGAAGCGACAAGGAAAATAGGCAACCATTTGTTACTTGATATACTCATATGTTTTTATTTCCAATAGTGATATTATTTCTCTTATCTCAAGCTGCTCAATCAAATATAAATATGTGTCACAAATATTAGCAATCATTGCAATTGGGGCATTCTCACTTTACCTAACAAAAATGTATAACTACAATCTTATCTTCAGAAGAGAAAAGAGTTAAATATAAAATCCAAATTCCATTGTTTTCAATTAAGCAGATCAATATAAATCTCTGTTGTAGGATAACGACAACAAGATAAATTCAACACATCAAACACTGGGTTAAATTCAGATTGAAACTTGCAGAAGAGTTCTTGCAATATATGTGATTTGCAAGATAGCATCAGCAACATAATTTTTTCCAAAACAGGCTTCATTTGACTGTGAGATGTTAATACTTGTAACCTTTGATAAAAGTCCAACAACAACTTTAATAAAAATACAAAGATAATATTGTTTATAGGAAGTCCTAAAAGAATTTATTCGGCAGATTAAGTCATTTATACTTCACTTCATCAACTGCATGTTTTATGTCAACCAACATTATTCAAAGCAAAAAAATACCTGCAACTTTTGGGGAAGGAACAGATCAATCCTTCACCACCAGGATGAACAGCTGTTCTATAAGGTAAGTCACCTTCAGTGCAGAATTCATCCACCTGTTGTTTAGAATAGATTCAAGATTGCAATTGATGGAAAATACTTTGAATGACTACCAGTACTTGTAAATCAAAAAATTAGTAATGAAACTTTCAATTGTAATTGGATAAGATACTTTATCAGCGAGCCTTCAAGTGGATGTCAAAACTTAAAGGATACCAGAGTGTCATATGACACAATAAAGGAAAGAAAAAGAAAAACAATATTTTTACAATGATATAAACTTGGAAGCAACTACAACAACCTTATCTTGCAAAATAATGCATTAAAGTCATCAAAGTGACAACCCATCAAGATTAGGAAGAATCCTTGGGTATCATGGTGAAATTGTGCCTAGAACTTAGGGAGATTGTATGCCTTCTAATAAAGGCTAAAACAAAACTAATAACTATCCTCAAACTTAAAGAGCATTGGGTGGTCAGTCTTGATTCATGCAGTAACAAAATGGCTGACGCAAGTTACAAGGACTATCTAGAAAGATTAGAGCTCAGTGTAGGAGATGAAATTTTCAGTGATTAAAAAACTAAGTCATTAATTAAACATTATCACAGCTTTTATTTTCTTTTGTCAAACAAAAACTTTATTGATCATGAATATTCCAAGAGATTCTCTCTGGTAATCAATATCATGGATGTAAACGGTTCAGACTTCAGATTGGGGTCAGATGTCATGTAGCCAATACCAAATCTGACTAATCGGATATTGGCTAACCGCACTCGGATACTAATTCAGATTCAAATGAGAGAAAGCTACTACAGAAAACAAAAAAAATACATGTAATCAGATCAGGATATCCGTCGGAATCGGATATCCACTGGATTCGGTCATGAAATCCTTACACCGAATCCAAATCCAATTACTAATCAGATCAAGTTTTCATAACCAAATCCAATTAATGGGGTTCAGAATTGGATTGGATATCGGATATATCTGACTTGTTGACATCCCTACCCAATATTGCCAGGGAAAGAGAAGAAGAGTGGTGGATTGTTCCGTTGGAGGCAGAATTTGAAATTTTACTGAGAAAATTCCCCTGAGCACCAGATTTTCATGAATTGGAAAATGCATGCAATCCTTAGGATCCTACTTAGTATCAAGAGAAATAGGTTGTGTAGCTTTAGTGATAGATCGTGCTGCATTTCCCTTCTTGAGCAAAGGGTAGCTCCATTTCCAAAGAAGACTAACTGGGGAAATGGTCTTAGTCAGTGACAACAGTTTTCTCCTGATGATTTCATTGGGCAGCATGTTGATGCAGATCAACCCAAAAAAGAATGAATTCAAAACTGCTGGTTGATGCTGCCTTTTAAGACCCACTGTGCACTTATTTTGGCAATGTTTCTTTTTTGATAAACTTCTAGAATTGGCCTGGAATGACTGGGATTCAGACATCAAGGGGGTGGATAACCTGATGAAGATATTGTTGGCACCACAGATTAAAATGAATGGGATGAAATGCTTGTATTTTTTGGAAGTGGTGGCTGACCCTTGCATGGTGGTTCTCTTGGTTGGAAAGGAGTCAGAGAACCTTTGACAATGAGGAAAATGATGGTTAGTTAAAAAAACCAGTATGGCATTTCATTATGTGCACAGAACAAATACGGGGATACAATCTGGACTCAGTAGGTCACAGGAGAGTTGGCTGAACAAGGACTTGAATCTGTTTGTCATTTGAGCTTCAGGGTGACTTTTTGTCACACATTTTTTGTTGTTCTTTTGTTCAATGAGACTTTGCTTTCCATTCAAAAATCACATCAATGTCACATTCAACCACAAGGAAAAGAAGACCTCCACAGTTAGTCAGCCTTTTATGTATGGGAAACCAAGCTAAAAATATGAACATCCAACCACAAGGGAATTAGAGAAAATGATTTCTTTAATCCTTCATTGAACATCAAAAGGCCATTTCTTCCCCTCTGGCGTATGACAACTACCTAAGACACTGGAAATCTGCAGAAGCAGGCAAAAATCAGAAGCCTCTGAAGGGGTAGTCCACTTTAACTACTGAAAAATGGACCACAAGTAAATCATGACACCATCTGAAAGGTGATGTACTGAAACTATAAAATCCAGGTAGCTCCTTATCCCTCTGTTATTACCGGAATTCGTGATATTCATGAGACCAGATGTCTTTCATTTATCACCAGGCACCATCACATGACACGACTATTTAAGCTGTATCAAAAACGCTAGTTATTCATCAAGGCAATTAGCTTAATTGGAAACCCCTTTTTTCCAAGTCTTCACAAGCACTCTGATTGAGAATAGCTGGCAGATCACCTCTACTGTCTCCTAAAAGCATACCTTTCTTGCACAAAACTTTTTGATTGGGTGAACTTGACTTCCACAACTTCCATCAAAAAAATTCCTGCACGGCTCCCCATCATTCACATCCCCGCCCATTTCACAGCAACCTCCTCTCAAAAGTGCATTATAATTCCCACTAAGCAATTTATCTGAAATTCCGCCTGTGAATTCAGTCACGTTTTTATTTAATACATTCAACTAATGCCCCACAATTCGATTACGTATTTACATAAAATCTATATTAAGGTTAGTCATTGATCCACTAACACAAAGCCCAAATTCTAGATTTTGGGTGTTCCTCAAAACCATCATCAACCAACTTCTAGATTTGGGTGTTCCTCAAAACCACCACTCTATCATCAAGAGAAAAATTGACAAATATGGGAACAGGAATGAGATTCAAAATATGAAGAATTACACGGAAAAAAGAAAAAAGTAATGGGAGAAAGGGGAGAGGCTTACCGGTGGGGAGAGGTAATTGGTGGCAAAATCGAATTTGGAGATGAAGATGGAGTTCTTGACGCCGGTTTTGCTATCCCCTCCACCACCACTTAGCACCAAGTAACCGACGGCGGTAGGGGGGATCCCACCCTCTTCTCTCTCTTTGCTCCCTACTTCCTTCTCCACTTCTTTGAAATCTATGGCGTGGAGGGGGACCCACGAGGCGGAGAAGAGAGGCTTCCCGTACTTCTCCGAGCACGGCGGTGGTGGTGTCCTTCTTCCCCTCGCCATCCTCTCTCTCACTCTCTCACAACTCGTCAGCACAGCAGAGGGAATAAAAGAGGCTCCAGCGATGGAATTTGAAACAGTTGACGCCGAAAACACCCAACTGTCAAGTTCACTACTTGTTCTGCTGCCAGTTTGACGTTATAAGCAAAAAGCAAATTTAGAGGGGAGAAAAACTCCTCAATTTATAGGGTGGCAACAGAATAGCTCAGGATTCATTCTTCAATATTTTTCTCTGTCAAGGTATTATTTTCTCTCGAAACCGTCGGAGAATATGAAACTTGGAGACCTTGAAACATATTTCTCTCTCTCAACCAAAGATTTAACCTTAATGTAGCCACCAGGGTCCTAGCTCATTTGGTAGGGTCGACTTGTGAACTTCACCAAGTTGACCTAACATTACAAGGTCTAAGCTGGGTGTCCTCACCGGTGGCCAAGGAACCTCACCGGTTGTCAATGTGCGGCTGGTGATAGAGTTGGGGTTAATGCTAAGTTAGAATTATGGAGACAGACATTGGAAGCTAGAGGTTTTAAGTTGAGTAAGAGTAAGACTGAATATATGGAATGTCGGTTTAGTAAGCAACGAAGTAGTGATGGGAGTGTAGTGAAGCTTTGTGAGCAAGAAATACCGGTGAATGATTATTTCAAATAGTTGGGATCCATCATTCAAAAGTACGGAGAAATTGATGGAGATGTAAATCATAGGATAAAGGTTGGGTGGATGAAATGGAAAAATGCAACTGGAGTGTTGTGCGATCGTAGAATGTCATTGCGGTTGAAGAGAAAGTTTTATAGGATGACTATTAGACCCGCTTTACTATATGGTACGGAATGTTGGGCTGCCAAGAGACATCATATTCAAAAAATGAGTGTAGCTGAGATGCGGATGCTTAGATGGATGTGTGAAAATACAATAAAAGATAAGATTCGGAATGAGGAGATATGTAAGAAGGTAGGTGTTGCACCCATTGAAAATAATATGCGAGAGAATCGTTTACGGTGGTTTGGACATATTCGGCAAAGGCCTAATGATGCTCCAGTTAGAAGGTTGGAGAAATGAGAAAATATATTAGTTAAAAGAGGTCGAGGTAGGCCTAGGAAGACTTGAATGGAGATGATAGGAAAGGATATGAATGCTTTGAACCTCACCGAGGACATGGCATTGGATAGAAATGATTGGAGGAAAAGGATTCATGTGGAAGACCCAAAATGAATTTCTTTTTTGGTTCATATCGCTGACCCCAATTGTTTTGAGATGAAGGTGTAGTTGTTGTTGTTGTATCCAGAAAAAAAGATTTAAGACCTATATCAAGTTAGGGTTTAGAGTTGACATAGATCAATATAAGATCTAGGAAAATTCTACCAAAACTATAATAAACAGTAATTTATTTAGAAAAGCAGAAAATTAAAAAAAATGCATAAAATAAAGAAAAAAACAAGAAATTAAGAGAAAGGAGAATAACTGATTTATCTAATTCAACTCTGATTTGACATCTAACCTTCTCATCATTTTTAAATACAAAGGTTTCCTAATTTTAATCAAAACAAACTACCTATTCAGATAAACTTAAGTATTAAACATACCCTACAAATGTCAATCAGATGCCATGATCCAAATACAAGAACCAAAATAAATAAAAATTCAAAATACAAATGGATCCAAATGGACCTTTAGGAACACAAGTCTTTTGCTAAAAACTTTCCCTCAAGTATGGTTCTCGTTTTAGATTTTTCCAATTTCGCTCTTCTTTGTAGGTTATGGGATCACAATATAAAACTGAATCTTTACGCTTCTCTGAAAGTAGAATGGGTCAAACTGTAGAGTCTACAATTTTTCTAGTTTTTTCAAAAATGATACGGAAGTATTCCTGGTATTTTTATGAGAAATTTGTCAACCGAAAATAAATCGATGAACTTTTGAAAGTTAAAAAGGCATATAGCTTGAACAAACTTTTTAAGGATATAGATCTCGATAAAAGATCCACAAAGATTGACACCCATGAAACCCAGCCCCAACAGTACATTTGTCAATTATAGGGTTCACATAATCTCTTAATTATATATGTTAGGATCCAATATAAATTCAAACTTGTAGAGCTTTATGACAAGGACTCATATCTATTTAAAAGACCCAGTCCCTGGTTCAGAATAATTCAGAGCCGAATCACTAAAAAAATCTGGGAAACTCAAAACCTTTAAGGCAAGAGATTGAATCCGTTAAACATAAGATCCAATCTCATAAACAATTTAGACCCAATAAGGATCCATAAATAGATAATTTGACTCAGAAAAATGGATCACTTCTCAAAAACATATATATATATATATATATATATATATATATATATATATATATATATATATATATATATATGAATGCTTGTGCTTGGATCTGAGATCCAAACAAGATGCAAGATGGATCTCACATGAGAGAATTAGGAATTTAAATCCCCTCGGACCCAAACTAACAAAGAACGCAACACTTAAACTTTAAAATTGAAATTTGGATCCAAATCTCTCGACTCAATACACTTCACCTTAAATAAGGTTTGAAATGGAATTTTGAATCTAAATTCAATTCACAAACACACTATATATAAAATACATATACATACTATAAATGGAGTTTGGTCCAAATAGACCCAACCCAAATCCAACACCAACAGACCCCCCCCCCTTATTTTTTGGGTTGAACTTGGGATTGGATCCAACCCAGATCCAACACCCACTGCCTCTCTCTCTCTCTCTCTCTCTCTCTCTCTCTCTCTCTCTCTCTCTCTCTCTTATTTAAAACCCCCATGACATTTTCTCTCTCCCTCTCACCGCCTTTGCCCTCTCTCTCCCTCACTCTCAGATCCCTCTCCCTCTCTGCTCTCCCCCTTCTTCGTGGGACACCACCCTCCCTGGTGAGCCACTGCTGGAGCAGTGCCGCCACCATCACCACATAGGTGAGCCCCCATGCCTCACCTCCTTCTTCCTTCTCTGCTTTTCTCAAAGATCAGCAACAACAACTGGTGTTGCTACCACCATGGTGGCCGACCATAGGTCACCCGAACATAGGGTGCCCTCCACTGCCCTCAGTCAACCCCTTCCCTTGCCCTTCTGCTAAACCCATCGGCAACTAGAGCCACCAGCAGCGATGGCTCTGGCTCCCGGAGCGGGAAGGTGCCTAGCATCCTCTCCTTCTCTGTTTTCTCTGGAAAACAACAACAGCTGGAGGTTGTTGCTTTTGGTGAGACGGTCGGGAGGGGTGGCTGACGCCGCTCCCTCCCCCACCGTCGCCCCTCTTTTTCTGCCTCAGCTTCCAAAGGCAGTCGTGGTTGGCATGTTGTGTCCGTCGGGGTTTCCACCGTGGGTTCGGAGTCGTCGGCGTCTCAGCAACCATTAGATCCGTCGAAGCTTTGCAAAGTAGAAAATATAAAACGCAGCAGCATACCTGAGGCGACCATTGCCGGAGGGCGGAGGACGTTTGCCGGAGAAGAGCGATCTTCAACTCAGCCGGTCTGCAGCCACCACAAGCGCAGACTTCTGAATACAGACAGTGAGTCGACCTTCTTCCCTCCCTTACTGTTTTTCTCACAGTTTTGCACTATCTTACACTGTCCTAGGTTGCTTATGAAACCCTGTATATATAGGCATAGGATGGGAACGGTTTGCATAAACGTTCCCCTTTATCTATGCCAGTTTATCGGGATGGATCATCCCTTGATGTGGGGTGTTTCCACATCGTGGATAACCACCACGTTTTACGTGGTGGTTAATCCAACATTCTCCCACTTGATCCGACGATAAACTCTTTAACCAGAAAACCTTATGGGAATAACTTGATGAATAGAATGGTCTTTTTTATTCTATTTTATAGGTCCTTAGTTGAATCTATAATCCTTATGAGATTAATAACAACCATAATGAGAATCAAGTACTGAAAGTGATCACTTTATTTATATGCATATATCAAAAAGAGTTTAACAATCGCATCCTTATTACATGTTCGGAATATAATCCCGGTGCTAGCCCTTTAGTAAGAGGATCAACAATCATCTCTTTGGTACCAATATTGACAATATGCACTAAATGATTCTCCGTCCTTTCTTGAACAACAAAATATTTCAATTCAATATGCTTACATGACGTAGTACTTTTGTTGTTGTTCGAAAAGGACATCGCAGCTTCATTATCACAGTAGACCTTCAGTGGCTTCCCAATGGAATCGACCACCTTTAACTGTGATATGAAGTTCTTTAACCATATAGCCTGCGAAGTAGTCTCGTACAATGCTATGAATTCTGCCTCCATGGTGTGGGCAGCAGTGGTCGACTGTTTTTCACTCCTCCAAGAAATCGCGCACCCAGCAAGTAAGAAGATGTACCCAGTAGTAGACTTTCTACTATCAAGGCATCCTCTTAAATCCGCATCTGAGTAGCCAATGACCTCGAGGTGATCAACTTTATGATACGTTAATATATAGTCTTTTGTCCCTTACAAGTACCGCAAGACTTTCTTGGCAGCCTTCCAATGAGGTAAACCTGGGTTAGACTGAAATCTGCCAAGTACTCCTACTGCAAAAGAAATATATGGTCGAGAACATGTCTGCGCGTACTGCAAGCTGTCAACAACTGATGCATATGGATAAGCACTCATTTGTGCTTTGTCAATATCGTTCTGTGGACAATCCTTTAGGCTTAGCTTGTCACCCTTTGATATGGGTGTAGAACTAGGAGAACAATTCTCCATCCTATATCGCTTTAACACATTTTCTATATAGGATCTTTGGGAGAGGCCTAGAAAATCTTTTGCTCGGTCTCGATGAATCTCAATGCCAAGAACATAAGCAGCCTCACCCATATCTTTCATATCAAAATGTGATGCAAGAAACTATTTTGTCTCTTAAAGTAACTTTATATCGTTGGTTGCAAGTAAAATGTCATCCACATACAACATCAATATAATGAACTTACTCCCACTTTCCTTAAGGTATATACATTGATCAATAATGTTTTCTGTAAACCCGAAAGTTATAATGACTTGGGAAAAATTAATATACCACTGTCGGGAGGCCTGTTTAAGTCCATATATTGATTTGTTAAGCTTGCAAACCAAACAATCATCTTCAGAGAAACCAAGAGGTTGTTTCATGTATACCTGTTCATTCAAATCCCCGTTGAGGAACGTTGTTTTCGCATCCATCTGATGTAGCTCTAAGTCATAATGAGCTACGAGGGCCAAAATTATCCTCATTGACTCCTTAGTTGAGACAGGAGAAAATGTCTCATTATAGTCAATGCCCTCCATCTGGGTGAATTTTTTAGCAACCAATCTTGCTTTATGTCTCTCTATGTTACCTTTGGAGTCCTTCTTGGTTTTAAAGACCCATTTACACCCTACGAGCTTTACTTCTTTAGGTAACGTGACAAGATCTCACACTTGATTTTTAGCCATAGAGTTTAACTCTTCTTTCATGGCTTCTATCCAGTGCGAAGATTGTTTGCTTTCAACAGCTTCCATAAAAGTCAACGGGTCATCATCCATATCTATGAAATCACCAGGCTCCTGAAGGTACACCACATAATCAGGATGTATGGCAGATCTCTTAATCCTTGTGGATCTCCAAACAGGTTGTTCCTCAGGCTCAGATTGAACCTGATCATCTTATTCGTGCTCTTCCGCATTGTCCACAATAGGTTCACTTTGGATTTGTGCATTAACAATTGAATGATCAACCACACCATCATTAGGAATAACAATGTGGTATCTTTTGATGTTTTCCTTAACAGGTGACGAAACTAGATCTTGTACTTCCTTAAAACCAAGGCTTTGAAGTGCACTCAATCCTACTGAACCATCTTCTAGGAATTTTGCCTTATCTGTTTCAACAATCTGTGGTGAGTGAGATGGGCAATAAAACTTGTACCCTTTTGATCTTTCTGGATAATCAATGAAATATCCACTGGTTGTTCTTGCATCAAAGACTTTAATGTGAGGGTTATACAGTTTAGCCTCTGCAGGACATCCCCATATGTGCATATAAGACAGTGATTGTTTTCTACCTGTCCACAGCTCCTAAGGAGTTTTAGGCACAGATTTCGTAGGAACCTTATTCAAAATATGCACAGTAGTTCTTAAGGCTTCACCCCACAACTTTATGGGAAACGTTGAATAATTCAACATAGCTCTGACCATTTTCTTAAGCGTACAATTTCTCCTTTCAGCTACACCATTCTGATAGGCACTACCAGGCATGATATATTGAGGCACAATGCCTTCCTCTTTGAGAAATCGTGTTAATGGTCATTCCATTTGCCCCATCTCAATAAATCTACCATAATATTTGTCACCTCTATCAGACCTGACTATCTTAATAACTTTATCGGTTTGTTTCTCTACTTCTTTCTTAAATTTCTTAAACATCTGAAAAACATCAGATTTCTCAAAGATCAAGTAGAGATACATATACCGAGAATAGTCATCAATAAAGGTGACAAAATATTTTTCGCATGTGTAACAAGGGAAAAACGGTCCACATATATCCGTATGGACTATCTCCAATATCTCACTGTTGCGTTTGACACCCTTTTTATATGTGTTTGTATGGTTAGCCTTTATGCAATCAACACATTGGTCATTGTCGGTAAAATCTAGAGATTTCAAGATCCCTTCATTTACGAGTCTCTTTATTCTCTTTTCAGAGATATAACCCAACCTTCGATGCCAAAGCATGTAAGATTTATCATTTATCAAGCTACGTTTATTTCTAACCAATGCGTATTTAGAAGTCAGAGACAACAGAGTTTAAATCTTCACGTTCAATCTATATAAACCATCATAAACTGATGCAGAACCAATTTCAATTGAATTTCTGAATATGAACAATTTGGAATTTTCAAACTTAAAACAATATCCAAATTTATCCAACTTTGAAATTGAAATTAAGTTTCTACTACATGATGAAATATAAAAGATATCATGAAGATCTAAAACTACGCCTGTATTTAGAGTAATCCTGCATGTTCCAACACCCTTCACATATGAACACATCTTGTTTCCCAAATAGATCTTTTTTCCATGCATTATTGGTTCCCTTCTGCTCAGGAACAGTTGTAGACAGTTGAAAATATGAACAGTAGCACCAGAATCAATCCACCAGCTATTTTCAGGAATTTGTAATAAATTATATTCATGAGAAATAAATGACAAACTACATCTCTTTTTCAACCACTTCTTGTACTTTATGCAATATGCTTTTATGTGTCCATTCTTCTTGCAAAAGAAGCACTTTATGGGAGCAGAGTTTGATTGCTTGTCTTGGGATGACTTATCCTCAGTTGGCTTCTTTTTAGCATTTCTCTTAAATGCATTCTTCCTTGGTCCTACCTTGGATGTATGAGAAGCCATATGTGCACTCTGCACCTTCTCCCCTTTCAACCTTTCTTCTTCTTCAACACACTTGGACATAAGTTCATTGAACGCCCATTCATCATTGTTGTAAGAGATTTTGAAAGGTCTCTATTCCAAAGGTAAGGACGTTAGAACTAAATGCACTAGGAAAGAATCAGAGATGGTAAGTTTCATGTCATTTAACTGAGACGCTATGTTCCTCATCTCCAAAATGTGCTCGCGAATGTTTCCTCCTCCAGTATATTAAATAGATATGAGTTTAGACATCAAGGTACTAGCTCTGGCCTTGTTTGAACTCACAAATTGTGCCTCAATGGCATTCATGAATCCTCTCATTGTTCTGCATTGTGGGATAGCACTGCGAATATTCTTAGCTACTTTAGATTGCAGAAGCAACAAGTTAAGCCTATTCGAGCGCTCCCACTTCTCAAAAGTAATCTTTTGATTAGCAGTGCTCTGATCAGTGAGGGCAGCAAGTTCATCTATCCTTAGGGCCAAATCTAAATCCATATATCCTAATGTAAAAAGAACAGTTTCTTTCTAATCACTAAAATTAGATCCATCAAGAAAAGGTATAGAGCTTGAGCCATTTAAAATCACAGAACTAAAAACTGCATGACAAAAGACACGTATCAAGAAGCATTCGCACGAGACTAAACTTTAATGGAAAAAGCAAAAGAATAAAGGCCCTTGATATATTTATTTCCAGGTGAGTGAAGGGGGTCATCGGAGTCCTACTTTGGTAAGAGCTCTGACACGCGAAACCACTTCGCCTACCGACCATATTCGGTAAAATTAAGGTTCTTGTGAAGTAAACCATCAACACAAGGTACCTTTGGATACACATTTGTGATGTATCTCAACACATTTACCTTATTTTACCCTACTTAAATTCCAAACACGATAAAACTACCTTTGGGTCATTTATCGTTTCATGAATATAAGTACAACAATAATATTGGGTAAAACTATATGATTGTATAATATTTTGACAACATACATGTATTCAGTCACTTTGGTGACATAAATACACTAAGTTATCAAACTATCCTTGATGCCAATATTATATACACATTTATACATGCATAATTACAAATAAATGCATAAGCAACAACCCAAGCCAAACTTAAATGGGTAAAACCTTGGGTCATCAAGCAGGAACCGATTTGAAAACACTCTAAACCGGTCTGAAGCAGCCCCGAACTGGTCATCCAAGGGTCTGAACTGGTTTTGAACCTTATAAATCGGGTTAAGTATGGACAAAAGTTCATAAAAACCCTATAATCGTATGCCAAAATCCCTATATTTTCTTATATTTAAGAAAACAAAGTCTTAGCATCTCGAAACCGGTGAGAAACTGGAAGGAACCGGTCAAAAACGGCTCTAAACCGGTCTCGGAAGGGGGGGGGCTGAATCAGTCCCTGATCCGGTTCAGGCCAAATAGTGCCTGGACCCTCCTGGATCCGAGTCAGACCCGACTGTAACCGGATCCGGGTCGGACTCAATTGGAACAGAATCTAGGTCGGACCCGGTAAGAACCAGATCCGGGTCAGACTCGGTAATATCTGGATCCGGGTCAGACCCAGTAAGAACCGGGTCAGATCCGGTATTAACTAGATCCGGGTCAGACCCAGTTATAACCAGATCCGGGTCTGCCCGGGGTTTACTGGATCCGGGCCAGACCCGGTAATAATTGGATCCGGGTCTGACCCAGGTATAATGGATCCGATATTAACCAGATCCGGTCCGAACCGAATACCAGACTCGATCTGGTTCCAGTCGTTAAAAAAAAACTGAAAAGGGGTAGAAAACCCCGATTTTCTAAAAAGAGGGATTTTTTCCCTCTTGCAGCCGACGACTGATGTCGCCCGTCGGCGACCCACCGGTGACCAACGTCGCCTGCCGGCGACCCACGCAGAAGCCCTGATGGCATTTCTTCTCCGGCAAAAGCAGCCATCCGCCGGCAAAAATGGGAAAATCGCAGAAGCCTGTCTGTCGCCCAATGGCGACAGTCGTCGGCTTCCGGCGACCAGCAGCAGCGTCACCCCACGATGACCTGCTTTGCTGGACAACCAAAAAGGCACACCCCGCAGCGGAAGCAGGGTGTGGGCCCATAACCCCATTGTTGTGTCCATCAGGGTTTCCACCATCGGTCCGGAGTCACCGGCGTCTCAACAACCACCAGATCTGTCGAAGCCCTGCAAAGTAGAAAATATAAAACGCAGCAGCATACCTGAGGCGGCCATTGCCGAAGGGCGGAGGACATTTGCCGGAGAAGGGCGATCTTCAACTCAGCCGGTCTGCAACCTCCACAAGCGCAGGCTTCCGAATGCAGACAGTGAGTCTACCTTCTTCCCTCATTGTTTTTCTCACAGTTTTGCACTGTCTTACACTGTCCTGGGTTGCTTATGAAACCTTGTATATATAGGCATAGGATGGGAACAGTTTGCATAATCGTTCCCCCTTTATCTATGCTAGTTTATCGGGATGGATCATCCCTTGATGTGGGGTGTTTCCACATCGTGGATAACCACCACGTTTTACGTGGTGGTTAATCCACATGGCACCCCTCTCCCCTCTTGTTTGCTTCAATCGGGAAACTAGAGCCACTAGAGTGGTGGCTCTGTTCCACCATGCCTCCCCCCCTTTGCTGTCTTCAGCTCGGCCATGACCGAACCGAGCTCAGTTAAAATCGAGCTCAACTCGGTCCCTGGTTGTTAAGGGGACCGAGCCTAGCTCGATTAGCAACCAAGCTCAGCTCGGTTCTTGGTTAGTAAGGCGCCTGGCTTGGTCTTCATGTTCTCCTTGGATCAAGTCAAGCTCGGTTGGAATCGAGCCTGACTCGGTTCAGTTGTTACCGGACTGACTCGGTTTTCCCATGCTGAGCCTAGCTCGCTATCAGTTTCTGACCGAGCCTGGCTCGATCAAGGATCCCATGAGGGGCCCCCCTTTGTCCTTTTAGGAACCAAGCCGACTTAGCCCTTGGGCCCAGCCCCTCCCCTTCTTGTTTCAGGTCTGGCTCGGTTAAGGCCAAGCCGGTTCTGTCATGAAATTTGTTCCATATTAATCGAGTCAAACTTGGTTTCCTCGAAATCGAGCTTGACTCGGTTCACCTTTACCAAGCTTAGCTTGGTTTCTCTAAACCAAGCCCATCTCGGATCTTTATTCCAAAATGAGCCCGGCTCGATTTGAAGTGCTCAAATTAAGTTCGGATTAAACCCGATGATGCGGTAATCGTCTCCTTTCGCCAGAAAATAGTTTATAATGTTCTTCTTTATGCAATTTGATATAAACCTTTTAAGCGCACCACATAGGCCCAACTGACAATATTTGTACCTCCAATACTTTTTATGAAGCACGAGCAAGCTTACACTTGTGCTCAGAATTGTTGAACATTCAGACTATCTTTGAAGTAGAAAAAAATGCATATGACGATGACAACTGAACATTTTTAATATATGTATTTATATTTACATCAAATATATATATATATATACATACATATATATATATATATAAAATAAGTATTTATTTAAAGCATGCGGTTTTACGTACCTCTGCTTTATTTATGGTGGCCTTTTTGACAGACGATGCTTTCATATACGTGTAAATATCTATGTATATATCTATACAAAGTATACAGTTTTGTATATTCTTACTCTATTTACATTACACGAGCATTTTATTTAAGGTATGTGGTTTCATGTACCTCTATTTTATTTACGATAACCTTTTTTGTAAACAATGTTTTCATATGTAAATATATAGGTATATATTTATACAGAGTGCGCAATTTTGCATACTTTTACTCTATTTATATTACGCGAGCATTTATTCAAAGTACACAGTTTTACATACCACTGCTTTATTTATGATGACCTTTTTTGGCGGACAATGCTTTCATATGTATGTAAATATATACCTATATATCTATACATAGTGCACAATTTTGCGTACTCTTGTTCTATTTATATTACGTGAGCATTTATTTAAGGTATGCAATTTCACGCACCTTTGCTTTATTTATGATAACCTTTTGGCAGACGAAGCTTTCATATACATGAAAATCCATAAGTATATATCTATACAGTGTGCACAATTTTACATACTCTTGCTCTATTTACATTACGCGAGCATTTATTTAGAGTACGGAGTTTTGCGTTCTTATGCTTTAATCTATTTTCAAAATGCTTACATATGAGACTTTAAGTCTGCATGTCCCAATACTCCTGAAAATCAAACAAGAGATTTTTGTTCACTCTCGTACGAGACTCCAAGTCTGCATGCCCCGAGGTTTTGCAAAATAAAATTAATGTTTTTACGTCCATATGCATTAGACATCTGCCAAGTGATTGAAGTATCCTTCGAAACACTGAAAGTCAAAAGGATGAGACTGTCACGATTCAGACATTCACAACTAAATCTACCCTATGAACTGGTAAACGCGAAACTTTAACTACGTAGTCTTTGTTGTACTTATGTCAAGTACTTCTCTTTGCATTTGGGGATGACCCGAGTATACCCCCGACTTGAGGTTCGAGAAGTAGTGAACTTTCAGATTGTTTAGTTGGTTTTCTTTTTGAGAAACCAGTTTAATTCTCACTGCAATGGTACATGCGACATACACGACACGCTTATACATCGATGAATGATTGAAGGTTTGTAACAAACCTCGATGTGCATTAGTGCACAATATTATGGAATAATCTTGTACAAATGCATAAATTGCCATCACAAGCAAAATGTTTGATTTAGTTTAAAAGCAAACCCGACACACCCATTAATTCTTCAGGAGATACAACCTCTGATGGACAAAGTTGTTAATAACTACTCTCCTCGAGTGGCAATGACTCAGCATTTCCAGTTATCGAAGTTAGGGGACATAGCTATCAATTATTATCCTTGTTAGTAGATTCTACAACTTTTGTAAAAGTTGGGATGTATCTCCTATTTATTCCTACCTCTGGGGAATTTTCTCTCCATCTCAGAAATCATCTTCTTTGGAACGAACTACGCTAGCCATTCAGGTTATCAATTCACATAGAATAATAAACCTCTTAATAGTCTCAGTTGTTTCTACGAATTTATCTTGTGAGTACCTACATATAAATAATTATCAAAATAAAGTTACGAGGTTCACTTTGCTTCTCCAAACTAGAAACAATGCACTGCCTATACCAATTCGTAGTTAGTTCATTTATGTATGATCCAACGTTTAAAGTATAATAATGTGTATGTTAGCCATGTTATTTTAGTTAATATCGTTGCAACTACCAAGCTTTTATGAGTCTGACTTGTTTTATGGGATATAGATAACGATTAGACGTATGCTGTAGATGATAGCACGATGGCGCGATGATATCAAGAATTTACTTTCTCTGTTGTTCGCTTCTAAACACGTTTTTAACATTTTGTATAAAGATTTTTTATAATACTATTTCTATATAAAACCTTGTTTTAAATCTTCATAGTTTTAATGGATGTATGAAAATGTAGGCCCAAATCCAAAATATTTGGAGACAAGTCAATGTTGAAATTTTTGCCTATAACCTGCTCAAAGTTCATCGACTTGTTCTTTTCAAGCTATTATTTCCGTTGAACTATCATTTGAACTCTGAAAAATTATTAACTATTAAAATTTTAATTTTTTTCTAAAATTCTTAAGTTAAAGATTTTGGGCTGTTACAGAAACAGAGACTACTCCAATATATACTTAAAATCCTAGGATGTTCTTCTCAAACCATTCATAGTCTATTGGATCTCTATATTGATTTGGATCAAAAGGATCCAATGCTAGTTTGATCTAGAGTTGAGAAGTTGATACGCCAATTATATGAATCTCCCACTTTATCATCCCATGCTCCACATAATAGTAGTGACCCACTCCAAACAAGCTTAGGCTCTAGGAGAGGTCAAGTGTAGGTAGGTCAGGTATGAGTAAGGTTTGGATATGGGTATTTGGCTTTAGATCCAAAATAGATTTGGGTCTAAATGGGTTTTGAGGAAGTTCACTTTGGGTGGGTTCAATTGGGTCTGGGACTAAATCTAAATTGGGTTTATGTTGGTTTAGATATTTAGGGCTTAAGGCGGGTTCAGGTATATCCAATAAGATAGGTTTGGATTCTCACTAATTACTTTTGAATCAAAATCTTCTTTGGCAGGATTTAGGTTAGGGATGGGCACTGGGAGAGGTATCTAATTGAGATTCAAATGGAGCTCTACTATTTGGATATGGGTAATTTTGGACATGGGAGTGGAGACAGATGATTGGAGATCATCATATGTTAATATGTGTTCAATATGCAATGCCACTTGAATTGAGCATTCCAAGGATAACTTTGAAGCAGTTCGGTTTAATACCTGGTGATCTGCTTAGCCTCAATCTCTTTGAATTTGAGTTTCTAATCTAAGACGATAAAATTCTTCAGTGTAGTCTGAAACAAATCTAAAACCTTAAGAAAGTAAGCAGTATTCCACGTAGGCTTGATCCGTTTTAGCGTCTCAGTAGGTCTTACATGTATGTGGATCCCCCTTCTGCATGGAAGGAGCCTTGGTGGGTTTGGATATTGAGACTTATGGATTGTTCGGGGTTTGTTTTTGGGTTTCGACTGATTGTGGATCTTGGGTTGGGCAATGGTTTCGGGAGGTAAGAGAACAAATCCAGTTGGGCCAAATAGTTATTTGGGTCATACTGGATATTTGGATGGAATTTGGGTTTGAAATAAGGTTAGGATAAGAGGAGTTGGGTTTGGATTAGGGATGGCAATGGACCGGGGTGGGGGCAGAGGACAAGGTCTCCACCCCCGCCCCATCTCAAAATCCTAGCCTCCATCCCCGCATGGGTTTTGATTTTAACCTTCATCCCTTCTTCCATTCGGGTTTCATGTCCTCCATCCTCGGTTCAAACAGGGCAAGGCTGGGCGGGGTCCCATTTCCCCTCGGTCCACTGCCATCTCTAAAAAAGGATCGGGTACGGGACGGGGCGGGGTAAGGCATGGGGATCGACGACGGGGACGAGGCAGGGCGGGGGAAAGCTTAAGTTCATTCCCGCCTCCATCCCCACACGAGTTTTGATTTTAACCTTCATCTCCGCCTCCATCCTCGTTTCATGTCCTCCATCCCCAGTCCAAACGGGGTGAGGCGGGGCCCCATTTCCCTCCTGTCCACTGCCATCCCTAGTTTGGATAAGAGTTTGGGTCACACTGGGTCAGTTCTGGGTTTGGATACAGGGAATCCACTTATAAAGGTTGAGAAACGGCCTTGAACTGTTGTGAACTGGCTTATTGGGTTTAGTGCGAACTGCTTCGAGCATGAACTAGTTTGCCCAGCTTGCTCCACAATCCATCATTGGGGTGGTCTAGGGTAGGAAACACTCCCACCTGCATCATCAGTCTCGGATCTATCTAAAGGAAAATTTTACCCAAACTACAATTATCACTAATTTTATCTTAAAAAAAATAGAAAATTACAGAAAAATAGAAAACAGGAAATTAAGATAAAAGAGAATAAATTATTCATCCAATTCAACTTTGATTTGACATCTAACCCTTTCATCATGTTTAAAGATGAAGGTTTCCTAATTCTAATAAAAACAAACTGCATATTAAGATAAGCTTCTAAAAAGATTAAACACCTCCTAAAAATTCGGATCAGACACGGTGATCCAAATACAAGAACCAAAATAAACAAAATTGGAGAATACAAATGGATCTAAAAATAGACCCTTATGGACCCGGGTCTTCTGCTCTACTCCTGCATCAAGAGTCCAACGGGATCATGTACGATTTGGATTATGCCAGATTCAATTCCAAATCTGAAAATGCAAACTATAGGGATAAATCTTAATTTGGATCTGAATGATATCTGATAAGATGGGTTGAATCCGGATTTGAAATATATGCAATAATACTCGGATATGGTAAGAAAAATTAAAAGCAATCCTTGTCATGCCAAAAAAAAGATGCAGCGGCTAAGATTTTGATCTGAATTCAAATTAAATATTTAGGCCCAACTTAAACAAAAAAATTTATGACGAAACCCTAACCAATCCCAATGACCACATCGGTCTGACAAAAGTCACCTCAACTTTATTCATATATTTCATCTTAGTTGCAACTTTTAGACCTGATCCAAAATTATGACGAAACCCTAACCAAACCCAGACCAACCTGACCCTCTCACATTCCTACTAACTTTTATAATTGATGCTACCTCTGCCCATTGCAGATGTTCGTAGCTTGGATTTGGGTCTGATGTGTGCGTCATTGGATTCTAAGTATTTCGATATCCATATATGAACGAATCCAGATCTGTGCCAGATTCAGATGCAGATAAGTTCCAAATCCAGGTCCATTTGCTAGATGCCATTTTGCAATTCTACACTTAGTTGGGATTCAAACGGTATGATCATTGGATTGTTTTCCAAAGTTCCGAGGTAAAAGCCTAAAAGCACGAGTCTATGGATCGGATCTTTCTTTTTGACTCTGTGTTTTTTTTTTTTGCATTAAGATGGTAATTCTTGGATAAAAAGTTAATTGTTATAGGAAAACTTATTATATATAATGTGTAGGGTTATTTTATTACTTTCTCTGCTCCACCAATCAGTTTGGATAGGGTAGGATACGGATCTAGCCATTCCCAAACAGGTTCAAATATGTTAAAACAGGTCAAATATTAAAGAAGTGGGGGCCGGTTGGATACAAGCAATAACCAAATCCGACCTAACCTGGTGTAAGAATGTGGAATCTAGTTTTGGATTCAAGAAGTCAGGTTATCCTGACACATGTTGGATCAACTTGCAATAGCTAAGTCAGTTCAACACATATATCTTTTCTTTTTTTTTGCCATTTTTCAAAAATATGGATCTGACAATTTGTCTAATCGGATCCGGTTTCCAGATCTTATTAAAAGGACCAATCAATCAGGCATTTGGTTCAAATTTTATCATTCATATTACTTAATACTTTTCAAAAGAAAGGTTTGCGTTTTAGTTTTCTCTTTTATTATTATGGTCATGATGATGTGAGAATATCGAGTCAAGTTCAAGCCAAATTGATCTTAACTGACTTGACTACTCAGCCTAGCGAATCAAACTGGCAAGTCTCTTTTTGACGAAGTTCGCTGCTGAAGAGAGTAATCACCCGGTGCGGTTAAACACCCAAGCTTTTACAGCGCCCACCAAGGAAAGGCACCTGAACACCCGGTGAGAGTCGAACCTGAGACAAAGAGGTCAGCACCTTCTCTCAGGGCCTGCTACCACTAGGACGACCTGGGCGTCATGAGCCAAAGATCACCTTAAAACCCAATAAGCCGAGCCTTATCAGGCCAGAATACTCTAGTTCAAATTAAGAAAAAAAGGGACAGACTATTTCTTTTATTTTATTTTAATTTTTGAAGAAACTACCCCATGCGCAGAGACCCAGCCGCACTGACTTAACCTGTCATACTTACGGTCATTATCCTATCATCGTAAAACATCAAGGGCTTACCCCTCGACCCCAGGGAGTTGCCAAGCTTTGGCTTACACAGGGTGGTGACACCCATGAGATTTGAACCTAGACTGCCTGTCAAAGGGTCTAGGCCCCATCCCACTATGCTAAACCACGTGGGTCTAAAAAGAGGCAGCTTAATTACTCCAAAGACAAAACCATATGATTTTTTTTTCAAAATAACTTATATAGGATACATTTTATCGAAAATGACTTTATTGTACAACAAAAATGATGTGTTTCTAAAGTACCTCATAATTTACCAAATATATGTCAAAATGAAAAATTTTGCAAATTCTCACTTCATGCTTTTACCCCTCACATCTGCGAATTTTTTATTTTCATGGGTCACGATGCTAAAAGTTGATGAACCCAAAAAAATCATCAACACAATCCCATCTAAGGTTATGATATTACAAAAAAGATTGTGAAATTTCAAAACACTTATGAAACTCGTGATGAGTATCACAAGGCACATTGTGAAAATCTTTAAACTATTGCAAAAGTTCGTACCTTGCGAAATTTCAAAAGAATATCGCATAAGGTATTGAGAAATTATGAAAAACTTATGAAAGTCTAATATTGTGAAATTAAGACGAGTATCGCACCGGTATTGCAAAAAAAAAATCTTGTAAAATTTCATTCTATATAAATGATGCTTCATTTCTCAACTCCTTATTTGAATCTGAATGCCCTGTTTTCGCAACCCTATGGCTCTTTTGGTCCCCAATAGGTGGACATTAGTCTTTCTGGTGATCTATCGACGATATTTCGATGACATTCAAGCTTTGCAAAAATTCTTCATCGATGGTTGTTCATCGATGGTGGTAAACCCTGAAAGCATAGGCGACACTTTATCAACGGTGAGTTTTTTCGGTAAAAGCATGGGCGACACTTCACTGACGGTGAGTTTTTTCAGTAAAAGCACTGATGGTGAGAAGATCAAGACACTTCATCGACAATGAATTTTTTCAATAAAAGTATCGATGGTGAAAAGATTGGTGGCACTTCATCGATGATGAGTTTTTTCGATAAAAGCATTGATGGTGAGATCTTATGATATGGGTGGGATAGAAAACCAAAAGTCTATGAGTTATTCGTGAGTGTTGCAGTTGATCATCTAAAAAATTGTTCTCATAATAGAAAATATGAAGGATGATGATGCAGAAGGCCTCTGCTCTAACGAAAAGATGTGTTGAACGATGATGATATAGAATTGATGTATCTCACAATCAGCATTTGTTCGATCAAATGGTATGGGTGGGATATAAAAATTAAGAGAACAACACGGAGTGTAGAATCAATGGTGGCATTATGTGTTTTCCCTCCATAAAATATCCAGTGAAATATATCATTCTTTAAGCCAAAGAGATGGAGGTATCTCTTCACATACTTTGTTTTCTCTCTTTCAAAGAGGCAATGAAAAGCAATATTCTTGTAAAAGAATGCAATTGATGCAATATATAAGCAACTTCATTTTGTAAAAAAATAAAAAAATTGCACTTATACATGCGAGTTTTCTTTAAAGATATGTTGGACGATGATAATGTAGAGTAGATGTATTCCACAATCAACATTTGATCACTTGTTATGGGTGGAATAAGAAAAATCATTTGATGAAAGAATATAATAAATGCAAAATGTACGAGCGACTTCATTTTGTGAAATAATGGAATAAATGCAAAATGTATGAGCGACTTTTTTTGTTAAAGAATGAAATGAATGCAAAATGTATGAACACCTTCATTTTTGTGAAAGAATAAAATGAATACAATGTATGAACGACTTTATTTTATGAAAGAATGAAATTGAATGCAATGTATAAGCAATTTTATTTTATGAAATAATAGGTATACATACGAATTTTCTATATAAATTCGCACGTATACACAAGAAAGAACCTGCAGACTATAGTTGATTGCCCTTGAATGATCCACTGCACAAAGATGCACAACGCACTGTTCTTTCTAGTGAAGAAGTAT
Organism: Nuphar pumila; assembly: GCF_984573655.1. Classification (NCBI taxonomy): domain Eukaryota; kingdom Viridiplantae; phylum Streptophyta; class Magnoliopsida; order Nymphaeales; family Nymphaeaceae; genus Nuphar; species Nuphar pumila. The sequence continues at coordinate 65,889,031 of NC_143261.1, read as the reverse complement.
GAAAGGGAGCATACATGTGGTAGAGCAGTGGGCAACCTCATAGTGGAAAAAATATCTTTCATGTAAGTAGTGCATTGTCTTAAACGTCGATATGAAGCCTGCGGCTAATTTCACAGTTAAAGTGTTGATCTTGAGAAGTAAACATGCTCTTGTGAAGAGTGACAGGTTATCCAGATTCCATGTTCACATGTAATCTCATGTATTTTGTATGAGGGCAAGCTATCACAGGATTACTGCAACAAGTTTTTCACAGTTGAATCATATCGAGCTGCATATAGTATATATTCATTTTTTTTTATGGTGGATAACGTCTCACACGTTGCTCCTCTGACCCCTATTCATGTGTACCTACCAAAAGTAAGACATAAAGCAGGACGACCTAAGTTTAAGAGACGAATAACAGAACACAATGATGTTGTGCCATACAAGTGCAGTGTATGTGGTGAGGTTGGCCACAACAGGTGAAAACACTGATAAAATGACTAAAAATGATACAACATTTATACCGACTAAAAATGTCCAATTGTACAAGATATTTCTAGCCAAACAATCGCATAATTACTTTCCACATGTTTGTTAACTCAATTCGTATATATACATATTTTTGACTTGGTATACAATTATTACATGTATGATTGTGGAATATTTATCGTACATGCAATATTGGGGCTTAAGCAAATAATTAAATTTCACGAAGGTATGTTGCATGCTAGGTTGTGTTATTTTTTTATGTAAGCTATTGTTAATTGTTTACTAATAACCCTTTTTTAAAATGATATATCTATTTATAAAAAATATATGATAAAATATTATAAACGTGAGAGAAATAAGGTGTGTTTACAGTGGGTTAAATAGATGGCTGAGAGAGTGGAAGAAAGGGTTGAAGGGGAGGAAGAGAGGTCAACAACCGATGAGGTATCAGATGGTGAGGATAAGTTAACCGAGCTCTGGACAATCTTGGAGAGTATATATTGATGATTATGTATATTATATTTTGACAATAAAAAATGTGAATGTAATGTATGCAAATGGATGATGCGACAAACAAAAGTTACAAAATTGTCTCATTTGCTTATTTTGTTACTGTTTCTACTTTTTTGTAATGTTTTGTATACAAGACTTTTGAATGTCTTAAGAGAGACCTTTGAATATTTTGTATACAAAACTATTTTATTACTCTTGTTTAAAATGAGATATCCATCTAATAGGTCATATCATTTTGTTACTACTATGTTAGGGAATTAACAAATGTAAGGTCCCTTTGCTATGACTCAATACCACTTGAATTAAGAAAGATCAAGTCACTCACAATCTCACAAATTCGAGTCAAGCTTATACGATCTCATATTTAGTTCAATTCGTTCATGAGACGAGTACAAGTTATTCTAAGAGTTTAACCAGCCAAGCCAAAACACCTTTTGTTCAGTTTTGTAACAATAAAATTTAAAGCAAAAAATATCGCATATTTGATGAAATTTCATATATAAGTAAAAAATTTGCAAATTTTAAAAAAAATCGTGAAGAGCTCAAGGAAAATCACATATATACAAAACATTTACATAAAAAATTTGCATGTATACATACGAATTTCCTATCCTATTGTAAAATTTGCACGCTAAAACAAAATCTTGCATTGCTTAAAATCGATGGCATGCAAAAGTTTGTAAATTATGCAAAGTTTTCATGATTTTCGTATCGAAAGTAAATTTTCACAACCACCAAAACAAAATTCTTGACGAACTTTGTATCCTAATCACCTATATATATATATACAACGAAATTGCTCACATCTCTTAAAATTGACTACATATGAAAGTTTGTGAATTTTGTGAACTTTTCATAATTTTCACATCAAAAGTAGACTTTCATAATCACCAACGTAAAACTTTTGACAAAATTCGCATGTAAGAGATTTTTGCAAGCAATGTCATGATTTTTGTATTATAGATGCAAAAAATATAGAGCTTTTGCAAAAGTGAGTAGTCGTTTTTGCTGCCGTGTATTATAAGAAAATCATGATTTTCATAAAAATACCGTGCAAGATCTGAAGAGCGTCACGATGTAACACACAAAAATCGAAAGATCCGCTCATGCTAAGGGTAAAAAAATCCTAAAAAAATAAAAAAAAACTACAAAATTGAACATCAGGTGGATTTCAAAATTTGCAAAGCATATGAAGAGTATGAGCCAAATTTACCATAAAGCACTGTCATTTTCCAAATATATTTATCAGAGCAGATCGTCATCATCATGCACTTTTCAACACTAATACAAATTATATATCCAACAAAACTGGCCTTAATTAAACCAAAGCCGGGTGTAATGATGACCATTACCGAACAGATGATCTTTGTTTATTTATTTCTTGGCAGCTACTCTTGTTCACCCATTTTCCAAACAGGATCACCATCTACGCTATAATAAGCCCCCATATTTTGTTATCATAATTGGAGAAGCATTCGTCCGGATCCTACAATTTCCATTGCGTCCTTGTGCGTTTGGATAAATTCTCGAAAATTGTAGTGAGAATGAGAATTATTAAGGCAAAGAATTCCAAATAAAGAACCCCCTTTCTTTTGGTGAAAAGATCAGGTGAAATATGATGGAACAATTTTTTATGCATTAAGCACCTGATCACCCTCCATCTCGGGGACAGGGCCACTTAGGTGTGGACCCCTGATGGATTTGTGCAATCATATTGCACCGGATCCCCTCTTTTTTCTGTGTTTTTTTCAGAAAGTCACTTGACAATTCCAATCCCTTAATAAGACATATTTTTAACTCTCGCAATCGGGATTTGCCTGGAGTTTTATGATAGATGGAACAACTTATCTCCTCATAACAGCTTCCTTATCTGTAAATATTCATGGCTTTTTGAACAGATTTAGGCACTGCTATCCATTTGGGAGTTGGGTGTTTCAATACATACATTATCTGTTATTACCAAAAGCTAAACAAGTTGCACTATCTAGCCCCAAGTGCTTTGGTGCAGTAGAGGGGGCCTTGGTCAGGGTTCCATTCCCATGAGCATCATCCCTTGCATTATATGAGGGCATGGGATAAGCCCTTGCTCAAGCCGAAGCTTGATGAGTCCCTGAGGGTTTGCCATGGATTTACACCGTCCGGACAACAACCATAAGTATGACAGGCTTAGCCAGTGTGGGAGGTATCCCAGTCTTTCATGGAAAAAGACAATAAAACAAGATAAATTACTACAGTTCCGCAACATAGCAGGAGACCATATTGAGTTCCTGAATAATGCATTCCCATGAATCCTCCATTTTACATTCCTCCACAATCTTCCACTGGTCTACGCCCATCACAAGGTTTCCTATCAGTATCTTCCACTTTTTCTTTTGATCTTCTCATCCAGGACAATGATTTACACATTGGCAGATTCTGCATAATATCAACTCATCTGATATACTTATTTGCTACACATGCTAAGCCACATCATTTTTTAAAAGATTTTTTTCTTTTTTGAAAAGACAGAACCATACATCATGAATCTCATTTTCTTTTTTATGAGCCAGAAAGGAATACACAGGCAGCAGCAAACCAGATGAAAAACAAGCTAAGCCACATCATTTTTTAAAAGAATTTTTTCTTTTTGAAAAGACAGAACCATACATCATGAATCTCATTTTCTTTTTCTTGCAAGCCTTGATCTTCATGCAATGTGTTTGATCCAACTATATAAGTGTATGAGCCAGAAAGGAATACACAGGCAGCAGCAAACAAGATGAAAAACAAGGATACCTACCACAAGTAGAAGGCAACCAGCGAGACATGAATCTTCCACACTTGCTACACATGCTAAGCCTCCTTTCAGTGAGAAATCTGATTTCCACCATCGAGGAATGACATTATAACCAAGAATCTAAACATCAATACAGCCACATACCATTTTTTAATTTTTTGCTTTTTTCTTTTTGAAAAGACAGAGAACCATACAAATCAACTTTATGAAAGAGAAAAAAAAGATAAAAAGGCAGAAATTTTTCACATCTATACACAATTTTTTCCTCTCAGAATGATGAATTATAATGCACCAACCTTCTGTACATTCTTGGTGTCCGAAGGCAAAGCCTGCCAGATGCATCTTAGCAACCAAAATACTTTGCAACCCATAATCAAGCATCTTAGATGGAACTTGATGATGTTGAAATAGCAACTAAAGCATACCTGCTAATAGACCAAACACACCCCAACAATAACTCATGCTAAGAATTGAATAATCTATCAAATGCTGGTTAGACATGAATGACAAAAAATGGTGAAAATACAATCCATCTTTGTGAGAGTGCAAATAAAAGACTATACTTGGACAGAAGACCATCTAACATTCCATTTCAATACAATAACATTCAATACTTATGAACCAGTCTATGTAGTCAAAAGCGCTGTGTCGTGCTTAGTTAGTAGACCCCCTAAAAAGACTAGTTGGGGACTATGTGGGACTAATCGAACTAGTCGGTACCCTAATTAAACTATAAAAAAGTATACAAAATATATGTAGAACTATGTTTAATTCTTTTAGTGATAACTAATAAGATGTTTTCATCACACAAGTACAAACATGCTTTCATAAAATATATTAATGTACATAACTAGAATATATATATATATATAACTGTACACACACAGAAATATATACATATATTCAGTATAATCAAGAAAATATGCTTTCAACCTGAAGCACAATAACACATACATATATAAATAATATATTACATAATCCATAATACTAAACATGCTTTCAGGTTTTTATAGAAAAATTCATCAAAAACAAAGTAACACACACATATATAAAAAACATAATCAATTAAAATTAACTGTGCATGCTTTCTACATTTCACAGAAAAATTCCCAAAAGCAAACATATATATAATTAACTAGGCATGTTTTTTCATCATTTCACAGAACAAATCATACAAACACATAAACATATATATATATACAAAAAACAAAGTATATATAATAATAATAAATGATTAAACTGTCATTACAAAATTGGCATCTTTTAAGGTCCACCCACCTAGGAATTGCAAAGCCTAGGTGTTTTACTTACGCCTAGGCGGACTAGTCGGTGCCTGTATACAATAAGGTGGAGGCTTTAAGAAGAATATCAACAGAAAGATTGGTGAAAGGTAGACGAAAATAAACAAACTGGAAAAGTTTGCAATAATGTGTTGTACAACAAAAGGAAATAACAGGTGATTAAATTACAAATGTTTATTTCTATGCCCAAAGTGACAACAGCGGAATTGGAAGGAACACCACAGAAGTTCAGGGCCATGCTTAGAAAAGTTGTATAGAATTAGTTTGCACATATTCCCGTTCATAATTTTTTCCATGTGAGAGCCACCTCTGTACATATATCATAGTTTGCAGGTACTTATTACATCACTATCTGCACACCATCCAATTCCCAAAACGAACTTAAAAATCGGGGATACCTTAACTAGGTTGAGAACAGAAGAAAATTCATTTTTTACACCAAAGCACTGGCAGCCTTCTCATTAAAGTTAATATCTATTTGTTAAGCTATGTCGCATAGGTGTAGCTCTGGATGTGGATGCAAAGGGTGCGACACAGCAAATTCAAAACATTTATCTCTCAGACTGTCACAGACCCCTTTAAAAAATGTAGTTGCATGTGTTTTTTGCCTAATCCAAACTTGTTGATGTGTTTATCATTGCTTATTTATTAAAAACCATGCTTTGAATGAAATCAATTTAACAAAAAATCTTGATTTCTAGTTAATCAAGTTTTGGGTGAAAAATCCATCTATTTTTTTGTTGAGGTAAAAACACATCTAAACATGAAAAATGTTGAACTAATATATATTGTCACATAGGTCATAGGTGTGATGCAACACGGGTGCTTTGGAGATGCAGAGGCACCCATGTTACACAGTTGTTGAGGCATTATAAACGGACAACAATATTAAAAAGATTAAATGGGAAGGAAACCACCTCAGAATCTTCATCAAATTTCAGCCTAAGGTTCAAGAATAACATCCTATGTCACATCAACACGTATAGGACATGAGCAAACGTCACGCAGACATATACACATAGATATATGAATGTATGAAATGTACATATGCAACAATCTTAGTCTAAACCACTAATGCATGATGAATATCATCTTAAGTTCATACTCTTGGACAATAGCTCTAAAACATATAAATTCAAGTTGAAAATTGAAATGTAATTTAACAAATGACAGATATTAAAAGGAAAAATAAAAAGTAATAACATGAAACAAATGATCAAGATCATAGAAAGAAATAGATGCAGTTACATATATGGTCAAAACCATGTCCAACACAAATTGACCATGTCGATGAAGTGTTGTGGCATGTTCAGTGATGTTGACAAGGGACACATATGTTACATGAAGTGTCCTTTTCGTATAGACATCAACTAATAAATCAAAAGGTGCCCAGAACTATCAAGTTAATTACATAATCAGTTCCGTTTTCTGGGCCAGAGTAGAAAAATGACTTTTCCAGTCATCAACCAGGAAAAATACCTCTCTCACAATTACAGAGTAGAAAAGCTGACCTAGGAAGATTCAGAAGGCTCATTTAGCTTGAGAAACAAAAGAAAGAAATTCTTAACTAAATAGAGGATGGGCACCTACATCCAACATATTAGATGCTAAAAGGATCCAACTTCTCTTTTTCACCCAAAAGCTTGAAATGGACCCAAAAAAAATGTTTCTAAACATTGAGTATCCCAAAGCAAGTTCCCTGTTCATCTGTTGAATACTCAAAAAACAAAAACAAATTCCATTACTATTTTGTTTATCATTATATCAATCTACAGGACTCTCAGCTTTTCCTCCTTGTTGAAAGTTAACAAGGAAGCAGCATATCTTATTCATTACTACCTTGTGACCACTTCTCCTACTGAATTTGCTCCTTAAAATTTCTTTGGAAGGGGAAAAACAGAACACAAACCCATAATTTCCCAATCAGGGAGGGAAGTGGTTCACCTATTAGCTACACTTGGCTGAATTACGTATCCAAAATTGTGCAGAAGATGAAGACTAAAGGAAAAACACAACCTTGAAGTCCCCAAGATCAAACATCAAATCCACAACTTTCCAAACTTATACTATTTTAAAAAAGTTCACAACATTCAATGCATCTTATAATTCTATCTTATTAATAACTACTATGTAATACTAATTCCCAATGAAATTCCAGTCGGAACTCCAGAAACATGTAGCATAGTATTTGAATTCTCAAACTTATTTCCTCAGAATTTAGACCACCAAGTACTGACAAAAATTACGCACATAACATTGATACAATAAGAAGCACAATACACAAGAAAAGTCGATTAGTCCCAACCCAACATTTCTGGTTCTTGAATGCAACTGAACATGATTATCCGATGATAGGATGAACATCATAACAGACATGAATGCATTTGAATAAGAATCAGGTATCCTACTCACCGGCATGTACCGATGTGAAGCATGCAAAGTAGTGCCTAGTAGTTATACTATGATTATGTACTTCAAAAAGAAAGATAATCTTTTAGAAAATAATACATTAATAAAACAAGTTATCAGGTTATAGCACCTAACCAAAAAAAAGTACAATGAAGGAAAAGTCTTACACGTGAACCTTAAACTTTACATATCCAAACTTTCAAGCATCAGGGAAAGATGAAATGATGAAATAGCTATGATCAACGAAACTGAAAAAAGAAAGGAACACGTAAAATTGCACAGTGATTAACCACAAAATGAACAATCTAAAAGACCAGAAATTAAAATTCTTTATAATCCAAACCCTCTTGTACCTCGTTGTGTGCACTTAGATTAGCTAGGTTGGTCTTACTTGCAGTAGCATGGCTAACCAAAAAATTCCCAATTGCATGAATATATCAAATTCCCCAACTACAAAAAAGGAAGTTCAACATAAAGATGAAAATAAGAAGCATACATCAGTTTAAAAGATCAGCCAACAAGACTACCTTGTATGACACAACCACCATCTTATGCATTCTATGATTCTTTTAAACAAGATAAGCTCTCATAGTAAGCCATAAAAAGTACATCATCTAACCAAGGTTCTCTTAATGCAACCCAAATTCCATAAATATATACACTTAATATAACATTTTATCTGATTCAAACTGGATCACAGAAACCATGTAACTGACGTTGGAATTATTGGTTCACTCCGCAAAAATATCTATTATCACTATTATATATTCACAGATTGTTCAAAACAATAGAGAACACCTACATCAACATATGTACCATATAGAATAGGAAATGAGATTATATAAGAATCCTCTCAACCGTCTTCAAGTTCCTTCAAACCTAGACTGTAGTCACATCTTTGTGAGAACACAAGACACACAGTATCACATGCACATGCAGCACCACTACAAAAATAACCAAAGACAGAGTATTCTATGATCTCATACGCATGCTGCAGGAACGAGAGAACCATATTGGTGGCAGTGATCCTTTTGTGCCCTCATCTACAGGAACGTACTCCTTTCTACAGGCAGGGCACCGTCCATCTGCTTCAAGGATCCTCTTGTGGCAGAAGAGGCACAGTCGGAACCCACATGAACATGGAAGGAAGCTCGAGTCTGTGAGATCTAGATCTTCATAACAAATGGGGCAACTGGATGGTTGCGGAGAAACAATCACATGCCCACCCCAACTCATAGATCCCCGAGAAAGATGTCTCTCTGATTGGGTTGGGAAGCTCGTCTGCTTAGAAAGTGTTGGTAGTGAAAGCGGACGGGAAGCATCATCCAGACGCCATGCTCGACATGTGGTAGCACGATCAATCTGGTTCTTCTCAAAATTACTGGGATTCTCCTTATATTCTGGTCTAAGAATCCCTTGAGATGCAACCTCTGTTGAAAAGCATGCCGAGTTCTTCGGTAAATCTATGTGCTCTGGGACAGGGTGTACAATTTCACCACCACGTACTGAAGGCTCAGCGAATGGCTTCTGCAAATCCTCCATACTAAGCGCATCAGCAATGGCCTCCCAGTCATCGAAGCTTGCTTCATCATCTTCATCGCTCACATCAACACTCCCCGAGAAACTACCACTGCTGCTGCTCGTACAAGGCCGTTCCGGCCTGGAGCCTGTGTTACCGACCACGCTATTCCCCGAGCTATTAATCGGCGATTCCACGTGGCTGTCATGCAAATCCAAACTCTCATTCCCGTCCCTCACAGACCGGTGGTCCGAGTTCTCAGGCGATCTGCTTCTCTCTGTTGAAGGAGAAGAATCGCCATTCACATCTTTCTGCCCCTTATCCCTAACTGCCCAAACAAATCGTAGAATTGAGATATACAATCCTCTCCCAGAAAAAAGCCCCAATTTTCTTTTAAAAAAAAGAGGATAAAAAAAAACCAATGCTCGCACCTTGAGAAAGCCATTGTTCCCTCTTCGCGTCGAGCTTGCATTGCTTCAGTTTCGCCGACCGGTTAGTCTGAAAAAACGAAAAATTCCCGTAACTAAAAACGCAAGAAAGAAAAAGTAGCTTCACCTCAAAACACAACACAAAATAAACCATAACAATAGAATAATCCTAACCAAAAACAACGGCGCACCGAACTCCACCTAAAACCCTAGCCACAAATTCTAGGACCAAAAGGAGGATGAGAAAACGCAGATCGAAGGAAATAGAGAAGCCTCACCCTCTTCTTCCTCCCGAGCTCCCGCCCGGCCACGGCTCCCCCCTCGCTCCGCGCCTTCGTAGCGTTCCCGGCCTGCTTCGACCGGAGATCGGCGGCGTCCACGGGCTCCGGCGCCACGCTTGCTAACTGAGACACCATCGCGACGGTCGGAAGCGGAATATTCCGGAGAGATTCGGAATCGGGGAAACGATGAGAGGGGAGACGAGGAGGAGAAAAGGGATAAAGACGACGAAAGCGCAGAAAGGCGAAACGGACAGTCGCTCGCTTTTTCTGAAGACGCGAATGTAACGCCTCGCCCGCCTATTTATAGGCCGTCGCACCCAATGTCAAGAATCACGGAGCACCAGATTCCGTCCACGTGTAAGAATCTAACGCTTAATATTGGTTCGTATTTGGTTCGTGGCCCAAGCTGGTGCTTTGGTTGGCTAGACAAGGAAGGCTCGGCTGGCGAAGCCAAATATCCCTGTTGTCTGTTTCGAGGGTATTTTGGGAATTCAGATTTTGGCTTTGGGGGTGTGGTCAATGTGGTCGGTGGACGAGTTTGATCTCAGCCTCTGGTTCGGACCTGGGCCCGATATTATGAGTCCGGGTATGGATCTTAGGGGGTTTTCAGGAACTTAATCCCATTGGTGGAACGGACCTTTCCTTTGGTTATACATGGAAAAATTAGCTAGGCTGGCCTGACTCTAGCTTAGTAATAAATATGGGTAATATTTTCAAAACCTTTTTACTTTTTTATTTCAATTAAAAAAAACCCATCTCATGCACCTAGAAGGTCCTTGGTGTACCTCAGTCCCTCTTTCTCATTTTTTTTTTAAAACTAGGTTAAAGGGAAAACCTTCCATCATCGACCATGCATTCTCTGCGCCCTAATTTTTTTTTTTTTTTTACAGGCAAGCTGGGTTAGGCATAGTCGTATCAGTTATACAACTGTATTATTGGGTTTTGAACCTGCAGCATCCTAACACAAGTAGGGATGGCAATGGACCGGGGGACAGGGTCTCTACCCCCGCCCCGTCTCAAGATTAAAACCTCCATCCCCGTAAGGGGATGGATTTTAACCTCCACCCCCGCCTTCATCCCCGTTTCATGTCCTCCATCCCCGGTTCAAACGGGGATGAGGCAGGGTGGGGCCCGTTTCTCTGTAGTCTATTGCCATCCTTTAGAAGGACCGGGGATGGAGTGGGGCGGGGCTAGGCAGGGATCGGGGCGGGTCTGGGAAAAGTGTAAGTCCATCCCCGCCTTCATCCCCGAACGAGGATGGATTTTAACCTTCGTCCCCGCCTCCATCCCCGGTTCAAACGGGGTGAGGCGGGATGGGGCTCCGCTTTCCCCCGGTCCACTGCCATCCCTAAGCACAAGGTGACCTGCACTAGCTGCTCCTACCAGACAAGTGGAGACTCCTATTGGTACTGTCTGCCTCCCAAGGTTACTAGAAACACTATAAAAGAGTGGAAAATGTGTTTTTTGGAAAAAAACATTTCAAAAAGAAAAATATTGCATTTTGAAACGTTTGAGAAACACACCAACGGGTGGTCGTCTCTGGCTTCGGGCGAGGATTCCTTGTCATGAAAAAAAAGAGAAACACACCAACAGGGGGCTCTATGTGGTTGGTAGGAGCTGTCAATACACAGTTTCCTTGTGGTAGGAGGTTGCAGGTTCAAAACCCAGTGGTACGATTGAATAATAACTGGTAGGGGTCTGCCTAAGCCCAGCTTGGCTTTCAAAAAAAATATATTTGGAAAACACCCAAAAAATCATAGAAAATGTGTTTCCCATGCTATGGGAAATGTGTTACCCATACTATGAAAAACTGTTTTCCATGAGTTTCCCCACGTTCCTAATTGTTTTCTTTCATGGGATATATATATACATATACAATTTTTGTTTTATTAATTTATTATATTACTTTTTTTTAAACGTTTTTTATGCATTTTTTATTTGTTTCCTGTTTCTCGTAGCAAGTGCGCCTGAAAAAACTTGTTCTCATTTTCGTTTCTTAAGATGTTTCTCGTTCTCATTTTCCTTTGTAACAACCTTGGGTAAAACTCTTGGGGTCCCCTCACCTTTATGAGAGTACACCTAGTTTCAACCTTGTAGCAAGGATTTTCCCATGGTTCGAGCTTGTGATGTTCCTTCAACTTGATGTCATTCACAAGTCACCTCTACCAGTTGAGCAAAGTCTTTGTAAGCCCCTAGAGGGTATGTTTGAATCGCGGATGTCCATGGACAAGACATGTCCAGGTGTCCATGAACAAGGCAGGATGCACTTTTTTGCCATGTCCATGCACCCCCCAAAAAATGATTTTTCTTTTTTGTCTGAGATTGTCTGTCCAGCACGATTCTGTGTGAGGGGTGGGGGAGGAGGGCACATGATAGTGGCAGATGCCAAATAAGCCTTCCTGAAACGCACCAATATTGCGTCTGCACTCTCTGCATTTGCATGGGTGCAACAGACGCTCGTGGGGCCGTGTGCATCCCGCAGACGAGAACGACTGGCTATTCAAACGCGCCCTAAAGGGTATGTTTGATGACATGTCTTGTTCATCCTGCAAGACAAAAATCACAAAAAAGTTCATGTTTTTTAACAAACATGGGATGCGGCCGATGTGCAGAACGCCGTCCGTTGTATTCATTATTTACTATCTTTTTTGTTCAACATGCCCTCCTATTACAAAAATAACAAGGACAGGCGAAACAATTAAAAAAAACTCATCGACGAGCGTGTTGCGCCCATCGAGGCGTCTCTCTCTCCCCACCCAAGGAGCTCGTCCGACCAGTCCCATTCCGACACAAGACGGCCTGGAAATCGCCAGAATGGGGGACAATGATCAACTGGAATCAACCCGGAAAGGGGGATGGCGGAACAGTTCTAGCACAAGATGGCCCGGGAATCGCCGAAAAAGTAGGACGGCGACCCCGTTCCGGCATAAGATGGCCGAGAATTGCCGGAAAGGGGGACGGCAGCCCCGTTTCGGTACAAGACGGTCCGGGAATCACCGAAAAGGGAGACGACGATCGACTGAAATAAATTCGAAAAGGGGGATGGCGGCCCCGTTGTGGCACAAGACAGCCCAGAAATCGTTGGAAAGAGGGGCAGCGGCCGACTGAAATCAACACAAAAAGGGGGACGGCGGAAAAGGGGACAGTGGCAGACTGGAATCAACCCGGAAAGGGGGACAGCAAAAAGGGGGATGGCGGCCCAGCTTCGGCACAAGACGGGCCGAGAATCGTCGCAGTTGGCGACGACAATCTCGCTCGCCATCACCACAGTGACCACTGTCGTCGAGCCGATGGCCTCGTGGTGGGGCGTTTCAATCTCGCAGTGGCACGCGTTTCTGGTGGGCACCTGGCCTGAGACCTCCTTGTCCATGCGCAAGAAGCTCCGCTTGAATGCCTTATTCCATCCCAAAAAATCTTGATCGTTCTCGGCTAACGGCGATAGAGCGTCTTCCATTTCCCTTCTCCGGCCACAAGCGGACGATGTCCCGAACCTAAGGTGCCTATCGTCAACCTCCAGCAGACTGGCAGGATTTCTCCCGGCGCTCATTGTCTCCTTGCTCGTAATCGTTGTGGCGTTCGTCCTCTTCTCGCTGGAAATGGCATCGACGTCCTCCCTTCCCTCTCCGACAGGGTTCCCTCGTCGGGGCCGATCTTCCAACGGCTCCACCCACTGTCGTTCGTTGGGAATCCAGACCTGTGCAGCGGCATCCTCCTTCGGCCATACACCGGGAGAAGAAGACGGTCGGGCCGTTGGTATGGATTCTCATCGTCGGGATGTTCGCACTGATCGTCAAAGTAATTAGACCCATTATCCATGACTGTCAAGTTATCCGCACATCGTCATCAAACAACAACAGACATTTGAAACATAGCATCTGAGAACGGTACAAACAATCGTTAAGACTTAGAAAAGTTGTTACAGAACAAACAAAACCAATGTTTTATTCTGTACCCTAAGTCCAACCTTGGACAAGCCATGAAACGTACCCTAAGTCCCCCATTTCTCACTAAAAAATATACTCAGCTTTGGCTCCATGACAAGGGAGACCTAAGGTTTTGAACTGGTAACGTCCAGTCAGTTTGATGGCTTTCACGAGTTGCACTTACCTAATAAGGAGAACTCTCGTGTGCAATTGACCTTTAAATATGGTGATATTTTTGAAATATCACATTTTCATTCTGATACTGAAGCGATAAAATCATCTTCTTAAAGGGTTTCACCAATCGGAGGCCATCAGGTGCAGCCGGTGATGGAAGGGTTTTTCCTTGGTTTAGCAGGAAAAAAAATCACTTCTCATATTTATATATTTTCTTTGTTGATATATATTTTGTTAATATTTTTAAATTTTTCAAAAAATTGTTTATTTATCACAATATTTTCCTCATAGACGTTTTCTTGATAATGAGATTTGTGACAGTAGTTCTAAATCAAACTTGTTCACCACTAAAGTTTTGGTTGGGTCTTGATTCGAACTTTATGGATCCAGTAATGGATTCGAGAAGTATTTGGAAGTAGGTCCTACCCATGGAGTGGACCAATAGCCATGCATTTTGTTGATTGGTCCCTATCTTTTTTTTTTCTTTTTGTGTTCCGGCACAGGAAGCACTAGCTAGGTGGCAAATATGACTGATTTTTTGAAATTATCATGCAAAAAATGCAATATTCAAAGTCACTATTTCAATTGGCAAAAGATAGCCCCCAAAGGGGTTTGGCATAGTGGGATGGGACCTAGGCCACTAGGCATGTAGTCTAGGTTCAAATCTCATGAGCGTCACCCCTTGTGCAAGCCAAAGTGTGGTGACAACCTCGGGGCAATAGGTAAGCCTACTGAGTTTTACACTGTTAGGATAGCGACCATAAGTACGGCAGGCAAAGTCAACGCGGCGAGGTCTCTGATCCTGGGAGTGGTTTCTCCTTGTAAATATAAAAAAAATGGCCGAACATAGCCATGATTTCAAAATATCATAATGTTTTTGTTAAAATGTAAACATCACAATTTTTTCATGATATTTATCTTGTTATATAGACTATATTTTATAAAAAAACCCTATAAAAAGGCGACTATATTCATAAAGAAAGCTAATTTGAAAAAGACATTTTTGTTATATATATATAATTTTATCTTATAAGTATGCATGCTTTCTTTTTTTTTGAATTTTATAATAAAAAAACCAAAATTATGAAAATATCAATTTCTCATGAAGTTTTCACAGCTGTAATTTTATCATTTCAAACGTTCAACACTATTGGTGGAATATGGAGTCGGGGCCTTGGCAAACGTAAATTATTTAAAAATACACAATTATTATGAGAAAAATATGAACATTTAAGAATGAATTTTATTGTTAAATATTTGGTTAACAATGCGATATTTTTATATAAGAAAATATCTTATCAATATTGCTATCTTGTCAGGTTGGTATTGGTGTTTGCAAATATCTCTTAGAAAAATCGCCGTATTGCTAAGTGGGGGTTGGTGTAGTGGATATGGGCCGTGGCTATCACACGGTTGGTCAAGGTTCAATTCTGTGGGAGTCATCTCCCTGCACAAGCTGACACGGAGTTTTTTCCCTTGAGGGGTCGATCTATGATCTATCAGGCCCAGAATTACCAACACGTCACTTTGTGTTGGGACGTTGCAGATTCAAAACCCAACGGTATAGGTTGTACAACTGGTAGGGGTCTGCCTAACCTCGATCTGGTGCAATCACATTGCACAAAATTTGTGTATTAAGCACCTGATTGCGCTCCATCAAGCCTTGGGCCACACAACTGACAGGCCCTGTCTCCAAGATGGAAGGTGATCAGGTGCTTAATGCACAAATATTTGTCCAATCATAGTGAACATTATCTTTTCAAGCCTAATTCCAGCTTGCCTTTAAAAAAAAATCATATTACAGATGCAGTGGACTTTGCTTTGCATTAAGTTTTGATCCAAATCGCTTTCATAGTTTGGATCCAAGATCCAAGGTAGGAAGAAGTTAGAGAAAACGACTCACTGTTCAACCCAACTTAACAGGTGATTTTGATGGCTTTAAAATGACTACTATATCCTTAGTTTATCCCCAACTTAAAGGGGTCTGGGTTAACACATGCTTGACCAAGATCCAATTTCACAAATCTCGTTTCTGTTGAAAATCTCAAGAAGGAAAATTCTCGCGGTAAATTAATAAATTTATTATTTGAAAATTCTTGATATAAGTGTCATCATATATAAAACTTTCAGAATTTAAACACAAACTATTAAAAATATAAAAAAGCAATATTGCAATAAAAATGGTATCTTTTGTCACATTTTTCTTGCATGCATCATCAGCTCATAAGAATATCACGACCAAATCCTGATATTTTCGCAATGTCGCCAATAACAAACTAAATCTGGATGGAAGGTGCTTCTGGGTCTAGATCTGATCCGTTGGCTGATGAATTGTAAAAATCCAGCAAATATTAAGCGGGTATGGTTCTTGCTTAGGTCTGCATCCAAGTATGGTACGTAAACAAAGTGAATGAGCTAAGCTCGGCCTGTTCGACCCGGCTCATTAAGGAAAAAACCTTGCTCGGTTCTGATAAATCCTAACAAAATTCGATTCCATTTAGTTGCACTTGGTAAGTTAAAACCATATCCGATAATAAACGGATGCGGATTTGGTTTTGAATCCGACAAATATATGACTTTGAAGGATATCCAAATCTGTTTACATACTAAAAAGTTGATCGGGTATGAGTTTTTCACTATCTGAATGCGAATTCGAAATTCTAATCCGTTTAACCAACATCCGATTGAACATTCTAGGCAAAAAGAAAAAGAAGAAAGATATCACCTAATATTGTCCATTATTTTTAAAGGTGTGTGTTACAAATTACAATACCCTAATATTCATTATTCATGATTGGCTAAGTCAGCAGTACGGTCAATTAGAAAGTTATGTGAACATTATTTTTTAAGGTGTGAATGATTGGACAAATAGCAAAATCTTATTTGGATTGGGACTTGGGAGGCAAGGATGCAAACGGTTGGATATTGGGGTGTCAACCATGACCAGACACTAAATCCAGATCCAGATTTTGAAGTGTAGGTCTGAGTTTGGACTTGGATCCCATTTAGATCTTGCAGTATACTTCTTGATTTGCTTATGATATTAGACACTCGGTATAGTGCGGTTCAGGTTCAAGGAGCGCGCCTGAATGTTGTTCACCATGAAAATGAATGGCATCCAAAATCTACCAAATGCTCCCTGTTTTGGATAAGTTTCAGCCTTCCATTTGTCTGTCATTTTCCCCATCCATCTAGAAAGTTAGGGGTGTCAATGGGTCGGATTTGGTTCGGACCCAGGAGGAACCAGACCTGGCCCCAATTTTTGGGTATGGTATTGGGTCCGGACTGAGGTCTAATCAGACTCACCATAAGAGAAACCATACCCGGACCCGATAAAAACTACATGAACCAGACCTGGGACATACCTGTAAAATAATATTTTTTAATCATTTTTACATTGAAAATGTGTGGGTCTTAATCGGAACTCGGGTTGGACCCGGGTCAGGTATAAAATTTCACAAACTATGGCTTCATGTATTAATTGGACCTTCGGGTCTGGACCCGGGTCTTTTTATTTATCACCATACCCGGATCTTATAGGATTTGGTATGGGTTGGGTCCGGGTAAACCCGACCACTTGATACCCCTATAGCAAGTGAACAACTTTAGAAATTTTTGTGGGGGCTTATTTAGGCAGAGACCATCTTTTAGACTGTTTTTAGGCAGAGCATCTTTTCGTGTATTTCAAATCTGACAGCATATACATTGCTGCAAACATAAAAAATAACAAGTAGGCAAGATATGCAATGATGACGCTCACATACAATGAAGGTTCCTCTCTCTCTCTCTCTCATATTTGTTTATATAATGTGCTATTTGTTCATGCTCATTCCACAATGCAAGGTGTTACTAAAGATCTTGTTGCAGAGCACATGTTTTCATTAATAAGGCAGAGAGGCTACTATAGCCCAGTTTTGTTCTCTACATTGGCGATGATACATCTGGCATGGATATGCTTGACGCGATTAAAGGTGCCTCTACATCAGAGCTAGCAGCAATGAATTTCAGTGCTCAACTTTCCTTCCAAAGGCTTTGATGAAGACACCTTGTCTATCATTAAAACTCAATCTACGAATAAGGAATTGGAGAAAACAAATAGGTGCTGCTATACCTCAGTGCCCACCTGTTCCATAGCCTATTGTTGAAGTATTTGGCTGCTAGTTTGAAGTTTTTAAGAACAGTTTGCAGACGAGCACTTGGTATAGAAAAAAACTGGAAATTTTCATTTGCTCATTGTAAAATCGATTTTATTTTTTGTGGATGGTGTTGTAATGGATCAATGTTGTTCTTTGTTAATGTGAAAAAATGCATTTGTGTTGTTAATGTCATTCCATTTGTTTTGTGCAATTGTGGGTCTTCACTTGTTAAAATTTTTAAATAAAGGGTACCACAGAATGACCTTTTCTAAGAGTCAGCAGGGTCCTTTCTTTAGGATATGATGATCCAAACATCTTAAACTCTTTCTTTCTCATGACCTTTTTGTGTGAAAGATACATCTAGATGATACTGAACATTGCTCTACTTCATTTGATAGGGCAATCATGTTGTTCAATAGCTCAATGAGTGAACCTGATATGATACATGTATGGCTGGATTTATCATGGTTATAGATATCTATGATATTTTGTGAATTTTGAGGATTTATTATAAAATTTTTGAAAGCATATATAAACTACTATGGATTGTTAAGAACATGTTCAAATTTTTGCCCACAAGGTCTCTGCTCGTCTGGTAGGTCCGACTTATGAATGTCACCAAGTTGGTGAGATATCACAAATTCGAAACATACAGGCTGCGTCCCTTGCTGCAAGGTCGAAACTGGGTGTAGTACTTAATGGGAAGGGGAGGCCTCAAGAGTTTTACTAACGTATGGAAAAAACAACTGTATTAAAAGCTATTATTCGTTAAATTGAAAAGAAAAACAAGTGTATTAACAAAGATAAAGCGACAGTCATGTTTAGGGATGGCAGTGGACCAAGGAAAAATGGGGCCCACCCCGCCTCGCCCTGTTTGGACAGGGGATGGAGGACATAAGGCGGGGATGGAGGTTAAAATCAAAACCTGTGCGGGGATGGACTTACGCTTTCTCCCGCCCCGCCCCCATTCCCGTCGTCCTGATCCCCGCCTTGCCCCGCCCCCAATCCTTCTTTAGGTATGGCAATGGATCAATGAGAAACGGGCCCCGCCTCACACCGTTTAGACCGGGGATAGAGGACATGAAACTGGGATGAAGGCAAGGATGGAGGGCAGGATTTTGAGACGGCACCCCAGTCCTCTGCCATCCCTAGTCATGGTGTGTTTCACCTTGTTTCTATTGATGGACTATTGGTTGAAAACTCAAAGGGGATCCTAGCCTCTGTAAGCTGCTCATGTTGGCATGTTCAATGCTAGTGAATGGTGACGACCCAGCCCAATAATACCAGTTGCATTTATTTAATCAACAAAGGGCAATTGGTTGATCAATCTATAGGTTACTATAACGAAATTTGGCATTCGATATTTAGCTTGATAGAAGCGTATACTCCAATCTTGCTCAGAAGTTTTCAATTTAATGGAAGCACATTTCGTTGTCCTCCTGTTTTAGACACTGGGCATACATTAATGGTCTTAAGGATGTCCAAGCCCCTCTATGTCGAAAAACAAAGGATGCCCAAGCCCCTGTTAGATTAGATATGTTACAGTTTGTATGAACTATAGTGTTTGCAAGTACATGAAATATACATGGACTCTTTTATGTATGAAACATGCTTCAGCTTAAGGGTCAACACTATAACTACTTAGAAATCAAGTTCACAATACAAGCATTTAATGTTTAAGGAAGCTAGCTCCCAAAACCTCTATGATACTAACTTTTAGTAAAAGTGCCTATGCATCAGCCTAATTGGACTAGTTTTTTCATCCTAGAAAATGATGAACAATTAAACATTTTCAAGCAAATGTTGTTAAGGGTAAAGTACCCAGAATTCCAATAATTTATGCCTCTCAGAACCTCATCTCAGTATGAAAGTCCAACTACAATTGTCTAAAGCCTTATTGAGGCATTACATCAGGAGAATACTAGCTTCATTGAACATGAATCAATGAAAATATCATAGCAGAGCATCTCAGCACCCTAATAACACCATGGATGCCTAGTTTGGTTTTAATTACAGAACCAAATTCTATATTTGTGTCAATAGGCTGAAGGCCATCATCGTCACATCTTCTAAGGTCTTCTGCAACAATGTTATCAAAGGAATAGCCCCAATAGGATCTGCAGGAAAGAAAGAACACTAAATTAATTGTACAAGTTAAACATAATTACTTTATTAAAGAAAATGGAGAACTATAAACCAAATGCAACCCTCACAAGTTTGTTAGTGCTTTGGAAACCAATTTGTGGCTTTCTGCATAAAGGACTTCAAAAGTTTATAATAAGATTAATGAACCCCAAGTACTTGAAAATCTTAGTAATTCACACATCTTATAAGTTAAAAAATATATGGTCGAGCGCCGAAATAGGAGAGAGAAATGAATGAAACGATTAATTGAGCACCATACTCCAAATCTGGGCTGGTAGAACATTCAGTGCCATAATCAATTTTTGGTTGCTCTCTTTTGAACCTCAGAAGCCTATGTTTGTGCATAGACCATGAAATGTTCAAATAATTATTTGAAAACTCTCACTTGCATTATGGGAAAACCCTATAATACGACACAGTGATTGGTCTGAAAACATCAAATTCACGACGATGATAAAGAACATAAAAAATTTTGGCAATCGATGGAGACCGGCATCACATTCAACAGGCAGAAAAACAAGAAATCGTGCCCTAGTGATGAAACCCTTGCATGAAAAAGGACGATCACCATCACAATGACACAATCCAAAATAATAAAAAAAAGAAACAAAAAAAGAAAAATGAGAGTTCACCTACGAAATTGACAGACAGAGAGAGCAAGAAAGCAAGGGACCGGAGCAGACTTTCTTCTGCAATGGGCGGCGACAGTAGATCAGGCGATCACCAACCACATGATGGAGGATGAAGCAGACCACCGATGAGGATGGGGGCTGCAGCAACGGAGGGGGGGGGGGAGAGAGAGTCTCCGGCGTCACAGAACTCCAGTGAGAGAGAAGAGGTTGTGTCTCGGGAGAGAGAGAGAGACCTATGGCAAGAAGTAACCTTGCTACTTTGGGTATCTATCGAAAATCAAAGCAGGTTATATGTCCCCCCCCCCCGAATAGGGCAGTTCGCTACATCTCATGTTCGGGGGTCCCAAAGAGCACCACGTATGTAAGCATGTGCGTCTCGTATCCCCATGTTTGTCAGCATTAATTAGCGTTGGAGTTTGATGCGATTGCAAAGACTTAAGTACCCTCTCCTCCATTGGTGCAAAAAAAATGATGGTTCTTGAAAAGGAGTGATTGTAAAGACTTAAGTACCCCGAAGATGATTATTTAAGACCCAGTCTCTGCACTGCAGGATTATCCGAGAAAGAAATCTCCCCTGGAGGAGGCCATGAACATCAACACTCTTACTCTCTCTCTCTCCCTTCTATTTCTGCTTTTGTGCACATCCATTAGAAGATCATACATTGCTCCATCAAGCACCGACTGACCTGCACATTGACTGTTGTGGAGCCTGATTCAAAGTTTTTACCCTTACAGGAGGAGGGTTTGGGGGCTCATCCCAGCGTGGGTAGCATCATTCAACTCTCACTCTCTCCCTTCTATTTCTGCTTCTGTGCACATCCATTAGAAGATCATACATTTCTTCATCAAGCACCGACTGACCTGCACATTGACTGTTGTGGAGCCTGATTCAGAGTTTTTACCCTTACAGGAGGAGGGTTTGGGGCTCATCCCAGCGTGGGTAGCATCATTCAACTAAATGAGTTGTAAATCCTGATTCAGAGTTTTTACCCTTACAGGAGAGGGGTTTGGGGGGCTCCTCCCAGCGTGGGTAGCATCATTCAACTTGAAGAGTTGTGGAGTCTGATTTAGAGTTTTTACCCTTACAGAAAGGGGGGTCTGAGAGCTCCTCCCAGTGTGGGTAGCATCATTCAACTTGAAGAGTTATGGAGTCTGATTCAGAGCTTTTACCCTTACAGAAGGGGGGTCTGAGGGCTCCTCCCAGCGTGTTCATGGCCTTTTGCCCTTACAGAAGGGGGGTCCGGGGGCTCATCAACCCTCTCACTCTCTCTCTCTCTTCTATTTCTGCTTTTGTGCACATCCATCAGAAGATCCTACATTGCTCCATCAAGCACCGACTGACCTGCACATTGACTGTTGTGGGTCCTTACTGATGAGCTGCCTCTAAATTTATTCGACTCTGGGTCCTTACTGCACTTGAAGTTGAGTCATTGTATTTTTTGTTGTTTGGTGGGTGGTGAGACCCTCCTCTACTCTCTCAAGACTCTTAGCTTGGGCAATCTTTCTTTTGATGATTGTGGTTGTAATGTATCGTTGAAGTTAAAATGGAGAATAAAATGATAATAGAAATCGCTGAAAATTACATAAACAAACTAGACTCAATAACAAAGACACCATTTTTTACGGATTTGGAATATGACCTCCGGTTAGGGAGATATGACACTGACAAGTTGGTCCTAATTCAGGTAGCGATTTGCTTACTGAATAACACTACAAATCGCTATAGCGATTTACGGAAGACACTACAAATCGTTATAGCGATTTGCGGAAGAATCTACAAATCGTTATAGCGATTTGCGTAAGAATCTACAAATTGCTATAGCGATTTACGGAAGACACTACAAATCGTTATAGCGATTTGCGATTTGTAGTGTCTTCCGCAAATCGCTATAGCGATTTGTAGTGTCTTCTGCAAATCACTATAGCGTTTTGTTGGAGACCCAAAAATACTACAAATTGCTGTAGGAAAGCCCGATAATACTACAAATCATTGTTGGAAGGCCCAAAAAAAATTTGGTCCGGAGGGCACTGCCCCCCGAGCCCCGCCAGGGGCGGCCCCCCCTAGACCCCCGCCCGCTGACTGCGCAGCGGGATCCGCGCCGGGGGGGGGAGCCCCCGGACCCCCCTCCTGTAAGGGCAAAAACTCTAAATCAGGCACATAAGTAGAGAGAGAAGGGAGAGAGACTGAGAGGGTTGGTGTTCATGGCCTTCTCCAGGAGGAACCCTTTACCTCCCTTGATTTCTTCTCTAGAGAGAGAGAGAGGGTTTTACAGTGTTTTACGAAGAAGGAAGAAGAAGAAGATGGCGATGGAGCAATGTAGGATCGTCTGTTGGATGTGCACAGAAGTAGAGAGAGAAGGGAGAGAGAGTGAGAGGGTTGATGTTCATGGCCTTCTCCAGGAAGAACTCTTTGTTTCCCTTGATTTCTTCTCTAGAGAGAGAGGGTTTTACAGTGTTTTACGGAGAAAGAAGAAAAAGACTTTGAAGAGTCAACATCATCCTCGACTTTCTAGATAAAGGATATGTTTGTCCTTTTTTTGAACAGAAAAAGAAGAAGACTTTGAAGAGTCAACATAATCCTCGACTTTCTGGATGGAGGACATGTTTGTCCTTTTTTTGAACTGTTTGTTTTTTCTTTTTTGAATAAAGGGCATTTTTGTCATTTTCTTAAACCATCACTTTATGAAAAAAATAGCAAGAAAGGGTACTTAAGTCTTTTCAACAACACCAGAGTCCGATGCAAAGTTATGTCAACATACACGGGAATACGAGCCCCATGTGCTTGTATACGTGGTGCTCATTCAAAGCCCCGAACACAGACGTGGGATTCAGTGAATCATCGGGGGCGAACATACACCACCCTCTCCTTAATAGGTTCTTCAATGAATAATGTACTAAGAAGTACATGGTAGTAAAAGGCATTTAATTGTTGTACCATCTTGACTGCATGTCACCATAAGATGGTTATATTGAATGGGTAGGTCTGTCCAAAGTCATAAGACCACGTATATGAGGGTTGACACATGTTCAATGTAGGATGTCAATGGGCAGGACCTACCAAACTTTATAGGGTCAGGGTTTAGTGATAAATAACAAAGTTCTATTAGAATTCGGGTTGAATCTGAAAGGTCTAATTAATATATAGAGTCGGGTATACAACAACTACTACGCCTTCATCCCAAAATAACTGGGGTCGGCGATATGAACAAAAAAAAAATCATTTTGGGTCTTCCACATGAATCCTTTTCCTCCAATCATTTCTATCCAATGTCATGTCCGGGGTAAGGTTCAAAGCATTCATATCCTTTCCTATCATCTCCATCCAAGTCTTACTAGGCTTACCCCGACCTCTTTTAACTAATATATTTTCCCATTTCTCCATCCTTCTAACTTGGCCATCATTAGGCCTTCGCCGAATATGTCCAAACCACCGTAAACGATTCTCTCTCTTCTTATTTTCAATGGGTGCAATGCCTACCTTCTTACGTATCTCCTCGTTCTGAATCTTATCTTTTATTGTATTTCCACACATCCATCTAAGCATACGCGTCTTAGCTACACTCATTTTTTGAATATGATGTCTTTTGGCAGCTCAACATTCCGTACCATATAGTAAAGCGGGCCTAATAGTCACCCTATAAAACTTTCCCTTCAACCACAATGGCATTCTACGATCGCACAACACTCCAGTTGCACTTTTCCATTTCATCCACCCAACCTTTATCATGTGATTTACATCTCCATCAATTTCTCCATACTTAATTTTGAATGATAGATCCCAAATATTTGAAACAATCATCCATCGGTATTTCTTGCTCATTAAGCTTCACTACACTCCCATCACTACTTCGTTGCTTACTAAACCGACATTCCACATATTCTGTCTTACTCTTACTCAACTTAAAACCTCTTGCTTCCAATGTCTGTCTCCATAATTCTAACTTAGCATTAACCCCAGCTCTAGACTCATCAATCAAAACAATATCATCAGCAAATAACATACACCACGACACATTTTCTTGAATTGGTCTCGTAAGCTCATCCATCACTATAGCAAATAGGAAAGGGCTTAAAGCAGATCCTTGATGTAACCCAACTGTTATAGGAAAATTGGTTGTCACCCCTCCACAAGTGCGAACATTGGTTACTACTCCTTCATACATATCTTTAATTATACTAATGTACTTGAGAGAAACACCTTTCTTCATCATTGTCCACCAGAGAACGTCTCTAGGTACTCTATTGTATGCCTTCTCCAAATCAATAAAGACCATATGCAAATCTTTGTTCCTCTCTCTATATCTTTCAATAAGTTGTCTAAGAAGATGTATAGCTTTCATAGTTGATCTTCCAGGCATAAAACCAAATTGATTCTCCGATGTCATGACAACCTTCCTCAACCTAGACTTAATCACCCTCTCCCAAAGTTTCATAGTATGACTCATGAGTTTTATACCACGATAGTTTGTGCAATCTTGTATATCACCCTTATTCTTATATAGAGGCACCAAAGTACTCTTTCTCCACTCATTAGGCATCTTATTTGTTCGTCAAATCTTGTTAAAAAGATTTGTCAACCATTCTAAACATTTCTCTCCCAAGCATTTCCAAGCCTCAATAGGTATATCATCTGGGCCAACTGCCCTTCTTGATTTCATTTCTTCAAAGCCTCTACAATTTCTTTCTTTTGAATATTGCGCATGAAGTCATGATTCATCTCATGAAAAAGAATAGAGAAGTCTCCAAGATCATGAGCATGACTTTCATTAAATAGCTTATCAAAATAATCTTTCTATCTCTCCTTAATCTCCTCATCTTTGACTAAAACCCTTTGCGTTTCATCTTTGATACATCTAACCATACCCAGATCCCTCGATTTCCTATCTTTCATCTTTGCAAGCCTATAAATATCCTTCTCGCTCTCTTTGGTATCCAACTTGTCATAAACCTCCTTATATACTTTATCCCTCGCAGTTCGAACTACTTTTTTAGCTTCCTTCTTTGCTATCATATACTTCTCTAAATTCTCATTATCATGACTCTTACTTAAATTTCTATAACACTCTCTTTTAACCTTAATAGCTAATTTGACATCCTCGTTCCACCATGATGTATCCTTACCTAGTGGTGCACCGCCTTTAGACTCACCCAATACCTCCTTAGCCACCTTTCTCATGCCACCCGCTATCTTACTCCACATTGATTCTGAATCATCCTCGAGACACCAATCAGCTTCCTTAACTACCTGCATTCCTTGTTTAGCTCCTTTCAGTGCCCACCACTTAATTCTAGGATCTATCCTATGTCTATCTCTTTTGCGACATTGTCTAATTCTAAGATCTAAAATTAAGACTTTATGTTGTGTAGTTACACTTTCTCCCAGTATAACCTTACAATCGATGCAACAACCCATATCTCTCTTTCTAAGTAGAAAAAAATATCATCGAAATTTCATACTAGACCCATGCCCGACCTAAGTTTTAATTAAGATCTGTAGTTTTTAATGTAAAAATGATAAAAAATGTTATTTACAGGGTTCTGGTTCATGTAATCTTTATAGGATTCAGGTATAATTTCTCTTATGGTGGATTCAACTAGACCTGGGTCCGGTACGGCCCTGGTACCATCATCTCAAATAAGGTTTGGATCTGGTTTTACTTGAGTTCAAACCAAACCTGACCCATTGACACTCTAGTTCAATGCTAAAAGATCAAAGAAGTAGGCGACCTGATGACAAGGGAATCAACGATAAATGCCTTAGTGAACTATAGCCATAACTAAATGGTCTTTGAGTAGAAAAAATCCTCAACCGTTATAACAATCCAAGAACCATCTTGGGGAGAGGCTTGATGAACTGAGCCTACATAGAAAGACCTTACACAACTTCAGATTTATTGTGCGAAATCCAAAAGTTTCATCATGATTTCTTCTTTCGAGGATCTCATTTCTCAGTTCAGGTTAAAGGCCAAACCTGAATCTCATTTTTCCACGAGGTATTCCCCTTTAAAGATAAATGTTAAACCTGAATCATTTTTCACAAAAGACCATCTTTTAAAAGCTACTTAATCTTAGTCATGAGGCACCCAAAATCACTCTCTTTTCTAAAGCTTTTAGGAAACCTCATCTTCATTGCCTTATTTGCAACCCCTTATTTTGCTATAAGGTATTTTTTGTGATTTCTTCAATCTTTTCTCTCAAAAACTCCACTCTTTGAGATTGAGTTTGGGCAATTCCAAAAGAGTTTGAGGCATAGGTGAGGAATCAGGATCAGGTGCCATCACATTCTACACATTGAAGTATGCCTCTGCACCTAATGCTTTCCATCTTTGGTTGACAGTTTGTCAGTTGTGGAGCCCAAAAGCAGACCATGCCGCTCTAAAATAATTATAATTTCTAATCTTGTGCCAAGACCTACGTGCCAAGGAATAATCTCAGCCAAACTAGGCATCCTAAAAAGTAACCAATGCATACAAAGGTTTTTCGGGGCCATATATATATATATATATATATATATATATATATATATATATATATATATATATATATATATATATATATATATATGTGTGTGTGTGTGTGTGTGTGTGTGTGTGTGTGTGAAAAACTGTAACAGTGTATGAGTTTTCATCAAATTACGCTCGTTCATTCGTTGATTTTGCCCAAAAATAAAAAAATTAGCAGTGGTACTTGACCACCATCATTGCTCTGAGCGAAAAAAATTGGCTTTAGAGGTGGTCATGATTGCCAGCTAAATCCTGTTTTTTTTTTAACGTGTGCTCACAATCAATGACAGGTGTGCTTATGACCCAACACTCAATGATCAAACCGTCCAGTGTTACGTGAGTGTGTATATATATGACTGTGAGACGACCTTAGTGTCTAACAGTGTTGGATGCATGCATGAAGTATTGATTTTTTGCAAAATCAATGCATTAGCAGTGGTCGCAATTGCCACTAATGCTTTGGGCAGAAAAGAGACTTTTAGCAGCAGTTGCAGTCGTGAGAAGTTATTTTTTATGCAAAAAAAAAGTGTCATTGTTGATCCATGCATGATCAGTGGTGGATAATGGTCTATTAATAACAAACAATTTGTTTGTCCATTGTTACAGTGTTTACAAAAAATATTTGAATGTGGGAAGAGAGGACTTACCTAAATTTGCTAAATACTTTTTGAAATTGTGAGGATGTTGTATACGAGCCTCAATTGTCCTTCGCCTGATGAGAAGTTAGGATCTAGGTAAGTTCTTTGATCACCGTAGCCCGAATTACACTATCAAAATGCTTGAATATGCAATGAATATCAAAGTGCATTAATATACATTCTTTAAAATAATAAAATTTGAAATAAAAGAATGAATGATCTTAAAATCACATTTTTTGAACTCAAGGGCACATTAAGCTTTGAGATTCTTCCTTGATCTTGGTGATGCTCTTATGTAGGGATAAAAATGGTTGTAGCTTCGGCAATATCTTAGTGCAGGACAGCTAACTCGAGGGAATATGGTGTGAAGAGGCTCATGATTGTTCTCTCTAAGATGAAAGCTTGGAAAGGAAAATTTTAGATGACCAGGTTTTAGGGAGAGGCTCATATTTATTGTTTTTCGAGTGGAAAATGAATCACTGGGTTCTTCCAAATTTTGATTTAGTCCCAATGAATCAGAGTCTATCCCAAATGGAGATAAGACTCATTTGATAGCATCCTCTCCTCTTGAAAATTATGCAGGAGAAGGGAGGGGGAGGTTGAAATGTGATAAAATTGAGATAAGCCAAATGATTTATCCTTTAATTGATGTGCGGGATGACGAAGTTGTTTCGTCATCCCAAGTATGAATGGCCAAACAATTCGTCATCCCAAGATGGGACGACACCAGGTGTCGTTGTTTTTTAGTACGAGATAACACAGGGACAATAAAGGCTAGACGGCGACGGTATTGCCATCCGTGGCCAGACCAGATAAGGAAGATGGGCTCGACGACAACAAGTCCATTGTTCGGACATAAAGTAAACTGAGAGGGAGTCAGACGACAAGACTATCACCATCTGAGTCCCAGATGAGGAGAGAGAGGGAGTCGGATGGCGGGATGTGCCACCATCCAGATCCTAAATAGGGAGTGAGGGGGATGGATGATGGGGGTACCCACAGTCTAGGACCCCACAGAGGGACGAACGACGAAGGTACCCACCGTCTGGGACCCCACAGAGGGTAGGACGACGGGGGTCCCTTGTAAAACCCAAGAATTTTTAATGAATTTTTAATGAATTTTCAGTGAAATAAAAATGAAAAATATTGCGAAATAACATGACTTTGTTAAATTCAATGCAATTCTAGTGAATCCAGGGTGGTTCACATGAATCCAATAAAGAAAGCTCAGAATTGGACTCGAATTTGGACTCCAGGGAGATTCGACCCGATTTACAAAGGTATCTTGAGAAATTCAAATACTTCAAGACTCTGGTGTGAGATCCGAAGTACATTAAATGGAAGTTAATGCGAAGACAAGAAGAATCGAGAAAGCACATGTGAAAATGAGAAAATTCGCCGAATAGTGAAACGTCCAGCGAAAGTTATATAAATTAATTCTGCCATAATAATCAATAAAAGAGAGTGTGGTGTAGTGGTGAGACTTCTTACCTCCTAGAGTTTGTCACAGGTTCAAAACCCATTGTGTGCATATGTGTAGTATAGAGAAAAACATTTTCCCCTTTTTACTTAAAAAGTGAAATAGGCCCAGATAGGTTTAAGTATAATTAATTTCACACTCTTTGTAACGAAATTTAACATGGCACAGTGGTGGGGTTCATTGCCCCTTTGAGAGTAGACCATGGTTTGAAACCCCTTGTGCATAAGGTCTTTTTGCACAAACCACATGCATTTTACTTTTTTGAAAAAGGTAAAAATGTGGGAGCTAAAAGAATCCCTATCTTTTAGCCCTCCCTCCACCAAAAACATGAGAGAAGTTGCTACTCCTCTCACTTTACCAAAAAAATAGAGGAATCCCACCAAGAAGGGATAGAGGGGTATATGTTACTAGACTCTCTAGGCTCTGGGTACACCTGAAAGACGGTGTATGTTACCGTACTCCTCGTGGTGCGATGGATCGCACAAAAACATAAATGTATGCATAAATATAAGATTTGTGAGATTCTGGGTATATCTGAAAGAGGGTATATGTTATCGGATTCTCTGGGCTCTGGGTACACCTAAAAGATGGTGCATGTTACCGAACCTGTGGTCTACCTTGAAGAGGGTAGATAGTACAAGCTCTGTGGGATAGTTGAGTTTTTGTGAGAGCTAGGTGTCTCACCCGGTCCCCAGTCCACGGAGTTAAGGGGCTAGAACTACCAATGTGTCATAGGTGGTAGATCCATGTCTTCTGCAGAAGTGTCTAGGGTGCATCAGAATTCTTATTCTAACTACTGGGGAGTTTTCTCTCGGTCACGGACCGTCCCTTTTGGATATTCGTACGGCTAGTCATACGGGTTATTAAATAATAGATCTTTGTATGGTCTTGGTTCGATACGATGTCAAATGTCTGTGTGTATCCATAGGGTAATTGAAAGATGAACATAAAAATTTTGCATTGTTCTCGTAGTTGTTTCTGAGTAAATGTCGTAATCCTTGTATTAGATCTTATAAATGATAGAAACACATAATGCATAGAAACACATAATGCATGTAAGAATGAACATGTATCTAGTACTTATCTTGTTTCATACCAAAGTAAAAAGCATGCATGTTTCAGTAGAAATTTCCTTCTTAGCAAGTTATATTGCCCAGAACTTTATAATTATAATATCTGCAAATGTTACACATATTCGTACACAAGACACTGAGCACAACATATAAATATAATGCTTCTTACGTAGGCAGGGGAGTCTGACCCCTCTGCATTAAAATTTCAGGTAACAAATGAATGAGGAGCAATCATGGGTGTCGTAATGAAAGTAGCCATGGGATCTCAGTTTTCAATATTCTTGTTTAGACTCTGATTAGTTAGATTTATATTTCAATTACGAGATGTAATTAATGACATTAATGCTTTAATTAATGAATGAAAAACTTTTAGCACTTCTCTTTTTACCCTGTAATTCGCCTAACACTTGGACTTGTCACTTCCACTGTTTAAAAAAAAAAATTATCCAAAATTTCACATCCAAATTGTTGGGGTGTTACAACTTTGGTATCAGAGCAGGACTGAAAAATATGAGATCATGGCCCTTTCAGCGTCTCTGCAAGAGCTCTGTAAGTAGATAGTATTTGAATTATGTTTTTATTGCTTGAAGAAATTGATTTATTGTATGAAAATCGAGAACCTAGATATATTGCTAGGAACATCATTTGATATACGTTGTGATCAAGATATACGAGAGACGTATGTTATTTTGTTGTTTGAGTTGATGACTTGAGAAGCTAGGTGTAATGATCTCTTTGATTCACTAAACACCTAACTAAGGTTGTGACACAACAAGCAACCACAATGCCAAGTCAAGATGAATAACGAAGAATCTTTAAATAGTGAACTAGAATAAAAATATAATCCACCATCCAAACCCCCAAAGATAAAAGAGAGAGGAGGGATGGCGGGGTACCCACTATCCAAACCCCCAAAAGAGGGGAGAGAGAGAGGAGGGACGAAAGGGGCGAGACCTCCAAAGAGAGCCGAACGGTGGGGTACCCGCCAGTTGGGTCCCCCAAAAAGAGGAGAGAGAGAAGAGACGATGAGGGTACCTACCGTTTGGTACCCACAAAGAGGGCCAGGCACTGAGGCACAAAGAGGGGAGAGAGGGGAGGGAGGGGAGTGATGGCAAGGGTACCCGTCATCCGGCTCCAGCTTGGGCAAGAAACGACGAGGCTCTAGCCGTCAGGTCTAATTGGCCTGCTGAGAGAGAGAGAGTTCTACCAAACTGTGGAGCTACTGCCAAACGAGACTTACTCAGGAAAAACTAGAGCCGACGGTGGGTGTATCACCGTCCAAGACAAGTCTAGAATGATAAGACAAGACCTAAAGGTGACAAGACGATGGCCTAGATAGGAGGACAACAAACAATGTGTCGTTCCGAGTTTCCCAAAAAGGGGAGAGAGAGAAGGGACGATGAGGGTACCCACTATTTCATACCAACAAAGAGGGCTAGACAGTGGGGCACCCGCCATCCGTGACCCCCAAAGAGGGGAGAGAGAGTGATGGTGGGGGTACCCACCGTCTAGCTCTAGCTTGGGCAGGAACGACGGGCTCTAGTCGTCGGGGTCCAATTGAGCTGCTAAGAGAGAGAGAGGTCTACTGGACGGTGGAGCTATCGCCAAACGGGACATGCTCATGGCAAACTAGGGTCGACGTTGGGTGTGTCACCATCCGAGATAAGTCCAGGATGACAGGACAAGACCTAAAGGCGACAATAAGATAGCTTGGATAGAAGGACAACAAATAGTCTGTTGTCCCCGAACAATACCTAAGGTTTTAGGTATTTTTGAAAAATTTGGGTATATATATATATAAAAGAGTGAGTGATGACAATGAACATGCTATTGTGGTAATCAAAGTGTAAGATTGGAAGACCCAAGGGGTTTGGGGTAGTGGGATTGGGGCCTAAGACATTTGACCGGCAGTCTAGATTCAAATCCCATGGACATCACCCCCTCGGTAAGACGAAGCTTAGCGATTCCATGGGGTCAAGGGGAGAGCCTCAAAGTTTTACGTTGAATGGACAGCGACCGTAGGTACGCCAGGCTGAGCCAGCA
Organism: Nuphar pumila; assembly: GCF_984573655.1. Lineage (NCBI taxonomy): Eukaryota > Viridiplantae > Streptophyta > Magnoliopsida > Nymphaeales > Nymphaeaceae > Nuphar > Nuphar pumila. The sequence continues at coordinate 65,856,586 of NC_143261.1, read as the reverse complement.
TGGCTAGGCCTCTTAACCTGGGGTGGTTCCTCCGAGTAAAAATTAAAAAAAATGTGCAAGGAGGATTTTAAAACCTTTTGTGATGTAAATGTGTGCCGCGTACATGATAAAACACAAACAACATTTATAATATATATATGATTCTACACTAGCATATAAGAGGATCAATAAATAACTTTTTGTCAAATAAATGTTTCCAAGTACTTGGAAAAACACATAAATAACCTTTATAATGCACTTCTGGGTCATTTTCATGCCATCCTTGTCTTTACGAATTGAGAACCATTGTTTTTTTGCCATTTTTAAAATTAAAAACTTAATGTTTAATGCGCTTCATTGAACATATATTTATATATTCTGGGTCATTTTTAAACCATCCTTGTCTTCATGAATTGTGAGCCCTTGAACTTTCAATATCTTGAAAATTAAAACTTAGTGGTATATTAAAAATGTTTAAGCCTACTAACAATATTAAGCAAACCATACAATCTCACCCAGTCAGTTTCTATGAGAGGTAAGCATCCTAAAAAGTAAGGCATGCAAAGGTTTTCTCGCGTGTGTATATATATATATATATATATATATATATATATATATATATATATATATATATATATATATATATATATATATATATATATATATATGAGTAATGCATTTCTTAGGCCTTCTTTTTTCTTTAGGTCTCGTTAGGCTCTTTCAAAAATAGTAGTTTTAATTTTTTTTTCTCACTTCTAACACCATAGATGTGATTTATAGTTTTTGTTTAGTGAAAACCAGTTTTTGGATTGCCCAAATCTGACCTGTATACAAGTTTTTCCAGTGATCCAAAATCAATGGCTATAAAGGTACAAGTTTTTCCTAGCTCATAAAATCATATTTTTTCGTTGAAAAAACATGATCCAAGAGTTGATTCCCACTAAATAGATCATGCTGAACACATCTAAAGTTTTTTTTTATGAAAAAACATATTTTTATGAGCCAGAAAAATTTGATACCTTCATGGCCATTGATTTTTGGATCACTGAAAAAAATCTATATACAGATTCCGGCAATCTAAAAGCTGGTTCCCATTGAACAAAACCTATAGATTACATCCACGGTGTTAGATGTGAGAAAAAATACTAAAAACTACAATTTTTGAAGGAGCCTAACAATACCTAACAAAAAAAGGGGCCTAAGGAACGCACTACTCTGTATATATATATATATATATAGAGAGAGAGAGAGAGAGAGAGAGCAATGAACCAAGAAACATGCTACTTATTGTGGTAACCAAAGCGTAAGATTTGAGGAATTTAAAACATTTTGTGAAATAAATGTGTGCCCTGTACTTGATAAAACACAAAACAATCTTTATAATGCACTTCATTGAGCATATATGAGATTCCACACCGGCATCTAACAGGACCAAGAAACAAACTTTTTTGTCAAATAAATGTTGCCAAGTACTTGGAACTAGGTCTGCACAATGAGTCGGTTAGCCGGAGCTCGACTAGGGCTCAGCTTGGTCTAAGCCTGAGTCAAGTTCACCCCGACCACTTAACTGAGCCGAGCTTGTACAACAGGCACAAGCACCGGTGGACAATCGAGCCAAGTTTGATCAGCCATTCGGGCTCGTTAAACCTGATCATTAGGCTCGATTAACTTTGAGTTACATAAAATAAAATAAGAAAGTTTATAACCGTTGATTTGAAAAAAAAGATCAACGGTTCTGCAGTAGCCCATATATACGATTTTAGGGTTACTGCCGACTGCAGCAGCTTCAATTCCCCTTTTCTCCTGCCCTCTTTGAGTCTCTCCCTTCCGTGAGCGGATAGGCCAGCGACGATGATGGCGACAGGTGACGGCCATGGTAAGGGCTCATCAATCCTCATTTTTCTCTCTCTCTCTCTCTCTCTCTCTCTGTTCTCTTGCAGAGTTGCAGGCGAATTTCCAAGCCGATCTAAGCTCGTTAAAGTCTAACGAGCCAAGTGGAGCCAGGCTCCAGCTTGGCTCCTTAAAGTTCAACAAGCTGAGCTGAGCCGAGCCGATCCAGACTCGAGATCGGTTGGTGACCGGTCTGGTACGGTTGTTCTCCAACTCGTCTTCGAGCTTGAGCCGAGCCTGAACAGTGAGCTATTGCTCAGCTCGAACCCGGTTCGTGTGCAGCGCTACTTGGAACAAAACATAAATAAAATGCACTTCATTGAACACATGAATTGCGAAACATAGATTTTTCACCATACTTAAAATTAAAACTTAATGTTCAATGCACTTCATTGAACACATATGTATATGTTCTGGGTCATTTTTAAACAAAGATCGTGTGTGTGAGCACGAGCGTGCATGTGTGGTATAAATGACACTAAATGAGGACACCTAAGCTACTCAAGCGCCCTTATTTTTGGAGTATTGTGTTCGTGCTAAATGAAATGTGTTAAATGAGTTTTTTTCTGCTTTTTTAGAGTTTTTTTCGCGAGCCCCATAAATGTGTTGGGCATGGTCAATTTACAAGGAATCAACACCTCGATCCTGTGTTTTCGATGAAAAAAAATGATATTTGAAGCCTCAAATTTTACAAAGATTTTAGATTGTTGATTTTTTGAACGTTATAAAACCCCACCTATGTGTCTGAATTGAACACTTCAAGAGCTGATCTATATAAAATCAAGTGCATAGATCACATTTGTACAGTCAGAATTTAAAAATAAAATGAAAACTCCTTGAAAAACTCATTCACATACCCATTATTTTTTGGATACTTTGGTGGTTTATGAATAAAATTTCAAAGTTGCAACTTCCGTTTAACACCAAAGAAGGGCTTGGGGTGAATCTACCTAAAAAATATTGTGAAAAAAGCATGGTGAGACTTGTTTTCACCTTAAAAAAAAGTAATGCTTGCACTCAATTTCAATGTTTTTCCTTTGGGAAAGGGAAAATTAGAGAAATCCTATTGATTGTTGCTTTCTCAGTACCTTCATTTACCAACCTATTCTCCGTTGTACTTAGGTAAGAATGAAGTTGCGCATTAATCATGGTTCCTAGGAAAGCTTGGGTAAAAAGAGAAGTTGGGGCCAAATAGGGATTTTCATTAGTTATGGTTTCTAGAAATTTGAATCCTAGCCTCCCAATTTTCTGAGGAATCTAATTACTACCTCTAAAGCTCCGTTTGGAAATTGGCAGTCGGATGGAAATTATGCAGCCAAAATCTCATGATTTTTTTTTTTAAATCTCCCACTTTTTTGGCAAAATTTCAACAATAAAAAATTTATTTTATAAATAATAATAAAAAACACATTTAAAAATAAAAAACACATGAGTTCTTATGATAAATAGCTAATAAAACATAAATATCACACTTAAAATGCTATATTCATGTTTCTAACAAAAAAATCTCAAGAAATTAAAAATATCATGAGATATTATCACGAGAAATTATCGTTTTTTAACTTTTCAGTTAATTTTTCACTATATTTTCTCGAGATTTTCGTATATCTCGCGGTATTTGTCACTATGACCACAAGTCACCGTGAACTAACAAAGAATTAACTTGAGAGGTGGATTAAGCTACGTCACAGGCACATCTTGTGTCCATAGTGACATGACTGGACATGCAATGACGTGCTGACACCAACATGGATATGCACATGCATTATTTTACCATTTTAATGATTACTAATATTTTTAATAATATTTCAATAAAAATACATTTTTTGCATATTAAAACGTAAAGAAAGCCAGCCTTGCCTGTCCAAAGAAGACAACATCAAAAAGATTTTTATTGAATAAAAAAATAAAAAATGTGTCCTCAATTCATAATTTTAAAAAAAAAATCAAACTCATGTCACATGCCAGGCTTACCTATATCCTTGTGACAGGGATTAAGTAAATGGATGAGTGGATAATCTCTTAAGAGTCTTCTATGAGTTAGCAGCGATTTGAGATTGAAACTAGATCAGACTTCAACTCGGGTTAGGGTAGGCAAGTGCCCATCCTGACCCGAAAATCCCCAATAAGGGGGTTAGGGTCAGGGTGCAGTGCCCACCCTAACCCAAATGGTGTGCCCCCTCTAGCACCACCTCCCCCCTTTTCTCTTTCTTTCGGACAGCCGGTACATTGCCAGCCACCAGTGCCCACCTTAGTTTGGATTTCTGGCTCTGCCACTGCACCCGAGGGAGTTTGTCCAGACAGCAAAAGTCAGGACCCTATTATCCAACTTTTGCGTCCCGTATTTCAGGAACAAAATGCATGGGACAGGACGCAGTCATCGTCAATCAAACGGCCCTTAAAATTTGATTTTGGTTCTCTTTTTTTTTTAGTCAGCTTTTTTCCCCTCGTCAGGATAAAAGATTTGTCCAGACTATATGTCGGGTAATGAAAATGACCCCACAACAAACTCCATTTTTTTTTTTTGAAAGGCAAGCTGGGGTTAGGCAGACCCCTACCAGATATCTCTTAAGCCCCATGTGACAGAGGGATTCGAACCTGGGCCTTCAGCTTGGCACAGGACCCCGCTTACCACATGGGATACCACCTCGGCGGTCACAACAAAGTCCTTTCGATAACAGGAGACATTGACCAATTCACCATCCATCCCATCCCCTTCATGGCCAAATTACAGAGCCACCATACAGAAAAAATAAAACAGGATGATTTACATATAAGCGTCTAACATATAGTGATTTATGATTAACTGCCCCAAGTTTCAAATATTAAAAAATAAACTCACTTTTACAGAAAACACCGGTTGGCTGATTGTATTTATCCTCTAATATTACTTATTTGCTCTCTCTCTCTCTCTCTCTCTCTCTCTCTCTCTGTAGAGGTGTGGATGAAAGAGGTGGGTAGTACAATATGACTTCACTATCCATATCCAAATGCCTTCCACTGTCTCCATGTACTGAAATTCTGGCGAAACTAAATCACCATATCCAAATCCCGATATAAACGACCCTTTGGGAATACCTTCTAAAAAAAAAAAAAAGTTAAAAGACAATGCACAACCTTCAAAATTAAATGGAAACAGTGATCACCAAACTTATGGTAAAATAGATATGGATCTTTCTTACTGTTAACATTACCATAAAATTGCTTTGCTTAGATGGCAAAATTTGTCGTTGCATTACCAAGTTTCAATTTTAAGAGGGCATTCACATCTAGACACGTCTTTATCAAAGCTTTCCACCAAATTTGAGTATTTAATTATAATTAATTGCCATATTATATTATATACAACTGTTGTATGATTAGCAATTATTATCACCACTCCTTCCCACAAGTCATCAAGGGTAACACAAAAAAGTGAGGCTTTCTGCATTTTGCATTTGACTACAGAATATTATTTGGTAGTTTCATAAACTAAGGCACTAAAGAGAAGGAAAGAATCTATTTCAAGAAAGCACTTGAATTCATTCTCAACCACCCTCCTCACTGTTTTGTTTATAATGATATAACAACTCTGCAAATTTGATATTCTGAGGGGCTAAATCATTTCCTTCTGTGGGAAATGAAGCTGATTTTCTAGACATGATCCAGAACTAAGTTACAATGCCCAAACATGTTCCCCCTTTCTCTGTTTCTTTTTTTTCTTTCCATTGTTGCAGGGAGACAGCTAAGAAAAACGATTCTTTTTACTGTACACCTTCCATTCTTGATATGGCATGAATACCTTGTGGCTGAGTTCTACAACCAAAGAATGCTAATAAAAAACGGGGTAGAGCAATGCAGTGACCTCGTCTTCATGGAATTCTTTTGACTGGAACTTTACTCAAGTAGGTCCACGGACTACTGACAGATCGATATGGGGCATCAGAATTTCTACTCATATTGCAGCTGCCAGTTGCATTTCACCAGTCATGTAGACAACCTGAGAGGTGATGCAGCTAAATATCAGAATCAAGTTACCATGAATTATAAATGAAAACTTCAACATCAGTTTCCCTCAGCAGTACTGGACAATCTTGATTTGCTGGGTCCAGCCTAGATCATGTCTAGGATGAGGTCTGAGAGCAGAATTTAAAAAAAATTGTGCAGGACCCATGAAAAGCAATCTAATGTTGAAAATTTGATCTTGGTCTTCTATTGGAATGGATTATAAAAACTGTTAGCATGTCAAGGGTGAATCACCTGTAGGCCACATTGGATTATGACATGATTGTGATGGAAGAACCTTCATTCATGCTATCTGCAACTGAGACTCCTTGCTTCTGGATTTCATTATGTATCACCTCCACAGCTCCTGGAGGGTGAATCTCTGCCAAGGGATTGACCATAATCCCACCCTGGACACCTCTGAACCTCCTGTTCTCCCACTTAGACGACTGGATGCTTTCCTTATTCCCCGTGCTATACATGCCACCAGATGACGTAGTGCCAGACAGAGAGAACCTGCCTGATGCATATCTTCCTTCTGCTTTCCTCCAAAACTTTGAGCTCAGGAACTCAGTGCCAGGCAATATGCAACATCTGTTTCCAATGTTGTCAATGCTGTGGACCCTCCCAGTTGATACAGCCAAGTCATGTGAGATCTCATCCAGGGCCATCTCAAGACCATGAACTCTAGATTCCAGAGAACGCATACCATTTTGTGAGCTCCCGATGAACATCTAAAGCGAAAGAGCAAGATCAGGGAAGCTGATAATATTGTAGCTAGTCTATGCTTAATCAGAAAAAAATACAGGAACATGAAGTATGTGCAAGGACTTGCAAGCAAGGTTGGCACTTTGCACCCTTGAATTTTCACAGATTTATACTAAAAGATGAATTAGATGAGTAGTCGATCTGATGATAATACAAGTATTCAAGAAAAATAACAACAAAATACGATCAGCTGACTTGCAACTACAGTATCAGGAACAGTGTAGAAAAGCCCCATGTGACAAGGGTGGAGGAACACATACAGTCTACTTGTATATGTCCCAAGGTTCTCTACATGAATAGCAAATGAGCATTCCATGATAACACGATTTGGTTGCAATTGCAAAAAGGGAGAAAACCTAACCATTAAATTTATGAAAGATGTACCTGAAGAAGATCTAACAAGCTAGTTTGCTGGTTTTCAATCTGCAACAGTTGTTTCCGTATCAGAGAGAGATCATTTTCTGCATTGTCCCTGTCAAGTGACTCAACAACATTGCTTACTAAGACAGTAGAGACAGAGCTCTCATTTTCATGCAAGGGAACTACACGAGAAGCAGACCTCCCACCAATCTTGTGAGTCCTCTCTTCACCATTTCCATCAAACAGCTTGGAGTGTGCATTGCTCAGAACGCTCCGATCCTTGGATGTTGCATCTTTGTCAGAAATCCTCACTTCACCCCCACTTTCATCTCCCTCAAGACCATCCTCACTGACAACTTTAAAAGGTAGAGTTTGAGGTACTGCAATCTCTATCTTCCAATCAGATACTTTCATTCTATCAATTTTACCAAATCCATGGCTTGATCTATTGCCATTCATTGCACTCTTTTTCTTTGTTCCTGTAGCAGATACAACATCTGGAGGTGATTGACTCCTTGAGAATTCTTTTCTTCTCAGAAATGGAGAATTGGATGCAGTGTTATTAATATGTTTGGCATCAAGTGATGATTGTCTTCCACTTATGTTCCCTGAATCAACATATGTTCATTTATATATCAGGAGATGGTAGAAGATAACATTTGTAGAAAATAAGGGAAATGAAAGATGAAATTAGATGTGAAATCCAAGGTTGTAAGTATCGAGCCCAAAGTAACAACCTATCGTATCATAAACATAAACGTAAATTTTTAATAATTTTTTTTAAATCCAAAAAAATCAAGAAAAATCAGAAAATTTAGCAAAAATTGTAAAAAACTCATATTACAATGATGTCTCTATGAGCATCATAAGACATCATCAAACATCAACTAATATAAAATCATAGATAATATTGCATGCATATCTCACAAGAACAGTACAACAACAACAACAACAACTACGCCTTCATCCCAAAACAATTGGGGTCGGCGATATGAACCAACAAAGAAAATCATTATGGGTCTTCCACATGAATCCTTCTCCTCCATTCAGTTCTATCCAATGCCATGTCCTCGGTGAGGTTCAAAGCATTCATATCCTTTCTTATCACCTCCATCCATGTCTTCCTAGGCCTACCCCGACCTCTTTTAACTAATATATTTTCCCATTTCTCCATCCTTCTAACTGGAGCATCATTAGGCCTTCGTTGAATATGTCGAAACCACCGTAAACGATTCTCTCTCATCTTATTTTCAATGGGTGCAACGCCTACCTTCTTACGTATCTCCTCGTTCCGAATCTTATCTTTTATTGTATTTCCACACATCCATCTCAGCATACGCATCTCAGCTACACTCAATTTTTGAATATAATGTCTCTTGGCAGCCCAACATTCCGTACTATATAGTAAAGCGGGCCTAATAGTCGTCCTATAAAACTTTCCCTTCAACCGCAATGGCATTCTACGATCGCACAACACTCCAGTTGCACTCTTTCATTTCATCCACCCAACCTTTATCCTATGATTTACATCTCCATCAATTTCTCCATACTTTTGAATGATAGATCCCAAATATTTGAAAGAATCATCCACCGGTATTTCGTGCTCACCAAGCTTCACTAAACTCCCATCACTACTTCGTTGCATACTAAATCGACATTCCATGTATTCTGTCTTACTCTTACTCAACTTAAAACCTCTTGCTTCCAATGTCTGTCTCCATAATTCTAACTTAGCATTAACCCCAGCTCTAGATTCATCAATCAAAACAATATTATCAGCAAACAACATACACCACGGCACATTTTCTTGAATTGATCTCGTAAGCTCATCCATCACTATAGCAAATAGGAAAGGGCTTAAAGCAGATCCTTGATGTAACCCAACCGTTATAGGAAAATTGGTTGTCACCCCTCCACAAGTGCGGACATTGGTTACTACTCCTTCATATATATCTTTAATTATACTAATGTACTTGAGAGAAACACCTTTCTTCATCATTGTCCACCAGAGAACGTCCCTAGGTACTCTATCGTAAGCCTTCTCCAAATCAATAAAAACCATATGCAAATCTTTATTCCTCTCTCTATTTCTCTCAATAAGTTGTCTAAGAAGATGTATAGCTTCCATAGTTGATCTTCTAGGCATAAAACCAAATTGATTCTCCGATATCATGACAATCTTCCTCAACCTAGACTCAATCACCCTCTCCCAAAGTTTCATAGTATGACTCATGAGTTTTATACCACGATAGTTTGTGCAATCTTGTATATTAAATATATTGCAATTAAGAACATGCCACAAGACTCGTACTTTCATACTACATAAACAAAAATATTATGGGAATAGTTGTACTCGATTTTCAATCGGTTTTCACTCATTACTTGAGTGCCTCATTGTTATGCCGGATCATCTTATGCGATCTTTGTTGAAAAAGTGTGGAGTCTGGTTTCTACCATGATATAAATCTTTAATTTTCGCAGATCCAACTGCACAATAAGTTGGCAGGGAGTTGTACCCCTAGGCAAAATTGTTTTAGAGAGTAGCTTTGTAATTTTATCCATAATAAATAATTTTTACCTTAACCCATTTTCTTGAGTGAAAAAATGGTGGAAATACAATTTTTTACTTTAACCCACTTTTTGGGGTGAAAAAATGGTGGAAATGCACTTCTAATGGCCTCTAGACAAATGGATAAGTTGGCCCTGAAAAGGAATTTAAAATCCAAAATTAAAAAAGCAACTTTCGGCCCTTTTTAAGTGCGGTGAAGGTGAATCGTACGATACACCCTGTATCGTAGGATAGGACACAATACATGGGTGTATCGTATGATACACCCAATATAGTACAATACACACTCCTATCTTGATAGGAGTGTGTATCGTATCGCAAAATCCAAAAGTAACGATATGTATCGTACCATATCGTGCGATACAACACTGGTGAAATCCACTAAGGCACTGTTTGAGAGCCTTGCATCCTCTTGTGAATGGTGTTCAAATGTTTTGGAGCTGCCAATTTTATTCCCAAGGCAGTGTTCTGGCAGCACTACTGCTCCCAAACAGCAGAGAACATGAGAGTACTGGGGGAAACCACAGGACACCTTTGACTCAAGTCTCCCAAAAAAAGCTGAAAAGGCATTCAACTAACAAGAGTAAATCTTTACAGGAAAATATAGCAATACAGAATTCAAAAGTATATAACAATAAAGGACGTGAACATTATCAGGAAAATGCATTATATTTTCACTAGTTCATAAGCAAGCCGAGGGCTATCCCTCTTCAGAATTTGAAACCTATGTTCCCCAGTAAAGATGGCGTAACTCTTCATTTCAAAAGAAACAGTAACTTTTGGGAGAAAAATATGGACAGTAAAATAGAATTTTTTCTTGAGAATTTGAATTTGCATTTCTACCCCACATGCAATTCCCCATACATTAGTTTCCACTTTCCAGTTGCCTACATAATTTAAATTGTATTACTCACTAACAAAGGGGACCCCTTAATGACGCCAATCATGATCAGTCATGCAGGACCACAACAGAAAAAGTGAAGGAACAAAAATTGGTCCCATCGAAAGCATTCAAACCAAAAACTCCATCTTCAATCGATAGCAGTACCTTTCAATGGAGAAATTTCCTCAGACTCACTTGGGACATTCTTATATGCATCCAATGCCTGATTTACTGAATCTCTAACGTGCTTCACCTGATCACAACAATGAAAAATACATATTTCAATATTAGGAAAAAAAAAAGGAAAAGAGAACTACAAAACCCAAAAATAATCAGAACACTCGTCAAGTTTTAACTTATATATGGTGGATTGAAGCCTGAACTCAACTTTGAATTATGCACACACACACACACACACACACACACACACACACACACACACACACACACACACACACACACACACACACACACAGTGGTGTGATAATGAGTACATGCATAAAAACGCCCATGTGCATGCACGCACGCATGCCCACATGCTAAGATGAAGTGAGTTGCAACTGCCTTTTGCAATTGGCTAAGATCTCGGTTAAAATACATACAAATTAAATGAGAAAATGAACAGATAATTGGATTCACGACATCAGAATAAAACCAATAAATGGGGACATCAAGAAGTCAATGATTCTAAAGGAGAAGACAATGACAACTCAAAACACCAAGAAGCATGGATATGACCTCTTACAGTTGAATTAAAACTCCTTAGAAAAATGCAGAAATTGGAGATCATGAATTGAATTTCATCAATCACCAGCAGATTATAAGATGGAAGCAAAGGAAAAGCGATCCATAAAAAGACCACAATGAAAAACCAATAAGAAAAAGCTGAAGCAACACCACTAAGATCTAACGGTAGGTAATCAAGATCTGAATTACACAAAAAAGCCCAAAAAAATGCAAACTTGAAAAAGAAAACCGAAATTTCCCGAACGCTATAACCATCAAATCACACCACTCAAACTTTTACACGTCAAAAACAAGTTCCAAACTCATTCAACGCATCAAAATGGATATCCCAATTTCCCAAATACCAAAAAAAAAAACAGAATAATGCAGATGCAAAATCCAACCGGACATTAAGAATTGAACTCATCAAGAATCAGCAACTGAAATTTTCCAATTGCCAAAGACATTTCGCCATAAGAAAAGCTCAAAATAGTCCAACTAAAAAGAAAAAAAGGAGAAGAATACGAATCACTCTCAAGGATCAAAATCACATTCTACTCAAAAATAAAATCATAAGAAACCCCAAGTTTAAAAAACGATTTTTTTTCAAGCACCAAATTATTCAAAAAAAAAAAGTAGGATAAGTTGGGAAACCTTTTGCATGCACAGATTTGTCCAAAAAATTGGTTGGGAAATCGCATTCTGAATGTGATTTCCTGATTTATCCCACTTTTTCACATAAATGGTGGATCTAGACATCCCCAACCATCAAAACCACGATCTACTCGAACTCTACGCAAAATCAAATCGGAAAATTGGGAATCGAACTCATCAACAACTGAACCAGATCAATATCCCAATTAACCGAAAAGATCCCATGATTGAATTGGCCGAAGAATGCCGACCTAGAAAAGCACACTCAGATGCAGAAACACTGTAGAGCAGCAAAATCACGCTCCATCGAGCTCCTCTCCGTCAGAATAGAGATTCCAACTTTACCAAAACCTCAAAAACATTCGATCTCAAAAGATCAAAAAATCCTGAAATGCTGATCGAGCCCTCAACGAATCAATAAAATCAACATCCCCAGATCCCCGATTACCCAGAAAGACTCGGAAAAGAAGAATGCGAACCAAAATGTGGTAAATGTATCGCAGGACTCAGATTAATCCCAACCTTGTCGAATCGGCAAGACTCAAGCGAGTCGACGCACAGCGAACGGAACCCGGCGGCAGCCTCACCCTCGATGGCGGCGAGCCGCGAGATCGCCTCCGCCGCGGCCTTCCTCGTCGCCCAGTCGCTGCTCTTCAGGCACTCCGCCACAGCCGGGATGAGCACGGCCAGCACCGCCAGGCTCTCTGCCGCACCGGAAGAGATGATTGCGGCCGCCACCGCCAGGAGGGCGGCCCTCGCCTTGAAGCTCTGGCTCCCCAGCAGCTTCACCACTCTCGGCACCGTCCTCTGAAGGTAGGCCGGGTCCAGAACGGGTGAGCCCTCGATGGCCGACACGAGACACATGGCCGAGCCGGCCTGCACACCGGCGCCCTGCTCCCCGAGAGAGTCGAGCAGCGGCTTGAGGATCACCGATACGGGCACCCGAGTCACCCGCTCCGCCATCTCCCGGACCGCGTCGGCGCAGGCGGACCGGACGCCCGAGTCGGCGTCCTTGAGCCGCCGGACAACGCCGGTGACCATCTTCGGGACGAAGCCGGCGAGTGCGTCACCGTGCGACTCGGCCATCGTCGCGAGTAGGCGCACGCACTCGCGCCGGACCGACGCCTTCTGCTCCGAGTCGGTGTCGGAGAGGCACGAGAGGAAGGGGGAGAAGAGGTCGGGGGTGAGGGACCGGGCGAGCGAGTCGAGCTCGGACGAAGCGAGACGGAAGGTGTCTCGGTCAGAGAGCTTGTTCAGGCAGGAGACCGTCCGCTGCCGGAGCTCGAGGATCGCCTGCTGAGGCGTCGGACTGGGCCGTTTTCCGGCGGGCCTGCCCCCGAAGCTCTCCGGATAGGGGGTGAACTCGGCCGGCATCTTGTCATCAAGTGGCGTCGGATCGGCGGCCTCGGCCTGAGAACGAGGAATGGGGATTCGGTTTGTGGCCGGAATTTTCACCGGAGATATTTCCCGGCGACTGGTTGGGGGTGACTGGATCAGTTTGCTTGGGGTTTTTAAAGGGTCGTGGGGGAGGATGAACGAATTGGGACCACAATTGGCATTAAATTTTTTGTTGAGGGTATTTTCGGGAAAGAATGATGGGGTTTCAGTGGAAGAGAATTACTAGAATGCCCTTTCTTGTGTGAAATTTTGGGGTATGGGTTTTGTCACCCTTTTGCCCTTAAAAATTAAGGAAATGACTATAGTATCCCTGAGAGGGTTTTACTGGAGGGTGGGATTGTGTGGTCTGTCCTGAACCTGATATGGACACACCCGAGTGGGTCTGAAGTGCTTGTCAGGTAGGGATGGTTTGGAATGGTAAGGTTTTGTTTGGCTCCATGTAAAGTGTTGGATCTAATTGCAGAGATGTGTTTAGCATGATTTATTTAACATTTTAGAAGGCTTGATCATTTCTAATTCTCCACAAATTTTGAGCTTCGAGACAGTAAAATGTCGACCATTTACAATTCATAATGATAAAGATGGTTTAAAGGGTCTTGTGTCAAGCTGGAGGCCTAGGATCGAATTCCACTGGTGCATGGGAGCTGTTGTTTTATCACGGTTGGGGCTAGTAAGGCTGGGTGGTCATGTCCTCAACGCAGAGTTTTAAGTGATCGGGTTCTTAGTGAGGGTTTTTCTTCCTCATAAAAAAAAAGGTATAAACACATCATGTTGGAGTCAATTATTAACATATAAAATCTGTAAATTTAACATGTTAAATATGTGGCAACTTCCTATAGAGGCAAGAGGTAAGCCCACCAAGTTTTATGCTGTCAAGACAATGATCATAAGTATGGCAGGCAAAGCCATCACGGCTAGGTCTTTGATCTTGGAGATGGTTTCTTCATGTAAATATAAAAAAAAAATATGTTAAACAGGATTCAAAGGTTAGATTTTGCTTTTTGGAGATTAAATCTACGTAAATCAAGTAAGAACCACCTTAACTTATGGACATTCTGCATATATATACATACAATATTTTTGAAAAAACAAAAAGCCTTGACTGAGGGAGCAAGTCCGATTGCTGTTACTTTAAGTGGTCACTACGCCATTCACATATCTTAGGCATAAAACCAGGCCAAAATGGACCCAGCCTATAAAGAACTTTGCTTGGTATAAGCCAACTGCAACCAAAGTCATGTTAGATCATTGGTCATATCATATTGCTTATCATTTGGGCTAAGAAAAGCACAAAAGCTCACTATCAACCTTGGTTTTGGGCAATTCATATGGATCACTGCCAAGCTTTGGCTTGAACCAGACTGGTACCCAACTGACTCATGGACAGATATGGTGGTTCCCTATCTTTTTTATCACCAAAACAAGGAAGTCCCAATGGATACCTTGTATAAGAACTTCCACCTTAGGCATATATAGCAGAGTAACTTAATTGCTTAACTATTTTTTTAATATTTACATGGCTAAACCAACCTCATGAACAAAGACCTAGCCGCGCTGCTTCTGCTTCTGCTTCTGCTTCTGCCTGCCCTACTTATGATCACTGTCCTGGCTGCCTAAAATTCGGTGGGCTTACTTCTTGCACCCTTATTGCTTAACTATTTCAAATAAAAGATTTTATGTCATTAGTCTGTAATGAGAATTTTTTTTATGGTTTAGGTATAGGGTAAGTCATTTTTAAGATGCAAGAGAACTCTACATTGATGAAAGGATCCTATTATATATACTTTTCTTTTCTTTTCTTTTGAAAAACAATAAACCCTTAAAAATATCTCTTTTGTCGTGTTGGTCATGTCAACTATAAAGGCAATCTTCAATATGTAGATGATTAAGTTCATTTGTCCATATACTTTGAGTTAATTTCGATCAGCAAAATTTCCTTTATTAATCACCCTGAAATATTTTTTTATATAAAGTTCATTTACTTCTATACCCTCGAGAGCCTTGGTGATGTTATTGATTAATTCCATGATGAGTACTATTTTACTTCGGCTCCAGCTCAATAATTGATATGTTGATAAAGCTTTAAAATGTTAAATTTCCTCATTTATTAATCCAAGAACACTATCTAGAAGCAAATAGTGTCAAGAATGTAAGATTCCAAACAAACATGCCTCATTGTGATGTTTTCTCCTTCCCACCAACTTGCCAAACCACTCATCCTGTAGGTGTATGTAACTCATGAAAGTACCAACTTGATGGAACATCATAAGTTCAAAACCTGAGTCCCTTGCCGCAAAGTCAAAGTCGAGTATACTCTCTACCGAGTAGAGAGGTATCTAGGGCAATGTTGTCAGTATCGGTGTATATCAGCCTGTATCGGCCAGAAAATGGATACAATACGGACCTGAATCGGTTATTTTTTAATAAAATATAAAAATAGCTTAAATTTTATTATTTTAATAGTTTTAACATGTGTCATGTTCTGATTGACATAATATTTCTAATTATTTTTTAGTTGATTCAGAATGATACACCTGAGTATCCGATACACTTGACTCTTTGGCCAAACGAAACATGTCCGATTCTGATACCGGCTAAAAAAATAAAAAAGAAAAAGGGAGGGGGGCGCCGGAGCAGTTAGTGCACGTCACCTTGCGTTGGAACGTTGCAAGTTCGAATCTCAATGGTATAGTCGTATAACTGGTAGGGGTCTGCCTAACCCCAGCTTTCTCTGTCGAAGAAAAAACCAATAATCTCAACCAACCAAACGGTAATATGGCAATATTTTGGATCTTCTGAAGCCAAAATTTTTTTCCTTGAATCCAATTTATAATGTCAAAAAAAGGAAATACCAAGGGTATATAGGTAAATTAGTAGGGGTGCCATGGGGGGCAATCATGTCAACCCCAAAGATTGAACACCATTATTAAAATGGGGGCATGTGGGGTTGGGTAGGGGAGGAGTCTGGCAGTTGCAGTCGGCCATCTGCTCCCCAGATGGGAAGATGCCTCTGGTAATGAATTGTGTGCGCGCGAGGGCAGCGGGGATGGTGTGCGGGTAACCCGTCTCCTTCTCGTACGGCCTACCCTGTATTTTCATTTCCATTCTTAAATATGCCTTTTATGTTTATTTATTCACGAATTATTATCACGCGGGTAAAGATTCACTGGCATTCTGGATCCCGTGATTCCGTAATTCAACTTTAGTACAATGATTCGAAGTGTGACTGAAAATTTTATATATATATAAGAACTAAAAATATGAGCATTTGTAGCTTTTTGTTTTCTTATCATGCATTGATCAACAGTTGAATAGTGTATTTTCAATGAAAAATGTGATTATTTGAAAGCTTGAATATTGATTAGGAGCCGTTTATTTTAAATCTTAAAAAAAAATTATTTATATATAGTAATCAATCAGATGATTCAAGAGCTGGTCCTTATAAAACCCAACACCTTGATCAAATTCCTACGGTTAAATTCAAGAGAAAAAATAAAAAATCTATGAAAATCATGGTTCAAACCATATATTGTAATGATAAGGTACCCCGGAAGAACCTACTCTCACCTAATAAAAGCTTTGAATCTTCAAATTTTGAATACTTTTTTTCTTTAGGTATATTTGGTTATGGTGCCATGCCATCATATCAATTAAAGAACACTTTTGAATCATGTTAATGTAACTTGTTGACAGGTTTGTTAAGAGCTTAAAAATCAAGGCCCCAATATTAAAAATTTTTACAACTCAAAAAATCATGTTTTTATAGTAAAAAACATGAGACATGACGTTCTTCTTACTAAATATACCATGCTCATCACATTCTATACAGCTTGCACCCATGACTTCCAGCTAGATAGGATAGTCATGTCAACATGACCACACACATAGGGAAATAGAAACCTACAAAATGGGCACCGTGTTAAATGAAACAAGATATTAGATTTTTGGTGTTTTTTTTAATTTTATTTTGATCCCATATATGTGTTCAACACGATTGATTTACTAAAAATCAACACTTGGATTGCACATTTTAGATGAAAAAAATGGTATTTAAACCCTTAAAAATTAAAAAATTATGAAAATTGTATGATGATGATTTTTGAAACCTTATTTAAACCTATCCATATATCCAAATCAAATGCTCCAACATGTGATTCTTAAAAAAACAAGCATATAGATCACATCTGTACTGTTAAAATTTTGAAAAAACACAAAAAATCCAATAGCATGTTTCTTTTAGCACCATTCCCATTTTGTAGGTTTGCATTTCCCATATATATATATATATATATATATATATATATATATATATATATATATATATATATATATATATATATATATATATATATATGTGTGTGTGTGTGAGAGAGAGAGAGAGAGAAAAGATTGATCATATTATTTCGGGAATTGTTTTCCATCTGACACGAATTAGACCTCTCTTTTTTATCATGTTCTATAGCATTGGCAGAAGATCCTACTTATAATGTGGTTATACTATGCTTGATCTTTCACCAGTTACAGCGATCAGGAAACAAACATGATTGAACCGGTTTACATGGGATCTTGTGTGGAGAACCTGAGATAGGAAAACAATCAAGACTAGTGAGATTGACACAATCCAGATCCATTTATTACATAGAGAAACTGCACCTGGGATCAAAGACCTGACCATGCTGGTTGAGCCTACCGAACCTACGGTCATTTGCATTTGGGTTTCGTGAACCAAATTGGGTGCACACACCTTGTCCAAATTAATACTTTTTTTTATTGACTGAGCCAAATTAGCCAATAAAAGTAAATATTGGTGGTTGGCCCATATCTACCACCAAAGGTGTACAATTCATAACTGTGACGATAGCTGGTGAGGTGAGGGATCATTCATGGCATTACAATGTCAGTATTATAGCAGTTAAAAAATGTCCCATTAGCATAACCTCATCAGTAATGGGGGGTTTAGATGAACCCGCTTATCAACTATGTCACAGGGACACCAACGGGGTTCTTCTTGTCTGGTAAGAGCAGCTAGTGCACGTCACTTTGTGTCGGGAGGTTGGAGGTTCAAAACCCAATGGTATAGTTGTATAACTAGTAGGGGTCGGACTAACCCTAGCTTGCCTTTAAAAAAACAAGAAAAACTATGTCACAGGCACATGCCATTTTAGCCTCGTGCCCTTAACGACACAATCTGACATGTTAAGATGGATGCCGACATATATAAATATTGTTTTAATATTTTAAATACTTTTTTAGTAAAAATACATTTTGAGTATTTATGTATCAAAAAATATTTTTATTGATAACAAATAAAAAAATTTGTATCTTCGTGTCCTATTTTCCAAAAAATATTAGAACTTGCCTGTCGTACCCATTTTGTGTATTGAATCATACACGTATCACTGTGACATAGCTTATCAAGAAAAGCATGATAAGATATGTGATGGGAAGCATGATACCGATACTGTACTCTACAATAAAGTTTCCCAACTCTTTTTTTTTAAGATCAAAGGACGACATTTTAACCTAATTGATGTTGATCATTTCATATCCGTTTACTGGACAGCCATTTATCCACAAGAGTTTAGATCAATGTTGTCAGTATGGACCCTGAATCGTTGGGCCACCGATTCAGCTGTATGGGCCGATACCGATACTCAGCTGAATCGTTCTGTATCGTTCAAAAATAATAATAAAATATTACGTGTCAATCATGATGTGATGTGACATGTGTTAAAACCATCAAAATAAATTTAAAATAATATAAAAAAGTTTTTTTTTTATATTTATTAAAAAATAACCTATACAGGCCTGCAGCGTATTGAAATTCTGCCGATACAGGCCGATATGCACCGATACTGATAACATTGGTTTAGATACAGATTATCATTTAACTGAAATGTTACCTACACCCACCCCGGCCGGTTGCTCGATCGATTGGTAGCAGGCCGGGAGAAAAGGTGCTAACCCCTTCTTTCCAGGTTCAACTCCCACCGGATGCATGGGTGCCTTTCACTGGTAAGTTCCGTAAGGGCTTGGTGTCGGTCACCCCAACCGGAGATTACCCGTTTAGGAGGATAATTTCATCACTGAAAACTGAAATGTTGCCAAGATCATGAATTCCCAATTGAATAAACAACAGATCATGATTCTCGTGAAACCAAACACGGAAAAACTGTAGTTCATTTATCATTTTGCATTTCACGTGGGCTACATACACGTTCATAAGTCAATAGCATGACAAAAGGAATGAGATTATTTACCATTAGTGTAGAAAAAAATCTCATTATTCATCATCAACGATGTAGTAGTTTACACGCCAAAATATCTCCAATTTTGAAGCCAACAAAGCACTATTAGTTCTAATGATTTGGAAAATGTCTTTTCATTTGATTATCAGAGCTGGGGACAGCCAAAAACTTGAAAAAGATCATGATTTTCTAAATAAAACAGAACTGATTTTGGAAGTTTTGGTGGTAAAAAATCACAATCCTGAGGCTTAGTGTGGAAAAGAAAGGCAGAGTGACGATTGATTGTTTTGTGTCGGCAAGAAGGGGAATGCATACAAGAGTGAATGCCGTAGATATGCACATCAATGCTATCGAGGCAAAAAGTTGACGTTGAATTTGAACAAAAACGATATCTTTTTTCTAGTGTTCACATTTCTAGAAAGAGAACAGGAAATTGGGAGAGGGTGGTGTTTGTTTCCCCCCGATGATTCACTGAATCCCACGTCTGTGTTCGGGGTTTTGAATGAGCACTAAGTATACAAGCACATGGGGCTCGTATTCCCGTGTATGTTGACATAACTTTGCATCGGACTCTAGTGTTGTTGCAAAGACTTAAGTACCCTTTCCTGCTATTCTTCTCATAAAGTGATGGTTTGAGAAAATGACAAAAATGCCCTTCATTCAAAAAAGAAAAAACAAACATTTCAAAAAAAGGACAAACATGTCCTCCATCCAGAAAGTCGAAGATGATGTTGACTCTTCAAAGTCTTCTTCTTCTTTCTCCGTTCAAAAAAAGACAAACATGTCCTCCATCCAGAAAGTCGAAGATGATGTTGACTCTTCAAAGTCTTCTTCTTCTTTCTCCGTTCAAAAAAAAGACAAACATGTCCTCCGTCCAGAAAGTCGAGGATGATGTTGACTCTTCAAAGTCTTCTGCTTTCTCCGTAAAACACTGTAAAACCCTCTTTCTCTTTCTCTCTCTAGAGAAGAAATCAAGGGAGGCAAAGAGTTCTCCCTGGAGAAGGCCATGAACATCAACCCTCTCACTCTCTCTCTCTTCTCTCTCTCTACTTCTGTGCACATCCAACAGACGATCCTACATTGCTCCATCAAACACCAACTGACCTGCACACTGACTGTAGCATCGTTCATCTTGAAGAGTTGTGGAGTCTGATTCAGAGTTTTTGCCCTTACAGGAGAAGGGTTTGGGGGCTCCTCCCAGCGTGGGTAGCATCGTTCAACTTGATTCGTTGTGGAGCCTGATTTAGAGTTTTTGCCCTTACAGAAGAGGGGTCCGGAGGCTCTCCTCGGCACGGATCCCGCTGCGCGGTCAACGGGTGGGGGGTCCAGGGGGGCCGCCCCTGGGGGCTTGGGGGGCAGCGCCCTCCGGACCAAATTTTTTTGGGGCCTTTCAACAACGATTTGTAGTGTTATTGGGCTTTCCTACAGCGATTTGTAGTATTTTCGGGTCTCCAACGAGCCCCACAACGATTTATAGTGTTATCCGGCTTTTCAACAACGATTTGTAGTGTCTTTTACAAATCGCTATAGCGATTTATAGTGTTTTTGGATCTCACTATAGCGATTTGTAATGTCTTCTGCAAATCGCTATAGCGATTTATAGTGTTTTTGAATCTCACTATAACGATTTGTAGTGTCTTCTGCAAATCGCTATAGCGATTTATAGTGTTTTTGAATCTCACTATAGCGATTTGTAGTGTCTTTCGCAAATTGCTATAGCGATTTATAGTGTTATTCAGTAAGCAAATCGCTGTAAATCGCTACCCGAATTAGGACCAACTTGTCAGGGCCATATCTCCTTAACCGGAGGTCATATTCCAAATCCGTAAAAAATGGTGTCTTCGTTATTGAGTCTAGTTTATTCTTGTAAATTTTAAGCAATTTCTATTGTCATTTAATTCCCCATTTTAACTAAAAACCATACCATTATTATTTTGTGTTATTTGAGTTGCACAACACCATTCTCGCTTGACATTCACATCTTGATTCTAACATGCTCCCTGTTGGATTTTCAATTGATTTCTTCCAACCTTGCTTGGAACAAACATATGTCTTTTTCACCATGACACTCTGTGCATTTTTTGACAACGACACCCGGGACCCGTGCCGGGGGGAGCCCTCGGACCCCCCTCCTGTAAGGGAAAAAACTCTAAATCAGGCTCCACAACGAATCAAGTTGAATGATGCTACCCACACTGGGAGAAGCCACCAAACCCTTCTCCTATAAAGGCAAAAACTCTGAATCAGGCTCCATAACGAATCAAGTTGAATGATGCTATCCACGTTGGGAGCAGCCCCCAAACCCTCCTCCTATAAGGGTAAAAACTCTGAATCAGACTCCACAACTCATCAAGTTGAATGATGCTACCCACGCTGGGAGGAGCCCTCAGACCCCCCTTCTGTAAGGGTAAAAACTCTGAATCAGACTCCACAACTCTTCAAGTTGAATGATGCTACCCACGCTGGGAGGAGCCCTCAGACCCCCCTTTTCTGTAAGGGTAAAAACTTTGAATCAGACTCCACAACTCTTCAAGTTGAATGATGCTACCCACGTTGGAAGGAGCCCCCAGACCCCTCTCCTGTAAGGGTAAAAACTCTGAATCAGGATCTACAACTCATTTAGTTAAATGATGCTACCCACGCTGGGATGAGCCCCCAAACCCTTCTTCTGTAAGGGTAAAAACTCTGAATCAGGCTCCACAACAGTCAATGTGATGGTCAGTCGGTGCTTGATGGAGCAATGTAAGATCTTCTGTTGGATGTGCATAAAAGCAGAAATAGAAGGGAGAGAAAGAGTGAGAGGGTTGATGTTCATGGCCTCCTCTAGGAGAGATTTTTTTCTCAGATAATCCTGCAGTGCAGAGACTGGGTCTTAAATAATCATCTTCGGGGCACTTAAGTCTTTACAACCACTCCTTTTCAAGAATCGTCATTTTTTTTGGCACCAATGGAGGAGAGGGTACTTAAGTCTTTACAATCACATCAAACTCCAACGCTAATTAATGCTGACAAACATGGGGATACGAGACACACATGCTTACATACGTGGTGCTCTTTGGGACCCCCGAACATGAGATGCAGCAAACTGCCCTGTTCGGGGGGGAACATATAACCTGCTTCGAGAAATTGACATTGGTAATCCAGTTGACACTATAAGGATGCAGGTCAATAGCGGGCATATATCTCGCCGCTATTGCCTTATTTATCACCGTTATAGACTTATAACTGTGAGAATTCTTACCAACAATTTAACAAAAAAGTTAACTTTTGTTGAGTATTAACAACAATATTTATAGCTTGCCATTAAAAGATGAACCAACACCCGTGACAAATCTCACTGGAACTAACACCAACAGCAGTGTGGCAATCTATAATGGTGAGATCTCTAACGGCGAGATCTCTATCTCACCATTATAGACTATAACATCGAGACACAGATCCCGCTGTTATAAGCTATAAAACTAAAAAAAAATAAAAAAATTTAATGGATGTCAAGTGGTAAGATCCATGGACCTACATGAGAAACTTTTTCAAACAACATAAGAAAATTATAAGGCCCATAAGAGTACACATAGATGGCAGGCTATGTTAAGAGTAGGTGGGATCATGCAACTGACAATTTCATATGCAATCATATAAAATATGTGCAAAAAGCAGGCTACAACACATTATAAGAACATATGGTACATTCTCTTGTTATAAAAGCAAGCATGATGTAATTATGTTATTCAGATGTCATTCCCATCAATAATCCAGCACAGTTATTGGTTATCTTATCAATCATGTTCATGCTTGCAACAATCATACAACAACTAATCTCATCAGTAACTGGAATACAAAAGCTATAAGGCTTAAAATCAAGATAAGGAAAATCCAACCGCCGATATTAAAGAAAATGTATCATAATCAAGTACTACACTAACATCCATATGCAAAAACCTATCTCCAATGTTAACCTGGGACAAATTGCTCAATGATGATTGCTTATTTTAAAATTTTGATTTAAAGTTTTATGTCATCAGGTTCTTCACCTGCTAGATCAAATCCAGGCTGTACATCACAAATTTGCACACACAAAAAACAAGAAAAATACTCACCAAAAAAGAGTAAAATAAAAAAAGTGGGTAGAAATGCAAAATGCTTTAAATAAACTTAAAAAAAAAACATAATAATCAGCACAATCATAAAATCTCAGGCTTACCAAAAAAGGATCACTTATTTCTGGCTTTCTATTTCACTGATTCATCCATAAGACACCTCTATATAGCTGAATCACACTCACTTCAAACACAATAAAAAAACAAGTGAAATATTACAAATTTGGACAAAAAAAATACTCACAAAAAAGGGAGAAAACAAAATGAGTGGGTAGAAATGCAAAATGCACTAAAATAAACTTGAAAATGAACAAAAAAATATAATAATCAACACAGTCATGCATGAAACCATAGGATTATGGTTGTTTCTGGCTTCATATTTTCTCCAATCTCACTGATTCTTCCTATAGACACCTCTACAGAGAACCATGTCACTCACTTAATATCAATCAAATTAAAAAACAAATGAAACATCACAAATTTGGACAAAAAAAAACAAGAAAAATACTCACAGAAAATGAAGAAAACAAAAAGAGTGAGTAGAAATGCAAAATACACTAAATAAACTTAAAAAATGAACAAAAACCATAATAATTAACACAGTCATGAAACCCTAGGCTTACGAGCAAATGATCCATTGTTTATGGCTTCCTATTTCTACATAGAACAATCCCACCCACTTCATCTCAAACACAACAAAAAACAAATAAAACATGACATTTGCAAAAAAGAAACAAGAAAAGTAGGCGAAATGGGCAAGGATCTCCTGATACATTCCGATCAAAAAACCAAAATCGACAGAGCGGGGTCGATCTCACCACTCCTAATCTCATCAGATCCATCAATGGAAGGAGTAAAGAAACAAACAACACTCGAGAGAGATTGCAAATATATATATATATATATATATATATATATATATATATATATATATATATATATATATATATATATATATATATATATATATATATATATATATATATATATATATATATATGACAGAGAGGGGACGATCTCACCACTCCTAATCTCATCATATCCATCAATGGAAGGAGTAAAGAAACAAACAACACTCGAGAGAGAGATTGCAAATATATATATATATATATATATATATATATATATATATATATAAGGGGCTTGTCAGGCCCTTTTTATAGATGTCACTCTATAACGTTAATATAACTGATGTCGTTATTAATCTATAACGATGAAATAGAGCCCTCGCCTCAAGACGAGGTATGCTTTTTGTGCATAGAAGCGCGCTTTTAACAACACACTCTATAATGGCAACATAACTATTATTGTTATAAAGTAAAATCATATAAGCACCATTATTCATCTATAATAATGAGATCTTCTGACCGTTAAAGTATTTTAACGGCAATATCTAACGGTTAGAGAATCTCGCCGTTATACATATGTCTTTAACAATGAGATATGTGTAAGAACAAGGCAGTCTAGAGGATATCCAACTCGTCATTATTGATGAAGCTAATAGAGACGAGATTCATGGCTGCAGTAAAGTAATAGCGGTGAGATTCATGGCTGCAGTAAAGTAATAGCGGTGAGATTCATGGCTCGCCGTTATTAATCAAGCTAATAGCGAGGACAAAAATCTCGTCATTATTGCTTTATCAATAGCAGCAAGATTGTTTTTCACTGAAAATGAGTCGTTGCTATTGACTCTCATCATTGTAGTGTGAAGAAGACCATGTTAAAAAGCAACTATCTCTCTCTCTCTCTCTCCCCCTATATATATATATATACATATATATATATATACTGCTAAACATAAGAACTAAAAATATTAGAACTAACGTATGAACCATCGTACATACGTTTGAAGAAGACCATGTTGCCAAACTCTCTCTCTCTCTCTCTCTCTCTCTCTCTCTCTCTATATATATATATATATATAATGTGTGTGTGTGTGTTGGGGGGGGGGGTGCAATTAGAACATGGGAACAGAAAATATAAGAACTGCAGTGAACCACAAATTTCATGGTTTTTTTGTTCTTTTCACTTAAATCTAACAATGTGGATGTGATCTATATGCTTGATTTTATAAGGGCCAGCTCTTGAATAATCCATTTATGATGAATAAACAAAATTTTTTAAGGGTATTAAATCAATGACTCATAATCTTCATTTTAAGATATTTATTCATCTAAAAATTATATTTTTTTATCAAAATTACACTATCCAACAGTTGATTCGTAGCAAATTCACTATGCTGAACACATCTACATGGTTAAATTTGAAAAAAAGTTATTGAAAATGCCCTGTTCACATGGTAATTCTCGTATTCTAGCCTCTTATATATATATATATATATATATATATATATATATATATATATATATATATATATATATATATATATATATATATATATATAGAGAGAGAGAGAGAGAGAGAGAGAGAGAGAGAGAGCAATAAACTCAAATATGTTTACCAGCAAAATATATTTGCTGATATGAACTGAGATTTTCATAGGTTTTTGTAAATCTAACCCTGGAGATGCATTCCGCATGGTCCATTTGTTAGGAATTGACTGTTGGGTCATCATAATCGGATTAAGAAATGTGATTTTTTATGCTTGAATATTTACAAAAATTCTGAGTAGTTGATTTTCAATCCTTAAAAGATCCTTCATAATCGGATGATCAAAAAGTCGCATCTAGATTACATGTGTATGGTAAAATTTTAGAAAAAAATAAGAAAACCCTATAAAAATCTTGGTTCATACTAGCAAACATATTTTGTTGGTAAAAATATTTCAATTACAATATATATATATATATATATAAACAAATTTTTTCTTTACGTTTTTATGATTCTTTTATAGATCAAGCACTATGGATGTAATATATATGGTTTGTTTAGTCAAAAACAGAGTGGTCGGGGTTCGATTCTTTGGAGCATCTCTTTCTTGTGCAAACCGATATCCAGCATAGGATCTTAGCCTCGGAGTCTTGCACCTTTGGTATGGCAGGCCGAGCCAGCACGACCAGGTCTTTAAGCCCAGATGTGGTTTCTTCAAGTGATAAACTAAAGGAAAAAAATGCTTTAGAAAGTTATATAAGCAAAACTTTTTTGGAGCTGCAAAATTCCAAGGTTCAGAATACACCAAATTTTTGTGATTGAAAAATCTTGAGTCTTGAGAGAGAGAGAGAGAGAGAGAGAGAGAGAGAGAGAGAGAGAGAGAGAGAGAGAGAGAGAGACTATTAATTAGAGTGAGGAGCAGGTGTCTACCAAAGTTGGGAGCTTACCACGAGCGAACAAGGATTTTTAGGGTGTTTTTCATGAATCTGACCCTGTGGATGCATTCATCATAGTTGATTTGCCAGAAAACTAAACCTGGATCGTGTTTTCTCGATGAAAAACTCAAAAATTTTAGCTTAAATATTTATTAAAATTACAGACCATCGATCTTTTAAACATCATAAAAAACTTATCCACGTGTCAGAATTGGATAATCCAAGAATTTATTTTTATAAAATCATGCACGTAGAACACATCTGTGGTTAGATTTGAGAAAAGTCTGAAGGTAGGCACAGATTGGAATTGACAGCTGCCCCCACTCATTAATTGGATGTTATTCAAGCCGTATGGGTGATAAAAGTGTGAAAAACGTCTCTATTTTGTAGAAAAAAAATTGCAATGAAATGGTCTTAATTTGGATGCTGATTCAAACACTGGAATTTGTAGTATCTTTATAATTATGATCAGGAAGTGTAAACTAACAATTATTAGGAGGCTATGCTTTCAAATTTAGCATTCATGAACAACACATCATTTTTAAAGAAAGGATTTGTTCTAGGTCTCTTACTTTTTCATCATTGAAGAAGTCTATAATTTGGATAAACAAATCTTGACAGCACATTTTCATTTTCACAGAAGATTCTGGTAACCATACAACCAAATTATTAAATAATTAATTTTAATAAGGAATTGAATCAGTTTCTCCTAAACAATTAAGTGCTAATTGGGCCAACAAAAGCCCACCGACAATAGACTTATTATAAATAATTAAGGTAATTATTAGTTGGATTGCATTTAAAATATTATCATTTCAAAGGTTAAGAAGTGAGTGAGTTAGTTAGTTTCCTACCTTATGTGACGATATTTTAAATCATTGTCTTATAACCGATATATTCCTTAATTATATGTGCATGTTCATCAATATATACCTCACCGATGGTGTATTTAGATATTGCGTTTTTTTTTAATTTACAAATATTAGTAGGACAATCTAAAATCTGGGAAATCCTAGTTCATCAAGGCATGAGATGAAGAGCTCTAATGGTCCATATTTTTTCTGCATTTTTTTTCTTTAAATTTTTAGTAAAAAACTCATGCCCAGGAAATTCTTGGCATCGATTGATCCAAATGGATTTTCAGAAATACATGTAGCGTGTAGAGGTACAAATGGATCAGATATAGTTGGATATCAGGTCTGAATTCCACATCCTATTTTTGGATTCAAATCCTTCAATTAAGATCCAAATGTTCATTTGCATCAGATTTGGTTTCGCTTATTTGGACCATTTCGGATACAATCAGTATTTTAGGTTGGATCCAATTTGGATTTGGGCCAAAATTCAATTTGATTGCATTTTTCAAATGTATTTTTTTTATGATGAGGAACCCTCACTGAAGCAAGGGAAAACCCCAGATGGGGCCCACAACCACCCTGCCTTGCATGGTCCACCTCTAAAAGCTACAGACACACCCGTGCACCAGCAGGGTTTGATCCGGCATCTTCAACTCAACGCCTTCTTCACAACCACCCCACTGGCCACACGGGTGAACCCTTTTTTTCAAATATAAGGAGCATGTTTTGGATATGTTTTTACTGGATGCAGTACTACCACATATATGGATCTCTTATATAACAGGATCAAGTGCAGAAAATTCATATTCAGATTCAGATCAGACCAAATCCAGCCTGCATCCAATCTGTATGTGGCCCTAGTATCTTGTAATTTTGTTCTAGTTCTGAATTTCTTGTTTGATATAGTCCAATAATTTGCATGTAGTCCATGACACATGGATATGTTAAAATCATCTTTTTTTTCTTAAAAACTTACTGCTAGTACATCTTTCTGAGCTTTATTTTAGGCAGTGAAATTTTTACTAGGTAATTATATGAAAAGTGAACAAATCAATAAAACTCCAATAATATATAGTATTCATCAAAGATGTAACAATATTGGGAGAACTCCATTAATATATAGTGCTTGTACTAATAGCAGAAACATTTAGGGGTTCTTTCATGAAACTGCCCACATGTCACGTATACATCATGGTGTACCTTCCTCAAGGGATAATTAAGCCCCAAGGCACTATCATAGCAGTATACAGTACAAGGTCTACCTAAGGATGAATTGTCTCTTGTCCAAGTCATTGTTAAGTTTGAGCATTGGTCGGTTCATGACCAAATCTCAATACAACTTTTTTTTTGTTGATTTTTAGGTGCAGAGACCTAGCGGCGCTGGCTCAGCTTGCCATGTCTTTGTCTATTTCAGCGTAAAACTTTGAGGGCTTACCCCTCGACCCCAAGGAGTTACCAAGCTTTGGCTTAAGCAGAAGGATGACACCCATAAGATTTGAACCTTGGCCGCATCCCCACTAAGCAAAACTCCTTGTGCCTAAATCCCAACAAAACTCTGCTTATGAGCAAAGTAAAAAATCTAGGCTTTTATGTTGTGACATCACAAGGGTCTACCATGATGTGCTTGACTACCATTTAATGTGGGAGGGCCTACTTTGAATGAGTTTATTATTTATTTATTTATTTAAAAAATGAAAGAAATCATCGCTTTCATTTGAACCTATGTCACAAAGACACGTAGACACGAAGTTGTGTGAGGCAAACTCGACTCACAAGTTTTTTGGAAAATAGATACTGAATTGCAGTGCAAAACTTTGTGAATACTCCCCTCTTTCCATCTCCATCCAGGATCATTTAGCTTGAGCTTTCCATCTCCATCAAGGATCATTTTAGCTTTGCTGCAAGAGACGTGTACTTGTACTTTAGGTATCAAACTCTCAATCGCCCTTTAACATCAACATCTTTTAAGCTGACCCACCTAACCAGGTGTGAGGAGCCTTGTGGGTGAGTTTGGTGATGGGTTGTGATTGTAGAGCAGTTAGGGCAGATGTGATTAGGACTACAGGTAAATATTCATTGCTAAGGATTTAATCATTTAATCCAAGACTTGCAAATCTATTTGCCCAACTGCAGCTCAAGTTGCAGGTACAACTAGCATGATGGATGATCCTTCACCCCATAACTATTATGGCCCATGTGCATTGTACTTTATGCAATAAATGTCTGCGATAGTTGAAATATTTCAAGAAAGATGACATTGTCAGCGATTATAAATGCAAACATTGTCTTTTTGAAAGAAAATATGGTGATTTTATTATGACATTTTGTATTTTTTCAACAAAATCTTTGGAAAAACGTTTTTTGTTTTTATATCTTTGTATTATTGTTTTCTTATATTTTGGCACGTTTTTTTAAATAATTAATTATTAATGAGATTATATATATATATATATATATATATATATATATATATATATATGTGTGTGTGTGTGTGCGGGCGTGCTTCTATGGTGGTAATGTAACACCATAGGTATACACTTGATTTATATAGAAAATCCAACCATTGGATTATGTTTAACATACTTATTATTTTCATGTGCTAAAGTTGGCTGAAATATGATCTTTTATACCATTTTTAAATTACCTTTATTTTTCATGAATTGTAAGTTGTTGATTTTCACATTTTTTTTTTATATTTACACGGAGAAACCAGCCCCAGACACCCAGCTGCGCTGGCTTTGCCTGCCTACTTACTGTGGTTGTCCTGGTAGCGCCTTCAACTCCATGGGCTTACCCTTTGCCCTCAGGGAGTCACCCTTTGCCCTCAGGGAGTCACCATGGTTCGCCTTGGGCAAGGGGTGACACCCATTGGATTTGAACCTATACCACCTGCCTAGCAGCCTAGGTACCATCCCACTATGCCAAACCCCATTGGGACTGATTTTCACCATATCAAAAATAAAATCTTATAGTATATTAAACATAATTAAACCTTCTAATACATTAAATAAATCATGCTAAACACATCTATACTATTAGATTTACAATTTGGTGGTGTATGGTATCATGGTATATATATATATATATATATATATATATATATATATATATATATATATATATATATATATATATATATATATATATATATATATATATATATATATATATATATATAAGAACTGAAAATATGAGAACTAATGTGTGAACCATCATTTTTATAAATTTTTTGTTCTTTTCTCTTGAAGCTAACAGCATGGATGTGATCTACATGTTTGGTTTTATAAGAACCCGCTCTTGAATCATCCAATTTTAATGCATGACCCTGCTTTTTTTAAAGTTTTAAAATCAATGGCTCATAATCTTCATAAATATTCAAGCATTCAAAAAACATATTTTTCATCGAAAATACATGATCAAATAGTTGATTCCTAGCAAATTCACTATGCCAAGCACATCCACATGATTGGATTTGCAAAAAAAAGTTGAAAATGCCTATATTTCAGTTCTCTTATTCTTGTTATATATATATATATATATATATATATATATATATATATATATAGAGAGAGAGAGAGAGAGAGAGCTGCCCAATCAATTGCTCTAGAGCACGAGCTTTCCTTCACATACATGAGTGCAATTAATGCCCATACAACCAAAGCTCAGATTGATTACCGTAGGTAAAGTTAAATATTCTCTTTTATCAGTACACCTAATAAATTAAAGGAGGAGTTAATTGGCCAACATGATTGGCTGACCAAAATTGGGAGCAAAGCAAATCCCATATGCAATCTAAGATAATGCGTTCACATGGGGAGGTTGAGGTCTAACCCGGCCAGACCACCCGCCAAGGGTAAGGGTCGCATTCCCTTCGTCCCATGACACGCATGTGCCCTCCTACCCCCAACTGAAAACATGCTCACATGCAATGGAGTGATAGCTCATGAGACTGCAACTTCCCTGCCTGCTAAGATTAGGAAGACATTCTCTGTTGTTTCACTCACATCTAGGGAAGAGTGGCATTATGGCCACATGTAGCTGTCAGATGTTGTAGTTTGGACTTCGGATATGGACACCCTTTCCAGTTTAGAGCTTCCCTCATCCCATGTTAGGCTCCTTAATTGATCATATATAGAGAGAGGTTATCCCCCCATCCCATGTTAGGTCCCTTATCTTATGAGAGAGAGAGAAAGGTCTAAGGATAGCAGTGGAGGGGGGGGGGGATAAGGTCTCCACCCTTGTCCCGTCTCAAAATCTTGCCTCCCATCCCCACCTTCATCCTCCCTCCCATCCCCACCTTCATCCTCGCATGGGTTTTGATTTTAACCTTCATTCCTGTTTCATGTCTTCCATCCCTAGTTCAAACGGGGCGGGGCCCCATTTCCCCCGGTCCACTACCATCCCTAAAGAAGGATCGGGGATGGGGCGGTACGAGGCAATGCATAAGTTCATCCTTGCTTTCATCCCCACAAGGGTTTTGATTTTAACCTCCATCCCCACCTCTATCTCTGTTTCATATCCTTCATCCCTGGTCCAAACAGGGCAAGGCGGGGCGGCACCCCGTTTCCCTCCCCCCGATCGACTGTCATCTCCCATCCCATGTTAGGTCCCTTATCTTATGAGAGAGAGATTGACATTGCTTATGCTAAACATGTTAATTAAAGCGTGTAGAACTCATTGTTAGAAAGAGAGAGAGAAGTTGGTAATCACTCCTAATGTTAAGATGTTAATTGACAACTAAGAGTCACAACTCATCCTTTTTCTGTAATATATTCTACTAAAAAACATCACTATATTTATCCCATCAGCTATTTTATGTCAGTGTAGGTCATACTGGAACAAAATGTTTTTTTACAATTAAGAGAGTGAGTACCACTATTATTTAATAAAATGTTATTCTTGAATGGTCAGTAAAAATCTCTTTTTTTTATCTTCAAGTTGGGGAATTAAGGCCCCCTTCATTTCTAATAGACAAGCCCTACTGGTGGCTATATAATCAAGAATCAGGGAATTGTTCACCCATACCAACCGGGTTTGAACTTCAGACATCCCATAACTGTTCCTATCAAACAGACTGAACCTGTAATGCCCTCAAATCTTAACCCAAATTTTGCGATTTTTTTTTTCATGATAGTAGAAACCATCCACTCTATTGGGTTAAGCATTCAAGCACATTACAGTAGTGATCAAAACAACAACATTCAATTTATTCCAAATAAACTTATGACATTAGAGTTCCAAATAATATGAATACTAATAAATTAAAATTTAATCTGAGATATCTCAGAAACACAATAAATCAATATCTCGATCAATGCCCCATTCTGCAACCGCTCATTGTATCTTACTTTTTACCTGAAAAACAGTAAGATGAAATTAGACTATAACCAATCTAAGTAGGAAAATACTATAATTTTGGTAAATATACTAAGTAACAAGTATGCAAAAGATTTGTTTAATTACAGACAATAAGGCATGACATTAAGCATAACATGAGAATTTGAACATGACTAAACTACTATGCCTTTTCAATTTAAGTTTCTAACTAGTATATATGAACACTAACATAATCCAATCAACAATCATAGAAATAAACAATTTATTTCATACTAAGTTAACCAATGACAGGTGAAAACACAAAGTAAATAACATGAATTGAAGTACTACAACAATACCTTCTAAGAATTTAACTAACATATGTGAACAATAGCAGACTCAAATCAAACTCACAAATATACTGAATTTATTTTATGCTAATTTAAATAATCACATGCTAAAAGTAACTATTAACATGTTAAAGTGCAAACCTGACAATCCCTTATTCAACTGATGTAATCAAAGTATTTTATTTAATCTTTTTCTTGAATTATCCTGTGGGTACACATAGGTCAAGGTAACCATAACAGAAGAGAACATTTGGGGGTTTATTATGCATTGGTGTTTTATTAACCCAAACGTTCTAACTGAAACTAAAATCCTAAGGGAGCGGTCAGTAGCCGAGAAAACCTCTCAAAGGCCCAAACAAATAAGATGCATCCCTAACTTCTACAGAAGAACGTGAAGCTACCACCTAGGATAAAATTTGGTAGTCTGGGTCTCCTAACTCCAAGAACTGAGAACCAACGAGTCATTGCCGCTCGAAAAAAGAAACATATATTCTCGAAGTTTTGTACTACATACCCTCTCCAAGATAAGCCTGAATCTGAGTGGGTTGCTTTTCTTATTAATTTATATTTTCCGATGTGTCCGAGTATTTTCTATACTGAACTTAGTCGCTCAAAGACACTGGAGTTTCTCAAAATTTGATTCCTACTACCGGAGTAGTAGACCCCCAACCATTTATACCTTTAAAAAGTATATTAACCAAACTTTATCCATTTAATTATGCAGACTCACTCAGAGTGCTCCGGTACCTTTAAACCGTCAAGCACGAGTGCCCCGGTACCTTTAAACTAGTTAGGCAAATTATTTATTTCTATTTACCTGTATTTTCACTTTATAAACTTGAGCCCCCTCTTGTGGAACCCTCATGCACCTGGCTTGACCAATCATGACCTCTGTTTACTTATCAGGACATAAGCATTGTTCCCAAGTCATCACCATAGTTTACTTGAATTACATGTTTGATTAGATTTTATTTTGGCCGGAATCATAATTACTTAGTTAATTAGTTACTAAGCATGAAGGAGATGCCAACAACCTTTAAGACAGATTTCATTGCCAAAATTCAAAGATAATGGTGCAGACATTTCCAGATTTGAATGTCAGCAGCTTACATGACATAATTTCAGATATAAACAAATTACACATACGCCTGTTTCTATATCAAGTTACAATTCATTCTATCAATAAAGCGTAAAACACAATGTTTCATAAATTGGTAGCATCACATATATCCAACTACAAGTAGAATGCCCATATGCAATTTCATAGCGAATTACAATTCTTAATGGCAATTAAAAACACAGTTTTTCACAAATGTATCATATCACCCATTTTTAGCTATAACCATAATGCCCATACACAGACAATAAAGGACTGACTCATGTTATGATAGGGTCGACTCTCTAGTCCTTCCAAGCTGCATATTGCCATAGGGGTTAGTTCCCTGGATAGAGAATTTACTCCTATGGACATTATGAGTATATAGGCATAGTCATAACAACCATGGACAACCCCTATGTAACTATCTATTTGTGCTCAGAAATGTATGTCGAAGAAGATCACCATCCAAGAATACTTGCGAGATTATGTGGTTATACCGCGATATGTGCAACAAATGTGTGTGAGTGTTGCAGGAATGTGCAGAAACTTTTCTTAAACATAAACATACATTTTTATCTCTATGTGCATAACAATAGGTACAACCAGACATATCAAAGGCTGTGTATAACCACCACGAGGTAGAACATGTATAAACTACCGTGTATGCACAGTATGGTGTGTAGTGAGGGGTGCGGTGGCATATGTGTGAGTGCTGCAGAAAGGTGCATCTTTCATTTCTTAGCAAAGATTAATATGTACATATTTGGATCCTAGTACAAGCAGCTGGTGTTCATTGACAAAAATTAAATTTACAATGTATGTGTGTCTATACTTTCAAACACTCTTACTTTGTTGTAATTAATGTCCAAGAAGAAACAAAAGATATCAACACAAGTCTTTAAGTGTCAAAATTTGTATAATACACTTATACCATTGGTATTCATATGCATAACCACTTTATTTTCAAGATGTATAGGTAGTGAATATTTCATAAAATTATGCAGAGCACAACTTAGATTATGCAATTTTAGAGATTTACAAGGACAACATCGAGGGAATTCATATATATAAAAAAATCTTTCAGTATCACCTTGAATGATACATCATAACCAGGGTGAAATAGTTAGATCTCTTCCTAATCTATCGTCTGTTGTCAAGCACTCATATACGGACACTTAACTCGCTGAGTCTTATACAAGAATGGTAAGATTCACATGTCTTAATTGGAAATAAAGTTTAAGCAGGAACATTAATCCCCTAGTATACGTTTTAGGAACCCGATCCTTAATGAATTTAGTAGATACAGGTGATAAATAACTAAAACAACAATTTAAACCCATATTTCCACCAAATACTAGCATGTGATCCAGAAAATATCAAAATAAAACTTAAAGGTACTAATACACAAGATGCTATTTTGGTGGTTGGATGAACAAAAATTTTTAGATAAACACGCAGGCACAACTTGTAGTTATTGGTATGCATTGCAGATGTATATCAATACATTCTTGAAACATTAAACACAACACATAGGAGGAACCTTACAATCCCAAATTTTGGTTAGTCAGGTGGTTCCAAACTGTTTTTCCTAAATTTGACATAGGCAAAAAGTAATTACTCTGTGTATATGCATGCAGAACCGCATTTACACATGTTAAGTCCACATAAATGGGCTGAGCAACCCAGTCTAACATACTTGAAAACATGTACAACACAGAACCACCATGAAAACCTACCTTCTAATAAAAAAATCCCAAAATAAATCTCAATAGCTTTAACAGTAACGCATTTCATGCTTGAAAACAGGATACCCTACGAAAATCATAAAAACTTTATTATCAGAAATCTGAAATCCCTAAATCGAAGATTTGGAATTTTTGGCAAACCCAACCCCAATTTTTTTTTCTTAATTTGGGGCTCACTGTAAGCCCACTGCATGCCCGAAATTTAGGGCATCCACTAAAATCACCACGAAAACCCACATTACAAGCTTGAAACGTAGTACACTTGCAAAAACACAGTAAAATTCTACCTTTTCGAAGCTTTTCCCCCTGATTTTCACCCCTTGCTACAATGAATTTGGTGCAGTCGTGCGCACCTTTAGCTCTTGATGTGCTGCAGAGAGAGAGAGAACGAAAGAACACTGAAGGGAGAGGGAGAGAAGAAGATAATGAAGAAGTGAGAGGGAGGAAGAGGAAGGCAGAGGGAAGAGATCGTGGAGGCTTACCTGCGAGGGAGCCGGTGTTGATGGGCGGTCGACGACGTCGACTCAATCATACACAGGGAGGGTGGAGCCGAGAGGGAGGAAGAACGAGAGAGTGAGGGAGGAAGAGAGGGAAAGATCTAAATAGGGAGGGTGGCCTCCGAAAAGAAAGGGAGTTGGTTACTCCCCCGCCTTCCCCCGGCGGCTGCGCACACCCCCCTTTCCCCTATCGGTTGTGTTAGGGTTCTCTCAGAAGTACCTTAACGCCCATTTTATCGGGTAGGGCCTCTCTTTTTTTTGTTACTTAACACATGGTGAGGTGCGGGGCGTGGATCGATCGGGTTCGCGACCCGCGATCCACCTATGATTCTTTAGTTGTTTGGGTCTGCGGGTTGGACCCATACAGATCCAACCGTTAGTATCGTATTATTACTATTATATATGTTATATTATTTTTTTTCTTAGCCCCCTATCGGGCACGGGGTTGGATTTGGCCACACTCGTGACCCGCTACCCAAATCTTCAGTGGGTCCATACTTGGCCTATTTGGGTCCGTTCACGGATCCAGATCTTCTTTTAGTTTTTAAAATACTAATATTTTAAAACTTTGAATATGGACCCAAGTTAAATTACTATGGATCCAAATACGTTATCATGGATCCCAAATGATCTTTTTTTGGATCCAAGTAGCATTTTAACTAGACCCGAGTATTACCAATGTAAAATTGACATTGAAATTTAGGGATCCGATATCCAAGATCCAAATAGAGTAATGTAGATCCAAACATGACCTAGGCTATTACAGATCCCAATAAAGTATTATAGGTACAAAAAATAAAAATTTTCTCATTAATATTTAATTTAAATTTCATGGATCTATTGAATTCTTCCTGGATCCAGAGTTCAGTATGACCCTGATATTGATGATCCAATATCAAAGATCTGATCCATTTGCCTAAAATCCCTTATTGGTTATCCAATTAAAATGTTCGTGATCCGTTATTTAATATTCGAATGGAATATTGAAGATCTGAACAATATACTAAGAATCCAACATTGAAGATCCAAATAGGATATCTGAGATCCAAGTATGAATAAACAATTAAAACAATAAAATATTCTTGTACCAGCTTAATGACATAAATTTTAAATTTATTTATCTGGTAAAATTCATGGGTATTACAGAACCCTTGTTGGTAATGAAAAATCTCCTTACCAAGTTCATTGGTGTAAAACCCCAAGTCCCTTCACTCATCAAGGAGTACACCAAGCTTTGGGCTAGGAGCAAGAGACTAACACCCATGGGTTTCGAAGTTGTAACATCTCATCAATTGTGTAACATTCACTTGTCACCCTTACTAGATGAGCACAATCCTGTGAGCATTATTTAGTGAAATGTTTATAAACGGGTATATGCTTAAAATAATCTACCTATATTTAAAATAAATGAATTTATAATGGAATGCTTCTATTTGCTTTCAAAGGGCACTTGGGCCAATTGAACCATTTCTGGCCTTCTTTTGAGTTGTGTTTTTTTTCTTCTTGTCTGAGCTTGGTTGGCTTAGACAGACTGAGTCGAGATGACTCCAATAGGCTGTTTGGATTTCTAAGCCACATTTTAGTGAATGTGGTCCTTGAAAAGGTGCAATTTGCGCAAAGTTTGGTTTCATGTGGACCGATCCATTTCACTAAGTCAGCCGGTCAAGGTTGGATTAACATGATAGAGATTACTAATGACATGTTTAAGTATCAAGTGAGGTTGACTTTAATAATAATAATAATAATAATAATAATAATAATAAGGATTTGTATAATAATAAAACATCTTATGTGTTCATAGTTCATACCATAGTAAAAAATGCCACTGATATTTGGAATAGTTGCAATTTTAACACGATATTTTCCTTGGTCATTACTTTGCCACTAGAGAAAGCTATTTTCAAAGTCTCGTTTGTTTCGAAAATATCACATTTTTAGTGTGATATTAACATGTGAAAAATGATTTTTCAAAGACTTATTCATTATTTATATGTTTTTTATAGTTTGATAAATATTATATATTTTTTATATGATTTTATATATACTCGCAAGTTTCAAAAAACTAAAAATTTAAGAGTATCGTGATTTTTTTTCACTGAGATCTTTTCGAGAATAAAATTTATAACTATTATTTATGTCAAGGTTATCACTACCACCACCACCAACAACAACTACCACGGATGCCATAAAGTTAATCATAGTAATAATAATAATAAACATGATCACATTAGTACCAAAAAGAAAACAAAAACTCCATTAATAATGATAATAATGATACCAATAATAATAGTAATAACAGTCGTACTAATTACAGCAGCAGCAATGATGATAAATAACAAAAATAGTAATTACATTGATGTACGGTAGTGCCATAGATTTTCGTGAGATCACTATATCTGGCCTGAAGAAAGAGAAAAGTGTCATTATAAGGAAGGTGAGAGTGACTTGTACCAACAGAAGAAAGCAAGTCTTCTTTTCCTTTCCGTGATTCCCAATATGATAAGTCTTCATTGAATCTCTGTCTGTCTCTCTCTATATATTATATATAGTGAGTAGGTGTTTGATGAGTGTGTTTAACGGGGTTTTCAGGTTTTTAGATGCTTTTTACATGGTTCCGGCCTTATAAATATGTTGGGCATAGTAGATTTATTGAGAATCCACACTTGATCATGTGTTTTTTGATAAAAAAGATGATGTTAGGAGCTTAAAAAATTTACAAAGATTTTGGACCGTTGATTTTTTAAACTTTATAAAAACCCACCCTAACGTCTTCAAAAGCTGATCCCTATAAAATCAAGTACATAGATCACATTGTACTATCAAAATTTAAAAATAAAATGACAAAAGGTTGAAAAACCCATCTCATCGAGCACCTACTTGCTACTCGAGTTAGGTGCTTGATGGGTTTTTTCGACTTTTTTTGGTGCTTTTTACGTGGTTTCGGCACATTAAATGTGTTAAGCATGGTAGATTTACTAAGAATCCCTGCTTGGATCATGTGTTTTTGATGAAAAAAGATGTTTAAAGCCTCTAAAAATTACAAAGATTTTGGACTGTTGATTTTTCATACCTTATATTAGAATCAAATACCGTCAATCACCTGCTCACTACTCTCTCTCCCTATATATATATATATATATATATATTAGCAGACACGTTCCCATGAGAAACTCTCACATGGGTCCATTTATAAACGGCCTTGTTTTGGATATACGTGGAGCCACTGTAGTATGGTCATAAAAAGCCAGCCATTGCAAGTATTGTGTAGATTATGATTATTGAGCCAGTGTCATCATTTTCAGGGTATCCAATATAAGTACTAACAATAACTATTGAAATGATGAAAGAATATCACATGCCACTTTGGTCAATTTCTTTCTTACGTACTCACTTAATTTTCAAAATAACATCGATGAGTTGAGTAAATTTTCACGGCACAATTGTTAATGGACCCACTAGAAGAAAAACCCTTATTAGCCACGGATTTTTGTGACGGATTTTTTTCGTCGTCAATTAGCGACGGACTTAGCGAGAGAGCATTATCCGTCGCCAAACTTTGAAATATTTTTGAAATTAGCGACGGTATAAATTTCGTCTCAAATCCGTCGCTAATTATCGGCAGATCGACGACAAAAAATTTTCACTGCAAAAATGTAGGAAATTAGCGAGGGATTTTTTCCGTCGCTAATTAGTGACTGATTAGCGATGGAAAATTTTTCTCGCTAAATTCGTCGCTAATTTTCGATTTAAACCGTCCCACCTAAGACACAAAATTTTCCCTCTCTCCCCCGTTCAAAATTTAAATTGATGTTCGATTTAAACCGAGCCTCGTGCTCCCGCTGGTCGATGAAGTCGAGCCTCATGCTCGTCGCAGTAAGGCTCACCGGACGATCCTGCCGGACGATGTCGACCACCGTGACTGTCGTCGCCCAACTCCGACGCAGCAGAGGAGGGCGGAGGAATCTCGATGAAGGGCGTGCGGATCGCGGGGCGGCCGTTGTACCTGGACATGCAGGCGACGTCGCCGATAGACCCGCGGGTGCTGGACGCGATGCTGCCCTTCTTCACTGGCCACTTCGGCAACCCCCATTCCCGCACTCACCTCTACGACTGGGAGTCGAACGAGGCGATCGAGCGCGCCAGGGAGCAGGTCGCTTCCACGCCACCTACCTCCCCTTCGGCTCTGACAACCTCCTCGACCTCGACCTCGACCGCCTTCGCGACGCCATCCACCCCGACACCGGCCTCGTCTCCGTCATGGCCGTCAACAACGAGATCGGTCCATTCCGACCTCTGCGAGACCCAATCGGAGATCTTGGGGTCGAGGGAGTACAACTTGCTGGGATCCGGTGGTGGGTCATCCTCCTCCTCCGTCGCCGCCGACGAATCGCTCCAAGTCTGGCTTATTGCTGCCGGAATACCTCCCGGCAGCGAGCAAAATTTTTTTAATTTTTTTTTTAAATTTAGCGACGGATTAGTGACAGATATTATTCGTCGCTAATTTAAAATACCGAAGGACTCACGACGAATATTATCCATCGCTAATTTAAAATAGTGACAGACTCACGACAGATCATTTCTGTCGCTAATCCATCGCAAATTAGCGACGGATAAGTTTTGTCGCTACTTAGCGTCGAAAAAATCGCGATGAAAGCTATTTGTCTCTAATCCGATGCTAATCCGTCGCTAAACTGTTTAGCGACGAATTAACAATGGATTAGCGACGGATTTAGGTCGTCGCTAATCCACATGTTTCTTGTAGTGATCGAATCTGAGTCATATCAATTGGACACAAAATGCAGAAAGGAAGATAATGGATCATATCATCTGACATGTAATAAAATCCATCCTGCATTCAATTTTAGCCATCCAATTCTAGAAGTAGGATTAGTCTACAGTCTCACATTGATGACAATTAATCTTAGCTGTTCAGATGCATCAGTTGGACCAGTAGGATCAACATAAATCTTCTAACCATATTTCTAGATCGGATTTGGGTCAGATCTAAGTATTATCAATTCCGTTGGGTTTGAATTAAGATGAAAAAATATAAAACCAAACCCGGATCTGACAAGCTTAAAACCTGATATTTACAGTTAATTGGGTCAAGGTTTTAAGTCAGATTCAGGTTCGGGTTTAAATGCAAAATTCAATACCAAACCCAGATCCGATTATTAATCTGATCCAGATTTAGCTATCAAACCTGCTTGAGTACTGGAAAGAGAAACTAGCTTTGAGTGAGGAGAAAATAAAAAAGCATAAACATAAAACATCTTTTAAGAATATTGAAGACAAAAAAAGTTTCATTATTGTGCTTATCTAAAAAAAATTAAAAAAACATGCCTAACTTTTGGCCTATTTACAAACACATGCTCAACTTTTGAGATATTAAACTTCTATTTAGCAAAACAATTCTCAAAAGTTAGCGCATGTTTTATAATATTTTAAAAGTAAGACTCGTGTTTGTAAATAGGATAAAAGTTGGCGTGCGTTTATAAATTTTTTTTATGTCACAATTGAAACAATACCATAAAATTTTCTAAGATCACAATTTCATCAAAAAATACTAAAATTATGACATAAAAAATGTTGAGATATTTGTGACTATGCGAGTAAAAGTTAAAAAGCTACGGGAAGCATGATGCTGGTACTAAGGCATCTGTCAGCCGGTTGACAGCCTTATGAGGACAACCAAGATTTGGTACTTGACAAAAATGGGATATTTTTCTCTAAAAAAAAATGGGCTATTTGGATCAGATGGACCATTGTTGTCATGTAATAAAGCTTTCATCCCCATTTCATGTCCTCCGTCCCCCCATCCAAACCGGGTGAGGCAGGGCAGAGCCCCTTTTTTCCCTATCCACTGCAGTGGCGGAGCCAGGGGTGGGCATGGGTGGTCGGTCGCCCACCCCAAAATTAGAAACCGAAAAAAAAAGTTCGAACAAGTGTCAGGTATAATATCAGTTATAGTTTTTTGCACATTATCCAATCATTTTGTTGCTTCACCTTATATTTTTAAAATACATTAGCTTAAAAGAGTCTTTGATTAGCCCATAAATGAATTGATTGGGACCTAAATTCACACGGGTCTGGACTGTAGTCCGACCTGTATGCAATCTTAGACTCTCTCTTTCGCTCTCTCTATATGTTTCTCTCCCTCTGCTACCAAGGCCGAAATAGAACAGGAGAAGACGATCATCTCTCTCTCTAAAACCGATGGCCTGCACCATCAATTTTCGGTGTCTAGATGAAGGGCTGGGAGACCAGAACAGCAACAAGCGGAAGAGATCGGCTGCCGACGACGGTGGTCAGCCCCTCGGCATGGAGATCGATGACCACCCATCTTTGAAGAGGGCAGCCCTCCCTTCCGCCGAGGACCCGGACAGACCCACCTTCGGCAAGCCCACCTACGATGGAGTCATCGCCGGCAACTTCTAGCATTGTCCCTGAGACCCGAAGTCTGCCCACCCAACGAAAAACTTCTGGCTCCGCCACTGATCCACTGCCATCGAAGTGAAATCATAATATTACTTATATTATATGAAATATAATAAAAATATTATGTATACATTCTATATAAAAATATGGTTATACATATATTAATAAATTTATATATTAAATATATTATAAAAATATCATATAATGTATATTTTATATAATATATTGATAAAGTACTTTAAAATATATATATATTTATATATTTTATATAAAATATAAAGTTAACATGACCTGGCCGAGTCACAACGCAGTTAAGGAAGAGCCGAGTGACAAGTTACTGCATTTTAAAACCATGGATGCATGTAGGGCTGGACGGCCTGCGGGTGGCTCGTGGTTCAGCCCGAACAGGTCAGGCTTGAGTCTAGTTTTTAGAAGAAGGCTTGACCAGAACCAGGCCTAAACCTGACTTGACAAAATCTTAGGTCAACGGGTTACCCGCAGGTTGTATATATATATATATATATATATATATATATATATATATATATATATATATATATATATATATATATATATATATATATCCAGTAAAGTATGTGATTCAAAAAATGAATCTACCATAGATTCTATATATATTCTTTTGCATTTTAAAAATTTATTTTAAAAACCTATCAATTCAAAGAAATCAATGAGAAATGTTGTGAATATACAATGACTTGCAAGTTGGCCTGACCTGCTTCGAATTGGGCCTATAGGCCTAACAGGCAGGCGGTGGGCTTTGTATTAGACCCAGACCCAACCGAGTTGGTCAATGGGTCAGGCTTGAGTCGCTTGACCAGGCCCGGCCTGGCCCATCAACGGCCTGGTCTAGACCTCTGACCTGGCCTGCCCATTGTCCAGCCCTAGATGCAAGGACGTAAAATTTCTAAAATTATCAAGTTAAATGGGTTATGGTCATAACTGCATGGGATTGTGTGGGGCTTTTTGTGCCCTTTTTTAATCCAAAAAGATGCATGCAGTTGCAGGACAACCCTTTGCAACTGCCCAAATCACGCTACATGTATGAGAGTGCGATGCAGTCTATGTCATAGGAACGGGCGCGTTTAGGCTACGTGTCCCTAGTGTCATGAGCTGACACGCAAATGCATGCGGTCATTATGTTAATATTTTTTAAATAAAAATTTAATATTATTTCAATAAAAATATTAGAACATAAAAATAGTTTTTCATTTTTTTTTTACCGTTGGTT
This sequence comes from Nuphar pumila, assembly GCF_984573655.1. Taxonomy (NCBI): domain Eukaryota; kingdom Viridiplantae; phylum Streptophyta; class Magnoliopsida; order Nymphaeales; family Nymphaeaceae; genus Nuphar; species Nuphar pumila. The sequence continues at coordinate 65,812,213 of NC_143261.1, read as the reverse complement.
TGCAAAATTATCCCACAGAAGATAACAGAGACACCTTGCATCTTTGAATAATTTAAATATGTATGATTACAAGAATCATTATTGGATCATAATCATTTTATATGTTGGCATTTTGCATCCACATTAACTTTCGACACACTGATTGATAACAAGGACAAGCTATCAAGCAGATATAATTAATAGTGGACAGGCAAAAAATTTCAACTTGACTGCTGAATTATTGATTACTTTTCACAACATACAATATCTAATATGGCACAATGTGCTTGCCTGTCTGTGTGCTTGTGCTTTGCTCATAACAACATTATTGGGGTTGTCCATGAGTTTGGACCATAGTCATAATGACAATATTTTTTTAAATAGAGCAAATTTATTGGGCCAAATTTAAGGGTCCAGGCCCGGCCCATTGCCCACCTCTACATGCATGTGCGTTCCTGTATATTCTTGAGAAAAACTGTTTTATTTAAAAATATTGCAATATTTTTCTGAGAATGAGATTTGGGACTATGGTTTGGATCCTGATCCAATAACATGAAAGCCAAACTGCTTTTGTTATTTCCGTCCTGGACTATGGCCCATCTCACTGTAAATTTTAGAAAGCTGTACCAACGGGGCCTCCGCTCCTCCGCTTGTCTGGTAGGAGCAGATAGTGCACGTCACCTTGTCATGGGACGTTTCAGGTTCAAAACCCAATGGTATAGTTGCCTAACCCCAGCTTTCTTTTCAAAAAAAAAAAAAAGTTAGAAAGCTGTAACTATTATTTGCACAACTAGGTAAGAAGTCTTTGAGAATAGGCAGTTTCAGGTCTTGGTCCACATAAAGATTCCCAAAAAGTTTCACTTGAGATATACCCGCGATCAGCGGCAGAAAACCATCGGATGGTCATCAAACACTTTGCGTGTTTGATGATACAGTCGTTTATATATATATATATATATATACACACTAGAATATGTTTACTCAAAATATATGAACTGGAGTATGATCCAAGAATTTTCATGGTTTTTTTTTCTTGAAAAATGTGATCTATATGTTTGCTTTTATAGAAAAAGACTCTTGGATCATCCGATTAAGATGCATAAGAAGTATTTTCTAAGACTTGAAAATCAACAGCTCAAAATTTTCACAAATATTTAAGCATTCAAAAATTACAGTTTTCATCTAAAATATATGATCCAACAGTCGATTCCTAGCAAATGGATCACATCGAATGCATCTGCACGGTTAAATTTGCAAAAAAAGTGTCAAAAATGTCTAGTTCACATATTTTAGTTTAACATATTCTATATATATATATATAGATAGATAGATAGAGAGAGAGAGAGAGAGAGTCACTAGAATATGTTCGCTGAAAATATGCTTACAGGAGTGTGAACTAGGCATTTTTTATTTTCACAAATATGACCCTTTAGATGTGTTAGACAATCCATTTGCTAGGAATCAGCTGTCGAATTGTGTATTTTGACAAAAAAAATATGATTTTTGAATACTTGAATATTTACAAAAGTTATGTCAATTTCAAGTCTTAAAAAGTCTTTCTCATTGATCGTAGTTGGCCAATCTGCGAGATGGTCCCCATAAAACTAAGTATGTAAATTGCATCAATATAGTGAGATTCTTTGTAAACTTATCTCTGTTGTAAAGAAGTGATGGAATATGCATGCTCGGTATGAGATCCAGTACTTTTTTTCCAAGTGATAAGGGATGACACAATCAAGGTTGAGATTTTTACCTAAGAAAATATTTTCTTCAGCTTTCTTGAACCTTGGAAAGTGCACCTGTGAGGTAAGTTTGGATGTTGGACCCACCCAAGCAAAACCCAATATAAGAAAGTGTGTTATCAATTAATATATGAGCAAACAATAAAAAATTTTCAAGAAAATTAAAGAAAAGAAAAAAATACTCAAGAAGGAGAGAAAAACTTACTTGGGTTGCTTGAAAACTCTAGTCACTTCATCATAATGATCCAACATGGTGACCGCATTTTGAACTTGATGCAGTGGCCTAGTAGGAAAGTGGGATTTTCCATGTAAGAACAAGGTTTCTTGAAAAAGAAAATCCAAGAAAAGACGTTTCTTGAGAAACTCAAAAAATCAAAATCTTGAAAAAAACCCAAGAATTCAAAGAAATATATAGAGAAATAAAATTGTAATGAAAATTAAGAAAAAATAAAAAATACCTCGAGACCCCTCCTTGAAAGTCGAAGGTTACGTAGGTTGGGCAACACTTCGAGGAGAGAGTGAGAGAAAAGAGAGATTTGGAAGCCAAGGAGAGTTTTCTCTACCCAAAATCTTAAAACCCATAATTTTTTGAAAATGAGACTTTTTAAAGAAACAATTTTGAAATGAGGACAATCGAAAGGACTTAAGAACTTTAGGAAACTTTTGAGTGATTTTAGAACATTTGAGACTAGATGGCTTGAGAGGAAGGAATGAGGCCTATTTATAGGCTTAGAGGCCACTTGTTTCTCACATAAATGCATGTGAAACAAGGTGAATATCTTCACGGTGTTTGAAAGCTAACATCCTCGGCTACAAAATATCTTTTAAGCTTGAAACAAAGGTCAACAATTTGAAAGAACAAAAATGCTTTCAAAGTGAGTTCTAATTTTCGAGTAAGTATTTTTTAAGATCCAATACCTTGTTTTGGTCATAACTCTTCACCTTAATGTTCGATCGAAGTGACTTTTACCTTGTGGGAAAGCTAGTATACTTTTGGTTAAAAGTGGTTGTGGATGGTCAAATGCTTAATAAAACCAAATTATCTTTTGAAAGCGCCCAAAAAGTATCAAAACCTTTTAAAATAATCTTTGAAATGCATTTTATCAAATGAGGCTTTAAAATACACTTTTAAAAGATGTGTTTGGGTTTGGTATTGATAAGAAAACTTGAAAGAATCCTTTTATGTCTGAAAAGATACTTCACATTCTCGATGAATGATGAACCACAAGAGTTCACACCCTAAAATATGAGAAATGTGATCAAACAAATCCTAGCTTTCAATGAGTCATGTCATGATTACGTGCTAGGTACTAACGCTAGAAGTTGGTTCAGGAACCCAATAAAAATTTGGATGTCAACCTAAATAAGTAGATAATTTTAGTGCTTGATGGAGAATGATCCTCAAATTAAAAAATATGTTCTTAAGAAGATGAAGTCCTCTAGAAAAGTTTATGAGAAAAGTTATATTAGGGACAAGAAAGAGAAAAATCTAAAAGCAAGGAAATATGAGGAATCCTCAATCAAAGAAGAAAAATGTTCAAATCCCTAAGAAAGATAAGTCTCATGTCTCAAGATTGAACCAAAGAAAATACACGTCGCCAGATTTACAAAAAAATTACTAAACTATAACTCTCTATACTAGTTATTTAAAAAAAGCTGAAAAAACAAGAAGTTGAAATCACTAGAACTAAAAGAAAGAAATTAAGTGAGTTTTCTCATATTAACTATGATTTTACATTTAGAGCTCTCATCCTTTTAAAGAATATTTTTTTTGATAAAAACAACTTCTAAATAGGTTAAATCTATCTTAAAAATATGGATAAGATACAAGATCCAAATATAAAAAGATTCAAAATAGCAAAAAAAAAAATCAAAATGCGAATAGATTCAAATAAACCCTTGTGGACTTTGGTCTTTTGCTACACTCCTGCATCAGAAACTTAGTAAATGTAGGTGATTGGTGTAAGTAGGAGCGATACCCATCACGACTCATTGGATTCCTCTTGGATCTAGTTTCATTGTTTTGATTTTCACTTACGTTTTTAAAATTGTGTTTGGATCTAGTTTTGTTAGTGGGGTTTTTAATTAAACTTGAATTCTAATTAGAATTTGGATCCAACTCAAATCCAAATTAAAATTAGGATTTTTTTCTGTAAATATTCATTGTACAAGGTCTCCTTGAGAGATGGTTGGTGAATATTAAGGTGTTTTCTTTATTTTATATCCGGTTTTAGTTTTTATTTTTCAATCCCACTTCATTGATTCAATGCAACAATAACCCAAGCTAATAAAGACATTGAGATGATTCTGATTAGGTAATGTAAGGTGCCTTTTAAGGGCTTAGTTGTCGGTGTGAGTTTCAGTGTCGGTGACCCTACTTAGGGTCTAACTCATAGGTATTGGGCCCACTAAGTGACCCAGTCTTCGACAGAGGTTCCTCCTCATCAAAATTGTAATTCAGGTACATTTTTTAGGATTTATATAGATTATTTGACATTTAATTGAGAATTTATGAGATATTTGGATCTAGACTTCAATAGAGATCCAAGATGATCAACACTCACAAGCATAAGCTAAAACTATTTGTATAATGACATTGGATCCACTTAATCTTAAGTTATCTAGATTTGGATCTCTAAATGATTAAATTCAAACCAAATGTGTTTGGGTAGGGATTAGACACATATTGGGGTTTAAACTGGATATAGAAGAATTTTGGATCCATCTGAAACCTAAATGGGCCTTTCTAAAAATTTGGATCCACTAGAGACTCAAATGGATCTCAATAATACTAAATGATGATTTGGATTCATTTAAAATCCAAATGAATCTCATAAAAATTAAGTGGGGATTTGGATCCACTTAAAACCTAAATTAATCTAAAAAATGTAAAAATTATTTGGGTTCATTCAAGACCCAAAAGAATCATATTAAATATAATGTATAAATAAGTATATATATTTAATGGGTTAGATTTGATAAGACCCAAATGAGTCTCACAAAATATAAAACTAAGGCCCAAACCCCCAGGATTTTCACCCATTGTTTTCTCCCCCTCTCGCCTATAAAATGGGTCTCACCCTCTCTGTTTTTTTATATCTTAGTTTTCATACTCCCAACTCTCTCAAGTCCCCTCTCCTCCTGTCGATTTTTTTTGAAGTAAAAAAGCTCATTGTTTTCATGATTTTGCGAGTTACATATAATTTGGCTCTATCTAAATCCATGAAATTGGGGTTGCTCTCAAGTGTGGGAGCTGACTATTAAAGTAGATTATCATTTTTGGGGTTTTCATAATCTTCAATTCTAATGCATGCATAGTTATTACGAGCCTCTATGTATATTTACGAGCTTTTACATGTGTGTACAAGCTTTTATATATGCTTATGATTATTTTGATAATACATATATGAATGTATGACTTGAAATACATAAAAAATGCATATGCTTGAGGTTTAGATGCTTTGTATCATAGAATACACATGTCTTGCATTATAAGATATAATTGATTTGAAGAATTAAATACGTAAGATTTGATATTCAATTTATGAACATATCAATTTTAAATAATATGAAATTTGAAGTTATCTGTGACTATATTATGATGTCAATGCATGTGATGATGTGCTTCTATATGATGTTGAAATGCCAATGAGGTGAGGTTATAAATACATGTGATAAATGTTTAAGCTCAATAATAGAGCTATTATTAAATCACAAAACTGTGTTGATATGCTAACGTGTGATTATATGTTGAATTGTCATATGACATAATGTATGTTAATATATATATATATATATATATATGTGCTTGAGACCAAATTGATGACCATTGACCTTGTGATTGGTTAATTGTGTTTATGCATGTATGATAATAGATCCATTGATGAACTGTTTTAAAGAGAATCTCTATGAGGATATGCATGACTAAGATCGGGTGATCCGACTAGGAAGCTAAATCTTTGTGAAGTGGTGCATTGTTCAAGATCAACTAACCCACTAGGATGGTAAAACCCTACGAGAAAGTGCATTATCCAGCACCAGGTAACTCAACTAGCGCAAAAGCTCTTTGTGAAGTTTAACATTTTTAAGGATCCGAAGTAGAACTTGTTTTCAATATACAATGAATCTCTAAGGATGAACACTGAAAGTAAATTCTAATATACTAGATTTAAGATGTATATTTATGATTACTAGTGTTGGTTATGATACTATTTAGTATAATATACTGTAGGTGTCCTTGAGGTTCCTGTCCTTGTCAACTATGGACCTTGACATGAGATTATGATTAAACAGATTAAACATGATAGTGAACGATACATCACTCTTACTTAGTTATTGTGCAAATGAATATATTATATATTTTTAATTAAAATATATCACGCATGTGTATTATGATTAATGCATATCGTAGATATATTATTAGATGAATTATGATATCATTATTTTGCTATATCTATTAGCTTTATACACCCATTACATGTTTTGGTGTAGACCTAGTAGACTTTCATGAGTCAGATCCTTTTTATGAGTTTTTAGGTGAAGTATAATGTATAGTTGTAAAGCGAATACGAGATGCTGCAGTGATGCTGATAGCCAATCATTTTTTTTATGCATGTTGAATTTGGATATATTAAATTCGAACTAATAGTTATTGTGTGAAATGTAACTAGCTTGAGGTTTTGAACCTATTAAAAAGGTTTCTGTTGATGATTTTAATAAGAGAAAAGTTTTAAATTTTTACATATTTTACGACTTAAAAATCTTGGGGCATTATAAAAATAACCAACTGAGTTAGTGTGTGGTTGGTAGGAGCTGTCAGTGCACATCACTCTGTGCTAGATTGCCTTTAAAAAAAAAAAAACAGAGTCAGGTATAAAAGTGAGTCAGGTTTTAATTGTTTTAGTCTTTAAACATTTTTACCCAAGAATCAACCTATTTGTAAAATTTATCTACAATTTTGAGTTGAACCAAACAAATTTAGGTTTATAAATTGCACTGGGTTGGTCTAATTTGTTAGGTTTGTCAATTTTGAAAAGGAAAGAGAAACAACTAAAAAAGGGACAATGGTCTTATTGGATTTGGGCCTTGCTTTATTGTATCAAGGGGTGAATCCCAATCCAGAGCTGGTCTCCATATAACTTGATAGAGACCTTCTCCAAACCCAAATAAAATAACCAACGGCTCTAATTTAAAGGTGGATGAGAATACACAAGGAGAAAAAAAAAACAGGCTAAGCCGCTCGTGACTCAACTCGTGAAGAGCTTGTTCAAACTTGTAAAAACAGGCCCACAAGCTGAATATGAACAATAGGTACTTGGCTTAGCTTGACTCATAAAAGAACGTTAGGTAGCAAGAAATATCTTTTATATATATATATATATATATATATATATATGAAGAGAGAGAATTCAACATATTAGGCTCACTTTTCTCATTTTGCCCCTTTGGGCCCCATAGTTTGAAGTGTTTTATGATAGATCTGAACCATTAGATGTGTTTAACATGCTCAATTTAGTAAAAATCGACTCTTGGATCATGTTTTTTTGACAAAAAAAATATAATTTTATAAGGCAGAAAAAACTGATACCTTTATAGCCATTGATTTTTTATCACCAAAAAACATTGTATACAAGTCAGATTTGGATGATCCAAAAGTCAGTTCTCACTAAAAAAAAACCTATAGATCACATCTATGCTGTTAGATGTGAGAAAAATTTCAAAAAACTATAAATTTTGAAGGAGCCTAAGGGGACAAAATGATAAAAGGAGCAGCACCAACACATTAATCACACACACACACACACACATATATATATAGATATAATTGTTGTTTTTTAAAAATCTGACCTTATAGATGTGTTCTCCATGAAAGATTTGCTAGAAAATCATGCTTGGGTCATTTTTTTGTGAAAAAATAAATTTTTAAGCATTGAATATTTTTTTAAATTGCAGACGGTTGATTTTTTAATCTTATAAAAGCCAAACTTGGTGTTGGAATCTGACTATCCAAAAGTTGATTCCCACACAATCAAGCATGTAAATCACATCTGTATTGTCATATTTTAGAAAAAACAGAAACAATATTTTCAAAGCTCCGTAGGCATGAAATAGGCACAAAAAAGTGTGGGCTACCCATCACTATATATATATATGTATGTATGGGTAGTACATCCTTACTAAATGAAACATGCTAAAAGGGGCTTTTGGCTTTTTCATTTTTTTTTCGCGATTCTGACCCCATAAATGTGTTAGGCATGATCGATTTTACTAGGAATTGACACCTGGATCATGTGTTTTTTATGAAAAAATGATATTTGAAGCTTAAAAATTTATAAAGATTTTAGACCATTCATTCTCAAACCATATAAAAACCCACCCATATGTCAGAATTGAATGCTTCAATAGCTGATCCTTATAAAATCAATAGATCATATATGTACGGTCAAAATTTAAAATAAAACTAAAAAAGCCCCAGAAAATCATTTATCATATAATTAGTAAACGAGACCGTCCAACCAAAAAGGATATGATTAAAAAATCGGGGTAGGCCTAGGAAGACATGGATGAAGGTGATAAGAAAGGATATGAATGCTTTGAACCTCACCGAGGACATGGCATTGGATAAAAATGAATGAAGGAGAAGGATTCATGTGGAAGACCCATAATGATTTTCTTTGTTGGTTCATATCGCCGACCCCAATTGTTTTGGGATGAAGGCGTAGTTGTTGTATAGTAAATGAGACCGTCCAACCAAAAAAAAGGTTCAAAATTTACAAACAGATAACTCCCCCTCTCCTACACTTGAGCATCTCATTGATAATACCTCATATATTTGTTCATTATGATTTATTTAATAAGAAATACGCTTTACATGAAAACTTTACAATATAGAGAGATGTTTTCCTAAACTTGAAAAATCGATGGCTCACAATGCATTTAAAACTTTACAAATACAGAGTATTGTGGGCTGGAGTATACAATCATAGCGACAAATATCTCCATTTAAAAAAAAAGGAAAAAAAACAAAGAGTAGACTAGCTGTTAATTTTGATAAAAATGCTAAAAGTTAAATTTATTTTATTATATAATTTTTATCTGTAAAAATAATTAAAAACTGGTTTCTTTTTTTTTTTGCACATTTTTTCCAAAGAAACACGAGAAAATTAAAATATTTTATTTATCGCGATAAATTGACTGCCGATATTTTAACGAAGAAAACTTTTTGTCACCATGTATACGAATACGATACAATTGGACTCCCGGAACCTATAAATAGGGCCCGAGCTAACGGCCATTCGAAAAACCGAGAAGCGCGGGAAATAAAGACAAATAATACGATTCGATATGGCGGAGGGCGACGCGAAGGTACGATTCCTCTCGCTGATCCGAGACGTCGCCTCCGAGAGATCTCAGGGAGGTAAGGAAGAAGCTCTCCTCCTCCTTCTTCTTCTTTGAATTCAAGAGATCTATTTTCAATTCCGCCGATCCTGTTTGCCGCGCTCGTCTTCCTTCATGAATTTCTCTTCTCGTGCCCGGCTTAAAAAAATGAGGTTTCTCGTGGATTTCTGAGCTGTAGTTTGTGTTCCTCTGTCTTTTCTTCTGGATCACGGACGTGGACTAGTGTGCCGCATCTCTAGTTCTCCGGGCGTTGTTTTCCTTGGTGAATTTCTCTTTGTGAGGTTTCCGATTGAAGAAATTTCGAATTTCCAGCTTATTCTTGACCCTAGATGGAGTTTTTTCTTCTCTTTTAGGGATCGTGGATGTTATCTGTGGGGCTGAGTCGTGAATTCTCTGGATGTTGTTTCTTGCTTCACTTTCATTCGCGAATTCCCGTTAGTTTGGATTCTGATTCTTGAAATCATGTTCCTGTTGTGATTTTTGCACTCTATGCTGATTCGTTTTCAACTTGTTCGGATCCTTGACACGACTTAGAACGCCGAGTTGCTGCTCTTAAAAAGAGGTTCTCAGAGCTTCAGACAGGATTAGATGCAGAGAATTGCGCATTAGTGGATGCAAAGCACACCAAAGAAGCGTCAGAGAAAGAGCTACGGGGATCAGAGTATGCGTTAGGGCTGGTTGAAGCATCGATCAATGCGCACAAGGTAATTTGTTTGAATTTGAGGAGTTCTGTTTTTAATTTCATTTTCTTCATTCGGCTGTAAGAATACTCTGCGTTTGAATTGCATTGCTTTCAGGCTAGGGCTTCATTGCAGCAGGAAGAGATATCAAAGATCCGTTTGGAATCTGACATGCTCAAGGTTCTCGGTCTCTAATACCTGAGATAAATTTCTTTCTTTAAACTTGAAGTAGAGGGATATGTGCAGAAAGTTTAACTGATTTTAGGCATTTGATTTTGCTTGCATATGCTTAATGATGTGAAGAAAGAGGAGTCAGATTTGCGGTATGATTACTGGTTTCCCTTTCCTATCATTTTCCTGATTGCCTAAAATTTGACGGATTCACAATAGCTTCTCTCACGTGGAAATTTTACATCGTGTGAGCTTGATTTTTTCTGGACGTTTTGGTAGGCCTTTTGAGTATTTAATATTTGTTAACTAGTGCAGCAATGTGTATGAATTTCACTAACAAAAATAGTCTGGCAGAAGTAATTGACTCCAATAGAATATCATGTCAAATGATTTTCTGGGTTTGTTGTCTTTGAAAAGTAAGATAAGCTGTTGCTTGTACAACATTCATATACCTGAATCTGATTACACAGTTGCTATTTTTGTAATCCTTTTTTGTTTGTGTTGACACAGGGATGCTTTTCTTGAACAAATGGTTCAGTTTAACAAGAAGATAAGGTAATAATTTCTGGTTCATGTCTTTCTTGATGACATGCTTCTTTCTTCTAAAATTCTTAACTGATTTTGTTAAACAATGTCTCACACTGCTAAATTGCATCAATTACTAAAGTTGTTCCCTTAACTGATATTAAGTATCACACTTTCATAAACCAAGTTAAATGCGCAAGATAAGTTGTACTGATGGGACTTATGTGTGATAAGTGTCTGCTAAGGAAAAATTTCCATGTGTTCATAAGATTATGATAGCTGGCCATGGAATTGAAATTGGCTAGACGAGAGTTGAAAAGGTTGACAGATACTAGTGACTGCCATATTTTCTTTAGACTTCTTTTAATTTGTATCTTTGTGGGTGATACAAAAAGATGATACATCATCTAGTCCTTTTTCCTACTTTTCTTTGAAAAAGTTATGTGTTTGCTTGCCTCTTGGACTTTGATTTTTACCTTCTTCTTCATGCTTATGGCTATAAGAGGGTTCAAGATTGCTTTTTACATCAAATTATGCAAGCAATCTGCTTTTGAATCAGAAAACTTCTTTCAAAGTGCTAACAAGTTGGAAGATGTTTCATTTATTTTCTTCATTTTATTTTTATTGGAGTTTTCAGCTAATACATGAGAGTGTGGTCATAGATCTTAATCGATGGAGACTTGTGTCTGGGTTTCATTTCCCATTACAGCAATTTCACTGAAAAAAGGAAAAAGCCCTTATTATGTAACTTTAATTGGCCTTTGCAGGGAAGTTCAAAAGGCTTATGAAGCAGGCCTGCATCGACAATCTTTTGAAGAAAAAAAGATTGAGCTTTTACATTTTGAAGGTATACATCCACCACGCGTATATGCAATTGAAGGTCCTTTAATTGCTTTAACTTGTTTATTGTTGAAGCACATTTTACCACTTCTAGATTTTCTTTATCATGCGTTTTTTATGTTACATAATGTTGGTGTGGCACCTTTATATCCCCATATTGCACTTCTTCTCTTTCCCAACATTGATAGGATTGATTTATTGTTGAAGAAAGAGGCGCTTGAACTGTTTGCTGCTGTTTTGCATTAATGACATGGACTTTGCAGAAACAGAGAGATGCAAAAAACTAAAACTGTGACATGTTTGTGTGCTTGATGCTATGATAACAGTCAATCAGTTTAAAGCAATGGTTAAACTGTTGAGCAGGATGTCATAAGGTTAAGGTCCCCATTATCTTATGAATGTTGTAGCTAAGATAGCTTTGTTCACAGTGGAATCTTGATAATAATTGTAATGATCAGGCTCTAATAGTAGGAAACATGGAAGTCTGATGATGAATTTATAAACACTGAAACCCAGACTTGTTCATTACGTCCTTGACACTGAAGCCCATACCTGTTCATTATTTCATTTCATTGACACTGAAACCCATATTTGTTCATTACTTCATTAATAAAACAAGTAGTGTACTGCATGGAATTCAGCCTTGCATTTTTTTTTTGATGAGGGTGATAGATGTTTTCTGGTTGATTCTCTTAGTAGTATTGTAACATGAAATAATGTCAATTAAATGTTGGTGACTTTCATGATGAGCAACTTTTCTTGTTGATAGCTCCTTGATTTGGTTTTTCTCCTGACTTGTGATCCTTTTTAGTTATTCCATTTATTTTGTGACTTGAAATCATTGGCCTTTTTCATGAATGTGCTAAATATGAAGCGTCTGTCTCAAATGATCAAGTGGTCTTGCTTGCTCTTCACTAGTCAGACTTGGTCTCACTGAGATAAATATTCTCGATTCAAGTATTTTTAGTCCCTTCTTGTGCTTTGATAATGATGGTGGACTTAATTAAGCAGGTCAGAAGATGGAGACAGAAGCATTTGATGACCTTCATGTTGCTATAGAAGATAGGGAGAACAACCTAGCATGTGTTAGAGATCAAATACATGGTACCAGGAAAGAGCTTGAAGGAGATCAAGCCATATATAATCAGGTCAGTGTCACCAAGTACAAGTTCAAGCACATAGGATCAGTAAAAGATTGATATTTCTGGCTTTTTGCCTGCAAAGTCCCTTTCTGAATACAGCTTAAGCTCTAAATCTGACAGAACACATTCTACTGCATTATCAATGTGTTCTCTAAGAAACTGGTGGCAATGTTTGTTCAAATACACATGGTAATTCTGAAGGAATATCTCATTTTATTGGGAAAACATTTTGAACTAGAGGATGACATTATTCTATTTGTAATTATGGACAAATTGTAGCTCCTACTGATCAATTTTTGGTGAAGGATGGAAGTCCATTGGTATCACATGAAACATCAGAACTAGAAAACAGTTGAAGCTCTAAACTGATGGGAATAAGCTTCATGGAAAAATGGGTCTCTCAGATACATGTAGCACATAGATGCTATTGACATTGTGATTTGGAGAAATTACCAATCAGAAAAATGAACAAATAAAACATGTAAATTATCAATACTTAGGTCGGAAACTAAAAGATTATTCCCCTTTGACAGCCCAATTTATGAAACTAAGAGATGAAACTGGGTTAAAGCGACAGGAAAGATCTAGAATATTGGAAAAATGGCTTGAACATTTGAACTAGAGGGCAGGTCAGCAGATCTCTTGTATGCACCATTTTTCTTCAACTAAAAAAAGAGGGCATTATTAACTTGGTACCAGAAAGAACATATCCATATCATGTTCTGTTTATTTCTTTATTTATTAATACAGCCTTTGGATATAATGAGTTTCAGTAATACTTCAATATGTAGTTTTCGGAGTTTCTCAAATTCCTAACTTAGTATTCTGGTTTAGCTTGCAATATTCTTGTTCATGAATTTTCTGCATACATAGCTTCCACTTCTGAATCTTTTAAAGTTCTAACCTGAATTAGATGGGTGATTTCCAATCAATTGGGTTAGTTTCTGAAGGCCTGGTTAGGACCTCCATTAGGATCTCTTGGTTTATCAAGAGTTAGACATTCAAACATGGTTGGCATGAGCCACTCAGTATGTTACTTCACAGTGCACCTGCAGTCATTATGTAGTATGTGCATTTTTTTAAGTCAAATTAATGTCAAAGCCTAAATCCTTTAATTTGTTACCTTGATGACAAATACCATCAACATTTCACATTGGTCCTCCCAAAACTGGGCAAGTATTTACTACTTATCATATTTTAGAAACGCAGTACTGCAACTTTAGGGTCACCTTGTTTTGGATATGCAAAGTGTCACGAAATTGAATGACAAGAAACTTCAAGGCCATGCAGATGATGCCAATGCTGCTTCAGAGTACTTGATCATGAAAATGTAGCAGCTGGTGCATGCATGCATATGCATACCAGAATTTGGATCATGCAAGCATGTGTTTGCATGCACAGAATTTCTTATGCCAGTGTAACGTACCTCTGGCATCAATAGTTAAGGCCCTGTTCTGCAATTGTGATTTATGCATTCTTTCAACTGTGTCCAGGTGTCACAGGAGATAGCCAATCTTCAAAGAAAATTTATTCTCATGGAAGCAATCGTGAAAGAAACAAAAGAGTTGCAATCCCTTTCCAAATATCCTTTTTATTCACCTCACAACAAGTATTATCAACTTCATATGGTTTTATTCACAAAAGTGATCTTTGACAGCAAACAAGCAGACTGCTGAGGCAGAACAAAAATATGCGTCACTCGGCATAGAGATCCGGACAAGATATACATGCCCAAGCTGTAAAATGGATAACATGGGAGAGATACTTGGAAGTGTCGCTGAAGCATCACAATCTACGTCTGAAACTACCTGAAGTTTTCAGCACAGGTCATATTGAATCTCATATGCTAGGTTTCCATCAAGTATTTCTCTGAGACTCATAACATGTTGCTACCTTTTCCCTTTTCTTTGAAAAAACTATACATACTTTGTGCTCTGTACAGCCTGCAATTCTACTTGAAAGGAAAATAAATGCATAAATAAAATGATAAATTCCGAGCATCTCAATGCAAAAATATGGATTATTTGACTATTATTAGTTCTAAGTACATGTCTCCAGCTGTCGTGTCACTGGGACAATCGAGATTTCTTTTTTACCATTATTAGCAGCATTAATCATCAAATCCCAATGCTGGTGCTTGATCTCATCATATATTCACTGACAAACATAGCAAATGAAGATGACTTATCCTGCAAAAGCTTGGCTGGAGAATCATGTTCTGCAGAAAAAAAGAAAAGAAAAGAGTGAATCCATTTGCAGAAACATTAACTCAAGCTTTATGATATTACCAAAAATTAGAATACCATTATGAATAAGTAGGACCCTAACACCTGTAAGGAAACAACTTTGAATATATTAGGTTCAATAATGAACCAATACACATGCACATGAAGTGCGAATATACCCACTAAAGGGGAAAACACAAGCACATAATGTGCTAACACATAAACCCACAAAGGGGCAAAAATGCCTATAAGGCATAAGTTGATATTATTGAAAAGAGGAAGGGTGTAACACCCATTACATGGAGCAAAGGCTCCTCCAAAGGAGTGAATCAATTACAAGGGGGAGACCCCTATTTATAACAAGAGAGGAGCCACATAGGGGGCTCCCAAAGGAGTCGTTGGGAGCCCCCAACGGTCACATTTGTGACCGTTGGGGGCTCCCCAACGACTCTTTGGGGAGCCTCCCTAGGTGGCACAAACCACAAAAATGAAAAAATAAAAAAACAAAAACAAAAATAAAATTACAAACATATTCCAAATGGAATATGCGTAAAAAAAGGAAAATGACTAAACTACCCCTATGCCTAATAATAGAGAAATATATATTTTATATATATAATTAGGAAGATACATATGCATATATACCATATATGTATATGTATCATCCTTTATATATATAAAATATATATAAGATTACAAAGATTGAACGATACATTTTAACACCCCCCTCAAACTTTGCGTGGGGGAACGAAAAGATTGAAGAATGCAAGAGGAAGAATCTCAAGGCTTTAAAAGCCTTCAGTCCGAAAGCCATTGAAATTTGCAAATGTCTTCCTCCAAAGTCTTTAACAATGAGCACCTTTCATGATCTATCCAAGATACTTCTTTTCCTCTCATCTTCAAGATCCTGTGGAACAAATCAAGAAGAGGTCCAAATAAAAGATATCTTTGCACTTTAATCAAGTGAAATATTCCAAATAAGATGAATTAACCAAAAAATCATATCATATAATTCATCCAAAAGTAATGGTGCAAAAAGATATTCTATGCATAATTCATCACAGAATTTGATGGAACAAGATAATTATTTATGTATGCAAAATGATTTTTAGAAAACCATTTTTTCATAATCATATACCATGTTGAAGAGGGAGCAGAAACGAATTACAAGAATGCATAATGCATTCATAAAGTCCAACATTGGACAAACATAACCTCATAACGAGGAATAACATAATGGTTCACAAGGGACACCACAAGAAGCCTACGAAGAGGCATAAGTTGCACATAATTTATTGAATGAGGGCCAAAAGGCCATAATGATCATATGCATACAATATCATGAAATGAATCAACACTTAAAAGAGTCATTAATGATCATGCTCCAATCATACTTTAGTCAAGTAATATTACATGAACCGATAAGATAGAAAGACAAGTGTTATTGATTTTAGCAAGTCCTTTGAAAACGATTTCAAGAGGGAAATGCTCAAGAGCATAAAAAAAGAGTGTATAAAACACAAGGGTTCAAAAGGTTTTAAGTCCACTTAAGTGGCAAAATAATGAGAGTTATTTGAGTAGAGAGTAAAAAGAGTGTATAATTTTCGTCATCAATATGCAGGCATGCACCAAGATTAATTTATAATGATAATAAATATCATCACATAGATATTTAAGTTTGATGATATTATCATCGAATATTTACATAAAAAATAAGATTATATGTGATGATAATTATCGTCTACACTAAAAAAAATATAAAGGACAATAGGCGATGAATAATTATCATCATATTTGAAAGGTGATGATAATATCATTGGCAATATCTAGTCTCGAACATCTTTCATGTGTTTATATTCATATTAGCGACGGGATAAAAGCGACAATATTATGTTGTTGACTATAGGTATTTTTACTATAATATATTTTTATCATCAAGATTAATGTATTATTGACGTCAATAATTTATCGTCGCCATTTTTATGGTCGGTAATGGCGTGTTTGCTTGTAGTGAACCATACCGACCCATACGCTAATTAGCGACGGATTTTGCGAGAGGATATATTCCATCGCTATTTTCATAAATTTCATTGATTATAGCGACGGATGTGTTTCTCTCGTTAATCCGTCGCTAACTAACGACGGAATAATTCCGTCGCTAATCACCTATTTTCTTGTAGTGTCCGGTCAAGAGCGTTCTTCAGGAGCTAGTACGTGCGTGGGTAGTTATTATGTGAAAGAAGAACACATTGAGTGAAACTCGTTTCCTGACAAATTCCTTGTCATAAAACAAGTATGATCTTAAGTGGGCTAAGGGTGTCAACGGGTCAGGTATGACTAATGTTGTCAGTATTGATATTCGTTTGGCCAACTATTAAGGTGTATCCACCGATATCGATACTCAAGTGTATCGTTCTGAATCGGTCAAAAAAAAGTTTAAAAAAATTTTAAAATTCATTTTTTATTGATTGAAAATTAAAAGATAGGTTAGCAAGAGAATCATTTCTGAATCATGCAAGATTAATACCCTAACATAGCTACAAACTATGGAATTAGGCAAAAAAATAGGAAAAAAATACTGAAATTTAACTGAAAATCAATAAAATTCATCATCAAGCCCCCTTTGTTCTATCTAAAATGATTATTTATATTAAGCAAAGAGAAAAACCTAGAAACTCCAAACCTAACACGGCTGTCAAATAGATGAATAATATCCAAACATAAGTCTAAACTAGGATCCAAACCAAATAATAACATAAAAACTTAAACAGTAAAAATAGATCCAAATAGAGGCTATCCTGGTAGTATCATGGTCCCCCTTCCACATTATTCTTTCCGAATTGAAGAACACTTGCCCTCAAGTCGAGATCGTCGGCTTGCCCTTCTTTCAATTTCTCTCCACCCATAAGAAATATCAATTTGGTGTAACTTATTGCAAACATGAGTCCACACTACTAAAGCCAATAGTGGGTTTGAATTTGGATCTGGGTCAAATGGAAAATGGTTGTCACATACATAGGCTGGTTCCATAGGTTTGTGGGACAAATATGGGAGCAAAATAGGATCAAAAGGTTTATTTTGGAAGGATATATAAGCTACCGGATTGGCTACCCTAAATGGATGATACTATGTAATTGCTTCTTTATGAAGGAAAACCACCACGTAATTTCCCACTCTAGCTAGCCTACTCGCCGGCGACATTTTATAACAGTGAAAAAGGAAAAAGACATTTTTTTAACCCCTTAGTTCGTTAGGCTCTGGTAAAGAATTTCGTTACAAAGCTTCTTGTTTCCGTCATATATTAGCGCTTTGCTTTCGAAAACACTATCACGAATCTCTTTCTCTCTCTCCAATAACGATCAAGCAAGAAGAAGAATGGAGATAGAGATGGAGGAAGCAACTCCTGCTCAAGCCCCAGCCCCAGTTCCTCGAAGGCGCAGATTGCGCGAGTCTCCCGAACAGCTCACCGTCGCGGGTGCATGCACCATCATTCTCATGTTCATCGTGGCTCCCTTGGCGGCATGGATCGCCACCAAGAATCAACATAACGGAATAGCTGGGGTCTTGATCGTGATGATGGCACTACTACTCTACGTTTGCGTCTCAATAGCCTTGACCTCCTGTCTAGATGGTTTAAGTAGAGTTCCCGCTGCCATCGACGTCTACCCTGATCCCGACCAACTTCAACCGCAGCTGCAACCGCAGTAAACAAGACCCTCTTCTGCTGGGTTTCTCTTTATTTCTTTCTTTTGTGTTGAACCCATTTGCCAATCAAAGTTTCTTTTGCATTTTCTTGTCTAGCACCACCACCACCACCACCATGCCAGGATCAACCATTCTCTTTTCTTCGCTTCCTTGTCGCTTTAGGTTGCATTTCATGGTCTTGCCAAGAATTCAGTTACAGCTACCTACCAATCTTCATCGATCATTCTTCTGTGTGATCTTTCCTGCACTAATTCCATGACTATACTGTATTCTTCTTATTTGTTTTGTTGCTCTCCATCGTGAGTCGCGTTCAGTCACCAACAGCTAGCCAGCGTGCCAATCTTCCTTGTTCATTACTTCTTGTGTTTCTTGCTTTCCTCCTGCTCCTTTTGCTTTTGCGCCGTCATCTTTTTTGTTTCTTGCATGAACACAGGAGATGGATGTTAGGCATCAACAGTTCGAGACTTGTAGCTGACTGTCATGGCAGCAGCTTGTAATTTGAACAGACTTTTTTCTTGAATAACTAGCAACTTATTGATGGGTTTGGCTAGTCTTGAGTGGAATGGATTCTTCTTGCTTTTTTTTTTTGGATTTATAACCTGAAGAAACTGTCATGCCAGCTCAGCCTGCCATACCTACGGTCGTCGTGCTGGCGGAGTAAAACTCCAAGGACCCTTGCCCCTGGGGCCTATGCTATGCATTGGCTTAGAGGGCCGACACCTATAAAAATCGAAACTTGAGTGCCCATCTATCTGTTAAAGCCCCACCCCACTACGCCACTTAGGGCAGATATTCTTCTTGCTTGAAAGAGAATTCTTGGTATGCATTCTTGTTCATGCATGGTAAATGTTAATTGTACGTCGAGAAACAGTTCATCTGAATCCACATAAATAAATAAAGTCCCAATATTAGTATTTCGAGTCTTTGAATCAGTAAACCATCAAAGCTTACCAAGAGTCCCGATCACTTAATTATGGAACACATTCGTATTTTATTTCTTTATTTTATTGGGCATCTAATAGCAGAGATAGCGAAGCAGGTTATATGTTCCCCCCCCCCGAACAGGGCAGTTAGCTACATCTCATGATCGGGGGTCCCAAAGAGCACCACGTATGTAAGCATGTGCGTCTCGTATCCCCATGTTTGTCAGCATTAATTAGCGTTGGAGTTTGATGCGATTGCAAAGACTTAAGTACCCTCTCCTCCATTGGTGCAAAAAAAAATGACGGTTCTTGAAAAGTAGTGGTTGTAAAGATTTAAGTGCCCCGAAGATGATTATTTAAGACCCAGTCTCTGCACTACAGGATTATCCGAGAAAGATATCTCCCCTGGACATCAACCCTTTCACACTCTCTCTCCCTTCTATTTCTGCTTCTATGCATATCCAACAGAAGATCTTACATTGCTCCATCAAGCACTGACTGACCTGCACATTTACTGTTGTGGAGCCTGATTCAGAGTTTTTACCCTTACAGGAGGAGGGTCTGGGGTCTCCTCTCAGTGTGGGTAGCATCATTCAACTTGAAGAGTTATGGAGTCTGATTCAGAGCTTTTACCCTTACAGAAGGGGGGTCTGAGGGCTTCTCCCAGCGTGTTCATGGCCCTTTGCCCTCACAGGATGCTACCCGTTCGGGCTCATCAACCATCTCTCGCTCTCTCTCCCTTCTATTTCTGCTTCTATGCACATCCATCACAAGATCCTATATTGCTCCATCAAGCACCGACTGACCTGCACATTAACTGTTGTGGGTCCTTACTGATGAGCTGCCTTTAAATTTATTGCAAGTCACAGCTATGCTCAGAGCAACATGTCAACGTCCCACTGATAGGCAAAACAACATTTCAAAGGTTATTTATCATAATGTCAGCTTTAGTTGAATCTGTTTTGATTGCAATGTTTGAAGCATCTCTTTCTTGCTTTGATTGTTTGTGTTTGTTGCTTGCTGCTTAAGTGCTTCTCAGTAAGCAGAATCTGACCCTCATGCTCATCTCAATTGGATTACTGAGATTCCACCAGTAAGATCCGTAGTCCTTCTTGATGCTAACTCTTTACATTTGCAGGTTGTTTCTTCAAATGATTATAATAATGACAAATATGCGAAGAAGTTCAGTATCAGTGTTTCTAATGCGCTTGCTACTTGTCCTGCTCGGGTTTTGCCAACTCCTCGTGTGAGTTGATCATATGTGAAAACTGAACTGTGGATGGAAGAGTGGGCGCGAGGCAAGGAAGAAGAAGAAGAGGAGGAGCCTTCCATGCAAGAGAACCAGGCGTTCTTGGTGCTGTGGCTGTGCCGCAGCGTGATCTGCTGCTCGAGGGGGCAATGGGTGAGGAGGGGAGTCTTCGAAATGGTGGTGCGCCTCTCTCTAGGCCACTCCGTAGCGCTCGCTCCGGCCGTGCTCTGCCTCATTTACGACGTTCGTGAAAATGACAAAACTGCCCTCCATCGATATCGCGGGAAAATGTTCCGCAGGTGGTTGTAATGTATCGTTGAAGTTAAAATGAGGAATGAAATGACAATAGAAATCGCTGAAAATTTACAGAAATAAATGCCCTCCTTCTAGAAAACTGAATCGTCGGTTCCTCTTCCTCGGACGGACATAAATGCCCTCCTTCTACAAAACTGAATCGTCGGTTCATGAAAATGACAAAACTGCCCTCCATCGATATCGCGGGAAAACGTTCCGCAGGTGGTTGTAATGTATCGTTGAAGTTAAAATGGAGAATGAAATGACAAGAGAAATCGTTGAAAATTTACAGAAATAAATGCCCTCCTTCTAGAAAACTGAATCGTCGGTTCCTCTTCCTCTGACGGACATAAATGCCCTCCTTCTAGAAAACTGAATCGTCGGTTCGTGAAAATGACAAAACTGACCTCCATCGATATCGCGGGAAAACGTTCCGCAGGTGGTTGTAATGTATCGTTGAAGTTAAAATGGGGAATGAAATGAGAATAGAAATCGCTGAAAATTTACAGAAATAAATGCCCTCCTTCTAGAAAACTGAATCGTCGGTTCCTCTTCCTCGGACGGACATAAATGCCCTCCTTCTAGAGAACTGAATCGTCGGTTCGTGAAAATGACAAAACTGCCCTCCATCGATATCGCGGAAAAACGTTCCGCAGGTGGTTGTAATGTATCGTTGAAGTTAAAATGCGGAATGAAATGACAATAGAAATCGCTGAAAATTTACAGAAATAAATGCCCTCCTTCTAGAAAACTGAATCGTCGGTTCCTCTTCCTCGGACGGACATAAATGCCCTCCTTCTAGAAAACTGAATCGTCGGTTCGTGAAAATGACAAAACTGCCCTTCATCGATATCGCGGGAAAACGTTCCGCAGGTGGTTGTAATGTATCGTTGAAGTTAAAATGGGGAATGAAATGACAATAGAAATCGCTGAAAATTTACAGAAATAAATGCCCTCCTTCTAGAAAACTGAATCGTCGGTTCCTCTTCCTCGGACGGACATAAATGCCCTCCTTCTACAAAACTGAATCGTCGGTTCATGAAAATGACAAAACTGCCCTCCATCGATATCGCGGGAAAACGTTCCGCAGGTGGTTGTAATGTATCGTTGAAGTTAAAATGGAGAATGAAATGACAAGAGAAATCGTTGAAAATTTACAGAAATAAATGCCCTCCTTCTAGAAAACTGAATCGTCGGTTCCTCTTCCTCTGACGGACATAAATGCCCTCCTTCTAGAAAACTGAATCGTCGGTTCGTGAAAATGACAAAACTGACCTCCATCGATATCGCGGGAAAACGTTCCGCAGGTGGTTGTAATGTATCGTTGAAGTTAAAATGGGGAATGAAATGAGAATAGAAATCGCTGAAAATTTACAGAAATAAATGCCCTCCTTCTAGAAAACTGAATCGTCGGTTCCTCTTCCTCGGACGGACATAAATGCCCTCCTTCTAGAGAACTGAATCGTCGGTTCGTGAAAATGACAAAACTGCCCTCCATCGATATCGCGGAAAAACGTTCCGCAGGTGGTTGTAATGTATCGTTGAAGTTAAAATGCGGAATGAAATGACAATAGAAATCGCTGAAAATTTACAGAAATAAATGCCCTCCTTCTAGAAAACTGAATCGTCGGTTCCTCTTCCTCGGACGGACATAAATGCCCTCCTTCTAGAAAACTGAATCGTCGGTTCGTGAAAATGACAAAACTGCCCTTCATCGATATCGCGGGAAAACGTTCCGCAGGTGGTTGTAATGTATCGTTGAAGTTAAAATGGGGAATGAAATGACAATAGAAATCGCTGAAAATTTACAGAAATAAATGCCCTCCTTCTAGAAAACTGAATCGTCGGTTCCTTCCTCGGACGGACATAAATGCCCTCCTTCTAGAGAACTGAATCGTCGGTTCGTGAAAATGACAAAACTGCCCTCCATCGATATCGCGGGAAAACGTTCCGCAGGTGGTTGTAATGTATCGTTGAAGTTAAAATGGGGAATGAAATGACAATAGAAATCGCTGAAAATTTACAGAAATAAATGCCCTTCTTCTAGAAAACTGAATCGTTGGTTCGTGAAAATGACAAAACTGCCCTCCATCGATATCGCGGGAAAACGTTTCGCAGGTGGTTGTAATGTATCGTTGAAGTTAAAATGGGGAATGAAATGACAATAGAAATCGCTGAAAATTTACAGAAATAAATGCCCTCCTTATAGAAAACTGAATCGTCGGTTCCTCTTCCTCGGACGGACATAAATGCCCTCCTTCTAGAAAACTGAATCGTCGGTTCGTGAAAATGACTAAACTGCCCTCCATCGATATCGCGGGAAAACGTTCCGCAGAGTTTGCGTATGTAGCAAGCGTTATGTTGTATAATACAAATAGTTCAAAAAAATCCTTTCTCGCTCTAAGCACTCTACCGGAGATTCTTTGCTTTCATCTCGAGTTGCCGGAGCATCCTTTCCTTTTTACCAGAGCATCTGTTTCCGTCTTACGCGCAGTCGCAGCATCGTTGCCACCTTCTGTTGCGTATTAGTTGTTACTGTTGCTTACTCTACAGTTGAAATATCCAAATTCCCATCGTTTCGGTGAGTTTCGTGTAAGTTTTCTTTCTTCAATCTGAAGATTGGTTCTTATACAAGGATTTGTATTATGAACCCAAATATTCGGACGATTTCTAATGATGATGATCGTGTATTGTGTTGTGCAGGTTAGCAATGTCTGCGCCTCATCAGATTAGAGATACCCCGTCGTTCTATGGGTTGTCTATTAGAGAAGTGATCCGCCAGTCCCATCTATCTAAAGTTTTTGAAAGATACCAAAATATACTTAAGATTGAGAACGCTGAAGACAGGGAAAAAGCCTTGGAATCGTATTTTGCGGAGGATTATCCATCAGATATCGAGGCTGCAGACCAAAGGAAGAACTCTGAAGAACGAAAGATGCAGAACAAGGATGACGAAGAGAAGGCAAAGGCCAGAAATATTGATGAGAATATAAATAGAAGGCGGAGGATTAACGCACAACAGATGGAAAAGAGGAAGAAGAAGGCAGATGAGTGGGAAAGGGATGTTAGCAATATGATGGCGGAGGCTCATAGGAGAAACTTGGAGAGTAGAGCAATGCGACACAAGGCAAGGCTACTGAAGGAGGCGGAGGAGAGGCGAAGGCAAATGAATAAGGAGGAGGAAGAGAAGGAACAGAATATTCCTCAATTTGAGGAAGAAAAGGAAAGGCGAAGGAGGGAGTTGGAGTTCGAGGAAGCTAAGGAAATGCAAAGGCAGCAGAAGGAGAATGAGAAAAAAAAGAAAAGGCAACAGAAGGAGAAGGAGGTAGAGAAGGAAAGAGAAAGGAAGAAGCAGGAGGAAGAATTGCAGGAAAGAAGGAAACAACAACTGCAAGAGAAAGAAAGGCGGCGGAAGGAGAAGGAGGAAGAAAAGGAAAGGGAAAGGAAGAAGCAGGTGGAAGAACTGCGGCAAAGAAGGAAACAAGAAATCGAAGAGAAAGAAAGGCGGCTGAAAGAGAAGAGGAGGAAGAAAAGGAAAGGGAAATGAAGAAGCAGGAGGAAGAGGCGAAAAGGGAGAGACAAAGGAAGCAGAAGGAGGAGGAGATAAAGGAGAGAGAAAGGAAGGAGAAGGAGGAGGATGCGAAAAAGGAGAGAGAAAGGATGCAGGAGGAGAAAAGGGAGAGAGAAAGGAAGGAGAAGGAGGAGGAGAAAAGGCAGAGAGAAAGGAAGCAGAAGGAGGAGGAGGAGAAAAGGGAGAGAGAAAGGAAGGAGAAGGAGGAGGAGAAACGGCAGAGAGAAAGGAAGCAGAAGGAGGAGGAGGAGAAAGGCAGGAGAAGGAGGAGGAGGAGGAGAAAAGGCAAAGAGAAAGGAAGCAGAAGGAGGAGGAGGAGAAAAGGGAGAGAGAAAGGAAGGAGAAGGAGGAAGAGAAAAGGCAGAGAGAAATGAAGCAGAAGGAGGAGGAGGAGAAAAGGGAGAGGGAAAGGAAGGAGAAGGAGGAGGAGGAGAAAAGGGAGAGAGAAAGGAAGGAGAAGGAGGAGGAGAAACGGGAGAGAGAAAGGAATCAGAAGGAGCAGGCGGAAAAGGAGAGAGAAAGGAAGCAGAAGGAGGAGGAGGAGAATAGAGACAGAGAAAGGAAGCAGAAGGAGGATGAAAAAAGGAAGGCGAGAGAAATGAAGGCGAGAGAAAGGAAGGCGACGGTGGAGCCGGTAGAGATGGAGATTGAAAGGCAGTTCGAGGCAGTGGACCCACCAGAAAGTCCCAGGTTGGAGCGAGAACAACAGAAAATAGCGACCAAGGTAAATATATCCGTCCTGTCTGCGAAGATTTAATAATATGTTTAGCGATTTTGGTATAGCGATTACTGTGTTAGGTATTGATATTTATAGCGATTACTGCGATAGTATGTCTGCAACCGATATTATTTATAGCGGTTAGTAGAATAGTATTTATAAGTACAAATGGAAGTAATTTATAATTTGTAGGAATAATATGTTATTTTGTGTTACAGGGAGGTCACAGGAGAAGTAGAGCACCAGGTGAAAAGCTCGGAGGTCGCTGTCAATGGCCTGTAGTTCTGTCTTGGTATGGTCAACTGAGTGCATATCAGAAGGACCGACTACGAAATATGCACTTCGGTGGCCTTTTGGACCAGCAATATTTTGAAACTTGCTGGAATACCATGACTCACATGGTAAATAAGTGGAATGATAAGACTAACACATTCCAGTTTGATTCTTTTGAGATCACCATGACTCTAGAAGATGTGGCGAGGATCACTGGCCTTAAGTGCGATGACAGTGCTGTCCTATTACGCCATTCAAACTATAACGCAAGGGAAAACTGCACTGCCCTTCTAAGAATGTCGATGGACGAATGGAGTCAATGTATTTCTGGTGGAAGCAATTGCACATCAATGAAGGTCTCAGTTTTTCGTAATAAATGGGAAGGCCACTCCGCTACTTGTGCATCTGAAACAGCTGACCAAGAGTTGTGCGGCTTCCTTCTATATTTTTTTGCTCTTACATTATTTTCCGATTGTTCTGGTTCGAGAATAAGTTCCATGTGGCTGCAGTACCTGGCAGACTTAGACGAAGTCAACAACTATGCCTGGGGTGCCGCTATGCTTGCACACCTGTACAGTCAACTCCACCGTGCGAGTAATGGTACGAAAACAATTGGCGGATTTTGGCCATTTGTTCAGGTATTTGTTGATTACATACTTAATATTTGTAGACAAATCTCATTGCAGTCTGTGGCGTTGCTAATAATATTTTTTTGTTAGGCCTGGGCGTTGGAACATATTATCCCATTGCGTCCACGGTGTGGCCCTCCGATTTGTGGTTTTCCAAAGATCGGTTGCTGGGCCAGAATAAACGTCGCAGTTTATAATGCTAAGTCCATTTTAGATGGGCTGCAATTAAACGAGGTAAACGTTCTAAAATTGTTTACAATCGCGTCAGCATTTACCATTGAGTATTATAAGTCGTTGTAATGTTCAGCATTCTTAAGTATACATCGCTGCAGGATTGTCTTCCGTAGTGTATATCGTTGTTGCCATATCATGCGTAAATAAATTTTAATATATTTGTCATTCGTTATTAAAAAGAATTACCAATGTACAGGTTTTGTGGAGACCTTATGGAGATGGGGGCGATGATGAAGACGTTGTTGCGGAGGCTGCCAGATTGTCTGACCGCGATTTGTGGCTATTCTGCAATTTTGAAGCCGAGTTGCAGCAAGGTAGTCGAGTTCTCCTACAATCTGGCTTGGGGCAGTCTATCCCAAATAAGCCTTTGGAGGTGAGAAAGAAGATGAATATTGGTTGGGGCAGGCACGTGAATTGGAGCGATCGCTACAGGGACGAATTATTAAATTGGAACTCAGGTGGTTTCCCTGCCGTACCGTATGATCATGAAGGACGATAACTTGATCCCTTCTATTTCGAAAGCTATTGGGAACCAATGCGGCGAAATCGGAAGATTGAGAAAATTGTCAACCCATGCCTCCCAATTGTCCCTTCTCATGTTGTAGCCCAGCCTCTACAACCAAAACGTCGTCTCGCTCTGGTTAATACGACTAGTTCATCAGTAACAAATCACGAGGAAGACCGAACACTTGCTCCAAAAGAGAAGACTGTCTCTGCCGCAAGGTTCGAACTTATTGAGAGGGAGAATAAGAAATTAAGGACATAAGTAAGCACTATGGGGACCCAATTGAATGCAGTGGTGGACATGATGACCAGTCTTCTTAGGCAAGGTTTCGCAATGAGGAGGCCACCCAGGATAGACAGTCCACCAATAAAAAGTGAGAGACAAGTCTATGAAATTTCATCAGATTCGTCCAGTGGCTCGGAATAAATCCTAAATTTTCATTTTTATCACGCTATACATTTGTTGTAATTGTATAATGAGTTGCGGTAACGTGAAATTCTTTTACTGTTTAATTCTTTATTATTACATCTTTCCGACTTTGGGTCTCGGTAATAAATAAACTTTAAACGAAAATAGATGTTTCTTCAGAAATCGGGCTTTTGGATTGCTGGAATCTGACTTATCTATAAGTTTTTCAGTTGATCCAAAATCAATGGCTATAAGGAACCAGTTCTTTTAGGCTGAGAAAAACATGTTTTTTGTCAAAAAACATGATCCAAGAGTCTATTCCCACTAAATAAAGCATGCTAAACACATTTAACGGTTCAGATCTACAATAAAACTCTTCAAAGTATGGGATTTAAGGGGGCAGAACGAGAAAATGGGGCCTAATATGTTCAGTTCTCATTATGTTTTTTCGACCAAAAGTATAGTTTTATGAGCAGAGAAAAATTGATGCCTTCATAGCCATTGATTTTGGACCACCAATGATCCAAAAGCCGGTTCCTACTAAACAAAACCTATTGATTACATCTACGGCCGTGAGAAAAATTACTTAAAACTATGATTTTTGAAGTTACCTAATGAGACCTAACGAAAAAGGAGGCTTAAAGGAACACATTACTCATAAAACAATGACCTCAAGAAACCCAAATCATAGTTTAATAACCATTTGGCTTCAACTTCTCTTCTAAGATCCATTTATGATTAAAAATATGTTTATATATCTTCAACCATTGATCTATTATGGGTATCATGTATCTAACAGTGACTCGCTTGGTTCCATCTGGGTGGTTCCGAACAAATTCAGCCCAAGATCATCTTATCCAGGTCCAGAAAATAAAAAGCGGAATGAGATAGCTGGATGGTTAGGCCGTACTATCATAATTGAAGGATCTCATGTCCAATCTCTGTAATGGTTAGCTTCAGCTTTGCCTATCAAAAGGCATTTCTGTTTAGCAATCGCTGTATTTGTCTTCGCGTCGAAAGAATAGCGATAGATAAGGAAAGGATTTGTTGCCATCGCTAGATAAGGAAAGGATTTTTGCCATCGCTGGATACTTCGTGCTTTGAGTCAGAGAGCGATCTGTGGCATCGCAGCATAGTGATTTGTGGGTATTCTTCGAATGTCAAATCACACGTGGAAAACGTATTTTTGAATATTTAAAACTTAATGAGCGGCATGGAAAGACGTATTTTTGCTAATATTTATTTAGACGCTATCATGAATATTCTTCTAATATGTTTTTGTGTTAAATAATCAATAGATAAGGAAATGATTTGTTGCCATCGCTGGATACTTCGTGCTTTGATTCAGAGAGCGATCTGTGGCATCGCAGCATAGTGATTTGTGGGTATTGTTCGAATGTCAAATCACACGTGGAAAACGTATTTTTGAATATTTAAAACTTAATGAGCGGCATGGAAAGACGTATTTTTGAATACTTCGAACGCAAGCATTTAATTTGGCGACGATTATAAAAAAAAGCGGCATGCGAAAAGCCGTATTTATATTTTTTTTAAACGCAATCAATTAATTAGCGGGCTGTTTTCAAAAAATGGCTGCACGTTAAAGGACTTTACCTTTGTAGGTGAGGACGGCGTTTCAGTATCTCCGTTGCAAAGGTGCCATCGATATCTTTGTCCAGGCATGGCACCAAAGAAGGGGACAATCGGAGCAGTACGACCAGCCATGGCGGACAAGAAGAGGACGAGTGGAGCAATACGACCTGGCACGACGCCAAAGACGATGGGAGCACTACGACCGAGCACGGCGGCAACGGAGAGGACGATGGTAGCAAAACGATCAGGCACGGCGCCAGAGGAGTGGACGAGGGGAGAAAAACGACCAGGCACGGAGCAAACAGATAGGAGGATGGGAGCTACACGACCAGGCACGTTACCAATGGAGTGGACGATGGGAGCAAAACGGCCACGCACGGCTCTGAACAAGAAGACAACCACATCCACAGTACCAGGACTAGCGCTTAAGAGGTATATTTTTTGAAACGCCTGAGCAGTTTAGTGAACATTTGGCTTTTCATGTCGTATTTGGACTAGTGTTGTTTACTGTAGACAATAATTTCAATGTCCAATCCTGAATACCACGCTCATGGTGCACTCAGTGCAACATCCACAGTCTCGGGTGGGCGACAACGCCCTGACGAGTTCGTAGATGACATCGAGCAGATGCAAGATGAATTTGCAGATGTGAACACTATCAGTAATTTTGTAAGTATTTGTCCACTATCAATTTCTAGGTCATCGGTTTGCATGTTCTGAAGTTCGTAACTTTGTGCAACCAGACAATGTATGATTTTGTCAATTACATTCAGAGCAACCCAACGAGCAATACAGTACGCATCATCAGCCCGTATTTCATGGTATGTCTGGGCCGCTGTTGTTCTGTTTGCTTTCATGACGTACTCACATTTCTTGGTGGTTAAACCTTGCTATTTCGTGCAACAGATGTATGTTCGGCGAAAGCCATACGGCATAGGATTCGAAGATGCACTACCTTGTTGGAACAACGATGATGAGTGCATAGACATTTCGAAATTTGGAAAGGTAAGTGAACAAACCTCTTATCCAAGGTTTATTCGTAACATTCCCATCACGATAAGTCTCTGAAACAAAAAATGATTTTATCGATTCACAGATTTTACTTCCTACACTCTGGCAACATCCAGACCATTGGGTCCTATACGAGATGAATTTTCAGCTAAAACAACTATGGTGCTACAACTCATTAGACTGCCACAGTGGCGTAGAACGCGATGCTATGCATTTGGTAAGCTTGTACCCAAAGGTGAAGTAGCTATTCGAGGTGGACCGGACAGTAATATATTATCCCTTTTTCACAGGCGGGATTCCTTAACGGGCAAATGGGTGTCGACATTGGTGAGTGGATGTTGCTCTGCGCTGACGATGCTCCGTTACAAAGTAATGAAGTCGATTGTGGCATATTCGTAATGAAGCATATTGAAACAATATACAATGGAAAACAACCTTGTTTCCACGCTGTATGAGCTTCGTATCCGATGTTATTGGGTATTCCTGTTATATATTGGTTTCACATTACCTGTTTTGTTACAGGAACATATGCCGGTAATACGCGACGAAATATGCGGAAAATTGATTGAGTTTAAAATGAACGGCAGACAGAATAGTATAAAGTGAAACCTATCGATTGCTCTTTCTGTACAACCTAACGAGCCCCTCCATCACCGTTCTCGCCGTCCTCCTCGACAACAACCCAGTCGGTGCAGTCGCGCTGAGGGTGGCCAGCAGGAGCTCCGCCAAGTCCTCTTTCTCTCCCTAGCGAGGTCTAAGCAGATTTGTCGTTCCGGTGACAAGTGTTCATCTCGTTCCGTTGACGAATGTTCTATGAAAAGTAAATTGTATTCAGAAATAGTTTTGTGTTCTATACGCATAACCAATGTTGGATAGTGCTAATATTTATTTAGACGCTATCATGAATATTCCTCTAATATGTTTTTGTGTTAAATAATCAATAGATAAGGAAAGGATTTGTTGCCATCGCTGGATACTTCGTGCTTTGATTCGGAGAGCGATCTGTGGCATCGCAGCATAGTGATTTGTGGGTATTGTTCGAATGTCAAATCACACGTGGAAAACGTATTTTTGAATATTTAAAACTTAATGAGCGGCATGGAAAGACATATTTTTGCTAATATTTATTTAGACGCTATCATGAATATTCCTCTAATATGTTTTTGTGTTAAATAATCAATAGATAAGGAAAGGATTTGTTGCCATCGCTGGATACTTCGTGCTTTGATTCAGAGAGCGATCTGTGGCATCGCAGCATAGTGATTTGTGGGTATTCTTTGAATGTCAAATCACACGTGGAAAACGTATTTTTGAATATTTAAAACTTAATGAGCGGCATGGAAAGACGTATTTTTGCTAATATTTATTTAGACGCTATCATGAATATTCTTCTAATATGTTTTTGTGTTAAATAATCAATAGATAAGGAAATGATTTGTTGCCATCGCTGGATACTTCGTGCTTTGATTCAGAGAGCGATCTGTGGCATCGCAGCATAGTGATTTGTGGGTATTGTTCGAATGTCAAATCACACGTGAAAAACATATTTTTGAATATTTAAAACTTAATGAGCGGCATGGAAAGACGTATTTTTGCTAATATTTATTTAGACGCTATCATGAATATTCCTCTAATATGTTTTTGTGTTAAATAATCAATAGATAAGGAAATGATTTGTTGCCATCGCTGGATACTTCGTGCTTTGATTCGGAGAGCGATCTGTGGCATCGCAGCATAGTGATTTGTGGGTATTGTTCGAATGTCAAATCACACGTGGAAAACGTATTTTTGAATATTTAAAACTTAATGAGCGGCATGGAAAGACGTATTTTTGCTAATATTTATTTAGACGCTATCATGAATATTCCTCTAATATGTTTTTGTGTTAAATAATCAATAGATAAGGAAAGGATTTGTTGCCATTGCTGGATACTTCGTGCTTTGATTCGGAGAGCGATCTGTGGCATCGCAGCATAGTGATTTGTGGGTATTGTTCGAATGTCAAATCACACGTGGAAAACGTATTTTTGAATATTTAAAACTTAATGAGCAGCATGGAAAGACGTATTTTTGAATACTTCGAACGCAAGCATTTAATTTGGAGGCGGTTATTAAAAAAAGGCGGCATGCGAAAAGCCGTATTTATATTTTTTTTAAACGCAATCAATTAATTAGCTTCGTGCTTTGAGTCGGAGAGCGATCTGTGGCATCGCAGCATAGTGATTTGTGGGTATTGTTCGAATGTCTAATCACACGTGGAAAACGTATTTTTGAATATTTAAAACTTATTTTTTTTAAACGCGATCAATTAATTAGCGGGTTGTTTTCAAAAAATGGCTGCACGTTAAAGGACTTTACCTTTGTAGGTGAGGACGACGTTTCAGTATCTCCGTTGCAAAGGTGCCATCGATATCTCCGTCCAGGCATGGCGCCGAAGAAGGAGACAATCGGAGCAGTACGACCAGCCATGGCGGACAAGAAGAGGACTAGTGGAGCAATACGACCCGACACGACGCCAAAGACGATGGGAGCACTACAACCGGGCACGGCGGCAACAAAGAGGACGATGGTAGCAAAACGACCAGGCACGGCGCCAGAGGAGTGGACGAGGGGAGAAAAACGACCAGGCACGGAGCAAACAGATAGGAGGATGGGAGCTAAACGACCAGGCACGTTGCCAATGGAGTAGACGATGGCAGCAAAACGCGACGAAATATGCAGAATATATGCCGGTAATACGCCGACGAAATATGCGGAAAATTGATTGAGTTTAAAACGAACGGCAGACAGAATATTATAAAGTGAAACCTATCGATTGCGCTTTCTGTACAACCTAACGAGCCCCTCCATCACTGTTCTCGCCGTCCTCCTCGACAGTAACCCAATAGGTGCAGTCGCGCTGAGGGTGGCCAGCAGGAGCTCCGCCAAGTCCTCTTCCTCTCCCTAGCGAGGTCTAAGCGGATTTGTCGTTCCGGTGACGGGTGTTCATCTCGTTCCGTTGACGGGTGTTCTATGAAAAGTAAATTGTATTCAGAAATAGTTTTGTGTTGTATACGCATAACCAATGCTGGTAAAGTTGTTCTTAAGCAATGAAGAATACTGTACGGCGAAAGATATTTCTAAATATCGCATTACGTGAACTTATCAATAAGAAAGGTTTGTTCTTAGAAATCGCTGTATTGATGAACCGACGGTAATGTACACCTAAGGCGATTTCTTTAGACGTACTT
The DNA here is from genome assembly GCF_984573655.1 of Nuphar pumila. Taxonomy (NCBI): domain Eukaryota; kingdom Viridiplantae; phylum Streptophyta; class Magnoliopsida; order Nymphaeales; family Nymphaeaceae; genus Nuphar; species Nuphar pumila. Next base: position 65,779,168 of record NC_143261.1, on the reverse strand, counting down.
ATGGATTTATTTGAGACCCAAAGATTCGGTCCAATCGCATTGACTACCATTCAGAATAGCCCTCTGGCATGACATTGTTTTCATTAATGCGGAGTGCTTTTTTATTTAAGATTTGCTTTTGGTTTAATGAAACTGACGTATATACTCGAAAACTGACGGAGGGTGATAGGACGTTTCATTAATATTTGAATGACACAACACACAGTTCCACTTTGCTTCGCGAATAAGGAACCGACATAATCGACAATTCCTGCATACACGACTTATTCTTGAATCGAGTGCATAGGCGGCTTCGACGCAGTTGTCGTATCCGTCTATACCTTTTTCATAGGTCTGTAAGATCATAATTGAAGAAACCGTCGTTTAAAATTCAAGCAATTTTCAAATGCTGGCACAGGTTTTCATGGTCGTAGCAGTGTAGTTTGCCGTTAGACCACCAAGCGTATCGCTTTGTACTATTCGTAAAATACGAACGCGACATTAAAGCGATGTTTAAGCATACAACATTTCATAGCGATGTTGAATATTATCATTTCGAACATTAGAAGTCTTTGTTCATTGCACACATCGCAGTCTCACCCTGCGACTGTCAATCACGCGGGTTGAGCGCACATCTTTTATCAATTACAAGCCTTTTAGATCCTCGCCTCCGTCAGTTTCTCCTCCGAAATTAGAAAGGACGTCAACTTTTTGTAGAGTTCTTTGCGGAATCCGGGTATATCAACCTGCAAAAATAGATTGTAAACTAGAAGCAATAGACATGCCCTTAATTGCCAATAACAGAGGCCAAGGAATGACATACAACGTCGAAACAGGGTTATGCACCATTGTATATCGCTTCAATGTACTTCATTACAAATACGCCGCAATCAACGCCATTATCTTGTAAAGGAGCATGGTATGCCGTGCGATAGATCCACTCGCTGACATTGACTCACAAAATGGCTATGAGGAAACCGATCTGAGAATAATGCGACCGAAAGTAAATTCATGACCCCAGTACACTACACGATACTCATATAGATGGAATCTTACGAGATGAGAAATGTCTAGCTGTAAACCACTGTCAACTTCCAACGAATTGTAACACCATAGTTGTTTTTCGCGTAAATCCATCACGTATAAGACCCAATGTTTTTCAGACTGCCAGAGTGTAGGAATCAGTATTTGCAAATAGATCGAAAAAATGTTGTTACCACTGTCACGCTGTAATATTGCACTGTAGGTTTGTTTGCTTACCTTTTCACTTGTCATAAGGTCTCTGCAATGATTACCATTAACCCAATAAGGTTTGCCGTCTTGAAATCCACTGGAGTATGGCAAACGACGTAATATAGTCTGCAAACCGAAAGAAACATTGCTAACACCAACGTTAACATACGAATCAATTGGACTAAATCAATAATGAAAAGCAACATAAAATACAACCGATATACCATGAAATATGGGCTGACGACGCTCACAGGCTGGCTTGGTGCGTTGCTTTTAATATAATTTACGAAATCGGATATAGTCTGTTTGCAGCAAATATGGTGTTGTATTGATCATACGTACACATGGCTTACGTTTATAGACAACTACTACTAGTTTCATACTAACAAAATTACTGATCATGTTGCATTGTGCGAATTCACTGCGCATTCGGTTGATGTCCTCCAGGAGTGATTGACTAAGTTTTCGCCCAACTTCGTCGGTGGATGTTCGACTAAAATGAATGCGGACATTGCAACGACCGATATTTAAATTACATTATATAGTACACAAAAACAAATCGCAAAAAACGCATGAAAGAGGTGGATTTTGCTGAACATGTAGACTATGTGTAGACAATATACCCATGATTCGCCATTGTTGGTCGTGTAGCTGTCTTCGTCTGCCTCACCGACTATAATTTTCTATGTTCGAGGGCGGATCTCCAGGTTTATGAAGGAACCGTCGGTTTGGTTGTTGCTGGTTCACGAAGTAGAAGACAAACACACCTTCCAGTGCTTGTGTGACTATTTATGACCTAAAAGATGTACTGCTCAACCAACATGATCAATGAATACTGTACGACAACTCAAACATTTATGGGTATCCGTTGGAAAATACACATTGAGTAGCCTTTTATTTATAATATATGGATACAACTTTTCACAAGATAACAATAATGATTTCAAAAGGCAAGTGGAGGTGTCGGGAACGCGAAAGATTTGCTGGAGAAGAAGTTGACTGGAGGTGTATGGCGATTTGTGGTTATCGTTGAATAGCGATCTGTGGCATCGCAGCACAGTGATTGACAGTCCTACGCTGCGATGCCATACATCGCAGCACACTTGAACAATCCTTCGCATCACGCTAAGATTGACAGTCCAACAATAATCAACAACGTTCTACGCTGCGATGCCACATATCACTATTCAACGATAACCATAAATCGCCATACAGTGATGTCATCATTCGCCTTCCTGAAGAAGCAAAAACCCGCTATCTATCGATTTGAACAAATTCAACCACGAACCGCAAGTCGTCAATGACAAACGACTATAAACTCTCAAAAAATCCGGCATTATGGAGATCAGGTCATGCAAAGAGACATGACAACTAAGTTAATAGCCCACACGAGATTCCTGTGTCCCAAACCTATCTGTCGACTGCATCATAGCCTGTCATGAAAGAGAAAAATATTAGACACTGAATTATGTTTCACAAGAAATGCGTACCTCCTCGTAACATCGATTACATACCAAAAGCCTTGTAAAACTATAGCGATCATTGCCGGAAATCTGGTCGGGAGGAATGTAGGTTTGAACGTTTGCCGGTACTTATGCAGGGTATTGCTGCATGATGGACATTACACAAGTTAGCTATTTCACAAGCTTCACGCAATGGGAAGCAATATAATGTTTTACATACCTGTTCATTCGAAGGGCTTTGTTGTTTTTTATTACAGGTTGGTTGTTTCTTAGTCCTTTTCTTGCCAACCAATTCTAGTGCACCCTTTGCCCTCCGACGACTGCGATCAGAGGCAGGTTTTCTTTTGATACCCTGCGCTTCATGAATATGTCCATCATAATCAACAACGTTCACTACTGACTTGTTGAAGATAATGTTTACGCTTCGGCGCAACTTCTCGGGAGTGTCAAGCGAGACATGATTTTGACCTACGTTGTTTGATCCCATTATCTTCAGCTGGTATTCATTCGCTGCAACAGACTTAATGTGAATTAACTCCACGTTTTCAAGTAACTCCGTTGCAGCTTTTCTCGCACATGCATAGCCTTCTTCGCTTCTCGATGCGAAATCAGCAACATGCATGAATGACCTACACAGTTGTTGGTAACGGGAGGCTATGTGGCACTTCTCGTCAACACCAGATTTACTCGCATTGTCCATAACGAGCATTTCAATCTTCGCGCGTCTCGTCCATCTTCGCATTACGTAAGACTCAGGTATTTCTTGTATCTTCTCTTGATTGAGTGCCTTTAATGCATGACAACATAGGATACCTTTGAATTCATACATTTTGCACAAACATTCTACCCTTCCATTGTCGACATTGTACGTGACATGCGCTTCTTGCCTTTCCTGATGCTTTTCGCCCTGACAAAAAATATGGTATTTGTGCATATTCTCGGTTTGCACCAGTTCTTCTATTTTGCAATTCATGACATGCAACACCTCTTTCTTGATCCATTCAAATACAATTAGTGTATATAGAGCTGCAGGTCGCATCAATATTTTCATGCCAAAAGTTAGAGGTCGTGTATTGAAGCATTTCACGTCTTGTTCAAGCTCATTCTGTCTTAGACCGTCTACAATTAATTCATATTGTTCCATGAAACGAAACATTGTTAAACATGAATACAAGGTTTTCTTCAGCGTGGCATGCATAGATTCGGCTCTTTGTGTGCTTATCATACCTGCACAAAAGTATTGTCTTCCATATGCCAATGCCCACTTCTCTTTTTCTGTATATAAATTTTGTAACCACAGACAGTCAGCAAGGTCGTATGTCTTAATCATTTTGTCCCAATCTGACTTAAAGGTGACCTCGTCTACGCTATGAAGTACACACCTTGTAAAATGTTTGTCAAACCCTATATTCTGATTAAATATGTGTCCTATGTTCTTTGCTGCATTTTGAAAGATATGCCACAAACACAGACGATGATGTGCATCTGGCCACACATGAAGCACTGCAGCCGCAATTGCGTGATCACCATCTGTAAGTACAGTTTCAGGATGCTTCCCGTTCATTGCCTGTGTAAATACTCTGAACAACCACTCAAAGGTTTCCTTGGTCTGGTCATACACAAAAGCACCGCCTAATATACAACTCTGTGCATGATGGTTCACTCCCACAAACTGCGCAAATGACCACTGTTCAGTGTTAATCTTTACTGTAGTATCAAACACAAGCACATCATTGAAGCATTCATAATCTAATCTAGACCTTGAATGTGACCAAAATATATTCACTGCATATCCATCTGCGTCCACTTGCATTGCACTAAAGAAACCATGTTCATTACTTGATTTATTCTGTAAGTAACGAACCAAACAACATATTTCTCCGTTTTTCATGTTATCTGTCCTCTTCCTGCTCAAGTGGTTTCTAAGATCCAAAGGTGTGAATGACACATTTTCGCGACCACCATCAATGCGGGTAAACAAATTGTATGTCTTCCTTGGTGCAATGCCGGCGCTATCGGCTATTTCAGCCATTGCAGCATGAGCTACAGTTACTTTACGATGTGACCTTAGCATAGGAGTCATAAATGATGCACATAAATCATGATTATGATCACTGATTAAAGTACGCACGACAAATTTTCCATTCGGATGTCTTCTCAAAACCAATCTCGCCTGACATCCACATCTTGATTCTGGCGTGCTCCTAGTTGGATTTCCCATTGATTTCTTCCAACCTTGCTTGGAACAGACATATGTCTTTCTAACCAAGACACCCTGTGCATTTTTTGACCAAGAAAACCTTCTCACACTGAAGCTAACTTTTAAGGCATAATCATTGTAAAATTTATATGCATCTTCTTCGTTATTAAAAAGCATTCCTTCTACAGGAACATAGTCAAGTGCAATTCCATGTACATTCCCAGTTCCTACGGTTTTATTAAGTGTACTGACATCAAAATCAGGATCATTATTGAATTGCATTTCTTCTCCTGGAACATTGAAGTCAGGTGTACTCCGTGTACATTCCCGGTGCATACACTTTTATTATGTGCGCTGTCATGGTAGTCTACCTCATCATTGAATTGCATTTCTTCCACTGGAACATTCAAGTCAATAGTGGGTCTAATGCCTGCACCCTTCTTTTCATGTGCATCGTCAGTGCAGATGTTCAATTCTTCAGTTGGGTCATAAGTATAGATATTCAATTCTCCAGATCTTTCTATTGATTGAGCTACATCGTCTTTATTACAACCTGATGATAAGCTCAATAATGTTTTAAGCAATATATCAATTTGTGTTTGCAGTAACATGGCAAACAAGTCGATATTATCTCACAAAAACGAGAGTCTGTTACTAATACAGCGGTTTGAGATACAATGCATATGATGAGTGAATATAGGATACCTGATGGGGTAGAGGCCCTTCCTAGCATCTGCAAACAAGCATTCCTGTCAACAGGTCCCAGCGTCTTACAAATATCGATAAGTTTCCAACCTTCGTAAGAACAAGATCTACCTGCAATAACCAAACAAAGCCTTAATGACACACAAGACGACATGCCTTCTTCATCGATAGCATGATGCTGGGAAGCTACTCACGTCGCCTTGATGGAACTGGTTGGAATGTTTGTGCATCATTGCTTTCTTCCTTAATGCCTAACAACAACGACAAATAAAAGAAGACAGTGGAATGTTTTGTAAGCAATATATCAATTTCCGTTAGCAAGCGGCATAGGTTTACTACGATTTAATCAAGATGCATATAAGAACAGATACCACTAGGGTTACACAAGTCAAAGCAACGATTTAATGAATGAAAGTATCAAAGCAAGTGCGGTTTGATGTTTGCTTATGCTGAGCATCGACGTGTCGCTTACCATGCCAATAAAATAAACATGTCGTACATGTGTGTTGACGATAACGCTCTCATAATATCCACGAGGCTCTAAAGCGAGTTCAATAGAAGTCGCTGAGAGAGCAACGATATGCATGCAAAAATCGCCCCGCCATGCGTGTCAAGATGTGTTTCTGCACCCAAACGTTTTCAAAGCTTGTGTACAAATATCTTACAAATACATATTACAAAACATATAATATCTTACAAAACGATATGTATAGCGATTTGTCAGATATTGAAAATCGATATGGTAGTTCAGTATTTATAACTTATAACTCGACGATACAAAAACATACTATCTAAAAGGTCGATAAATATATCGCACAATAAATAACAAATCGATAAGGAAGAACTTGAACATAATAGCAAACAAATCGATATTAACTAACAAAAATGTATCTCACAAAAACGAGAGTCTGTTACTAATACAACGGTTTGAGATACAATGCATATGATGAGTGACTGTAGGATACCTGATGGGGTAGAGGCCCTTCCTAGCATCTGCAAACAAGTGTTCTTGTCAACAGGTCCCAGCGTCTTACAAATATCGATAAGTTTCCAACCTTCGTAATAACAAGATCTACCTGCAATAACCAAACAATGCCTTAATGGCACACAAGACGACATGCCTTCTTCATCGATAGCATGATGAGATGAAAAGCTACTCACGGTGCCTTAATGGCACTGGTTGGAATGTTTGTGAATCATTGCTTTCTTCCATGATGCCTAACGACAGCAGAAATAAAGAGAAGACAATGGAATGTTTTGTAACACAAGGCAGGCACGAGAAGGCGACAGTGTGTTGTACAACAGGATAAAAAACAAGGCCGAAAGCTCGACTGGAGACGAAGGCAAAGTTTGCGTTGATAATGGGAGCACTGTTACAGCAGATGGCGCAGGCGAACGTCTCCACTTTAAATGGTTAACATCAAACTTTCTGGAAGGAGGACTTTTTTGTCCTTTTCCCCACCCGTCATTTCACAACTTTTGAATGGAGGATATTTTTGTCATTTCCTCGAACCGTCATTTCAGGGCAAGAAAAGCAAGTAAGGGTGATTAAGTCTTTGCAACAGCACCAGAGTCCGATGCAAAGTTATGTCAACATACACGGGAATATGAGCCCCATGTGCATGAATACGTGGCGCTCATTCGATCCCCCGAACACGGACGTGGGATTCAGTGAATCATCGGGGGCGAACATACACAACCCTCCCCAGAGATAGTCATCATTCTCCCTATCGTGGTTAAAGAATGTTAAATGGAAATTTAGCTGCCACCATAATCTCAATTAATATATATTCAGATTTTGTTTTTTTTTTCTCAACAAGCTTAAAAATCTAAAAACATGTAAAAGGAATAAAGAGTGAAAATGTGCAAAAAACCATTCAAAGTATTCTGAATATTTTGTCATTGGGAAGGTCTCTCTCTCTATATATATATATCGATGTTTACCATATACATTTGCATTAAAAGGTAATTTTGTGATATTCTCAAAATATGTTAAATTTGTAAGTGTTTTTAAGCTATACAAAAATGACTCATTTTTTGATTTTTTTTTTTGGTATTGATATTTGTCAACATGTTCCCACCGAAACTAAAGCTTGTTATTTTAGAAACAAATTTGATCTAAGGATTTTTTAGGTCATGAACCCTAAAACCTAAGATACGTATAACATGGTTGATGTGTTGGAATAAACCACCGCAAGTGGTGGTGGTTACCCACGATGCGGATAACATCCCCACGAAAGATGCTACTTTTGATAAACTCGCACAGAATCAGGGGGAACGGTTACGCAAACTGTTCCCACTCTATGCCTATAAAAATGGGTATCATGAGCGACCCATATGCAGAAGAAATATAGTGAAAAACAGAAAGGAAGAAGATGTTGGTAATCTTACCTTTCATCCGGTGAGGGAACAATGATCCTGCCCACCGACTGCATCCAGTGGTCTGCGCTCGTGGAGGGCAACAGTCCGGCTAAGGACTGAAGTTCCCCCTGCTCCAGCCACCACCACCATCACCATCGGATCCGGTTCTTCGATGAACGCCTCAGGTATGCTCTCCAGCGCTTTCATGTTGTTTTCTGTTTGTGCACAGGCTGAACCCAACAATGGGTTATGGGCCCAAGCATGTCGCTGTGCATATGCCCGTTAGTCTGGGATTTTTTCCCGGCGAGATCGCCGCCAGTAGGTTTTCCCTTTCTTACCCTTTTCTCGACCTTAAAAGGGTCTATTTTTTTTTAAGGGCAGAAAGGGGCAAATGCGTCCATAGGACCATGCCAGCGATCTGTTTCCATTTTCAGGTGATGCCGGTAGTGGAACCGGCTATTTCCCGAAAATGCCCTCCCAAAAAATATTTCATTTACCTCCATTTTGGGCATCAATCAGGAACGACAACAACCAACTGTTCTTCTCTTTCCTTTTTCCTTGAAGGGCACTGCAGAGATGTCGGCATTGTCACCGGCGACTGTCGAGTCACCAAACCTCTACAGTATGCCAAGCTGCCTATGATGTCACCCCTCACACCATCGTAGGCGCTGGTTGTTAGGATGCTGATGGAGAAATGGATGCCGCTTTCTTGCCGATGGGGTCGCCGACGACCATTAGGTTGTCAGACTATTAGAGACGGCAGCGACGCTCTCTGAGGAAGGGAGAGAGAGAGGAAGACAAAAGACTAAGAAATAGGGTTTCTGAAACCCTATTTCATAAATCGAGGTTTCTTATTGATTCAGGTCGGGTCCATTTTTGGATCCGGAGTCACCCCACCCGAACTGATCCATAAAACTCATCTGAATCAGATCCAGGATTTGGGTGGGGGACCCAGTTCTGTTAGGATCCATGACCCGTAGGGATTTAGGTCTGGATCGGGTCCATAAGTGGATTTGATCCATATTACCCAACCCGATCCATAAAAGTCTTTTTGTATCAGATCCGGTTCTCAGGTAATGAATCCAAATCCATATGACCCCGACTCGTTATGATGTAGGATTCGGATAAGGTTTTATGAAACTTGATCTGGGTTCTGGATCCATACCCGATCCATTATATCCTTCTGGATCAGGTTACAGTTCAGATCCGAATCAGTCGACCCGTACCAACCCATAACGTCTATTTGGGTTGGACCTAGATAGGGGCTATGGGTCTCAGAACCGGAATCTGAATACCTCTGAGTCTCTGGATTGGATCTGGGTAATCTGGATCCGGTTCTATCTGTGATAGATCCAGAATCCAGTTAAAACCAGATTATATGGTTCTGGATCTGACATGACAGAACCAAATCCACTGCACTGTAATAATGCCTGAACCATTTCAGCCAGTTCAGATTAATCTTGAACCAATTCAGGTCTCTCTGAAACCGGTTCTCAGTCATCTGAGACCAGATTAGTGCTACAAGGATCGATTCCGACTGTTGCAGACCCAATACAATGTGTTTTAAAACCGATTCAGGGGTTTTATCACCGGTTCGTGAGGTTTTAGAACCGGTTCGAGGGTCATTTGCCCGGTTCATCCAGTTTTGGCACCGGTCCGTGGATCTTTTGACCAATTTATTCAATTTTGAGACCGGTTTGGGGGTCCTTTTAATCGGTTCTTTGAATTTTGAGACCAATTTAAGGGATTATGTCACCAGTTTAGGGGTTTTATAGTCGATTCATAAAGATTGAGAACTGATTCATTAAAATGTTGACCGATTCAAGCTTTCATTTCATTGGTTTATCAATTTTTTGATATAGATATTGATTTTTTCTTCAGTCTATAGGCATAAGCATTAAGTTACAACATATTTAAAGTGTTATTTCATTATTTTATGAATATACAATATTGGCATTAAGGATAGTTAGATGTTTTAGTGTATTCACGTCACCAAAGCGACTGAATACACGTATGTTGTCAAATTTTTTTTAGTACTATCATACAATTTTAGCTAATATAAACATTGTACTTAGATTCATGAAATGATAAATGACCCAAAGAAAGTTTTATCGTGTTTGAAATTTGAGTAGGGTAAAATAAGGTAAATGTATCGAGATACATTACACATGTGTATCCAAAGGTACCTTTTGTTGATGGGCTAACTTCACAAGAACCTTAGTTTTACCAAATATGGTCGGTAGACGAAGTGATTTCGCGTGTTGGAGCTCTTACCAAAGTAAGGCTTCAATGACCCCCTACACTCGCCTGAAAATAAGCATATTAAGGGATTTTATTTATTTGCTTTTTCCATTAAGTCTTGTCTTGTACGAATGCCTTTTGATACATGTCTTTTATCGTGCAGTTTCTAGTCCTGTGATTTTAGATGGCTCTAGATGTATTCCCTTTCTAGATGGATCAAACTTTAGTGATTGGAAAGAGACTGTTCTCTTTACATTAGGGTATATAGATTTAGATCTATCCCTAAGGATAGATGAACTCGTTGCCCTAATTAATCAAAGCACTGTTGATCAAAAGAGTGCTTTTGAGACGTGGGAGCGCTCAAATAGGCTTAGCCTGGTGCTTCTGCAATCTAAGGTGGCTAAGAATATTTGAAGTGCCATCCCACAATGCAAGACAATGAGAGAATTCCTGAGTGCTATTGAAGTACAATTTATAAGTTCAAACAATGCCAGAGCCAGTACCCTGATGTCAAAGCTCATTTCTATGAAATATACTGAAAGGGGGAAACATTTACCAACACATTTTGGATGTGAGAAACATAGCGTCTTAGCTGAATGACATAAAGCTGACCATTTCTGATTCTTTCTTAGTGTATTTAGTTCTAGCATCCTTACCCTTGGAGTACAGACCTTTCAAAATCTCTTACAACACACATAATGATGAATGAACATTTAATGAACTTATGTCTAAGTGTGTTAAAGAAGAAAAAAGATTGAAAGGAGAGAAGATGCAGAGTACACATATGACTTCTCATACACCCAAGATAGGTCTGAAGAAGAATGCATTCAAGAGAAATGCTAGGAAGAAGCCAGCAGAGGATAAGACATCCCAAGACAGACAATCTGACTCTGCCCCCATAAAGTGCTTCTTTTGCAAGAAGTTGCATAAAGTACAGAAAGTGGTTGGAAAAGAAAGGTAATTTGTTATTTATTTCTCATGAATGTAATTTATTACAATTTTCTGAAAATAGATGGTGAATTGATTCTAGTGCTACTGTTCATATTTTCAACTGTCTACAACTGTTCCTGAGCAGAAGGGAACCAACAATGCATGAGAAGAGCATTTGTTTAGGAAACAAGATGCGTTCACATGTGAAGGGTGTTGGGACCTGCATGATTACTTTAGATACAAACATAGTTTTGGATCTTCATAATGTCTTTTATGTTTTATCATATAGTAGAAACTTAATTTCAATTTCAAGGTTGGATAAATTTAGATATTATTTTAAATTTAAAAACTTTAAGTCATTCATATACAGAAATTCAACTGAAATTGATTCTGCATCAGTTTATGATGGTTTATACAAATTAAATGTGAAGATTCAAACTCAGAAGTTTTTAACTTCTGAATACACATTGGTTGAAAATAAACATAACATGATTAATGATAAATCCTACATGCTTTGGCATCGAAGGTTGTGTCATATCTCTGAAAAGAGAATAAAGAGACTCGTAAATGAAAGAATCTTGAAATCTCAAGATTTTAATGATAATGACCTATCTGTTGATTTCATAAAAGGCTAAGCATACAAACACATATAAAGAGGGTGACAAACGCAGTAGTAAGATATTTGAGATAGTCTATACGGATGTATGTGGACCTTTTTTCCTCTATTACACAAGCGAAAAATATTTTGTCACTTTTATTGATGACTATCACGGTATATGTATCTCTACTTAATCTTTGAAAATCTGATGTTTTTCAGATGTTCAAGGAATTTAAGAAAGAAGTAGAGAAACAAACCGATAAAGTTATTAAAATAGTCAGGTCTAATAGAGGTGGCGAATATTATGGTAAGTTTATTGAGATGGGGCAAAGAAAATGACATTAGCGCGAATTCTCAAAGAGGAAGGCATTGTGCCTTAGTATACCATGCCTGGTAGTGCCTACCAGAATGGTGTAGCTGAAAAGAGAAATCGTACGCTTAAAGAAATGGTTAAGGCCATGTTGAATAATTCAACACTTCCCATGAAGTTGTGGGGTGAAGCCATAAGGACTGCTGTGCATATCTTGAATAAGGTTTCTACAAAATTTGTGCCTAAAACTTCCTACCAATTGTGAATAGGTAGAAAACCATCATTGTCTTATATGCACATATGGGTATGTCCAGCAGAGGCTAAGTTATATAACTCTCATATTAAAGCCTTTGATCAAGAAACAACCAGTGAATATTTTATTGGTTATTCAGAGAGATCAAAAGGATACAAGTTTTATTGCCCATCTCATTCACCACAGATTGTTGAAATAGATAAGGCAACATTTCTAGAAGATGGTTCAGTAGAATTCAGTGCAATTTAAAACCTTGGTTTTGAGAAAATACATGATCCGATTTCATCACATGTTAAGAAAAACACTGAAACATACTACATTATTATTCCTAATGATGATGTGGTTGATCACCCGATTGTTGATGCACAAATCCAAAGTTAACTTATTATGAATAATACAAAAGAGCATGAACAAGATGATCAAGTTCAATATGAGCTTGAAGAATGACCTGTTTGGAGATCCATAAGAATTAAGAGATTTGTCATACATCCTGATTATGTGGTGTACCTTCAGAAGCCTGGTGATTTCATAGATATAGATGATGACCCGTTAACTTTCATGAAAGCTGTTGAACGCAAACAATCTTTGCACTAGATAAAAGCCATGAAAGAAGAGTTGAACTCTATGGCTAAGAATCAAGTGTGAGATCTTGTTGAGTTACCTAAGGGAGTAAAACTTGTAGGGTGTAAATGGGTCTTTAAGACCAAAAATGACTCCAAAGATAACATAGAGAGACATAAGGCAAGATTGGTTGCTAAAGGATTCACCTAGATGGAAGACATTGACTATAATGAAACATTTTCTTCTGTCTCAACTAAAGAGTCAATGAGAATAATTTTGGCCCTCGTAGCTCATTATGACTTGAAGCTACATCAGATGGATGTGAAAACAACATTCCTCAATGGGGATCTGAATGAAGAGGTATACATGGAACAACCTTTTGGTTTATCTGAAGATGATCATTTGATTTGCAAGCTTAACAAATCAATATATGAACTTAAACAGGCCTCCCGACAGTGGTATATTAAATTTTTCCAAGTCATTGTGACTTTCGGGTTTACAAAAAATATTATTGATCAATGTATATACCTTAAGGAAAGTGAGAGTAAGTTCATTATATTGATGTTGTATGTGGATGCCATTTTGCTTGCAACCAACGATATAAAGTTGCTTTGAGATACATAATAGTTTCTTGTATCATATTTTGATATGAAAGATATGGGTGAGGCTGCTTATGTACTTGGCATTGAGATCCGTTGAGACAGAGCAAATGATTTTCTAGACCTCTCCCAAAGATCCTACATAAATAAGGTGTCAAAGAAATATTGGATGGAGAATTGTTCTCCTAGTTCAACACCCATATCAAAAGATAACAAGCTATGCCTAAAGGATTGTCCATAGGACGATATTGATAAAGCACAGATGAGTGCTTATCCATATGCATCAGTTGTTGACAGCTTGCAATACGTGCAAACTTGTTCTCGTCCATATATCTCTTTCATAGTAGGAGTGCTTGGTATATTTCAGTCTAACCCAAGCATACCCCATTGGAAGGCTGCCAAGAAAGTCTTGTTGTATTTGCAAGGGACAAAAGACTATATATTGACGTATCATAAAGTTGATCACCTTAAGGTCATTGACTACTCATATGCGGACTTAGGAGGATGCCTTGATAGTAGAAAGTCTACTACTGAGTATATTTTTTTACTTGCTGGGGGCACGATCTCTTAGAGGAGTGGAAAGCAGACGACCATTGCTGCTCACACCATGGAGGCAGAATTCATAGCATTGTACGAGACTACCTACAGGCCATATGGTTGAAGAACTTCATATCACAGTTAAAGGTGGTCGATTCCATTGAGAAGCCACTGAAGGTCTACTATGATAATGAAGCTGCAGTGTCCTTTAAGAACAACAATAAAAGTACTACATCATGCAATCATATGGAATTAAGTACTTTGTTGTTAAAGAAAGGACAATGAATTATCTAGTGCATATTGTTAATATTGGTACCAAAGAGATGATTGCTGATCCTCTTACTAAAGGGATAACACCAGGATTATATTCTGAACATGTATTGAGGATGGGCTTGTTAAACTCTTTTTGACATATGCATATGAATAAAGTGATCACATTCAGTTCGTTGATTTTCATTATTACTTGTTTGTTGTTAATCTCATAAGGATTATAGATTCAACTAAGGATCTATAGAATAGATTCTAAAGGCCAATCTATTCATCAAGTCATTCCCATAAAGTTTTCTGGTTAAGGGTTTATCGTCGGAACAAGTGGGAGAATATTGGGATAAACCACCGCAAGTGGTGGTGGTTACCCACGATGTGGATAACATCCCCACGGAAGATGCTGCTTTCGATAAACTCGCACAGAATCAGGGGGAACAATTACGCAAACCGTTCCCACTCTGTGCCTATAAAAAAGGGTATCATGAGCGACCTCATATGCAGAAGAAATACAGTGGAAAATAGAAAGGAAGAAGAGGTTGGTAATCTTACCTTTCGTCTGGTATTTTTCCATTCGGTGAGGGAACGATGATCCTGCCCACTGATTGCATCCAGTGGCCTGCGCTCATGGAGGGCAGCAGTCTGACTGAGGAGTGAAGTCCCCCCTGCTCCAGCCACCGCCACCATCACCATCAGATCCGGTTCTCTGATGGCCACCTCAGGTATGCTCTCCACCACTTTCCTGTTGTTTTCTGTTTGTGCGCAGGCTGAACCCAACATGATGCACTAAAAGATTATCCAATTTGCTACTCAACCCCAATCTTCATACCCCTTTCTGTTTTGATCAAATCTAACCTTATAGATGTATTCAACATGGTCAATATAATAAGAATCAACCCCGAGATTGTATGGCTTTTTAAATCACAAAAATTTTGCCTTTTGTCATCCATTGATTTCTGAATCGCCAAAAGATCCTGCACGTAATGATTTAAATCACATCTATGGAGCCTGGTTTGATCAAAACAACCTGCTTCAATGAAATCCCAAGGAGGGGTAAGAAGATAGGGATGACATAAGGGATGAGTGAAACCACTTTGGGGAATAAATGATGCACTACAATTCCAAAGTGATTAATGCAAACCGAATTCATCTCTCTCTCTCTACATTGCATGCGATGGAACACATCCATGTTGGTTAATTATGCACAAGGACTAACAGCCAACATCCTGTGAGCAAGCCAAGGGCAAAGGGACGCCTTTTTGGGTGTCCAAAAGGTGCACCCATGGTTTTTTACGGCAAGGGGATGGAACCAATTAAAACATGGTCTAACATGTCACCTCTTGGCGAAATCACCGTTTTGGCTGGATGACCCTAGTGACACTACAGAACTTACATGGACACTGACACGGCAGCTATTATTTTAACTGTTCTAATAATTTCTAGTACTTTTTAGTATTACTTCTAATAAAAAGGATTGAATAAAATATCTAAAAATAGTATTTTATTTATTAAAATTCTGTGTCTTTGCATCTCATTTTCCAAACAAAAAAAATGGAACCCACATCACGTGTCGATTTATCCATGAATCATTGTGACATAGGCTTCTCCCCATCATCAGGAAAGAACTTAGAAACATTAACATCATTACCCTCTTATTCTTGCACAGCCTATATAAGGCTTCAAATTTCAAAATGGTTCTAACTTTCCTTATTGGTAGCCTTAATTAGGAACCCAGATTTTACATGATTTCTTTTTACCAACAGGCTGCCACCCATCTCCAAGCTGTTTATCCGCATTACTCGCTAAAGCGCGCTTACCCTTAGGAAACCATGAAGGCAAGAGTGACAAGTACCACAAATCTTGGAGGACGACTCAAATTCAAGGCATCATCCATATAGGTATCTCCAAATTTTATGGACATAGAATCAATCTGTTCCGAATTCACCGTTACTTAGTCAAGAGCCTAGCGAAATCAAGTCTGACCTGAGAAGATGTTCGCTCATCAACCGCAGCAAGTTTCCCTTGCAGCGCCTCAGCAAGCTAAGATATCATTGCACCACACAGCTGTTGGAATTCAGCGCAGCGCTGGAACTTTGGAATCTCAATGCCGTCCCATTGCTCCATCAACTGAGTTCTGCATTCAAGAGTCCAGGGGCCTCTTCGTAGTATCGAAATCATATCCTCCCGGCTGTCAAATCTCACAAGAAATTCGCTGTTTGTCAAAGACGAGACAACCAGATTCGTGCTCTGCTTCCACATCTTAAACAATTATGAAACGTAGAAGTAGCGCTCCATCGAGCGCGTATCCCATTTACAGACCAGGGAAAACACAAACCTCTTCTTTTTTCGTAGAACTCTTTAGGGAGGTAGAGGGTCATCTTACCATCGACATGGCATGACATAGGCAGAACGTATTTGAAATAATCTCACTGCAGTCCACTATCTACGCCCATGACCACGCAGGAGTAGCAGGTCTCCCAGGGCTCACTACTTGCACCGCAACCCCATTGTTACCCACAGTATTGGGTGTAGATCCTGATTCCACCACATCGACCAGACCCTGATCGGTGCCACATACCTGCACTGACAACTCCTTGATTGACACGTCTTTGGAAGCTCTCTAGGTGTAATGCTCCGCCTTAGCGGAAGGAGATATTTTTTTTGAAACACAATAGAAGACATTTTCAAACAAATTCAAAACTATCCTTAAACTCGAGTGCATCATAGAGTTAGAATTACAGCATAATAATTCGAATAATCCAAAAGGATTTTATTTACTTCATGAATAAAATTTCAGAGTTTGTACACAAACACATAAAAACAAAATAGAATGATACAATCTAGTCTTCGTGTGCCTCGACATCCATCAACACTAGAATCTCAGATACACACATATATCACAATACATCAACATTCATACATATACCTCAACTGTATATGCACGAATCACATCACATCAACATTCGTACATATGCCTCAACTGCATACATGCGTATCATATCACAACAATATTTGATATTTGCAAACACACCAATCACATGGACCTTGTGAATATCTCTATTCACTAGATTTTCTTTGACGATACAAGCCTTATCTATGGTGACACACTAACCAAACTAAGCACTAAGGGTCACACCTGAGCGTAAGCACGAGTATTTATTAGCCCACTAGGACATAGTTCACAAAGAAAACAAGTCATAACAAGAGCCCATCCTCAAAAAATGACTGGATGAAGATATACACCCCAAGCATACATGCACAAACAAACATTCTCATATGTATGCCGTAATCGTATACATATCAATTTACATGATACACATTCAATGCATATGCCTCGATGTCATATGCTCGTACAACACATAATTAAGGTTCACCGTTACTTGCAACCGATTAACAATTGAATACCAATTTTATCTTTTAATGTTTAAGGTACACTCTATAAAACAACACACTTCTAACACCAATTCTATAATTATAGAACCCATTCACCAAATCCAACTCCAATTAGTTTAATAAAATATTCTAATGAATATATGAACCCAAAAAGAATTATTTTTGGGTTCTAAAAGCATCAATAGGTAACTATTTATGCACCTCTTGCATAATTAGGAACCCGATAAGCTTAGGGGAATCATACCCCGAGCCTTCGTAAGGATTTGAGAATAATACCTCGAGAGACACATCCTTATTTTGAGAATTTCTCAAACTCTTCAATCATGACACATACTCTGGTGGTGGATCAAAATTGCGAGGGGAGCACGACAATGAAGGTGACTGCAATGCAGACCACGAGGCACCACACGTAGATTGCAAGGTACTGTGCATGTGTCACAAGGTTGCAGAGATGTGATTGCATTAGCGGTGGCGTGATTGTGGCAGTGACAGTGACGATACAACAACAACAACAACAAATCTACTATTTGACATCAATGAGGCCCACCTAGCCTAGTGGTGGCGATGGTGGTGGTGCACCCATATATATATATATATATATATATATATATATATATATATATATATATATATATATATATATATATATATATATATATATATATATATAGAGAGAGAGAGAGAGAGAGAGAGAGAGAGAGAGAGAGAGAGAGAGAGAGAGAGAGAGAGAGAGAGAGAGAGAGAGAGAGAGACTGCCATGTGGCAACTCTCCATTGGCTGAGAGGTCCTTTTCTTGGTTAAGAACCCTTTTGCACTTCCTCTACTTCACAAATTCCCTCAAAAGTTTTTTTTCTTTTTCATTATACCCTTATTTTCTTTCTTTCCTTCGTAGATGCCCCTCTAGGCTTGGGTCGTTTGGATCTGGATCCAAACCCCACATATGTACCCAATTTGCCTCTGATTGAATGAGTTTTTTGGATTCTCGATTGATCTAAATTCTATACGGATTGATCTTCTAAAGTTTGTATTGCTCTATCTCTGGTTTAAACCAAATATTGGGTCTAGTTCGTTCAAACATGCATCTAACCCAAAATCAACAGGTATGAGTCGCAACCAGATCCAAACTTATGCAATCTTACGTAAAAAAATTGAATTTATATATTTAAAAATCCTCACGCATTATATTCTTACTTCTTAAAAAGAAATTTTGGTGGAGCGAAATTGGTGAGCGAGCTATGCTTCGGGATAGATAGTCAGTCAAAGAGGACTATCCGACCTACAAGATATTACATTCTACCCCATTAGAAAAAAAATTGTCTTCGAAATTTAAGCAAACAACAAAGGATATCGTCTTCCGACTTCCAAGTGCATTCTTCAATCCCATGGTATTGCCATTTCACTTTGATGAGCGAAATCATCTTGTTCCTTAAGATCTTATCTCAACAATTCATACTCTCAATAGGGCTCTCTTTCATTGTTAAATCCTCTCGCTCCTCAATTTTCTCTTGTTGAATCATGTGAGACGGGTCACTAACATACTTCCTTAGCATCAAGACTTGAAATACATCATGAACTAGCACAAAATATGATGGTAAAACTGCTTAATAAGCTGACGCACCGGTCATATCCAACACCCTAAAAGGTCCAACATATCTAGGTTTCAACTTGCCCTTTCTCCCCAAGCAAAAAATACTATGAGAGAGAGATCTTCACAAATATGTGATCTCTCATCGTAAAAACCAGATCTCTACACCTCTTGTCTGCAGAACTCTTCTGTTTGCTCTGAGTTGTTAGCAACTTTTGACAAATCATCTGCACATATTTCGAGCAATGCTAAATAATCTCTGGCGATTTCAGAGCTTCTTCACCAATTTTGCTCCAACAGTTTGGGGATCGACAAGGCCTCCCATACAAAGCCATATATGGGGTCATCTAAATGCTCACATGATAGTTGTTATTATACACTATCTGGACCACTCTAAAACATAGGCGTGAAGCATATCCTCTAAAGTCAAAATAGTCCTTTCTGACTAACCATTTGTCTGAGGATGCAAAACAAAGTTGTTGAGTTTCAGGTTAGATATTTGCCAACCTAATCCTGTTTAGTTGAGTTTGGATAAAAAAATTGAACCTAGTTCAAAAACTAGGTCAAATATGGTTTTGTGTGGTAGAATCCAATCTTATATATACGGATTCAGATTAGAGTTTTCTTAACGGATTCTCGTCATCATTCAAAAAATTGCATCTATGAGGTTTGAAATGGGATGTGAGGCAACAAAGCGTCTTTCAATCCTATTGAAACCATATATTTAGGTGAATTTTGGGTCATATTTGGTTATTATTTGCATACTCGAACTGATTCAGCTTGAGTTTTTTCATGTTCGAGTCTGAATCCTAATCCGACTCCAATTAGGATGACATCTTATTAATAAGATTTAGGGATGTCAATGAATCAAATTTTATTTGATATCCAACTGAATTCAATTCTATTGCATTTGGCAAGCCGAAACCATTCTGAATATAATTGAACGTAGATATGGTTTTTTGATCTTTTGTGACCAAATTTGAAAAATATCTGAATTTAATGAATATTCGAATATGTTTATAAACTCTAATTAGCGATAGAAATTTGTGATGGATTTTTTTCGTCAGAAATTTGTGATGGATTAGCTACAGAAAACTCTAGCGTCGCTAACATTCGAATTATTTATGGAATTAGCGATGGAAAATTTTTTGTCGAGAATTCATCGCGAATTAGCGATAGATTCGCGATAGAACAATTTCGTCTCAAACTCCGTCGCAACTTCGCGACGGCTCAACAAAATTTTTATTCTGTCGCTACTCTGTCACACATTTGCGACGAAATTTTGCCATCGCGAATCTATCATTAAATTTCTTGTAAATCCCTAATGTGAGCCCCCTTTCCCTTTCTGTTTCATCAGTCGCCCGCCCGTTGCCTGTCTGCCTCCCGTCGCCCGCCCACCACCCGTCGACCTCCCATCGCCTGCCCGACCGCCGAACTCTCATCGCCTGCCCGACTGCCGACCTTCTGTTGCCCACCCGACTGGCGCCCGCCCGATGCCCATCGACCTCCCAACGACCTCCTCTCTCTTTACCCTCCCGTTCTCTCTCTCATTGCTCCCCCTCTAGGTTTTCTGGCAAGCCCCGTTCAGCGAGCCCCATCCGTAGGTAACCCTCTCTCTTTCTCCTATGGTGTAGCCGCCCCCTTCCCCCTATGGTTGTCGGAGGGCTAGCAGAGGCCTGACAACCTCTACCAGGCCCTCTCCACCTCTGTGTAGTCGGCGGGGGCTGGCAGAGGCCCTCCCCTTGCCCTTGATCTCTTTGGCAAGACAGGGAGCTCCGCCCCTGTCCTCTTTTTCTCCGGCATGACACTGTCCTCTTGACTTTAGCGACAACCCCCTCCCCCCTGTACGCTGTCGAAGAATGATCAGCAGAGAGAGAAGCCCTTCTGCCCCTTGTCTTTTTTGCCCAGTAGGGGGCGGATCCCCTTGTCGAGAAATTTTACCTCAGCAGAGGGCGAGACCCCCATGCCTCATGATTGATACGGGAGGGGGCGAGACCTCCCTGCCTTGACCTTACTGTCGGCAGAGGCAATGACCCTGTCTGTCTCGCTTTCACCAGAGGGCTGCGTCTTTCTGTCCGGGCTCATTTTCGACAGGGGGTGTCACCCTCATTGTTGTCGGGTAATAAACTTCATTTTAACACAGTGCCTCTTGCAAATTTCTCAATGGATCCCGCTTGTGCCCCGCGACCCGTGATAAGTAAGTGACAAAAGCAATGCAAATCGGGTAAATACCCATGGTGAGTAAGTGATGCATGTGCATCATAGGTAGGGGGTGACAATCGGGTCGGGTTGGCAGATCAGCATACCTTAACCCGAACCCGACCCATTTATTAAACGGGTCGCCTGTGGAAAACACGAACCCGACCCATTTATTAAACGGGTAACCCGACATGACCCGCCAACCCTTTTAATAAACTGATTGGGTCAGGTAAACAAGTTGGCGGGCGGGTTGGTGGGTCAGGTTGGTGGGTTGGCGGACGAGTTGGCGTGTTGGCGGGTCGGGTTGGTGGGTTGACCCGTCCGCCTAACCTGTTTATTAAACAGGTCAGTTAGGTTGGCGAGTTGGCATACCCCTAACACGAACCCGACCCGTTTAATAAACGGGTTAGGCGGGTTGACCCATTTATTAAACAAGTTCGTTTTTGCCCAACCAGAACCCATCTAAGAGGCGAGTTGGTGGGTCATGTTAGGTTTTGCCACCCCTAATCACAGGTTATTTAATTTCTTAGATGCAATACTTTTCTGTTCATACACTCACTTAGTTGTGGATATCTAAGATTGCTTTGATGGAGTTCGGAGATCATGCTGAGCATGATTTTAATGTATAAAAATAAAAGTGTTTTTATTTTTGGAGTTCGGATTCCATGCTAATCATGATAGTTAGTGGGATATTGGAGTGTGTTTATTGCAGGTACATGTTTGACATTGTTTTGATATAAATGATTTGAATGTATTACAATGTTTGATGTGATTGTATCCATGCTTGCATGAAGTTACTTTCAATTTGGTTATAACTTCCATGTGAAATTGTATCATAAAAACATGCTTCAAATGAATGTATCATGTTATGAATGAGTTTGCATTTGAAAATAAATGATAAGTTATCAATGCTTCAAATATACTTGAAATGAATGGTTTTGCACATGAAAATATTAAGTTATCAATGTATGCATCATAGTTCTTGTTATTGTATGATATTATATATATATATATATGTGTGTGTGTGTGTGTGTGCGATATATCAAATCATTACATCTACCACAAATGCATGATAAATTTGATATTTTCTTCATCATAGCATTCTGATGATTCTCTTTTAACTGATTAGGATAATATCTGTAACATCATACGATAAAATGACTTCAAACTGTGAATGAATGTACCATAGGATAGTTGACAATGAGGTATCGCTTGAATATATTGATGGTGTTGACAATTTTATTGAATTTGCAACGGCAAATGTCAGTACAGTGGATCCCACAGGTGGGATTAGGTGCCCCTGCACGATGTGTAAGAACAATAGATTTCTAAACCTTATAACGTTAGACATCACCTATACATGAAGGGTTTTGTGAGTGATTATCAGAATTGGACGTTTCATGGTGAAGAATTTAGGAACAATTTTGACGCATGGGTGAATGTGATGCACAATAATTCATATGTGAAATTGATGTTTGATGTCGTAGGACCAGAACTAGTTCTGCTATGGGTCCTAGTGATGTACCAACTGGGGTAAAGGAAGAAGCACCAAACAATGCAACTAGTAGATTTTATGATTTACTTAGAGATGTTGATAATCCACTTTGGAATGGTTGCGAGAGTCACACTATCTTGTCTGCAGTTCTTCAACTACTGAATCTGAAGTCTGAATTTAATTTAAGTCAATCATGTTTTGACCGTCTGTGCTCTATTATGAAGAGTATGTTGCCCAAAGATGAGAAATTGCCACAAAATTTCTATCGTGCGAAGGTTATGATCAACACTCTAGGTATGGGTATCAAAAGATAGATGCTTGTCCAAATTATTGCGTGTTGTATTTCAAAGATCAGGAAAATAGCATATCATGCCCGTCATGTGGGCATTCTCGGTTCAAGCCAAAGACACGAGGCAATGGTAGCACAAGGTCAAAAGAAGTGTCATACAAGTCGCTCCGCTATAATTGTATATGTCTTCGAGAACAGCTAAACACACAAGATGGCATGCAAATCAAGTTTGACATGATGAATACAAAATCACGCATCTTGTTGACACAAAAGCTTGAAAGCACTTTGATCGTACTCATCAGACCTTTGCAATGGAAGTGAGAAATGTTAGACATGACTACTACGTTGTTATAGAAGAAATAATGAAGTTGACTTACTTAGGTATAAATAATAGGGTAACTTTATTCAAGTGTCATTGGTTTGATCCCACAACAACAGGAGTCGACAAAGCCTCAGTCATTGTGGAGGTGAATCATAAATCAAGGTTTGGAACATATAAGCCATTCATATTAGCCTCGCAAGCTCAACAAGTTTACTATACTTTATATCCGAGTATAAAAAAGTCAGATAAAAATAAATGGTGGGCAGTTTGCAAGGTGAAGTCTAAACTATACCCTGAGTATGATCAATTACAAGAAGACAAGTTAACTGAAGAGAGTGATTACTATCAATCAACTGATATCTATGACTTCTCTTATGCTCATGATGTCGCGCATGGTATGCATGTCATATCTCCATTGGTCGATGACACATGCATGAAAGAATGTGATTCAAATGATATACCAAGTGGATGAGCACCCAATGAAGAAGAAGAAGAAGATGACGAAGAGGAGGAGGAGAAATAAGAAGAATATGAAAGTCAAACAAGTGATGAAGAAGAATTCTCGAGCTAGTGAAATACATCTTGTAATACATACCTCTATTTGATGTGAATGATTTGAATGTATTGAAATGTATTGCAATGACTTGAATGTATTAAAATATATTGCAATGACTTGAATGATTTGAATGTATTGTATGAAGTTAATTTTGATTTAATTATGTATCTTTGATAAGTATAGAGTTATGACTTGAATGTAGTGAAATATATTGCAATGACTTGAATGATTTGAATATATTGCAATGTTTGAATGTATTATATGAAGTTAATTTTGATTTGATTATGTATCTTCGATAGGTATAGAGTTATGATTTGAATGTATTGCAATGACTTGAATGATTTGAATGTATTACAATGTTTGAATGTCTTGCATGAAGTTATTTTTGATTTGATTATGTATTTATGATGATATAGACTTGTGTAACTGATCAAATTGTATTGCAAGTTAAGGATAAGTTATCCATGATTAGCAAGTGATGTCATATCTTATATTTTATTGTATTACAATATTTGATGTGAATGATTTAAATGTATTGAAATGTATTGCAATGACTTAAATGATTTGAATGTATTATAATGTTTGAATGTATTGCATAAAGTTATTTTCAATTTAATTATCTATCTTCGATAGGTATAGAGTTATGATATGAATGTATTGAAATATATTGCAATGACTTGAATGATTTGAATGTATTGCAATGTTTGAATGTCTTGCATGAAGTTATTTTCGATTTGATTATGTATCCATGATGATATAGAGTTGTGTAACTGATCAAATTATATTGCAAGTTAAGGATAAGTTATCTATCATTAGCAAGTGATGTCATATCTTATGTTTTAATGTATTGCAATATTTGATGTGAATGATTTGAATGTATTGAAATGTATTACAATGATTTGAATGATTTGAAGGTATTGCAATGTTTGAATGTATTGCATGGCATTTTTTATTTGTTAGAATATGGTTCATGAAGGTTACAGTGGTTGAACACCCAATGGTAGTCAGTCTCAGCCTTCATCTTCACGGGCTACTTCGATAGGTATATCATTTAATTAATTGTATACTTTGCCTGCACATGACTCACCTACACTAGTTGTTCATACAAGTTATGAGACAATGCTCGATGCAGGGTCTTCGCAGTCTGAGACACGATGACTCACTCAAATAGTATATATCAATAATCGACCGTAAGTATTTCATTTTCACTTATCTTATACTTATCTTATAAATATTATATATTAATAGTTAATGTGTACCAATTCATTTGCGGTGCGAGGTTCGAGCCACAAGGGGTAATACGAGAGATTAGGCATTCACTAGTTCAACATCTATCAAGACCGATCGCTCAATAAAAAGAGTACCCGAAGGAGGTGTTGGACAGATTGTGATCCTCATTCATGGTATACAATCGTTTCTCATAGTTAATGTGTTTCATATTTAATTTTTTGTTATAGTCATGTTTACTAACTTTCTAAAATTATTTATAGGTTTCGAATCGCTTCGCTACTACGATGGAGGAGCAGGACGTGAGGAAGGTGTGGCAGAAGGTGGCTGCTAGTCAATTTACATACATGCTGTACAATATGAAAACTGCAACAATAAAAGCATCTGGCGGGATAGAAGATCCACTACAGTGAAAGAGCCATGACCCCCCTACTATCAAGTCAGATGTTTGGGATGCAATGTGCGACAAGTAGGTGGAGCATGAATTTTAAAACCGCTCTGCGAATATTGCACGAAACTGAGCAAAGATGCCCGATGCCCATCTACACACAAGTGGATCTAGGACTTTTAGGAGCCACCGGAAGAAAATGATAACTCATCAATATATATATTGTCAATTTTATAAGTATTTTTGCATACCTATTAAATAATTTTTTTATCATTTAACTTCGCAGAAAGCAGAAAAAGGAAGCATTGTGCCATACAAGAATGTGCTTGTTGAAACACATAAACGTAAGACCACAAAAGAGTTCGTATCAGAGAAGGTGAGAACAACAACAATATTATTTATTGTATTAATAAATATTGTAATATATAAGTTATCATAAAGATTGTAATTATTAATCCACATTGTAATCATTACTTTGTAGGAGTCATACGAGCAACAGATGGTAGAGCGATTTGGCGATGACTCCACTCAGCATCCGCTTTTTGATCCTGCAGCATGAGTGACTGCAATAGGTGAACCCAAAAAGGGTCGTGTGTTCGGGTTTGGTAGTAATATGAATACCTCACCAGTCGTTGCCTCCTTCAGTCACGACTCTCAGACTTCTCCCGTTAGCATCAACTCCAAGCATACGACTGACCCGCATAATTCTTGGGATGGTGTCCGCCAACTTGTTACGGACACAATGCGTGACTATTTCATGAAATAATTTTCGACGTTGTCCGTAATGAGTTGTGCAACTTTTTTTGGGACAGAGAAACTTCGTCTGCAGGTGCCTCTCAGGTATGAAAGTTTCATGTCGTTAGATTTCAAGCTAGTATATGCATGATTAGAACACATATTTGCATGATTGAATCATTATGATTTTTTTATGTCAGCCTTAAAACACATCTGAATTCTGCTAATATCCTTCACTTTATTGCTAGCTAGATTAGGTGTAATTCACTCATGTTACTTTGATTGCCTTAACTTAGGTGCATTGCATATAATTTATTTCATTATATTTTGTTTACTAATACTAACCTTTCTTTTCTCTTGTAGGATGCTGGAGATAATCAGCGTAGAGGAGCTGAAGGGGCAGATCGAGACAATAAAGAAGATGCACAGAATCTTGGCGATAATTAGATTCATGTATTGAATTTATTGTACTTTCTTATTATTTCAAAAAAAAAAAATTGTAAATGTTCACTTGTAAATAATTAGAACTTGTCGAGGATTATAGTGGATCGATAAATTGTTTTAAATTTTTTTATATGTATTTTTTATGTGTACTTTGTTTTTTATACACATAAAATATAAATTGTATCACGAGAATTTTTTCTTGATATTTATGTTTTAAACAATTTTTTTTTAATTTTTTTTATTGTTTGCGATGGATATTATCCGTCGCTAATTAGCATCGGCATCTAATTTAGCGATGGATTAGGGACGAATATTTATCCGTCGCAAAAGTGAATCGGCCAATGTTTTGCGACAAATTTTAATCCATCGCTACAATAGCGACAAATTAAAATCCGTTGCCAAACCAAATCTCTGTATATTAACGATGACTTTGCGATGAATCATGGCATTCACTAATTCATCGCAAATTAGCGATGAAACTTGTGAGAGATAGTTTTTGTCGTTAATTAGCGACTAGAATTTTGTGATGAAAGTTATCCATCGCTAATTCATTGCCAAACTGTTTAGCGACGGATTAGCGATGGATTGAGGTCGTCGCTAATCCACAGATTTAGTGTAAATGTAAAAAAATGGATTTGGAATGAGCTTTTCACCATATAAATCTGAGACTGAGTCTAAATTTGAATCCTTTTAGCCAATATCTGATTACTCGAACATGACACAGACTCTATCTGAACTGAATCCCAACCATTTACATGCTTAGTAAATTCTAACATGAAACCCAATACTTAATTGTATTCTCCATTGATTCAGGGGCTGCCATGTAATCATTGTGACCATAAGTATCCTAATCAGATTTGTATTGTTTGGCCGTTCTCAAGTGAATTATTCTGAATTGGCCAAAAAATAATAATAAAATATTGCGTGTCAATCAAAATCTGACATGGGTTAAAGCTATTAAAATAATATTTAAAAATTATTTTTATCGTATTGATTTTTTGGCGATATGCTACATATAATCTGATTCACTGATGTTAACAACATTGGGTTGGATAGATTTGCAATGTGCCCCCACATCTCTAATATCTGAAACAGAAACATGGCCCACAAGCATAGCTAAATCCAGACCGTTCTGCTTCAAGTTCTTGTGGTTTAATCCATAGCAGATCAGTCCATCTGCCAAATCACTTTGAAAAAGTGATTTGAGATCCCCACCGTCCATTGTTTAAATTCCATGGTTCCCTACGCAAGTTGTGGGGCCCACCAAAAAGTTTATTATGATGTACGTAATGTTGGCCATTGATCACCATGAATGATGGAAATCTCAAATCACTTTCCAAAATGATTTGACAAATCACCTGATCATGTAATTATAACTTTTTTTTTTTTGTTTTGGAATGTGTTGGCTAAAAATGTAAGAATGATTGGCAGAAGTAAAAAAAAGGAAAAATATTAGGTTTATATTTATCAAGTGATAGATAAAAAAACATGAGAACATAGGATCTCATTTGTGTGACAGAGATCGTCAATGACATGGGCTCTGAGGGCTTGTTTGATGCGGCGTTGGCATCGAACAAACAAGGGACGTGCAGGCCCGCTGCGCCCCTTTTATAATGTTATTTTCGTTTTACCCCTTGTTACTATTAGAATGGAAATAGGGGAACATTAAAAAAAAAAGGTTTTTTTTTGTGTGTGTGGTTCCTCTCTGTCTCACCTTTCTTCTTTGTTCATCTCTCTCTTTGTCTCTCCCCCTTCTTCGTTCTATAGTCTTTTTTTTTTTTTTGTTATCTGTTTTTCTTCTTCTTTTTAAAGCATTTTGGGTATTTTTTTCATTAATTAGTCTTTTTTTTTGTTTTTCATTGATTAGAGGGGTTTTCTTTGACTTTTGTAGATTTGAGTTTTTTCTTTGATTTTTATAGATTAGTTTTTTTTCTTTGATTATCATTGATTAGAGATTTGAATCAAAATTCTTAAATTAGTGTTTTTTGTAGTTAATTTGATTAGAGTTTTTTATTTTATTTTCTTTGATTAGGGGTTTGAATCAAAGTTTTAAAATTATGATTTTTTGTAATTAATTTGATTATGGTTTTCTTTGATTTGATTAAAATTTTATTTTATTTTCTATGATTAGGGCTTTGAATCAAAATTTTTATAGTTATTTTGATTAGGGTTTTTCTTGTATTTTATTAGGGCTTTATTTTGATTTTCTTTGATTCTGGTTTGAATTAGAGCTTTTTTATTTAATTTTATGGTTTGCTTTTCTTATATTTTAGGTTTTTGGGTTTACTTATGGTTTAATTTCTTGCATTTTAATGTTTTATGATTTAATAGGGTTTGATAATTTGATTTTTATAGCTAATTTGATTTTAGTGTTTAATATTTTATGATGAACTTTCATAATTAGGTGTAATATGATATTATTGATTAAAATATTTATACATCAAAATTATCAATTCTTATTTTTCTTAAATTACTCAAATTTTAGATTTTTAAATCCAATCTGAGATCCATATCTGGAGCTAAAATCCATAACAAAAATGTTAAAACATTCATATGGTTGGACTAATTGAATCCTAAGATCCAAAATGAAGTTATCTGACACACACAACCTTAAACAAACATTGGACACAACTAACACAACTTCATTCTGTCCAATCATCGATGAGCCATCAAACAAGCCTTGAGAGCACGATGCTCTTTCTGCCGGTGGCTTTTTTGGAGCTAGAACCTGCATGGACAGTTATTACTTGAATAAGAACTAATTAAGTGACTCCTGTTTTTAGACAAATTTCTTGTGATGAAAAACATACGATCTTAAGGTAGGGATGGCAGTGGACCGGGGGAAAGCGGGGCCCCGCCCCGCCTCGCCCCGTTTGGACCGGGGATGAAGGGTATGAAACAGGGATGGAGGCGGGGACGAAGGTTAAAATCCATCCCCGTCCGGGGGTGGAGGCGGGGATGGACGTGCACTTTTCCCCGCCCCGTCCCGTCCCCGCCACGTTCCCCTCCTCATCCCCGCCCCGATCACTTTTCCCCGCAATATCCCCGCCCCGATCACTTTTTCCCGCAATATCCCTGCCCCGCCCCGCCTCATCCCCGTTTGAACCGGGGATGGAGGACATGAAACGGGGATGAAGGCGGGGGTGGAGGATAAAATCCATCCCCGCCAGGGAGGCGGGGCGGGGGTGGAGGATAAAGTCTTGAGGCGGGGCGGGGGTGGAGACCTTGTCCCCCGCCCCGCCCCGCCCGGCTGCCATCCCTATCTTAAGGGGGCTAAGGGTGTAAAAAGGTCATGTATGACCAATCCGCCCTGAATCGTTTGGCCAACCATTCAGGTGTATCCGCGGATATCAATACTCAACAAGTGTATGTTCTGAATTGGTCAAAGAGTAATTTAAAAATATTATATATCAATAAGAACGTGACATGCGTTAAAACCATTAAAACAATATTAAAAATTTAATTTAAGTTATTTTTTATATTTGTTAAAAAATAACTGATCCAAGTAAGTATCGTATCAATTTTTTAGCGACAGGGTACGAATCTGCCGATACTGACAACATTGGGTATAACCAATTCTCACTATCAGATTTTTTTTTATTGGTTGACAATTAAAAAGATAGGTTAGCAACTGAAACAAGCAAAATTAATACCCCAGCATGGCAACAAACTATGGAATTAGGCAAAAATAGGAAATCAATAAAAAATTACTGAAATTTAACTGAAAATCAATGAAATTCATTATGAAGCCCCCTTTGTTATACTAGAATGATTATTTATATTAAGCAAAGAAAAAAACCTAGAAACTGCAAACCTAATAAGGTTATGAAATAGATCAATAAGATCCAAACATAATTCTAAATTAACTAAGATCCAAACCAAATAATAACATAAAAACTCAAACAGCAAAAAATAGATCCAAATAGATCATATATCCTGGTAGTATCATGGTCTCCCTCCCACATCATTCTTCTCGAATTGAAGAACACTTGCCCTCAAGTCCAGATAGTGGGCTTATGCTTTTTTTTATTTCTCTCCACCCATTAGAAATAGCAATTTGGTGTAACTTATTGCAAACACGAGTCCACTACTAAAGCCAATAGTGGGTTCTAATTTGGATACGGGTCAAATGGAAAGGAGTTGTCACATACGTAGGCTGGTTCTATAGGTTTGTGGGACAAATATGGGCGCAAAATAGGATCAAAGGGTTTATTTTGTAAGGATATATAAGCTACCTGATTGGCTACCCTAAATGGGTGAATGTATGTAATTGCTTCTTTTCATTTCAATAGAAATTCAGGTGAACCCCCCCCCCCCCCCCCAACGATATTAAAAAAAAATAACAATAATAATTATTCTATATTTGATTTCTATTAGTATTTTAGGGTTTTCTTTATATGTTTTTCAATTAGCATTAATCATGATTGCTTTTTTTTTATTATAATATTATGTTTTTTGTGTTTTTTTGCATGATTTTTTTCTTTCATTTGTGACCACCTTGATTTAATTCCTGGCTCCGCCCCTTATTCTTTTGTCACGTCCACTGCAACATTATCCATATGTGATATTAGAAAAATAATGTATTTTTTGGGTAATATATGAGCCTTTGAAAATATCGCAATAAAAGCGAAATATATATATAAACCACCGCGTATATATATATATATATATATATATATATATATATTTTTAATATCTGTTATATTTGTTGCATAGCTCAAAGCCACCAAACTTATGGAAGGAAAACCACCGCGTATATTAACCATGGTTTTCAAAAACTCTCTCACGAAAATCTCTCTCTCTCTCCAATAACGATCAAGCAAGAGGAAGAATGGAGATAGAGATAGAGATAGAGATGGAGGTAGCTCCTCGAAGGTGCACACGACTTCTGCGAGTCTCCTAAACAACTCATTGTAGCTGCTGCTTGCACCATCAGTCTCATGTCGAGCGTGGCTCTCTTGGCGGAATGGATTGCCACCAAGAATCAACAAATGGATTAAATTGGCCCTTGTTCTTGACGGCGATATCACTACTACTCAATGTTGGCTTTTCAATGGCCTTGACCTCCTGTCTAGCTGGTTTACGTAGAGTTCCCGCCACCATCGACGTCCACCCTGATCCTGACCAAGCTCAACCGCAGTTGCAAGCGCAGTAAACACCACCCTCTTCTGCTTTTGTGTTGAACCCATTTTTGCCAATCAAAGTTTTTTTTGCATTTTCTTGGCCAGCAGCACCACCACCACCATGCCAGGATCAATCATTCTCTTTTTTTCGCTTCTTTGTCGCTTTAGGTTGCATTTCATGTGTGTACTTAGTCTTGCCAAGAATGTAGTTACAGCTTCCTACCAATCTTATGTTGGATCATATATTTCAGATCACACAGTTTCACAATCAACATCATGACATAAATCAGGATATACAGCAACATGAAAATCATGATTAACAGTCGATCGAAACAGGAACAAGGAGCAAGCATATCAATTTTCGCATAATACCAAAATCCAGACAACAACACATGAACAAATAGATGCAGAGAACACAATAAAAACAACGAAAACATGTTAATATTGTATAATAGGCTAAGGCGTATGAAAGTACTCCCCTTAGAGAATATTCGCCCCCACATACAGTGCAAACAAGGTCTGACGTCCTTCTCCCAGGATACAATAGCCTCGACGATTAGGGATGGCAGTGGGGCGGGGCAGGGCGGGGGACAAGGTCTCCACCCCCGCCCCGCCTCAAGAATTTATCCTCCACCCCCGCCCCGCCTCCCTAGCGGGGATGGATTTTATCCTCCATCCCCGCCTTCATCCCCGTTTCATGTCCTCCATCCTCGGTTCAAACGGGGATGAGGCAGGGCGGGGCAAGGATATTACGGGGAAAAGTGGTCGGGGCGGGGATGAGGTGGAGATCGTGGCGGGGACGGGGCGGGGAAGGGAAAAGTGCACGTCCATCCCCGCCTCCACCCCCGAACGGGGATGGATTTTAACCTTCGTCCCCGCCTCCATCCCCGTTTCATACCCTTCATCCCCGGTCCAAATAGGGCGAGGCGGGGTGGAGCCCCGCTTTCCCCCGGTCCGCTGCCATCCCTATCGATGATCAGGATTGGTGCACTCCGACGGATCGTCCTTCGAAGACAACCTCTCTAAACTGCTGTTGCAGAAAGCCCCTTCAGGAAAAACGCAGAGAGAGAGAGAGAGAGAGAGAGAGAGAGAGAGAGAGAGAGAGAGAGAGAGAGAGAGAGAGAGAGAGAGAGAGAGAGAGAGAGAGAGAGAGAGAGAGAGAGAGAGAGAGAGCAGGGACAGAGAAAACGCAGAGCCTTTCTTTCTCAAAATTCTATGCGTCTAGCATATTCGTAACCCCAACCCTAACCACATTTTTATAACCCTCGAACAATTACAAAAACGTGAAAGGGATCCATTACAGAATTCGAGGAGTTGAGACCCATTAACGGACACAGACTACGAGGAGTCATGACCCATTATCATTTCTCATAACCCATTAATGAATCCAAATAATCACAGAAACTTTGGGCAAAAAGGTACTTTGGTCTTGATTGGATATAACCCTAAAGGGCCAATTACCCGAACCTAAACTCGAACCCGAGCCCGACCTGGCTCGGCTTGGCACGGCATGGCGGACGGACGTGTGTGTGTGTGTGTGGTAGTCATCCCATCCTTTTGTTCTTAGAAACAAGTGTAAGAGTTTACATGTAGGTTATAAAACCCACTACAAACTCAAACCTCTTCAATATGTGACTATTCCACATCATCAAGTCCAAAAAATTTTTTCCAAAAAGGAAAACAACCCACATTTTCTTTATTTGAATTCTCTCACATTTTCCTTCCTACATTCAACATTCTCCCACAAATTCAAAGAATAAAAACGGAAGGAATCCAAGATGCAAGATAGGATAATCTACAGCAGGACATATCATGCTTTCAGTAATGGTACCTTTCGGTTTGAACCACTACCTTAGTTGACTAACTTTACCCCCATATGAACAAAGTGAACTGAAGTCTTGAACTTGAACCTTTGGTGTAGGAGTGTTCATTAGCAACAACATGATAAAGGTTCTGGTTGTAATCTTTAGGGGCGGCACGTTAAAGACCATGCGGCCGAATCCTGTTTCATGAGTGACTTCAGAAATAACCCAATTTCTTAAACTACGGCCACACAGTCACACTCACATAGGTGGGCTTCTCTAGAGATGCACTGCTAACATCTCGCCTATAAGGCTTTGAACACATTCAAAGTTTTAACTCTTTCTTAACTAGAAGCTACAACACCTTTCCAGAGTAAACAAGGGAACAAACACAAATACATAGCATCTTATAAATAAGGTGTTATCCAGTTCACCCTACAACTTGTTATTACCACATTGAACCTACTTTGTGGGATCTCCACTCAGATAGGTTGGGTTGCTACTGTAGATGAACTACTGATGGGTTTCAGTCCCATCCCCTCTCTGGATTTTAGGACTAATGACTTATCTAGTCCTTTTGTTAATGGATCAATTGTATTATCTTTGGATCCAACATAGTCCACAACAACCACTAACTGAGACACCAGTTCCCTTATATATTTTATTCTGACTTGGATGTGTCTTCTCTGTTTTTGATTATATTTTGTGCTTTTGATTTTTGCAATTGTTGCCATATTGTCATAATGCGCAGATATAGCAGGAATTGGTTTGCTCATTAAAGGAAGTTCCTCAAGAAGTATCTTTAACCATTCAGCTTTCAATCCTGTAATATCTAAAGCACAGAGCTCAACCTCAAAAGTAGACTGTGACAAAATGGTTTGCTTTACTGATCTCCAATCAACTGCGCCGCCACCCAAGGTAAAAACATACCTTGTCACGCCATAACTCCCAAAGTTCATGGCTATCCAGCTCGCATCACTATATCCCTTAAGAACGACAGAGAATCTCTTGTAATGCAAACTCAAGAAAATAGTTTCTTTCATGTACCTAAGTACCCTGTCCAATGCCTTCCAATGAGTGTGATTTGGACAACTTGTGTATCTACTTAATTTTATTACGGAGAACGAAATATTTAGTCTTGTGCAATTTGCAAGATACACCAAACTTTCAATAATCTGGAAATACCTTAATTGAGACACAAAGACACCAGTCGTATTCTTATGAAGAGGAATAGAAGGATCATATGAAGTTGCTATAGATCTTCTTTGGTTATAGCCAAAATTTTCAAGTACTTTCTCAATAAAGTGAGATTGAGAAATGACTATCCCATCAGCTGAACGAGTCAGCTTTAAGCCTAAGATCACATTTGCAACACCTATATCCTTTATATCAAATTTACTACTAAGAAACAACTTTGTCTCATTCACAATTCTCATATTAGAACTAAATAATAGAATATGATCTATATACAGGCATAAAATAATATAACCATCACTTTTAACTTTGCAATAAACACATTTATCAGATTCATTGACAATAAAGCCAAATGATAAAATAATATTATCAAACTTCTCATGCCAATGTTTAAGGGCTTGTTTTAGTTCATATAATGACTTAACAAGTCTACAAACTTTATTTTCATTACCAGAAGCCACATAACCTTCAGGTTGATCCATATAGATCTCTTCTTCAAGATCGCCATGCAAAAAAACAGTCTTCACATCCATTTGATGGACCGAGAGATCATAAATGGAAACTAGTGCAATAAGAACCCTAATAGTGGTCATCCGGCTAACCGGAGAATATGTATCAAAATAATCTATTCCCTTCTTTTGTTTGAACCCCTTGGCAACCAGTCTTGCCTTGTACTTGTCAATGGATCCATCTGGTTTCAACTTGTTCTTAAAAATCCATTTGCACCCAATAGTGGAGCTACCACGAGAGAGGTCAACCAATTCTCAAGTGCCATTAGAGATAATGAAGTCCATTTCACTCTTTATGGCTTCTTTTCAATGCCTTTCTTTAGGTGAAGCCATTGCATCTCGAAAAGTGGGAGGGTCATCTTTGATAAGGTAAGTGATAAAATCACTTTCCAAATCCTTGGTAATCTGTGGTCTCTTGCTTCTTCTAGGTTTAGCCACTTCCTTAGACTCAATGGGTTTAGGATGAGAACAAGATGGTTCTACCCCCACATCTGTCATCCTTTCCACATGTTCGAGAATGGAACTAGAAGTTGAAGGTATATCTAAAGAAGAAAGATTTTGAGGTACACCAACTTTCATGGGAAATACATCCTTAAATAATGTAGCTTCTCAAAGCTCAACAATAGAATTTACATCTATGCCAGATATCTCAGACTTAATTACTAAGAACTTGTAGGCATAATTGTTCTTTACATAACCCAAAAAGACAACATCTATGGTTTTAGAACTCAGCTTCTTCCTGTTGTGCTCTGGGACAAGTACCTTTGCAAGGCACCCCCACACTTTAAGGTATTTCAAGCTCGATTTCCTATTTCTCCAGAGTTCAAAAGGGCTATTGTCCTTATGCTTCTAAGGAACTCTATTCAGAATATGGCAAGCCGTATTCAGAGCACCCCCCCACATATAGGTAGGTAATCCAGAACTCTCAAGTAGAGCATTTATCATGTCTGATAGGGTTCTATTCTTTCTTTCTGCAATCCCATTAGATTGAGGAGAATATGAAGTAGTAAACTCATGAACTATGCCAATAAATTTGCAATATTCATCAAGTTTATTAAAGGTATATTCTTCCCCTCTATCAGACCTTAATATTTTAAGTTTTATACCAGTTTGTGTTTCTGCTTCATTCTTAAAAATAAGAAACTTATCAAAAGCTTCATCTTTTGATTTTAGCAGATACACATAACAATATTTAGTGTCATCATCTATAAAAGTGATAAAATACTTTTTATGATTTCTGGTTAACACTCCATTAAACTCACAGATATCTGTGTGCACCAGATCCAATATTTCAGAATCTCTAACAATCGCATGGAATGGTTTCCTACATTATTTTGCTTGCACACAAATTTCACATTTTTTAGTTTTATCTATAGAATGCTCAGGAATCATCTTCAAGTTCATCATGTTTTTCACAGAATTAAAATTCACATGACCTAATCTATTATGCCACAAATCAGATGATTCTATGTTATATGCAACATTAGACAATGAATCAAAATAAACATCATTCTCTAATTTATCACTGCAAACATGTTCAACACGAAGTTTAAACAAACCATCATCTAAATACCCCTTGCCAATAAAGGTTCCAGAATGTAAAATAACAACTTTATTATATTTAAAGTTAAATTCATAACCCTCTCTAACAAGACATGAACCACTTAAAATGTTCCTTCTAACTACAGGCACATGGTGCACTCTGTGCAAAGATAGAACTCGTCCTGAAGGAAACTTCAGATTTACGCGTCCAATCCCTAACATCTTTGCAGCCGTTGAATTGCCCATAGTCACGGATCTACCTGCAACAACCTGGTATGAGACAAAGACAGACTTATCAACACAAATATGCACATTAGCCCCAGTATCAACCAGTCATTCAGTTGGCTCATAAACGTGATAGATTTGAGGGTTAACAGAGACATACCCAGTACTGGTCCCAACGACCTCAATCACCATATTGACTTGAGGCATTCCATCTATGGTCCCATGAGCTTTGGCCTTCTTGGAAGGACATTCCTTAGCCCAGTGCCCAACCTGCCCAAAGTTCCAGCACAATTTGTTCTTTGCTTTTTTCTGGATTTTGGCCTTAGGTTTAAACTGGTTTTTCATTGCAGATTTCGGTTTTTGTTTCTTGCCCTTAAAAGATCTGGTCATCATGTTCACTTTAGGCTGTTCATTTGGCATCATAATCTATTTCTGGCTTCCGTGCTCTTCTTCAATGGCAATGGTTACCATAAGATCATCTAGGGAGATCTTCCCTCTAAAGTGCTTGAGAGACATACCAAAGTCTACCTAAGACTTAGGAAATTTCTCCATGATGGTCATTACTTGAAACTTCTCAGAAAGTTTCATATCAGCCTCAACCAAACTGTGGAGCAACAACAGAAACTCGTGTGCCTGCTCAGTGACCGACTTGCCTTCTACCATCTGATAATTCAGAAACTTGGCAACCGAGTACTTCTCAAGACCTTGGTCTTCGGTATTA
Organism: Nuphar pumila; assembly: GCF_984573655.1. NCBI lineage: Eukaryota > Viridiplantae > Streptophyta > Magnoliopsida > Nymphaeales > Nymphaeaceae > Nuphar > Nuphar pumila. The sequence continues at coordinate 65,741,185 of NC_143261.1, read as the reverse complement.
TACTTTTTGTCAAGTTGATCTCATAAGGATTTAGCAGTGGTAGACAAGAAACAATATACATCAAACAATATGTTGGACAGAGTCAACAGTATGCAACCACGACATATACTGTCCTTCTCTTTCCACTCTACCACAACACTAATCGCAAAAAGATCAGGGTCAGTTTCAGAAATTGAAGGGCAGTCGAGTTCCAGAATAGATAACAACCCTATCGTAGTGAACCAGATTTTCATGCGTTGCTACCAACGCTTGAAATTCTGGCCGACAAATTTCTCAAGCATACCAGACATGTCCACTTTTGGTACAAAAACAGAAGTCAACATGCTTAGAATCTTCTCTAAGACTGTCGGATCATGTTTTAGATCACATAGTTTCACAATCAACATCATGATATAAATTAGAATATACAATAACATGAAAATCATGATTAACAGTCGATCGAAATAGGAACAAGGAGCAAGCATATCAATTTCTGTATAATACCAAAATCCAGACAACAACACATGAACAAATAGATGCGGAGAACACAATAAAAATAATGAAAACATGTTAATATTGTATAACCGGCTAAGGCGAACGAAAGTACTCCTCTTAGAGAAGATTCGCCCCCACATACAGTGCAAACAGGGTCCGACGTCCTTCCCCCATGATACAATAGCCTCGACGATCTGAATCGGTGCACTCCTACGGATCATCCTTTGAAGACAACCTCTCTGAACCACTGTTGCAGAAAGCCCCTTCAGGGAAAACACAGAGAGAGAGAGAACGCAGAGCCTTTCTTCCTCAGAATTCTGTGTGTCTAGCATATTCGTAACCCCAGCCCTAACCATATTTTTATAACCCTCGAACGGTTACAAAAACGTGAAAGGGATCCGTTACGGAATTCGAGGAGTCGAGACCCGTTAACGAACATGGACTACGAGGAGTCGTGACCCGTTATCATTTCTCATAACCTATTAATGAATCCAAATAATCACAGAAACTTTGGGAAAAAATGTACTTTGGTCTTGATTGAATATGACTCTAAAGAGCCAATTACCCGAACCTGACTTGGCTCGGCACGGCATGCGTGTGTGTGTGGTAGTCATCACATCCTCTTGTTCTTAGGAACAAGTGTAAGTGTTTACATGTAGGTTATAAAGCCCACTACAAACTCAAACCTCTTCAATATGGGACTATTCCACATCATCTAGTCCAAACCTTTTTTTCCAAAAAGAAAAACAACCTACGTTTTCTTCATTTGAATTCTCTCACCTTTCCTTCTTACATCCAACATCTTCTTGTTCATTACTTGTTGTGTATCTTGCTTTCCTCCTTTTCCTTTTGAGCCCTCATATTTTTTTTCTTGCATGAACACAAGCTTAAAAATCTGAAAACATATAAAAGGAATTAATAAAAAGTGAAAATGTGCAAAAATTATTCAAAGTATTCTCAATATTTTGCCGTTAGGAAGGTGTATATATCAATGTTTACCATATAACTTTGCATTAAAAGGTAATTTTGTGATATTCTTAAATTATTTTAAATTTGTAAGAGTTTTTAATCTCTACAAAGATGACTTATTTTTTGAGAATTTTTTATGGGTATTGATATTTGTCAATATGTTCCCACAGCAACTAAAGCTTGTTATTTTAGAAGCAAATTTGATCCAAGGACTTTTTAGGTCATGAACCCTCAAGCCTAAGAGACCGTGATTTATCAGAAGCACGGCGTATCACATGGTTGATGCACTAAAAGATTATCCAATTTGCCACTCATCCCCGATCTTCATACCCCTCTCTGTTTTGATCAAATCTAACATTATAGATGGATTCAACATGGTCAATTTAATAAGAATCAACCCCAGAATTATATGGCTTTTTAAATCACAAAATTTTACCTTTTGTCAACCATTGATTTCTGAATGGCCAAAAACTCTTCAGTAATTTAAATGTAGATCTTGACTAAATGAATGATTTAAAGGGATGAGTGAAACCAATTTGAGGAATAAATGATGCACTGCAATTCCAAAGTGATGTAATGCAAAGCAAATTCATCTCTCTCTACATTGGATGCGATGGAACACATCCATGCGGGTTATGCACAAGGATTAACAGCCAACATCCTGTGCGTAAGCCGAGGACAGAGGGACGCCTTTTTGGGTGTCCAAAAGGTGCACCTATGGTTTTTTACGGCAAGGGAATGGAACCAATTAAGACATGGTCTAACATGTCACCTCTTGGCGAAATCACCATTTTGGCTGAATGACCCTAGTGACACTACCCAACATGTAGGGACACTGACACAGCAGCTATTATTTTAACTGTTCTAATAATTTTTAATTCTTTTTAATATTACGTCTAATAAATTTGTTTTAATAAAATATCTAAAAATAGTATTTTGTTTATTAAAATTCTGTGTCGATCTGTGCATCTCATTTTCCAAAAAAAAAAAAGGAACCCACATCATTGTGACATAGGATTCTCCCCAAGAACGTAGAAACATTAACATCATTACCCTCTTCTTCTTGCACAGCCTATAAGGCTTCAAATTTCAAAATGGTTCTAGCGTTTCTCATTGGTTGCCTTAATTAGGAACCCAAATTTTACAATTCTTTTTACCAACAGGCTGCCACCCATCTCCAAGCTGTTTATCAGCATTGCTCGCTAAGGGCTTACACTTAGGACAACGTTCAACACCATGGGCAAGAGTGACAAATACCATAAATCTTAGAGGACGACTCAAATTCAAAGAATCATACATATAGGTATTTTCAAATTTTATGGATATAGTGTTACGCTCAAACTTTTGCACAGTTTTTGCCTTATAGTAAGCCTACCAAAAGCCCTGTGTGGTTCATACGGGCCTTTCGGCCTTATAATGTTTGTACATCTTTATATACCGGTAATTTGTATTTTCCTTAATGAAATTGTGGTGCATGATACTATTGTATTCACTCGTGTTCAATGAATTGATTGTTATTGAACACTCCTCTCTCTCCTTCTATTCTCTCATTCTCTCTCTACTCTTTTTCTCCTTTGTGTGATTGTTTTCTCCTTGTAAGCGTGTGTTTGCATGCAATACTGCCGAGAACTTCTTGTTTTGAAAGATCCGTTGTATTCTCTTTTGAAACTCTCTAAAATGATTGTTGGGTTAAGGTTCCCGAACGCCGCACCGACATCTGAAATTTAGCTCATGATAAGTGCTACCAGAGCTGACTTCACCCTGGATAAGGTAAAGTTTGTTGAGTCTCGATTGACCAAGCGACAATCGTTGATCATGGCTTCTAGATATTCTAGTGTGGTGATACCACCAAAGCCAAAGAGCAAAAAAAGAAAGGGGACAAAGATGTCTACCACTGAAGAAGCTTAAGAAACTCCTTCGGCAGACCCAACCAAGTTGGAAAAGATGGTGAAAAAACTCATGCGAGAAATGCAGTACATGAAGGCTGCAGTGTGTGAAGCCTCTCTCAGCTATCAAAAGCTTGATGATAAGCTTAAGACTATGAATAAAGAACTCCAGGGAAGTATCGTGCTACTCGAAGATAGAGTAGACTCGATCGTTGTCGAGTTGAACACCGTGAGAGATCAAGGGTTAATAATAAAACAAAAGAACCAAGCTTTGGAATGCAGAATCCTAGCTCTGCAATATCGGCCAACAACCGACAATTATGGTGTAGTCGAGACGTTGACTACTCGTCTGAAGGTTCTTGAGCCCAAGAAGTTCACTTACGATGCCAAAAAGTAGAGAATTTCCTGTGATAGATGGAGGAATTCCTTGAAGCAAACTTTGTCGATGATGAAGTGGTTAAAGTTAGAGCTGCCAAAGTGCGGTTGGCTGATGATGCCATTGTATGGTGGCAAAGAATACGATGTGACATGGAGAAGGGTCTTTGTGCAATTGATACATGGAATGACTTTAAAAGAGAGTTGCAAACTCACTTCCTTCCGATGGACGCCAATTACTTGGCGTACAAGAAGATGATGGGCCTGAAGCTGACTGGGTCAATCCATGACTACGTCAAGACCTATTCAACCCTCATGTTGGAGATCACAGATATGGGAGAGACGGACCTCCTCCTCCATTTTATGATGGGATTACACCCTTGGGCGAAGCAAGAACTGCGGAAGCAGAAACCTCAAGATCTTGCTAGAGCCTTAGCAACAACAGAAGTACTATCAAAATTTCAGCAAAAACTTGAGTTTAAGGAGAGATAATTGAAAAAAGATAACTTTTGAGGATAGAAAGTAAAATGATAATCAGAAAGACAAACAGCATGCCCAAGGGCAAAATCGCCAAGACAATCAAAATCAAAATTATTGGGAATGGTATGGTATAAACATAAACTACTATCGGAATCACAAAAATGATGATAGAGTTGTGAATACAGTTCAGACGGAAGACCCACCAGAAGATTAGCCAACGATGGGCGTGCTACAAAGAGTATTAATGCTTAAAGAAGCGAATATTAGTGTGCCTTCATCCAGCAAGGGACTCATGTATGTGGATGTCATCGTGAACAGAGTGGCCACTCAAGCCATGGTCGATTCAGGTGCCACCCATCACTTCATCTCGCAGGAAGAGGTAAAGCGATTGAGCTTAAAGTCCATAAAGAAGGCGAGTTGCATGAAAGCGGTGAACTCGAAAGTGAAGCCAATCCTCGGCGAGGCAAAAAATGTGACGGTTAAGATGAGAGATTCGTTGGGCACAACTCGTTTCTCGGTAGCCCCACTCGACGACTTTAAGGTGATCCTCGGCATGAAGTTCTTGTGGGTGAACAAAGCCTCTATCATGCCCCACTTGAATGTGGTGTCTATTATGGATGGGTGATGCCCGTGCATGGTTGCTACTCATCCTATTGACACTTCATAGATGCAGACGACATGTGTGATTTAGTTGAAAAAGCGCATCAAGCAGGGAGATAAGACATTCTTGGTGGCCTTTCGTGAAACTGAGCCTGTGAAGCAAGCAGACACCTGGTCTAGTCTGGTCCTCGTATTGGAAGAGTTTAAGGAGGTGTCGCCTCTCGAGCTCCCAAAGTGATTGCCTCCTCAAAGGGAGGTAGATCATGAGATTGAACTTCTGCCGGAAGTGAAGCCCCCTGCTATGGTCCTATACCGCATGGCTCCACCAGAGTTGAAGAAACTACAGATGCAACTAGATGATGTGGTGGCCTCTAGCATTATTCGTCCCTAAAACACTACAAGAAATCTATGGATTAAAGACTGTCATAATCCATCGCTAATCCATCACAAATCCATCACTGAATAGTTTAGCGACGGATAACTTTTATCATAATTCCCTAGTCGCTAATTAGCGATGAAAAATATATATCGCTACTTCTGTCGCTAATTTGAGACGAATTAGTGAATGCCATGATTCATCGCAAGGCCATCGTTAATCCACAGAGATTTAGTTTTGCGATAGATACACATTCGTCGCTAATATAGCAACAAAATTGCGATAGATTATAATCTATCACAAAACATTAACCGATTTAGTTTTTTGATGGATAAATATCCATCCCTAATCTGTCGCTAAATTGGAGGCTGATACTAATTAGCGACGGATAATATCCATCGCTAATCCATCACAAAAAATAAAAATAAAATTAAAAAATTGTTTGAAATATAAATATCGAGAAAAATTTTCTTGTTACATAATTTATATATCCTGTGTATAAACAATAAAGTACACATAAAAAATACATATACAAAGCAGCTCAAACAAATTTAACAAAAGCTACAAGTTGAAAAAATTTATCGATCCACTATAATCCTCGACAAGTTCTAATTATTTACAAGTGAATATTTACAAAGAGTTTCTTTTGAAATAACAAGAAGGTACAATAAATTCAACACATGAATCTAATCATCGCCAAGATTCTGAGCATCATCTTCTTCATTGTCTTGATCTGCCCCTTCATTCATGCCTCCATTAGCTCCTCTACGCTGATTATCTCTAGCAACCTACAAGAGAAAAGAAAGGTCAGTATTGATAAACAAAATATAATGAAACAAATTATATGCAATGCACCTAATCTAAGGCAATCAAAGTAACATGAATGAATTACATATAGACTAGCTAGCAATAAAGTTAATGACATTAATAGAATTAAGATATGTGTTCTAAGGCTGACAGAAAAAAATTCATAGTGATTCAATCATGCAGATATGTGTTCTAAGGTTGTCAAAAAAATATCATAGTGATTCAAGCATGCATACATGTGTTATAAGCCTGTCAAATAAATGTCTTATGTATCACGATCATGCTTATATGTGTTCTAATGTGTCAAAAAACTCTCATAGTGATTCAATTATGCATATATGTGTTCTAAGGCTGTCAAAGAACTTTCATAGTGATTCAAACATGCATATATGTGTTCTAAGGCAATCAAACAATTTCATAGTGATGAAATCATGCTTATATATGTGTTCTAAGGTTGTTTAAAAACTTTCATAGTGATTCAATCATGCATATAAATGTGTTCTAAGGTTGTCAAAAAACTTTCATAGTGATTCAAATATGCATATATATGTTCAAAGGTTGTCAAAATTTTTTTATAGTGATTCAATCATGCATATATGTGTTATAAGGCAGTAAAAAAACATTCATAGTGATGAAATCATGCTTATATGTGTTCTAATGTTGTAAAAAAACTCTCATAGTGCTTCAATCAAGCATATATGTGTTCTAAGGTTGTCAAAAAACTCTCATAGTGATTCAAGCATGCATATATGTGTTCTAAGGTTATAAAAAACTTTCATAGTGATGAAATCATGCTTGTATGTGTTCTAATGTTGTAAAAAAACTCTCATAGTGATTCAATCATATATATATGTGTTCAAAGGTTGTCAAAAAACATTCATAGTGATCCAATCATGCATATGTGTTCTAAGGTAGTAAAAAAACTTTCATAGTAATGGAATCATGCTTATATGTATTTTAATGTTGTCAAATAACTTTCATAGCGATTCATTCATGCATATATTTGTTATAAGGCAGTCACAAACTTTCATAGTGATGAAATCATGCTCATATGTGATGAAATCATGCATATACTAGCTTGAAATCTAACGACATGAAACAAATGGCATAAAACTTTCATACTTGATAGGCACCTACAGATGAAGTTCTCCTGTCCCGAAAAAAGTTGCACAACTTATTACAGACAACATCGAAAATTGCTTCATGAAAATAGTCATGCATTGTGTCCTTAACAAGCTGGCGAACACCATCCCAAGAATTGGCCGGGTCAATCAAACGCTTGGAGTTGATGCTGGCGAAAGAACTCTGAGAGCCCTAGCTAGAGGAGGCAATGACTAGTGTTGTGTTCATATTACTCCCAAACCTGAACACACGACCCTTTTTTGGGTTCATCGGTTGCAGTCACCTATGTTGCAGAATCAAAAGGCGGATGCTGAGTGAAGTCATCGTCATATCGCTCTACCATTTGCTGCTTGTATGACTCCTACAAAGTAATGATTACAATATGGATTAATAATTAAGAATTACAATATTCATGGTAACTTGTATATTATAATGTTTATTAATACAATAAATACACACCATTGTCGTTCTTGCCTTCACTGATACGAACTCTCATGTGTTCTTACGTTTATGTGTTTCAACAAATACATCCTTGTAAAGTACAATGCCTCCTTCCTGCGAGGTTAAATGATAAAAAAATCATTTAAAAAGAATGCAACAATACTTATAAATTTGACAATATATATATATATATATATATATATATATATATATATATATATATATATATATATATATATATATTGATGAGTTGTCATTTTTTTCAGATGACTCCCAAAAGTCCTAGATCTACCTGTGTGTAGATGAGCATCAGGCATTTTCGCTTAATTTTGTGCAGCCTTTGCTGAGTAGTTTCAAAATTCATGCCCCGCCCATTTGTCGCACATTGCATCCCAAAAATCTGACCTGATAGTAGGAGGGCCATGACCCTTTCACTACAGTGGATCATCTATCCCACTAGATGCTTTTATTGCTGCAGTCTTCATATTGTACAGTATATCTACAAATCGACTGACAACTACCTTCTGCCACAACTGCCTCAGGTCCTGCTCCTCCATCGCAATCGCGAAGTGATTCGAAGCCTACAAATAATTTCAAAAAGTTAGTAGACATGACTATAATAAAAAATTAAATATGAAACACATTAGCTATGATAAACAATTGTATACCATGAATGAGGACCATAATCTGTCTAACACCTCATTCAGGTACTTTTTCCATTGAGCGATCGGTCCTGAAAGATGTTGAACTAGTGACTGCCTAATTTCTCATATTATTTCTTATTGCTCGAACATCGTGTTGCACATGAATTGATACACATTAACTATCAATATACACTATTTATAAGATAAGTATTAGATTAGTAAAAATGAAATACTTATGGTCGATTATCGATATATACCATTTGAATGAGTCATCGTATGTCAGACTGAGAAGACCCTGCATCCGGCGTTATCTCGTGATATGTATGAATAACTGTTGTAGGTGGGTCATGTGCATGCGAAACATCATCTATAGAAAAATGAGTTAGAAATTCATATAATGTATATTTAAACTAATCAAGTATACAATTAGTTAAATGATATACCTATCAAAGCAGCCCGTGAAGATGAAGGTTGAGACTGGCTACCACTGGGTGCTTGACCACTATAACCTCTACGAACCATATTCTAACAAATAAATTTTTTATTTAGATCAGTTACACAACTCTACATCTTCATGGATACATAATCAAATCAAAAATAACTTTATGCAATACATGCAAACATTGCAATACATTCAAATCATTGCAATACATTCAAATCATTCACATTAAACATTGTAATACATTCAAACATAAGGTATGTATTACAAAATGTATTTTACTAGCTCGAGTATGTTTTCTCATCACTTGTTTGACTTTCATATTCTTCTTCTTCCTCCTCTTCCTCTTCTTCTTCTTCTTCATTGGGTGCCCATCCACTTGATATATTATTTAGATCACATTCTTCCATATGTGTGCCATTGAACAATGAAGATATGATATGCATACCATGTGTGACATCGTGACCATAAAAGAAGTCATACATATCATCTGATTGATAGTAATCACCCTCTTCAACAATCTTGTCTTCTTGTAACTGATCATACTCGGGGTATAGTTTAGACTTCACCTTGCAAACCGCCCACCATTTATTTCTATCTGACTTCCTTATATTCAGATATGAAGTATAATAAACTTGTTGAGCTTGCAAGGCTAATATGAATGATTCATATGTTCCAAACCTTGATTTATGATTCACCTATATAATGCCTGAGGCTTTGTCAACTCTTGTTGCTGTGAGATCAAACCAATGACACTTGAATAAAGTTACCATATTATTTATGCTTAAGTAAGTCAAGTTCATTATTTCTTCTATAACACCATAGTAGTCATGTTCATTTTCACTGAACTGTAGTAGTGATGACAGAATCCTCAAGATTCTTTACCTCAGTTACTATAACTTATGATACGCACAATGTTCTAACAAATCTACTCAACTCGGATAATACCCCTCATATAGGTTTGTCTAACATATCATGGAATGCTAGGAGAATCAACCGTTGCATGATGACATGACAATCATGGCTCTTCACCCCATATAATTGTCCATCGTCTATCTTCACAACCCGAGCAATGTTAGAGATGTATCCATCTGAAAATCTCAATTGTCTCAACCATTGACATACCTACTTTACTTTATCTGGTTCAAGCACGTACCTTGCCTTTGGTTTCAGTACTTTACCATTATACTCTTTGAGTTTCAATTCTAGTCTTTTACATATTACTTTTAAATCCATACGGGCCTTCAGATTATCCTTCTTTTTTCCTATGACATTCATTACCGTATTGAACACATTATCAAACACATTTTTCTCTACATACATCACATCCAAATTATGTCGTATCAATAAGGTCAGCCAATATGATAGTTCCCCAAATATAGATTTCTTTGTCCAATTGTGATCCTTCTCAAATCTAAGGAAGAGCATCGGACTACGGGCATCTGTCAGTCTATATAGAAAGTATTGCAATCGTCTTAAAATATCTATGCCAGACAACCTTGTAGGTGGACCTTCCATTTCAATTGTGCCTGCTCGGAACACATTTTTTTGTCATCGAAAGAGATGATCGTTGGGTAAAAAACTACGATGACAATCAAACCAGCATGATTTCCTTCCATGCATCAATCTAAAAGATTTTGTATCCTCCATGCAGTACGGACATGCCAACCTTCCATGTGTGCTCCAACCACATAACATATCATATGCAAAGAAGTTATTGATTGTCCATAGAACAACAACCTTCATATTGAAGTTTTATTTTTTGTGGGCATCGTACAAAAGAACACCACCATCCCATAGTATTTCTAGTTCATCAATCAATGACCTTAAATATACATCAAGATTTTGGCCCAGAGAGGTCGGACCAGAGATCAATAGAGAAAAAAAAAATTTGACGCTTCATACACAAGCTTGGAGGAAGGTTGTATGGGGTGACAAATACTGGTTAACACTAGTATGAAGTTGATCTACCCCAAAATAGATCAAATTTATCTGTATATAAACCTAACCTAACATTTCTCACTTCCATTACGAATGTCTAATGAGTACGATCAAAGTGCTTCTAAGCTTCTGCGTCAACATGATGCATGATCTTATCTTCATCATGTCAAACTTTATTTGCATGACATTTCATGTATTTAGCTGTCCTCGAAGACATACAATCATTGCAATCTAGAGGTGACAGAGAAGTAGCAGAGTGACTTGTATAACACTTCTTTTGAGATCGCGCTACCATTGCCTCTTATCTTTGGCTTGAACCGAGGATGCCCACATGATGAACATGATCTGCTATTTTCTTGATCTTTGAAATACAATATGCAGTGATTTGGACAAGCATCTATCTTTTGATACCCCATACCTAAAGTGTTGACCATAACCTTCACACGATAGAAATTTTGTGGCAATTTCTCATCTTTGGGCAACATACTTTTCATAATAGAGCACAGACGGTAAAAACATGATTGACTCAAATTATACTCAGGCTTCAAATTCATTAGTTAAAGAACTGCAGACAAGATAATGTGACTCTCAAAACCATTCCAAAGTGGCTCATCAACATCTCTAAGTAAATCATAAAATTTACTAGCTGCATTGTTTGCTGCTTCTTCCTCTACCTCCGTTGGTACATCACTATGACCCATAGCAGAACCCAATTCTGGTTCTGCAACATCAAATATCAAATCCATATATGGATTATCGTGCACCACATCCACTATAAGAAAATTTGTCGATTAACGACGGCCACAATCCATCGTTGTAGAGCTTAGCGACAACTAACTTTCATCATAAATTTATTGTCGCTAATTAGCGACAGAACATATATGTCGCTACTTTCATAGCTAAATTACGATGAATTAGCGAATGCTATGATTCATCGCAAGGCCGTCGTTAATCTGCAGAGATTTGGGTTTGTGACATATATGAATCTGTCACTATTGTTGCGGCGGAAATACGATGGATTAAAATCCGTTGCACAACATCAGCCGATTCAATTTTGCGATGGTTAGATATCCACCCCTAATTCATCGCTAAATTGGAGGCCGATACTAATTAGTGATGGATAAAATTCATCGCTAATCCATTGTAAAAAATAAAAAAACTTAAAAAAAATTTGTTTAAAATATAAATATCGAGAAAAAAATTTCTCGTGATATAATTTACATATCCTGTGTATAAAAAATAAAGTACACATAAAAAATACATATACAAAGGAACTAAAACAATTTATCGATCCACTATAATCCTCGCCAAGTTCTAATTATTTACAAGTGAACATCTACAAAGAGTTTCTTTTGAAACAACAAGAAGGTACAATAAATTCAACACATGAATCTAATCATTTCCAAGATTCTATGAGTCATCTTCTTCATTGTCTTGATCTGCCCCTTCAGTTTCTCTATGCTGATTATCTCCAGCATCTTACAAGAAAAAAGAAATGTTAGTATTGATAAATAAAATATAATAAAATAAATTATATGCAATGCACCTAAGCTAAGGCAATCAAAGTAACACGAGTGAATTACACATAGTCTAGCTAGCAATAAAGTGAAGGATATTAACAGAATTTAAATGTGTTCTAAGGCTGACATAAAAAAATTCACAATGATTCAATCATGTAAATATGTATTCCAAGGTTGTCAAAAAACTCTAATAGTGATTCAATCATGCATATATATGTTATAAGGTAGTGAAAAACTTTCATAGTGATGAAATCATGCTTATATGTGTTCTAATGTAGTAAAAAAACTTTTTAATAGTGATGAAATCAAGCATATATGTGTTATAAGATAGTAAAAAACTTTCATAATGATGAAATCATGCTCATATGTGATGAAATCATGCATATACTAGCTTGAAATCTAACGACATGAAACAAATGACATGAAACTTTCATACCTGACAGGCACCTGCAGACGAAGTTTTCCTGTCTAGAAAAAAGTTGCACAACTCATTACGGACAACGTCAAAAATTGCTTCATGTAAATAGTCACGCATTGTGTCCTTAACAAGCTGGCGGATATCATCCCAAGAATTAGGTGAGTCAGTCGGATGCTTGGAACTAATGCTATCGGGAGAACTTTGAGAGCCGTGACCGGAGGAGGCAACAACTAGTGAGGTGTTCATATTACTCTCAAACCTGAACACACGACCCTTTTTGGGTTCACCTGTTGCAGTCACCCATGCTGCAGGATCAAAAAAACGGATGTTGAGTAGAGTCATCGCCATATCGCTCTACCATTTGTTGCTCGTATGACTCCTACAAAGTAATGATTATAATGTGGATTAATAATTAAGAATTGTAATATTTATGATAACTTATATATTATAATGTTTATTAATACAATAAATACATACCATTGTCGTTCTCGCCTTCTCTGATACAAATTCTCCCGTGGTCTTACGTTTATATGTTTCAACAAACACATCCTTATATGACACAATGCCTCTTTTTTCTGCTTCCTGCGAAGTTAAATGATAAAAAAATTATTTAACAGGTATGCAACAATACTTATAAAATTGATAATATATATTAATGAGTTACCATTTTCTTCAGATGGCTCCCAAAAGTCCTAGATCCACCTGTGTATAGATGGGCATCGGGCATCGTCGCTTGGGTTTGTGTAGCCTTCGCTGAGCGATTTCAAAATTCATGCCCCGCCCACTTGTCGCACATTGCATCCCAAAAATCTGACCTAATAGTAGGAGGGTCATGGCTTTTCCACTGCAGTGGATCATCTATCTTGCCAGATGCTTTTCTTGCTGCAGTCTTCATATTGTGCAGCATGTCGGCAAATTGACAGGCAACCACCTTCAGCCACACCTTCCTCGCGTCCTGCTCCTCCATCGTAGTCGTGAAGCGATTCGAAGCCTACAAATAATTTCATAAAGTTAGTAGACATGACTATAACAAAAAATTAAATATAAAACACATTAACTATGAGAAACGATTGTATACCATGAATGAAGACTACAATCTGTCCAACACCTTATTCGAGTACTTTTTCCATTGAGCAATCGGTCCTGGTAGATGTTGAACTAGTGACTGCCTAATCTCTCCTATTACTTCTTATGGCTCGAACCTCACGCTACACATGAATTAATACACATTAACTATCAATATACAATATTTATAAGATAAGTATAAAATAAGTAAAAATAAAATACATACGGTCGCTTATCGATATACACTATTTGAATGAGTCATCGTGTGTCAGACTGAGGAGACTCTGCATCCAACGTTGTCTCATGACTTGTATGAACAACTGGTGTAGGTGGGTCATGTGCAGGCGAAACATCATCTATAGAAAAATGAGTTAGAAATTCACATAATGCGCATTTAAACTAATCAAGTATACAATTAGTTAAATGATATACCTATTGAAACAACCCATGAAGATGAAGTCTGAGACTGGCTACCACTGGGTGCTCGACGACTGTGACCTCCAGAACCATATTCTAACAAATAAAAAATGTCATGCAATACATTCAAAGATTGCAATACCTTCAAATCATTGCAATACATTTCAATACATTCATATCATTCAAATCATTCACCTCAAATATTGTAATACATTAAAATATAAGATATGACATCACTTGCTAATCATGGATAACTTATCCTTAACTTGCAATATAATTGGATCAGTTACACAACTCTATATCATCATGGATAAATAATCAAATCGAAAATAACTTCATGTAAGACATTCAAATATTGCAATACATTCAAATTATTGCAATACATTCAAATATAACTCTATACCTATCAAAGATACATATTCAAATCGAAAATAACTTCATGCAATACATTCAAACTTTGCAATACCTTTAAATAATTCAAGTCATTACAATACATTTCAATACATTCAAATCATTCACATCAAATAGAGGTATGTATTATAAGATGTAATTCACTAGCTCGAGAATGCTTCCTCATTGCTTGTTTGACTTTCATATTCTTCTTTTTCCTCCTCCTCCTCTTCGTCATCTTCTTCTTCTTCTTCATCGGGTGCCCATCCACTTGGTATATCATCTGGATCACATTCTTTCATGCATGTGCCATCAGACAATGGATATATGACATGTATACCATGTGCGACATCATGACCATAAGAGAAGTCATATACATATCATCTGATTGATAGTAATTACTCTCTTCAGTTAACTTGTCTTCCTGTAACAGATCATACTCGGGGTATAGTTTAGACTTCACCTTGCAAACTACCCACCATTCATTTCTATCTGACTTCATTGTACTCGGATATGAAGTATAGTAAACTTGTTGAGCTTGTGAGGCTAATATAAATGGTTCATATGTTCCAAACCTTGATTTATAATTCACCTCCACAATGCCTAAGGCGTTATCGACTCTTGTTGCTGTGAGATCAAACCAATGACACTTAAATAAAGATACTCTATTATTTATGCCTAAGTAAGTCAACTTCATTATTTCTTCTATAACACCGTAGTAGTCATGTTCATTTTCACCGTAGCTGCTACCCTTGACACACATGTTACTATTCATCGTTGACTTGTTTACACCGTAGTCTTTTGTATGAAATCAATAACCATTTACGATGTACATGTTGTAACATTGCACAACTTTGGTCAGACCATTTTGTAAATCACATATTTCTTGATCTTTAACATTACCATGACGGGCCTACAAGCATAAATAATGATTGTGATCATGACCAATTAAGTAACTTATTATTGTTTACACGAAAATAATGTATGTCATCATCCTTACCAACTCTTCCAACCATGCTACAAACTTATTTTCACGTTCTTTCTGTACTTCTACATCAGTGAGATATGGAAGTTTTCTTCGCAACTCTAGATCAAATCATCTACATATTAAGTATACTTATTCGATGTATGGGTCGATCACTGAGCAATTAAAAAAGATATAGATTTGTGTTGCGTCTTGCTCTTGATCTTCCAAGAGTCTTGACCGGCAACTACCAAAGGTATGCCCAAGTTGTTGAAATATCGACAGTTTGTCAGCTACAGTAAATTGTTCTCCATCATCATTACGAGGTGGGCATGTGTAATGTGTTTGAATGTGAGGTTCAAAGTACATAAATGAGAAATTTAAAATCTCTTCTAAAGTATACGCCTCACAAATAGAGCCCTCTACTCTTGCTTTATTCTGAATATTTTTTTTAGGTCAAACATGCATCTGTCAACAATATACATCTCAGATTACAATAAATTTCTCAATAGCATTGAAGAGAAAAATATAAAAAAAATATATACCTTTCAAATGGGTACATCCATCGATATTGCATAGGACCACCAACCCTTAGTTCATATGGCAAATGTATGATCACATATTCCATAACATAAAAAAATGTTGGCAAAAATATCTTCTCTAGCTGACAAATAGTAGTGACGATAGAATCCTCGAGATTCTTTACCTCAGATACTATGACTTCTGATGCGCACAATGTTCTAAAAAATCTACTCAACTTAAATAATACCCCACATATAGGTTTGTCTAACATATCATGGAATGCTAGGGGTATCAACCGTTGTATAATAACATGACAATCATGGCTCTTCAACCCATACAATTGTCTCCCATCTATTTTCACAGTCCGATTAATGTTAGAGACGTACCCATTTGGAAATCTCAATTGTCTCAACCATTAACATACCTGCTTTATTTGATCTGGTCCAAACACGTACCTTCCCTTTGGTTTTAGTACTTTGTTATTATACTCTTTGAGTTCCAATTCTGGTCTTTTACATATTACTTTTAAATCCATACGGGCCTTTGAATTATCCTTCATTTTTCCTTTAACATTTATTACCGTATTGAACATATTATCAAACACATTTTTCTCCACATGCATCACATCCAAATTATGTCGTATCAATAAGGTCGGTCAATATGGTAGTTCCCAAAATATGGATTTCTTTGTCCAATTGTGATCCTTCCCAAATCCAAGGAAAGACACCAGGCTATAGGTATCTGTCAGTCCATATGAAAAGTATCACAATCTTTTTAAAATCTCTATGCCAAATAACCTTGTAGGTGAACCTTCCATTTCAGTTGTGCCTGCTCGAAATACATTCCTTTGTCGTCGGAACGGATGGTCGCTGGGTAGAAATCGACAGTGACAATCAAAACAACACTTCTTTCCATGCTTAAATCTAAAAGATTTTGTATCCTCCATGTAATATGGACATGCCAACCTCCCATGTATGCTCCAACTAGATAACATACCATATGCAGGAAAGTCACTGATTGTCCATAGAATAACAACCTTCACATTGAAGTTTTATTTTTTATGTGCATCGTATGTGAGAACACCGTCATCCCACAATATTTTTAGTTCATTAATCAATGACCTTAAATATACATCAAGATTTTAGCCCGAAGAGGTCGGACCAGGAATCAATAGAGATAAGAAAAGATTTTGACGCTTCATACACAAGCTTGGAGGAAGGTTGTATGGGGTGACAAATACTGGTGAACACGAGTATGAAGTTGATCTACCCCTAAATGGATTAAATTCATCTATACATAAACCGAACCTAACATTTCTCACTTCCATTGCGAAGCTTTGATGAGTATAATCAAAGTGCTTTCAAGCTTTCGCGTCAACAAGATGCATGATCTTGTCTTCATCATGTCAAACTTTATTTGCATGTCATCTCATGTGTTTAGCTGTCCTCAAAGACATATACAATCATTGCAATCTAGGGGTGAGAATAAAGTAGCAGAGCGACTTGTATGACACTTCTTTTGACCTCATGCTACCATTGCCTCTTGTCTTTGGCTTGAACCGAGGATGCCCATATGACAGGCATGATCTGCTATTTTTTTGATCTTTGAAATATAACATGAGTGATTTGGACAAGCATCTATCTTTTGATACCCCATACCTAGAGCGTTGATCATAACCTTCACACGATACAAATTTTATGGCAATTTCTCATCTTTGGGCAACATACTTTTCATAATAGAGCGTATACGGTCAAAACATGATTGACTCAAATTAAACTCATACTTCAAATTCAGTAGTTGAAGAACTGTAGACAAGATAGTATGACTCTCGCAACCATTCCAAAGTGGCTCATCAGCATATTTAAGTAAATCATAAAATCTACTAGTTGCATCGTTTGCTGATTCTTCCTCTATCCCAGTTGGTATATCAATAGGATCCATAGTAGAACCCAATTATGGTCCTGCGACATCAAATATCAAATCCATATATGAAAGCAAGACAGGCAAGGGCATTGCCCCTGCCGGTAGTAAGGTCAAGGCAGGGAGCGAAACCACAGGAGGCATCGAGAGGCAGGGGTTGAGCCCTCTGTCGAGAATCAATCATGAGGCAGAGGGGTCTCGCCCCCTGTCAAGGCAAAATTTTCCGGTAGGGGGTTTCGCCCTCTGCTGAGAAAATAGACAAGGGGCAGGGGGCTTTGCCCCCTGTCAAAATTATCGAGGACAGAAGGGATGAAGCCACCCCCTATGAGGAAAAACAAAAGGGCAGGGGGCTTCTCCTCCTGCGGATCATAATGAGGACAGGGGGGCTGAGCCCCACTGCCGAAGAAGTCAAGAAGACAGGGGGCGAAGCCTTCTGTCGGCATTCAAAAGGATAGGGTCGAAGCCCCCAATCCTGCTAGAGATTGGGGCAAGGGGAGGGCTTGACATAGGTGATCGGGGCCTCTGCCAGCTCCCACCGACTACAGAGGGGTGGGGAGGGCCCGACAGAGGCTGTCGGGCCTCTGATGGCCCTCCGACAACCATAGGGGGAAGGGGGAGGCTCCAACAAAGGTTGGCTGCTCTCTATCGAACTGTCAACGACCCTTATTTTAAGGGGAAAAAGCAAGGGGGAAAAGAGGAGGGTTACTCGCGGGAGGGGTCGACGAGAGGTCGTTCGCTCACCAGAAAATACAGAGAGGGAGCAACGAGAGAGAGAACGAGAAGGGAATGAGAGAGGAGGTCGACGGGCGGCGGGCGACGGGCGACGGGCGACGGGCGACGGGCGGGCGATGGGAGGTCGACGGGCGGCGGGCAGACGATGGGAGGTCGACGAGCGACAAGAGGTTGAGGGGCAACGAGCGGGCGATGAATGAAATAGAAAGGGAAAGGGGCTCACATTAGGGTTTTACAGGAGAAATTAGCGACGAAACAATTTTGTCTCTACTCCGTTACTACTTGGTGACAGAGTAGCGATGGAAAATTTCTACCGATGATCCATCGCTAAAGTGTGAAGGAACTTGAGACAAAAGTTTTCCGTATCTAATTACGCAAATGTTAGTGACAGATAGTTTTCTCTAGCTAATCCATCGCAAATTGGCGATGGATTATTTCTGTCGCAAACGTCCGTCGCTAATTAAAGTTTTTCTTGTAGTGATCCACTCGTGCGTCAAAATTGTTCCAAAATTCTTTACCATGAAACATCCAATTCTGATAATCACTCATAAAACCCTTCCTATATAGGTGATGTCTAACGTCATGAGGTTCTAAAAATTGATTGTTCTTACACATCGTGCAGGGGCACCTGATCTGACCTGTGGGATCCACTGTACTGACATTTGTTATTGCAAATTCAATAAAACTGTCAACACCATCCATACATTCAAGCGATACCTCATTCTCAACTATCCTACGGTATATTCATTCACAGTTTGCAGTCATTTTGTCATATGATGTTCTGGATATTATCCTAACCAGTTAATAGAGAATCATAAGAATGCTATGATGAAGAAAATATCTAATTTATCATGCATTCATGGTGGATGTAATGATTTGATATATATCACACACGCACACACACACACACATATATATATATATATGATGTCATTCAATCACAAGAACTATGATGCATGCATTGATAACTTAATATTTTCATGTGCAAAACCATTTATTTAAAGCATGTTTGAAGCATTGATAACTTATCATTCATTTTCATGTGCAAACTCATTTATAACATGATACATTCATTTGAAGCATGTTTCATGATGCAATTTCACATGGAAGGCATAATCAAATTGAAAATAACTTCATGCAAGTATGGATATAGTCACATCAAATATTGTAATACATTCAAATCATTCATATCAAAACACTATCAAATATATACCTGCAGCAAACACACTCCAATATCCCGCTAACTACTACCATGACTAGCATGGAATCCGAACTCCAAAAATAAAAACACTTCTATTTTTATACATTAAAATCATGCTCAGCATGATCTCCGAACTCCATCAAAACAGTCCTAGATATCCACAACTAAGTGAGTATGTGAACAAAAAATTATTGCATCCAAGAAATTAAATAACCTATGATGCGCTTGCATCACTTACTCACCACGGGTATTTACTCAATTTGCATATTATTACCTTTGCATTTTTAGTTGCATGCGATGCTTAGCACTAAGTATCGCGCAATTAACTCAGCTATGCACCTGCAAAGCACATTTATATACGATAAGGGTAGAAACTCATCAAGAGGCGGCAGAGACTCCACCGCCTGGCAGAGAGTGAGAGGTGGTATACCTGCCGACTCACCAGCGAAGGGGATCCGTTCGCGGGTCAACTGCAGAGTGAGGCAGAGGTTGGGGTTACATCGAGCGAGCAAGGTGAGAAAGGGTGAGAGAAAGGACAGGGGCGAGAGAGGGGCATCGGCCCTTACCAAAAATAAAAGAGGAGTAGGGGCATCGGCCCCTGCCAGAAATAAAAGGAGGGGCAGGGGCATCGACCCGTGCCGAAAATAAAAGAGGGGCAGAGGCTGATGGCCCCTGCCGGACCAAGAAGAAAAAAGGGGGGGGGGGGGCAAAGGCCCCCGCAGCTCTTAAAAGGAGGAGGCAGGGGTCGATGGCCCTTGTCGGACCAAGAAGACAAAAAAAAAGGTGGTGCCGACGAAGCTACCAGAGAGGGAGGCGATCGCCAAAAGGAGGAGAAGGGAGGGCGAGCAACAGGGTGAGAGAAAGGGCGGGGGTGTGCGATGAATGAAATAAAAAGGAGAAAGAAAGGGGGCTCGCATTAGGGTTTTATGAGAAATTTAGTGATAGATTAGCGATGGCAAAATTCCGTCGCAAACATAGTCGCCGATTTGCGATGGAGTAGTGACAGAAAAATGGTGTCGCTCATCCGTCACGAAGTTGCAACAGAATATAAGACCAATTTTTTCTGTCGCTAATCCGTCATAAATTTGCGACGATGTTTGCGACAAAATTTTGCTGTCTCTAATTTTGCAAGTAATTCCAAATTTAGGGACAAATAGTTTTTGCTCGCTAATCCGTCGCAACTTTGCAATGAATTATTTTTGTCACAAATTTCTGTCGCTAAATAACATTTTTCTTGTAGTAAAAAGCATCATTTGGTGCACCCATGCCTTTTCAGAAGAAACATGACCGGTCCCAATGGTTGTGCGTGGACTATTGGGCATTGAACAAGGTGACAATCAAGAATAAGTATCATTTGGCATTGATCGCTGACCTATTCGATCAGATGAACAATGCTCGAGTGTTTTTGAAACTAGACCTACGATCAAGTTATTGGCAGGTCAGGATCGTAGAAAGGAATTAGCCCAAGACTACGTGTATGATGGGATATGGCGGATACGAGTTCTTGGTTATGTCGTTCAATCTGACAAACACCCTTGCAACCTTCTCAACCCTATGAACAAAATCTTCTACCCATACCTAGACCAATTTATAGTCATCTACTTGGACGACATCGTTGTCTACAACAAAAATTTGGTGAAATATGCATGTTACTTGCGTATTGTGTTTCATCTATTGAAGGACAATGATCTATATATGAAATGAGAGAAGTGCCTATTCAGGCAAGCAAAAGTGGAGTTCTTGGGCCATATTGTTAGATGTGGCATGTTATGGATGGACCATCAGAAAGTTTAAGCTATCATGGAGTGGAAGCCTCCCTCATCTGTGTTGAAGCTGCGGTCATTTCTGGGACTCGTGAATTACTACCGCTGATTCATTGAGGGGTATTTTTTGGTATGTGCTCCTCTTACAAATTTGCTTCGAAAGGATCGAAGTTAGAATTGGTCGGATGCATGTCAGACAACCTTTTAAGAGCTGAAGAGGGTTGTTACCAGTGATTCAGTGTTGAGGCAATCTGACCACACGAAAATATTTGAGGTCTACATAGACGCTTCAGACTTTGCTATCGGTGGAATGCTCATGCAGGAAGGACACCCCATCACTTTTGAGAGCCATAAATTGAAGGATGTCGAGCGGCGATATTGCATGCATGAGAAAGAAATGTCTGCAGTCATGCATTGCTTACAGGTTTGACGTTACTACCTCTTGGAATCTTAGTTTGTCATTAAGACAGACAACATAACCACTAGCTACCTTTAGAGAGAGAAGAAACTTAGCCCTAAGCAGGCTAGATGGCAATAGTTCCTAGCAGAGTTTGACATAGTCTTGGAGTATAAGCCAAGAAAGACCAATGTCGTAGTTGATACATTAAGTAGAAAGGCCGAGTTGGCAGCCTTGCAAGAGGAGGAATTTCGTCTACTCAGCCTCAGAGCAACCTTCTCAACCACATTCGGGAAGGTATCCAGTTTGATCCATCAGCTCAACACCTAGTGACCTTGGTTCAACAAGGGAAAACCAAGAGATTCTGGATGCAAGATGACCTCCTGGTGACTAAGGGCGATCATATTTTTGTACCGCGATGGAGATCATTGTGGAAATTGGTAATCAATGAGTGTTATGATACCCAGTACTTAGGGCACCTAGGGCAACATCAAACACTCGCTTTAGTAGAGCAGGCCTACTACTGGCCTTTTATGAGGGATGATATTGAGGGTTACGTTTGCACCTGCCTGATCTGCCAGTATGATAAGCCGCGTAATCAGAAGCCCGCATAACTACTCGAGCCTCTTCCTATTCCAAGTCGTTCGTGGGAGAGTATCTCCATGGAATTTATTTTGGGACTACCGAAGGTGAATGAATGGAGTTTGATCTTTGTGGTGATGGATCAGTTTTTAAAGTATGCTATCTTAATGTCGATGTCGCCTACCGGTATAGCCGAGTGAGTCGTAGGTTTGTCCGTGAGGCATGTTGTGACCAACTGGGGGATTTTAGAAAACATTATCAGAAACCGTGACCCGCACTTTATAGGAAAGTTCTGGCAGAAAGTGTTTTGATTGTTGGGGACGGAGTTGCATTTTTCAACATGCTTTCACCCCCAGACAGATGACCAAATAGAAAGAACCAACACTCTCCTTGAAGAATATCTGCGACACTTTGTAGGTGCAAATTAGAAAGATTGGGTAAACCTTCTGGATGTTGTTCAGTTCTCCTACAACCTACAAAATTTGAATCAACTGGCCATAGTCCCTTTGAGTTGGCAACATATAGACAACCCTAGACGTCGCACACCATCGCGACAAATTATAAGGGCAAGGCACCACTTGCCCATCATTTTGCTCAAGACTGACAGGATCAAACAGAGTTGGCCAAGGTGTTCCTTCACAAAGCTGCCAAGAGAATGAAGAAGTGGGAAGATTAGAAGCGTCACCCTGCAAAGTTCAAATTCGGAGACCTAGTATTGATCAAATTGCATCCCAAGAGAACCAGGATCTTTCAGGGACTACATCAGGGTCTCGTATGCAAATACGAAGGCCCATTTCCTATCATCAAATGTGTAGGCAACCTCGCCTGCAAGCTCGAAGTTCCTCTGCACTTTCAAACACATTCAATCTTTCATGTCAATAACTTAAAGTCATTTGATGAAGAAGATAGCAACCACAACCTGCCGACGCGAGCGCCAACACCTCTCCACATAACTGACGCCAAAGAAGTAGAGTATATCATGAATCATTTGTGTAATCGTCAAGGATATATCAAAGAATATCTTGTCAAGTAGAAAGGATTGCCAGAAGAAGAAGCCAATTGAGAGAAAATGAAGAACGTCCACCAATTTTCCTCAACAGAGGACGAGTATGAAACATGGGCCCTGTCATCGAGGATGTCGACAACTTAGGTGAGAGAGAATGTTACACCCAAACCTTTTACGTAGTTTTTTCCTTGTGCTAAGCCTACCAAAATCCTTGCGTGGCTCACACAAGCCTTTCAACCTTGTAATGTTTGTACAACTTTCTATACTTGTAATTTACATTTTTCTTAATGAGATTATGGTGCGCGACACTATTGTATTCACCTGAGTTCAATGAATTGATTATTATTGAATGTTCCTCTCTCTCCCACTATTCTCTCATTTTCTCTCTACTCTCTCAGCTCTGTGTGATTGTTGCCTCCTTGTAAGTGTGTGTTTGCATGCAATATTGTTGCTTCAAAAGATTCACTGCGTTCGCTTTTGAAACTTGCTAAAAAGCTTGTTGGGTCAAGGTTCCCCAACACCGCATGAGCATATGAGATTTAGCCCATGACGAATCAATCTTTTCTAAATTCATCGGTACTTCAATCAAGAGCTTAGAGAAATGAAGTCTCACGTGAGAAGATGTTCGCTCATCAACTGCAACAGGCTTCGCCTGCAGTGCTTCAGCAAGCTACACGAAGATATCATTGCACCACACAGTCGTTGACAGACCAAAAATATGGCCAAATTGGAATTCATTGCACCCCCTGGGACTTTGGAATCCCAATGCCGTCCCATTGCTCCATCAACATAGGCGGAGCTTGGGGGGGGGGGCAGGGGGTTGTAGCGCAGTCCTGCCTCCTGACCCAGTTAATTTAAAAAAAAAAAAAACAGTCCTAGCCCAGACCGGATGAGGAGAGAAAAAGTGTCACCGGTAAAAGCAACATTACTGGGGCTATGACTTATGCAAAATAAGAAAAGTGAAAATAATAAAAGATTATAGAGAAAACATTAAAGAATATACACATTAAGAATATAAACATGAATAACAATAAAATCTATAACAATACTGTCCACAAATAGACATATATATTCAGAGGATGACCTAGTTATCCAGTTGTCGGAACTCTTAGAATCACAAAAAGAAATACCCTTGTGGTGGCACTGCAGTTGCAGAAATACCTAGTTATTCAATTGTTTTGTCAACGCAGAAAGGCATTGATGAGAAGAACAAGGAAATCGAGTATGAAAGAGATCTTAAGGACCAAGTTGTGTTAAATGTTGAAGCTAATGGAAACATAAATTATGTACAAAGAAAAAACAAATTATCAAACTGGAGATGCAAGTCAGACTTGCTTAACAATCATTCTGTGCAGAATTTGTTTCAATCAAACAACAATAATTTTGAACTATTATAAGAATTTGGTACAATCATGCAACGATAATTCTGACTACAAAAGGATCTACA
The DNA here is from genome assembly GCF_984573655.1 of Nuphar pumila. Classification (NCBI taxonomy): domain Eukaryota; kingdom Viridiplantae; phylum Streptophyta; class Magnoliopsida; order Nymphaeales; family Nymphaeaceae; genus Nuphar; species Nuphar pumila. The sequence goes on along the minus strand of NC_143261.1, from coordinate 65,716,287 downwards.
CTTGTGATGGCACAATCATATGAGGTGTCAATGGTTGTGATTTCTCTGATGTTAATTAAGTATTCCCTATGAAATCTAGATAGTCTGCTGCAAATCTAGATACAGTACCCACTAGGCTTGTCTATTTTAGAGTACATTTTCTGTGTGAGTATGTGTGTGCAATGATCTTGTAAGGGTTTATCTCTTTATGTTTTGCAGTCATACTAGAATAGTTTATAATTTTGTAGAAGCCATCATGTTGATTTCCTGGCAATCTTTTCAGCTTTTATTCTTCTGCAAGATGGTATTTAGGTTGAAAAAAGTTTAATTATATACAGAAATGATCCTCTATGAAAAACTGAGGGAAAGAAAAAGGAAATGAGAAAAGCAAGAATTCCCAGCAACTATGAAACATTAATAACAAATAAAATTCAGCAACTATGAAACATAAACCAATAACCAAGAGTTTTCTCTCTTCATCTATGTCACATGGGTGCGACACTTTTGTATTTTGATTTATTTTGTCATAAATAAAATTTATGCATTGTTATGAACTTCAAATTATCGCACCAGTGTTATATATTGCCATTAGATAATGTTTAAGAACTTTCTATTGAGGTTGAGAAAGACTGCAGCAGATAGTTTGATTTGTCCATATGAAATATATTTTTATTAATAATTGTAGCCATTTTTTATTTTATCTCAAAAAAAAAAATTTGGGGCGCGGCCCCCGAACCCCTGACTATCACACCAATTTTTTTTTCTACACAACTATGAAACGGGGAAGTCGCGCTCCATCGAGCGCGTATCCCATTTACAGACCAGGGAAAACGCGAACCTCTTCTTTTCTTCGTTGAACTCTTTAAGGAGGTGGAGGGTCATCTTCCCATCGACAAGGCACGGCATAGGCAGATCAGTATTTGCAATAATCTCACTGCAGTCCACTATCTGCGCCCATGACCGTGCAGGAGTAGCAGGTTTCCCAGGGCTCATGACTTGCACCGCAACCCCATTAATGTTACCCACAGTATTAGGTGTAGATCCTGACTCCACTGCATCGACCAGACCCTGATCGGTGCCACAGACCTAACCGCCACCTCCTTGACCGACCCATCTCCGGCAAACAACAAACTCTCTAGGGCCCATGTGGATCTTTGGCAGCAAGACGCCCACATCAAGCGAAGGTGAGGGTGTCACACATCCAACGTGTGACACAACCTCAGAACTCGCACCACCGTCTCCCAATGCAGAAGACGTCGAGCCATCCATCCAAGGACGAAAGTTTTCCATCCTTCATACTTTCTATCTCTGCAAACTGTACAGAGGAAAAGTTACCGAAAAACAAACCCTGCACTAGCGTACAGTTTTTTCACAGCAGGTTTCACCTCCCCAGTGAAAAAGGAGAGGGGGAGGGCCGAATCGCTCGTCCTCTGGTCCCATTATTCAACCACCTCTAAAAACTAGACACGAGTAATTGAGGGTCCAGCAGCAACCGCACCACCCTTTAGGGCACACCAATGCCCAGGTGGGAGGAAGACGACCCTCACCAGCACGAAGTAGTAGCAGACAGTGATGACATGCTGAACAAAGGCCGACGATCACAGGAGAAGCTGAAGGATGCCCCAGGAAAGAAAAAACCTAGCAGAGCTTCTCTCTCCTCATCAATAAAAGGATGATAAAGTGTTAAAATTAGGTAAAATTCGACGAAGCAGTTAGCCTTAACCATGTGTGGTAACAGGAAGCCTGAAGGCTGATCTCGTTCTTGTCAGGGGAGATGCCAACCGTCTCTCCTTTCAATGCTAATTGAAAATAAAAAGAAAAAAAAACAATCAAAACCCTAACCAGACATTTATATCATTTGAAATAATGCAAACCAAAACTTAAATCCTAACAAAAACCATAAATCTCTTATCTATGCTAATTGATAAAAAAACACTAATATTCTAACCAAAATCAAACATTTATTATTTATGGGTTCATAATTAATACTAATTAAAAAAATAAAAACACTTAAAAATGGGGCCAGGTTTATCCTCACCCTCTTCCCGCGATGAGTGAGGGAGACGGCTGAAGAACCTCTTCCCCCATTCGTTCGTGATTCCTTTTTTTTTTTTTTACTTACTTCCCCACCGTTGGGTGGGTTATAAATGGGTGGGTTTTACAAATGCTTTGTCCTAAAACACCCTTTAAAGAAGCTGACAGGTACCAAAAGTAGGACGAAAAACAGATGAAAAGCTATAATAAAAACGTAAATGGAAGAAATCTTCCATCAGAATAATGGGTTTTTTCACAAATTTAAGAAATAACAAGATAGATAACTGACCATGGTTGATATTATGAGTTTATGGAGGCATTATATGCAAATCAATAAAATATAGGAACCAGAAGAAGAAGAAGAAGTGGCTTACAGAGTGAGCTTTGACCTCTGTTGTGGCTGCTGCTGATCACTGCGGTAATGAAGGCTTTCTTGAGGATTGAGGAACTAGGAAGAAGAGGATCAAAGGAGACATGTTTGATTAATGACCACTGATGTCATGGAGCACTTAGATATCACTATTTGAAAGGGTGGATTAGCTGGTAACCAGGGGCGAGTGTGCACTAGGATTTGTTTTAATAGATGGCTTCTAATGCAGCAAAGAAGAGGACCGTTTATCTTTTAAATGCAAACCACCCAAGCCATATGGAATAAAAGTAAGGGTGCTAGGCATTAGATTGGTCCCACAGTGGGTCACCAACCACCAAAAAGCTTGTCTTTACATGACCAACAGGCAACAACTAGGGGTGTCAACGGGTAGTGTTTGGTTTAGACCCAGGTAAAACCGGACCCATCATAAGAGAAACCATACCCAGACCCAATAAAAATTACATGAACTAGATCCAGGTCATATCCCTCATGGGTCTTAATCGAAACTCGGGTCAGGCTCGAGTCTGGTATAAAATTTCACAAACTATACCCGGCTCCATGTATTAATCAGATCTTTGGGACCAGACCCGAGTCTTAATATGATCTTATTTATCATCGTACCTGGAATCTATAGGATTTGGTATGGGTCAAGTCCGAGTAAACCCGACCCAATGACACCCCTACCAACAACCCTACATTGTGGTTTGTTTGGACTGACATCCTTGTTGGAAGGTTATGAAAAGAACGAGGCTTGTTGGGTCGAGTGAAATAATGAATGTACAAACACATTTTTGTGATGCCATATCATTGATTCATCTATTGGGTTTGTAAATCCACCGAAGACTAAAAAGGATCAAAATACATGTTCTCGCTAAATCGTTGAAACAAAAAATGAAAACAAAACTTGATGTGAAAGCGTACCTAAATTCATAAGCTTTTTGGTAGATCATTGATGTGTATGATCTTCCAGAATCTCTATATATGACCCTATTCCTTTCTCTAAACTTATAAGAGGGACTGAATCTTTTGATGGTTATGAAGAGCCTCAAGTGAGGGTCATTATATAAGGTTTAGAGACTATAACCTAATGTGTATTCAATTAGGAGTCTGTCTCCAATTCAGCCAATTACAGAATTATAGACATAACAGGTCTCTCCATATGGTATACCGTACCATATAAGATATCACATGGCCCAATATGATTAGATCACATAAATCGGGCCTGAACATAAGACAGTCTATAATATGTGTTTCAACGTATGTAGGCCTACACAATTTTTTTAACAATCTCCCACTTGGGCCACATACGTAACCTTATAATCACACATTATAACCTTATGAGCTCAAAAACACTATCTTATTAATTGATATCTCTACTAATTCGGTCCATTGATCAAGTCAACATAGAACCAAAGCGGTCTTCATTACAAATAACGTAATTAGACCCATTAATGATCACATATATCGATATAACCAAATGACATGGATTAAGTATGGATGTGAAGCATGAAAATTACATGTAATATGATCAAACATGCCTATTGCCAACTGGTCATTCCTAAAAACTTTAGTGAGATCACAACATAATGAGTATAAAATAAAATAAAACTTTAACTTTATACCAAAGTGGCAAAATAAACTTTATTATACCATAGAACGTCCAAATACAAACTCTCACTAAACCAGCATATCATAAAATGATAAGACACCCATTCGAGCAGTCTGCTCGTGAAAGACCTTGGGTAGCAAATCTTTAGTAAGCGAATATGTAATCATGGAGTTTGTGTCAATATGTTTTATCGATATCTGACCATTCCACACTCTTTCTTTAACAACAAGGAACCTAATGTCAATATGTTTTGACTTCGAGGAACTCCTGTTGTTATTGGAATATAGCATTGCTGAATTATTATCACAAAATAACTTTAGCGGTCTCTCAACATTATTGAAAATTCGCAGCCCTATGAAAAAATTACGTAGCCATATCTCATGGTTAGATGCCTCGTAACAAACTACAAATTCTGCTGCCATGGTGGAAGAAGCAATGCGTGTCTACTTGGCACTCCTCCAGAAAATAGCTCTCCTGACCAATAAAAAAACTATAACTTGACGTAGATCTGCGACTATCTTGGTATCTTGTAAAGTCTGAATCATAATACCTAATGATCTCTAACTGATCTGGCTTCCTTTATGTGAGCATATACCCTTTTATTTGTTTGCAAATATTGTATAACCCGTTTGACTGCTTTCCAATGATCCATACCTGGGTTACTAAGATATATGTTTAACATCCCAACAATGTACGCTAAATCCGAGCGCATATATACATGAGTATACATAAGACTCCCCACAACAGATGCATAGAGAATCTGTTCCATATCCTTAATTTTAGACTGGTGTTTGGGACACTGAGCGAGACTAAACTTGTCTCCCTTAGCAACATGAGTATCCCTTGGTTTGCAATCCTTTAGATATAGCTCTTTTGCGATAATCCAAGAATACCCCGAGAACGATCTCGATGCATTTAGATTTCAAATACAAAAGTGGAGTCTCCAAGATCTTTCATTTCAAATTTCTTTGTCAGAAATCTCTTGATTTCATGCAAAATGACTATATCATTACTGCCAAGCAATATGTCATCAACATACAAAACAAAAAAAAATTACTCCCACTGAACTTATGGTATATGCATTCATCATCCACATTCATCTAAAAACCAAACAAAGGGACAATTTGATGAAATTTATGATACTACTTATAGAAAGCTTGCTTAAGTCTATAGATGAATTTCTTTAGTTTGCAAACCATTTTCTTGGCATCGCCTGAGACAAAATATTCTGATTGAACCATATAAATAGTCTCATCAATGTCACCATTAAGGAATGCAGTCTTCACATCCATCTGATGCAACTCTAAATCATAATGAGACACAAGTGCCATCATAATCTTAAAAGAGTCTTTCGTAGAAACTGGAGAAAAAGTTTATGTGCAGTCAATGCCTTACCTTTGAGTAAACCCTTTTTCAACAAGACAAACCTTATATCTTTTCACATTACCCTTTGAATATCTTTTGGTTTTAAATATTCATTTGCAACCAATGGGTTTCATACCTTCAGGTAATGGGACAAGAGCTCACACATCATTGTTCCTTATGGATTTAATCTCCTCATGCATTGCTTCAATCCATTTTTGAGAGTTATAACTTTGTGTGACTTGATGGAAGTTGATTGGATAATCTTTCCTTAAGCCAGTATCACCCTCATGTTCTTTTATAAAGACAATATAATCATATGAAATTGCCTTTCTTCTCTCTCTAGTGGATTTCCTTAATGGCATTGGTTCATGAGGTATTTTTTGAGGTTGTTGAGTTTGAACTCCAAAAGTAAAAGCTTGGTTTTGGATAGAGAAATCTAAAGCATTGCCTTGATTCGAATTTGTGGGAACAATGTCAAGAATGAAAATCTGATCATTGTCAACCACAACTGTAGGAAAAAAAAGAAACTCTTCTTTAAAAGCAACGTCTTTTACTTTATCACTCCCCCCAAACTCAACACTCTCAAAGAAACAAGCATTTCCTATTTTGAAAAAGGACTTATTCACAGACTTATAAAACTTATAGGCTCTAGATCTTTCAGAATAGCCAACAAAATAGCAGCTAACCATTCTGGAATCCTGTTTTTTTTCATGTGACCTGTAGGGCTTAGCCTCAGTTGGATATCCCCAAATATAAAAGTGTTTTATAATAAGCTTTTTGCTTGTCTACAATTCATATGGAGTCTTGGTTATTGCTTTAGAGGGTTTGGCAGTCAACAACTTAGGCAACCTTGCATAGACACACTTATGTGAGTGGTAGCACCAGAATTCATCTACCAAGTGTGTTTGGGCACAAAAGTCAAATTTAACTTTAGAACAAACAAAAGTAAGAAGAGTACCTTTCTTCTCACGCCAAACATGGTACTTAGTACAGTCCTTCTTCATGTGTCCCTCCCCTTTGCAAAAAAAACAACTAGACTTTGGGTCCTGGTGTCTTTTCAGTTTCTTCTGCGATTGAGGGTCAACTGCAGTTTCCTTAGCCTTTTTCTTTTTCTTAAACTTGTCCTTAGAGGTTACTGCCAAATAAGCACTCTCAGTCTTCTCTTGCTTTATCCTATCATCTTCTTGCATACAGTATGAAATGAGCTCATTAAGAGTCAAATTTTCATTCTGACAGTTGTAACTGACCTTAAACTGGCTGTATTATGCAGGAAGGGATATCAAAACCAAGTGCATGAGTAAGTTCGCAGACAACTCTAACTTTAGTGCCTTGAGTTTTAAAGCAAAATGGAACATCTCCATAATGTACTCCCTAATGTTTCATTTACCTTTATACCTCATTGAGACAAGACTCGAAAGAAGAGTACTTATCTCAGCCTTTTAATTTTTTGCAAAATGCTTTTCAATTTCTTCAAAAAAATGTTTGACATTCATATCTTCGAACATGGTACCCCTAAAGGATTCATGAATTAAATGTTTCATGATCATGAGACTCATGCAATTAGATCGATCCCATCGCTCGGAGTTCTTTTTATCCTCAGTGAAACTCTTATCCGTAAGAGCAGGTGGTGAATCTTCTCGTAGTGTAAGATCAAAATCCATACATCAAAAAACAATCATGATATTTTCTTTCAAGCTTTTTAAATTAGAACCGCTCAAGACAAGGATAACTTATTGTTTGCAGATATCGTAGAAGCATATGTATTAACTGAATCAAGAACAAACAAACTCACGATGAACATATATTTTTATATGCATTAACACAAAATGACATATTTAAACAGTGGTGAATCCCATCACAAGATACCCACCATAATATTGACATTTAGACTTTGGACAGAAATGTCAACTTGTAAGTAGTACTCTCAATACAGTAATCAAACATGGACAATTAGTTTTGTCAAACAATGAGTTTTTCTTTGGACTGACTCGTTATTCACATGAAAAAATGTATAACTGTCCCATATTTATTACTGAAAATATATATTTAGGTTCGGTCAAATAGTAATCTTTCTTTGGGCCGATCACTATTTGCATGAACTGCAAACATATAAATATCACAATATTCTAAAATTAACTAATCTACACAACAGAGGTTACTTTGGCAACGTATTGATTCAATCAATTCAGTTTAAAACATTGGACCCAAAATCATAACTACCAAGGTTTAAATATATCAATGTATGCATATGAACATAAAGAAAGCACAAACATAATGTGCATGGACCAAAAAATAACCGAAAAATTGCCCACTAAAGTGACCCACAATGCGCGCCAAATATCCTTATTATAAAGTCCCTTTTTTTTAACATAACAAGGCTTATGCACGATCAAAATCGGACTGACCCGACATGGGTCAGACCCAAAACACCACCACCGAGTACAGGCTGTGAGTCATAGAGTTGGGTCTGAACAGGGTCGGCTCGCATCTAACTCGGTTCAGTCCCCACAACCAAATGAGGACGAAATTGGGTGAGCTGCCCCCGATAAAAAAAATGACCCGGTCTAGGCTCGACTAAATGCCGAACCGAACCGACCCTAGTCCGGTCGATCGAAGGTTGAACTGGCCTGCTGAAAAGGCCAAACCAGCTTGCTGAAAGACCGAACTGGCCCGACTGGTTGAATCGGCTAATGACATGGTAATGTTCCAGGTAAAATGAAATGACTCAAGGTTGAATCGGCCCTGAGCAGGCCTGGGTCGTTGAATCATTCGACTGCGGACCAAACCAGTCCTAGGATATAGCCAAAACAACATGATCCTAATGGTTGAACCGACCCTACCGACTGAATCGACTAAAACATATTGTCGAACCACCTATCCCGACTGAGTCGACCCATGGCACGCCGAATTAGTTTGAAAATAGAATTGCCAGGCCCGACTCAACCAACTCATCCTGGGTCGACCAAAACATGAATCTTCTGAGTTGGGGGCAATGCCTGAGGCCCAAATGAATCATCGAAAAACTGAGAACGATCACTCATGCCTGCCGACAGAGGGTTAAACCCAATGGCAACTGTCAACGACCCTCAAAAAAGCTAACAATAGAAGAATCTGACCCTGGATGATGGCTAACAGGCAAAATTTGGCGAACAACTGCACCCAAAAGAAACAACAACAAGAATGGTTTGTGGGGAGTCGGCAAACCGAGAGCATCCGGCGATGGCCGAGATTGGCCCCATATGTCAGTGAACTCGAGTTTGAATGAACATCGATCGATCTGCTGTTTGGCTCATTGAGGAATGGGCACCCATCCGACGTTGCGATCCGGTAACCCTACACCCGACAACCATGAAGGGGAAAACCCTTATTTGGTCAGCAAAATCCCGATGAAGCCAAGCCTCTTTCCAGCAATGGTTGGAAGGGGATGAGAGGGAAATCGATCCCATTCATCCGAGGGTCTGACAACCGACCCCCCTATGGCTGGCATATCTGAAAGGACATGAGCCCTAGTTGTTCGATGATCGGACTAAACATCCACCTGTCCGACGGTCTGAATAGGGGCAAGACCTTGCTCCACCTAACGACGGTCCATCGATCATAAAAATGGATGGCCTTTTCGTCTGATCGACAGTCAAAGGAAGTGCCTGATGGCCCTTCTGCCTGGCAAGTTGAATGGGGGGGAGGGGCGATCCGACGATCATGATGAATCATCGTCGAAAAAAATTAAAAAATATATAATAAAATCATATTTTTTCAACAATTCAACTAGAATAGTCGCTCTTATACCAATTATTGGGTTTGTAAATCTACCAAAGATTAAAGAGGATCGAAATGTATGTTCTCGCTAAATCATTGAAACGAAAAATGGAAATCAAAGCTTGATGCAAAAGCGTACCTGAATCTAAAAGAAATTAGCCAAGCCAAGACCCGAGAGCAATGGGAAGTGCCCTTCGCCCAAAGCACAGTCTCGGGCAACCAATCAGCCCCTGGAGGGAGCAACGATCTATACACTTTGTAGGTGAGGAACTCCTCACTTGGCACAATCACCCAGTGCAACCACTGACCAATATTTCTGTAGTCGTCAAAATGATCTCTGAAGAAGGCTAAAGCCCTCAACCACGCGATATGCAAATGGGATAACGCCAATCCTGGGTTTCTTTGGCGAGCTGAGATAAGAGCAGGATCCCCATATTTCGCAAGAAGCAAATGAGCACAAGGGCTATCTGGTTGATGAGCCATCCAACATTGCTTGGCGACAAGAGCAATGCTCCACAGTCTAGGCGCCGAAACACTTAAGTCAGCCATACGTCGAGGTAAAACCACCGAACGCCAACCAATCAAGTGACGCTTACCCTTGAGTTGGCATCCAAACCATAAGAAGCCCGCCAACAAATGTGTCAGCTGCTTCTCCACCCCCACAGGCATCACAAACATAGATATGAAAAATTCTAAAATAGTAAAAAGAACATGTCTAACTAAAGTCAGACGGCCACCGATGGAAAGATAAGACCTCTGCCACAAAAGTAATTTGCGCTTTACTTTTTGAATCATTGGAGCCCACGTGGTAGAAGAAATGTGCTTCACTTGTAACGACAAGCACAGGTACATCATTGGAAACTCAGAAATAACGCAGTTGAAAATCCTCTACCCCGCTGTAAGCATAGTGGACTGAACATTGAACATAGTAAGAGAGCATTTGTTCTCATTTAGAGAAAGCCTGGAAAGAGAGTGAAAGAACTGAAGGATAAACTTGAACCTAAGCATCTGCTGAACATTTGCATGACAAAAAATGATCATATCATCAGCGTAAATAAGAATATGATATGAGAAATCCAAAACATGTAATGGATCAATGAAACGCGTTGTCGCGACTCGCTTAAGCAATACCACAAGACCCTGAGCAACTGCACTGAACAACAAAGGCGAGAGAGGGCAACCTTCCCGTAGACCCCGCCCCCAACTTGAATCGATCTCCACCAACGCCATTGATATTTAGCATGGCCTGAGCATTCGAGACCAATTCCCTCACCCAACCAAAAAAAATGATGACCAATACCGAAATTTAACAACATTTAAAATAGGAAGGGCCAATGAATGAAATCAAAAGCTTTATGAAAGTCTAATTTGAGAACAAAATAAGGCTGACTGCTAAGATGCAAAGAATAAACCACTTCAGACGCCATGATGAACGAATGATGAACCCTCTTATTGGGGATGAAGGCGAACTGAGAGTCCAAAAAAATCTGGTGAGCCACAGATTTCAGCCTATTCACCAAGACCTTGACAAACATCCGATAAAGAGCACTCATAATCGAGATTTGGCGAAACCGAGAAATATCAGTGGCTTCATCATCTTTAAGAATTAGAGAAATAATAGCTAAGTAAATTGGAGAAGGCAGTCTGGAGTTACGATAGAACTCGTCAAACATGCTAACTACGTCCGACTTTACACAGTCTCAAAATATTCTAAAAAAGTTCACATGAAAATAACCACGTTCGACTTTACACAGTCTCAGAATTCGAAAAAAGTGTGACTGTCAGATTAACGTGTTGATTGAGATAGGAAACACCCTCAATGAAAATAGAAGAGACGACCTTCTTCCTATGATGATGAGAAGCATATAAGTGAAAAAAGTTAGTGTTGCCATCACCAGCAGCAAGCCATTTCACCCTACACCTCTGCTTCCATCGAATTTCTTCCTTGACCCTCCAACTTTTCAAGAGCATAGATAACTCAATCAACTTGACCTAAAAGCTCAGAAGTTGCAAATCCGAGAGAAAGTCGAGGGACGACATAGCCTAATACAATGCTGAAATTTCATGTTCTCATGCAGCCATTTATTGAAATTTCTCCACATTACGACTATAAAGTCAGGCCTTGATATCCTTATCAAGACGAGAAAGCTTCTTGTGAACCCGCTCAATGTTCATCAGAGGGCTTGTTCCAAGAATTAGTAGTAACCGAAAGAAAACCTGTCTCTTAGAGCCACCATTCTTCAAACACAAGTCTCCTGACGGATCTAAAGTTATCCCCCAATAAGTGATGACTTGCCCATGATCCGAGATGGTGAGAGCAAGCACCACACACTTAACGTCGGGAATGAGGTTCAGTAAATTAGGAGTGACAAAAACATTGTCAAGGACCCTGCAGTACGGGCGAGACCGCCTATTCAACCAAGAGAAGCGTTCCCCGATTAACGAGATAAGATATAAAAGATGGCAATGAACAAAATCTTGAAAACCATGCATAGAGGGATTAGAAATGATGAGGATATTGGAGTTATGCATAGAAAGTAAACAATTGAAATCACCCATAAGAAGGTGACACTCCACGTTAAAAATGACCACCCTATCTGAATCATCCCAAAGCGTGGTCCTCATGGAGGTGAGATGAAGGACATAAACAACAAATATCTCCACTCTCCTAACAGCCACATGCAAATTAAAAGCAACAGATATAGAGAAAAGACCGATGTCCAGCTGAGATAAGCTTAAAGACTGATTCTCCAAGATAAGGATACCTCCGGCATGACTAACTGCAGGCTTAAAAAAATAATCGGCTCCCTGCCAAATGTTGAAAGCTACAATATGCAAGACCACCTCTATTTTAGTTTCACAAAAAACAAGCAAGTCAAGCTTCTCCTGTCTAACCCAATTAGCCAAGAACAAGCGTTTTGTGGGACAATTCAAGCCCCTAATATTCCAGCAAACAATCTTCATGAAACAAAATTTGAAAAGACCCAAGAGTACTAGGGTTGACCTTTCATTGATAGTTGAATCCTTTAAGGGGGTTCACCTCCTTCTGCGGTTACTATTGATGATTTGCCGAACATCCCCGACACAAACAACAACCCTCAAATGACCATTGAAATCGCCTATCTGACACTACCTAAAAGGCATAAGAAGTCCCCACTAACAACAATACTGTCAAGAGCGTAGAATCCATATCAGCAGATATAGCTTGCAATTGCGTTGAGAGAGATATCCAACAACCAGCATCGACAACCTCAATACCCAGAGGCTGCGAACTGAAATGCTTCCGAAGCATAGGCGTAAAGGAGATAACCTCACCCTACGATGGACGCCCGAACGAGGCACCATATGACAGAAGATCAAAAGGCGAGGTAGAGAAGAAGGCATCAAAAACTTTAGGCGATAAAGAAAATGAATGCAAAACCGAGAAACCAATCACCATGCATCTATTTACATGGTTGGTGCAAGCAGTAAACAAGATAATATTAATTATCAAATAATCAGAATGTTTGGAAGAAAAAAATAATGAAAGACGATGGCAAAGTCGTCCTTTGCCCACCACCACCAACCTGCCACAAAAAAAGGCGCAATGAGAAATTGACGGCGGGCCCCCATACAGGAGAAATAATAAGCGACTGTCCCCAAGAGAGGAATCAATGCTGGCAAAGTTGTGAGTACCCACAACTGGCAGAACATTCGACGACGATGAGAGAGAGAGAGATTGCAATTGCTTAAACTAATAATTACTAATACGTTCATGATGGAAGCCATTTCACACATCTAAATGGTTGGGGGCACGTAAGGCTGGGTGGTCGTGTACTCTTCACAAGACATCCTAAAACAAAGATCCCCTCCACTGTTATTTTATCATCCTAGAACATTCTGTGGCTCGATTGCTACGAATTCCATTGGCCAGAAAACCTTTCCTTTCATATCTAGAACATCTATTAAGCGTCATTAAGCATCAAACTAGTGGTTGATCTCATGGCATATTCATTGACAAGCCTTGCAAATAAAGATGATGAGTCCTGCAATAGTTTGGTTGGAGAATCATACTCGGCAACAGCACCTAACAAAAATAAAGAGAAATATGAGAAAACCCAATCGCAGAACGAGAATTCTGTTTTCATGAGGGTACTGAACACACCATTGTCCAAAACAAGGACCATATCACTGTCCAGAACAGATGCTATCCGGTGTGCGATTGTGAGGATGCTACAATCGGAAAAATGTTCCCTCAATGTCTGCTGAATTAGGCCATCAGTTGCAGTGTCAACAGAAGCAGTTGCTTCATCAAGCACCAGAATTTTACTCTTCTTCAGTAGCACTCTCCCTAAACAAACGAGCTGCCTTTGACCCACACTCCAATTCTCTCCATTCTCAGTCACTGCAACAATTGACTGAATTAAGAATTTGAAAAATAAATACAACCAGAAAAACAGATTTGATACATAAAAAACAAAAACAATACCTGCTGCATCAAGTTTGTTCTCCTTTTGCCTAACCACATCTCCAAGCTGGCACTTGTCTAAAGCCTAAAGCATGACCGGCAAATTCTGTGTGAGAAATCTTAATTTATAACTAAGAAAAGATCACAATCATAAAAATGCAACACATGGGTACCTCCCAAATTTGTTCATCAGAATATTCTTCAAGAGGATCAACATTGGTCCGTATGGTTCCCTCAAACATCGTTGGTTCTTGTGGAATGATGCTTAATCTAGACCTCAGATCATGCAGTCCTATGGTTGAGATGTCAATCCCATCGATCACAATCTGACCACATGATGGATCAACGATGCGGAAGAGTGTTTGCACAAGTGTGGATTTGCCACTGCCTGTTCTCCCAACTATGCCTGTCTTAGCCCCTCCATGAAAGGTGCATGTGAGACCCTTCAAAACTAGAGGCAGATGTGGGGCATAGCGGACCTACACCAAATGCTAAATGTTAGTGCCAACTCCAAGTATGAAGACAGCCCTTGATGTGCAATAAAGGAATAACTACCTGAAGTTCACTGATATCAATTTCTCCATAAGATGGCCAGTTGTTGCTAGGTTTGTTTGATTCTATCACGAGAGGAGGCTCACTGGGAATACGAGTGTATTGCAGTATTCTTTCCACAGAAATCATCCTATTCTCAACATTGCACAAACACCATATGAAATATATTTGTAGCATGTTCAAGTTCAACCCATATGTCACTGCTAAACCTGCAATGCCTGAAGAAAAAGTGCATTTTTTGAGAATATTTAGCTATGCATTAGCTGCAGAAAATTTCTTAGTTGTTGAAGATAATTCACATTTTTCAGAGCTATTACCTGGATCAATTATGCCTTGGGGCAATGAGATCAAGAACACCAAAGAAAAGGCAAAAATAAGTGAAGACAGCAAATCCAAGCGCAAGCAGAGCCATTCCATAGCAGCGGAAGCATGAAATTTTGGTCTGGAGAAACCATCTATCAGCAGGAGGTTTCTGTTCATGAATGTTGACCCTTCATTGAAACTCCTAATGGTAGATGATCCAGAGATAGACTCTGCGAAATGTTGTAGCATAGGGGCTTTGCACACTCCAACCAGTCGGGATAGTTCTCGAGAAGTGGGTAAGTAATATTGCTGTCATAATGAGAACCACAAAAGCAAAAATCAAAATCAACTGTCGGGACTGATGAAACAGAATCTCAACATGACCATAAGAAAGAGAATAGAATGGAGAAGGTTCCCTTTTAAAGAATGTGGAATGACAAGAACAGTTGCTACTAGAGTAATTCAGAGTCCAGATTCATTATACTGTAACATCATTACCTGGAGCCACACACACACAGAGACCACTGGGATGAAAACAATGAGAACTTGCCACGAAATCTGTGAAACTACTGCAATGCTTCCAAGAAGCTCTATAACATAAAAGGCACATGATCCCAGCAACTCGGGTATGTACAAGTCAACTTCACTCTGATCACTTGACACCTGAAAGAAAGAAATAGAGTAAGCTAAACTGCATCTACTTGTATGGAATGGAAAGGAGCAGTCAATGGCGAAAAAACTCACCCTGTTAAGGGTACGACCAGTTGGAGTAGCATCAAAGAATGACATGGGAGAACGAAAAATACACATATGTAATTTATGGAAGAGTATTGTCGCTGTTTTAAAGCCGACAGTACCAATGAGCAAAACTGTGATCAGGTCACATATCGCACTGGCCAAGGACAGTATAACATAGACAACAATCAAAGTAAATCCACTCACAGAGGATGGCTTATCATCAGAGACTGGTGTGGCCCAAGCCATCCAATAGTTGCTGCCTATTTGAAGAAGGTTAAAGACAATTTGACTCAACAAAATAAGTGGGACTAATGCCCCACCATATGTTGATGTTATATATTCCCAATATACAGAGAAGCCAACCCTGCCTTTCTCCCGCTCTTCTTCTTGAACAAGCTGGCCGTTTTCCTCCACTAGTTCTTCCATCTTACCAATATCACCATTCATCTCACCATCTCCACATTTTCCCTGTGCACTGGTTTCCATCTCGGGGCATTTGTTTAGATCATTGATATCAGATACTTGTGAATCATTTGCAACACCAGAAGCTTTAATAGCAGAGAGAGCATGCTTGTGTGCACCAACCAGTTCCAACAAGTCAGTTCCAGAGCTCAGAATGCTGTCATAAGGGCCAGATTGTGTGATCTTCCCATCTCGCATAACCTACATTAGAAGCATAACCATAACATTATTAAACTACCAAATCCCACATAAGAGAGGGGGTCTACAAACAATTAGCACAGATCCTGAAGAACTCACCAAAACAAGGTCGGCAGTGGGTAAAAATTCCACTTGATGGGTTACATATATCACGGTTTTCGAACCCAAGAAACCATGCAAACACTCCTGCAAGAATAGAGTAAATTGCTCAAGGACAACCAATTGAACATGTATGTCAGGTGTTTCAATTAAATTATTTACACCCTTAGCAATGACAAGCTTGAAAACCAGTAATATAAGAAAATGAGGAGCAAAGAACATAAAGGAAAATACAAATAGATAATAATCAACAAATGTGAAATGCTTTTAATCAGACAACTAACCATTTAGTGAAACAGAATTACATAAAGTCGACTGATGAAATACTAAATGCAGTAAATCTACAATTGAAAACAGAGAATACATACCTTAAAGAGGTGACTTCCAGTGTGAGCATCAACAGCACTAAAAGGATCATCAAACAAATATATGTCAGCATCCTGGTACAGTGCGCGTGCAATTTGTACTCTTTGTTTCTGGCCACCACTCAGGTTAATTCCCCTCTCTCCTATAACAGTTTGATCTCCAAAAGACAGTATTTCTAGGTCCTTTCTTAAATCACAAGCATCAAGGACACGGTCATACCTTTCTCTGTCCATCTCTTTACCAAAGAGTATATTCTCTTCAACCTTTCCACCCTGTATCCATGGTGACTGAGCAACGTAGGCTGTCCTTCCACTCAATCGAACAGTTCCAGATATTCTGGGCATCTCGCCTAAGATGCAGGAAAGAAGGCTTGTTTTTCCTGAACCAACAGTCCCACAGACAGCAACCCTCATTCCATGATGTACTTTCAAGTTGAGATTTTGCAGGGTAGGAACATCAAAAGATGGATCCCAAGAGAAGACTCCATCACATATTTCAATTGTCGGTGTAGAAGGATCTTTAGGCAACTTCTCAACTGCATCTGCTTGCATGTCTTCGAGGCGAAGAAATGAGGCAACCCTATCAAGGGAAACTTTAGTTTGTGCAATCATGGAAATAGTGTCTGGCAGATTGTAAATGGGCTGCTGAAGTATCTCAAATGTTGCAAGTGCAGATAGAACCTTTCCAGACCTAAGTGGGATTCCCAGAAGCATGCATGACCCGAATGCTGCTGCGGATATAAAAATAGGTGCTCCCCAAATAACAAAATTCATCAATGCTGATATATAAATGTACTTCTTCAGCCAACTTGCTTCTATTTTTCGCAAATCCATAACCTTTGACAAGAACCTCATTTCCCAAGCCTGAAGTTTCAGTATCCTCATATTCCTCAAGATCTCGGAAGTCGCCTTCATCCTCTCATCCTTCGACTCCATAAGCTTACCTTGAAATTCCTCTTGCCATGTAGCCAAGGGGAAGTTCGCCAACATAAGCACAAAAGCCGCTATCAGAGCAGCAATTGAAGCTAATCCCAAGTTCTTGTACAAGATGGCCAAAGCTAGAATTATTTGAAGAGGCACTACCCATAGATCATGGAAGTACCAACTGAAAAGCCCGATTCGATCAGCGTCAACGCTCATCAAATTGATAAGCTCCTCGCTCGTATGCGCCTGCCGAGATTGGCTAGAGAGAGAGAGGCCCTTCTTATAGATTACGGCATTCAGTGCTGCCCTGTTTCTGATACCAACCTGCCGTGTTATGAAAAACCAATGTCTCTGGGAAAAACTCTGTACCAGCTTCGCTACAAGAAACACAGAAACCAGCACATAGCCTTCGTGGGCGAACCGCCGGCTGCCGTTCATGTATTGCACTAATGAATCAATAAGAAAAGGACCAACATATGAAGAAAGAGTATAAAGCAGACAGAAGAATCCTGTCCACACTACATCCTTCCAGACAAAGAAGAACAAAGCCCTCACCAATCTCAATTTCCCTATAGAAGCACCAGGCTCTCCCTCTTCTAGCCTGCTTCTAAAAGCCGGGTAAACGAATTTTGCACTATCCTTATTAGCGACTTCAGGGACGTCTTCTAGGTCTAATGCTTTCTTGTTCCCAACCGAAAACAAAGGATTCAACCAAGAAAAAGTAAGCAGGCTAAGAAGTCCTGCACTTGCATACGGTGTGATATTATCAACAACAACCTTCTTCTCTACAGAACCATTTAACAAAGGTTCTCTCAGATGGGTCTCTTCATCTTTTTCATCTATGCCGGTATTTCCATACACAGAAGCAAAACAAAGGAATAACCCAACAAAACTAGACACAAAATCCACCCAAACCAAAAAAGACCTCTTATAGAAAACTAAGTCAACAGTAAGGCCATATAAAGATACAATAAAGAACACAAACCACCAAATTCTGAGAAAAGCTGGGAACCGTTTTCCTGACACCCTAATTCTCAGAAAAACAGAAATCGCACACCAAACCGCGATTTGCACCATTAAATCAAGTTGGATAATGATGATTTCATGAGAACTTCCATCCCAATACTTCAAATAATGGAAAACGCTCAAACCACCAAACAGGAAAAACAAGCCTAGACTACAAGCCAGGCTCACATAGTAAAAGAAACCAGAAGGTTTAGACGAATTGGTCCTTGACCACCTTCGTGAAACCCAGATGGGTACCAACAACAGGAAAAACAGATGAAAACCCGTAGAAATCGAGTGTTGAAAGAGGGATGTAAATGGAAGAAACACACCATTATCCTCATGGGTATTGATCAAGCTTAAGAAATGGTGGGTGAGAGTGCTAAACATGATTGGTGTTGAGGAGTTCATGGTGGCTTTCCAATGACAAGATCAAAGCAGAAGCTAAGAACATAAAAGAACAAGAATAAAAAGAAGAAGAAGATCGTGTAATTTACAGAATCAGAGTGACCAGCTGTGCCTTGGTGGTTAAGATTACTATAGTGGTGGGGCTCTTTCCGGGTGTTTAGGCAGGTGGGGTTGCGGGGAAGGTCACAAGAGGCGGCTTGGTTGATGATTTTCTCAGTGCCGGTGGGAAAAGACAGACTTTTGGGACTTTGAAGTCTGGAAAATTCATTGGGGGAAGATATTTTGAAAGACAAGTCATTCTGGATTGTGCTTTTGTAACATAGTAGTAGAGAAACAGTCAGAAGAATGAATTGTATGACCTCTTGCCCTCTTGGGGACTCTGCATCTGAGGGAGGACAAATTTGGGGTATCAATGAGTCGGGCTTGACCCGAACCCCCACCCGTATCATACCCTGTAGGGTTGTGAACACTTTAAATTTTTCAAAAATTCAAAAAAAAAAAAAATTGCCCTTAGCATTCATCTTTTGAGATATTTAGAAGAGCAATTGTGTAAATTTTTATTCATTTTTCAAATTCATTGGTTAAAGATTCGAAATCCAAATTCAATTTTTATATCTGACCCAATCTCGGATCCAAATCTAATTCTGAACCCAAATCCTTTATTTTTAAAAATTCAAATTCTATGTATTTTCTCATATATTTTACCTCGATCCAATCTCAATTCGAGATCCAAACTCAATATTTTCTCAAAATCTCGAATCCAGACCCATTTTTGAAACCCAATTTCTGAAATGTAACCATGTATTTTTCACAAAATCTTCTTTTGTAAAAACCTCAATTTTCAAAACAAATATTTTACAAAAATACTTCAAAAACCTTATCTGAATCCTATTTCCTAAAAAGATTCTCATATTTTCCTCATATTTTTAGAATCTCTGTAAAAAACATAAAGAGATTTCAGAAAAAGTAGCCTTTACCCTTTTCTGAAAAGCCTTGTAAGTATAACCATCATTTTGAAAATTTCAAAAACCTAAAGGACCATTTTTGAAAAACCTCCCAATGACCTTCTGTTATAAGAAGAGCCACAGGGGTCGATCAAAATTCATCCGTTCTCACCCCCCCATTTACCCTCTGATCGCTTTGTCATCCCTCCATTTGCCCATTTGCTTGCTTCTTCCTCTCGATTCTTCTTCTATGCCCCTCGTCTTCTCCCTGGTGCCTTCCCTCTAAGCGACTGAAGGAATCTCAATTTCATTATAAGGCTACGGTAAGTACCCTTCCTCTTCTCTCTTTTTCTTTGTTTTCCTGGTTTTTTTCCCATTTTTTTCATTAAAGCACTCATGTAGGGTCGATTTGCTTATAGCAAGATCGATCCACACATGTGCAATATCAAGTGGAATTCTCAGATCCAACATTTTTCTGTTGTCTTTGCAATTCTATGTGATTTTCATGCTTTGATTCTTCATTTTTACATTTTGATGTTGCGTTCTATGTTCTTGATTCAGTTTGAGACTTGAATTTTTTCATGTTATTATCCTATATTCATTTGTTCTTTTGTTCCCTTTTTTATTTTTGTTGCATTGCATAATAACATTGTGGTTAATTTACTCATCTATATTTCATTTAGATGTTTTGTTTCATTTCTTTTAGCATCACCATTTCCATTAGATTCGATCTAGGATTAGGATCATATCTTCTGCGGTGTTTGATTCCACTAAACATGTCATCATCCATGTTTATCTGAATCAGCAGCTTACATCGGATCACCTGCGATTCCAAGTTCGCAGGTGGTCATTGATGTTCTTATGCTAAAATCATACTGCATCCCTTGCATAACTTGTTCATCGCATAGTATCATAGCATCGTAAGTCCAATCCAGATCTTGCTTCATTTTAATTTCCTCTTCTCATTTTGATTTCTTGTTTTCCCCTAATGCCCAGTGCCATTTTAATCATCGGTTCGTATTTTGGATTCCTCTTTTGGTTCGATTTTCTGTTTGCATTTTCTTTCTGATTGTCGATCTTCTGTTCTGCTTTGAGTATCTATTGATTTTGATTATCCGTTGTGTCCTGATTTCTTAAGTTCACCTTGATTTCCAATCTGCATCTACATTGTTCACGGCATTTGCATTGGTCCCGTACCACCACATCATTGTCCATTTGTTGTAGCATCATCCAAACCAACCCTTTCAATTTATCGTTGGCCTTCCAGCCATGAGCCAAGCTGGTTTAGGGAATTCCCTGGACCAACAAAGAATGCGAGTTCGCATTACCCAAGTCGGTGCCCTCCAGGACCAACAAAGCATGCATTATCAACATAATCCTAACATGAGGATTCCTCAAACAAATATTCAATCTGAAAGCATTGTTCGACAAGTCCCCTAACATCCATCATTCCCTATTCGGCTACCCCGACATCCTACTGTAGTCCTCAGCATGATTGCTGCTCCATCTTTGGCAACAGTTCCTACTGTAAACCAGCAAAGTCTTTTGATGCAAAATGTGGTGCCTTCAACTCATACGACCAGGCCATCACTATCCTCAGGATTGTCAGTTCCTAGAAGTGCTGAAAATACTAGATTGGCTACTGATAAGAGGTGGAACAACCCTGTTGCACCATCTCAGCATGACAAAATGTCGTCAGCAGGCCACACCTTTTAGCACATGGAGAGCCACTCTTCGATATATCATCAGGAAGATGTTGTCTTCTAAGAATTCGCTAGGGAAGAAGAGAGGGTTTATGGGGATAATAGCAAAGACAGAAAGTGTTTTCTGTGAGGAGTTTGTGCTTCCTCATGATAATGAACACCCCAATGTGTTTTGATACTTACATGTAGCGTGTGAAATGTATGAGTCTGATTGGTTTGAATTCAAACTGTCTGAAACAACTGAGTTGGTGTGACCTTGTTATGTGCGTTTAGTGATTTTTATCTTCCAGGATAAACATGGTAGATGTTGCTTCTTTGGTAGCCTTTAACAACCCCCATCTTTTGCATGATTCACACTAAGGAATTATCAACCATATGCAGGGGAAGCTGCACATATCAGTTGAAATTCTTTTCTACTGATCAGATTCATGATGATATACATGGTTCCCTCATAGAGTGAAGCATCAATTTCACCATGAGCAAGAGATAGGGATGTAGAATTAAACACGTTGAACATGAATCTAGAGATCAGTATAGGCAGCTTTGTCACGGGACTTCTGTGAGCCATCTTAAAACCACCATTCAGAAAAAGTACGTTTTAATGATACCATCATCTTCTTTCATTCCTTCAAGTTCATTTCCCAGGTGATGATGGAGTAATGTAATTATCAATGAATGTGCTCAATGTAAGTGTCTGGCAGATTGGAAAATTTGAATGTTCAATAAGGTTTCTGCGCACGGTACTTGCACACCATCTCACAAGCACTGCTGTGTATTACGTAGTTCACCCCCTGCATATTGCCTCTGCACCACCAACAACATAGCACTTGCACTATTCACTCCTACACTTCCTCACTTCAATTCATATCATTGCAGCAATACCCACCTTAGCATAACCTCACACAACATCATCCAGTATTTGCGTTCAATTGTTGATTCTTGTGCATTCATCATTTACAAATATCATTTGAATTGATTTAGGATCAGCTTTTGCATTCATTCGCATCTGGTTTGATCTGCCACATTTCACTTGTATATGACATATATTCACTATGTTTCATAGCATTTGCATCGACTTCCACTTACATCATCATTGCTTCTATTTTGCTAGGATATCATCTGCATGACATTTGCATTCCTGCAAGTTACAGTTGATCTGAATCAACACCTATTACACCCTTGCCACCTGATGCACCTCCCTCACCTGCACTTTCAGCATCACAGCACCTCACTATATCCCCTACATCACTTCCCTCTTCACTATTCACTATACAACACCCTATCCAGCACCTTCTTCACTTGTTGTCATCACTGCCATGGCACCTATGCATACACATCACTTCCCTGCAAACATCTTCGCCTGCATACCACACAGTATTTACAACATCACTTATTCCATTCCCTATGTTGCACTCATGTTGTCACTTACAACAACACCCTTCACCTATTCAACACTTTCTTCCCTGCAAACTGCTACACCTGCACATCACCACATGTCATGTTAGATTAAAACTCACATCTCATAATGAGCAACCTTGTCTATGCTTCACTGTAGCTTAGGTACCGTCACAGTTTAGATCACTCCATCTTTTCACAACATCTTCTTCACTTGCTGCCCATCACTTGTAACCCCTTTGTTTACTTAGCACAGCAGCCCAACGACTGTTGTAGCTTCTTAGGTTTTCATGAGCATAGCAGCCTTGTGGGCTGCTGTAGTTCTCTGTGTTTACCTAGCACAGCAGCCCAATGGTTGTTGTGGCTTCCTACTACCTACAATCACACTTTGCACTTACCTTACACCTCTTCCCAGTATTCTTATGTTTTTATATCACTTCACCTAACTATCAGCTGCATGAATACCTATACATTGCTACATCTCCATCACCATTGCATATATGCTTCTCATTAGGCATATACATTTTCTCATTAGCTCAATGCATCACATATACATCCCAATTAGCTTAGTGCATTAAATATGCATTCCAATATATATTTTCTCATTAGCATAAGGCATATGTATAAGCATTTCATCATTAACATGATCATATGCATTCTAATTTCAATATGATATTTGCAATTTCTTTCTATATTTGTCTGTTATCTTATGCTAACTCAATTTTTTTCAGGAAAAATGTGGAAAATGCTGATTTTCTTCCTAGATTAGAAATTTTATGATTTCAATTTCAATTTCAATTCAAGGTTGTAATAATTTGATATTAATGAGAATCTTTATATTTTCAGTTTAGAATAGAATGTATGAGCATATATTTCTCATGATTGTCTGTAACATCTTATTTTATTTTTATTTCAAAAATTCATGAATGGTGGAATATGAATGACACGTGTATCTTTCTAATAAGAGGTAAATAATTCAAAGTAAACGATTCACATTTATGGCCATAGTCAAAATGTATACAATACTTAGGGTTTTTATCTTTTACGAAATAACATTTAACCTCCACTAAGGTCTCTTTTGAAAATCATCATATTTTTATGAAATTCTTTTCCTCCTTTATCAGAATTTAAGATATAAATTATTTTGAGATATACTTGTAGCCATAGTCATAAATATATTAAAAGTTAATTTTATTTTAAATTTTATAAAGGCACAAAAAATTATTTTATTCTTTATGAGAATTTAAATAAAGATTATATTATAATATGTTTGTGACCATAATCATGAATGTATTATGATTTAATCTTATTTCAATTCTATTAAAAAATAAAATATGCTTTTAAATTCCAATCTTTAAATCCTTTTCAAAACATTTATCATTTAGGATAGAATTGCATTCCTTTTCAAATTATTTCAAATCATTTTCCAAATTCCAAGTGATTTTGAAATAAACTTTCAAAATATAGTTTTCATCTTCTAAATTCAAAATCATTTTCAACTTTCATTTATAAATTCAAATTCATCTTATATTTTCACATCCATTTAGTTTTAAATCTTTTTTCAAAATTCCAACTTTCAATTCTCAATTTCACTTTTCTGAATTTCATATTTTTCATTCAA
The DNA here is from genome assembly GCF_984573655.1 of Nuphar pumila. Classification (NCBI taxonomy): domain Eukaryota; kingdom Viridiplantae; phylum Streptophyta; class Magnoliopsida; order Nymphaeales; family Nymphaeaceae; genus Nuphar; species Nuphar pumila. The sequence continues at coordinate 65,692,010 of NC_143261.1, read as the reverse complement.
ATTCATTATTTCTATTTTTGAATTCTATTACAAATCCTGAGTTTTAATTCAACTCAAAATCAAAGTTTTGAAATCCACTTTGGAATTCCAAATCAAATTTTGATATTTACTTTGAATTTCTAAATAAACTTTCAAATTCAATTCTGATTTCAAGTTCCAGGTCTGAATTTAAATTCCATTCTCAGTTTCAAAATCTCAATTTGTATCCAATTTTCATTATATTTTCAATTCCAAATCCCAAATTCAAATTCATTTCCAATTTCAAAGTTTATTTTTCCAAATTTTCAATCTCTAAATTCATTCTTAAGTTCCAAATCCAATTTCAATTTCATATTCTAAATTCAATTTCAATTCCTAAATTCACCTCCAATTTCAAGGTTAAATTTCAATTTCGAAAATCAATTTCAAAAATCAATTTCAAATTCCAATTTGAATCCAATTTCCATTCTAAACTTTAAATTTCAAACTCCAAATTTGATTTTGAGTTTTAGTTTCAAAAATTCAACCTTTTCTAACTTTATTCTTTTCCAAAATCTATCTTCCTTTTAATTCAAAGTTTCAATTTCAGAAACTCTTAAAATCTCAATTCTATTTCAACCTTGATTTCAGTTGTAGTTCTGACTTCCAAATTTCAAAATTTCCTTTTCAAATCTCAACATCACTTCAAAATTCCAAGTTTTTCAAATCAAGTTCAACTTTTGAACCTCTTCTTCAAGGATATTGTCAAACTTATTTCAGTGTCACTTGAAAAAACCCAAGATTTCTGAAGCATTTCTCAAAAGCATACATCTTTGCATTTTCATAAGCACAAGCATGATTCAATGTGCATTTAGGGTTTTAAGAATAATCACTTAGACAAAATTTAGGCAAAACAAAAGGCATTGATTTGATCCTTGGTTCAATCACCCCTGGTAAAGACGCCAAGAACGGTTGAACCTTGTACCGACGAGCGAATCCCGTCTCTCCATCTTTTCCTCGAATTTTTAAAACGGAAGCGAGTTAATCTTTTAAAAATAAATCTTTTTCAATCAAAGGTAAGTGAGACCTTACAAAAGAGTTTCTTTTCTTTCTTTCCTTCTTTCTCTTCTCTCTTCTTTCTTGATTTTTCTCATTCAAAAAGGAAAAAAGGCAGAAAGGGAAAAGAAGAAGAAAGAGAGAAAAATGAGAAGGAAAAATTTTGCAACGATCACAGAAGTGGCAACCGTGATAGGACATATTCTTCGTCTGATCAAACTAATGCCTTTGCTTTGCTTAAAATTGTCTAAATCATTATTTTACAAATGTCAGCTTCATTTTCATGCAAACCTTAGGAGCTTAGACTCTGATCTGCTGACATGATGCATATAAGATTAAGTATGGTTTGGTAGGACCATATTGAGGAGATATATGTATGCTCACTTAGACTTAGGTCAGGAATACAACTCTCCTCAATCTAGGCATTGAATAAAAACTATGAATGCAAGTCTGTGCTTCTTTATGATTTTCAAAATTCTATCTCTTTAGGACTTGCATTAGAGTCATCTGATTTATTGCATGTTGAGCATATTTTCAAAAACATCCCCACCTATATTGTCCTGGTCTTTACGTTACTGGGTTGTCTCACTGAACCATAGTTCAAGAAAGAGCCCCATAACTGGACCACTTATTTGGGTTAACACTCCCCTGCCACGTACTAAGAGCCATAGTCTGAAGTATATTGGTAGGCGTTCAAGGATGTTGGAAAAACCTTACCTTAGAATTGGAGATATCTTGATCAGAATCAGATGATTAAAACCTTAGAGTTAGGATTAGGGTCTTACAAGCCTTTTCAAATATTGCATTTAGGGTCAGCTTTAGGGAATGTTGTTTTGTACATCATTGCTTGTATAGTTTTGCTTCTTTTGTGGATATTATCTTGTAAATCCTCATTTACCTCACCTTTTCCAAACCCTGAATATTTATTTTAAAATTTCTCTCTATTTTTCAAAATCCAGGAGTATATTTCTCTTTCCTTATTTCTTCAAGATAATTTTCCTAAACCCTGGATATTTATTTTAAAATTTATTTTATTTCTTAAATCCAGGTGCATATTTCACCTTCTCTTCTTCAGAATAATTTTCTTAAACCCTGGACATTTTTTTTTAAGATTTCCCTATATTTCTCAAAATCTAGGTATATATTTCTTTTTCTTTATTTCTTCAGAATATTTTTTAAACCCTAGACATTCTTTTTAAGATTCCTCTATATTTGTCAATATCTAGGTATATATTTCTTTTCCTTTATTTCTTCAGAATAATTTTTAAACCCTAGATATTCTTTTTAAGATTTCCCTGTATTTCTAAAAATCTAGGTGTATATTCCTCTTTCCATATTTCTTCAGAATTATTTTCTAAAACCCTAGATGTTTGTTTCAAAGTCTTCTTCTATTTTTCTAAGTCCAAGAGTATATTTTGTCTTTTTTCTTATTTCTTCATAACTATTTCCCAAACCCTGGAAATCCTTTTTAAAACTCCCTAGATTTTCGAAACTCCAGGTGTATTTTCTTTTCTTCTTTTGATTTCTTCAATTTCTCTGATTCTGCCTGCAATTTTTCAAATATTCAAATCTTGCCATCTATTTTTCAAACTTTTTCTTCTTCATATCTTCCAGTATATCTTCCGATTCTATTCAAATCTTTTGTCTTCTCACATAAAATCATTTTTCGTCAAGAGATATCCTTTTCAAAGTAATATTTTCCTTCATATTCTAGTTGTTTATTCCTCCCCACGGAGTAACAACGCAATTGTCATAAATTTTGTGATGACCCAATCCCTGGTAATGGGATATCATTTTCAAATTGTCAACTTGATTCCTTCTTTTGTCAAAATTTCTTCCAAAATTCTTTTTTCTAAACATCTCATTTTCAAATTCTCCTATTTTCTCAAATAGCCCTTTTTAAATATTATTATTTCTTCCCTGCTATACTGGGGCATTTTTCTATTGTTTTATAAAGATTCATTTTTTCAGAAACCTTGTATGCAAGTAGGATCAATAAAAATCTTTTACCATCTTTCAAATCTTTCATCATCAAATACTATCAAACATTATCAGTTCTCATCAATCTTTCTTCATTTCCCCTTCAGGTTAAGGGATAAACCTGAGCTTCCCTTTCAGGTTAAGGGATAAACTTGAACCTCGTCCTTCGAGGTATTTCCTTTTTTCCTTTCAGGTTAAGGGATAAACCTGGGCTTCCTTCTAACGAGGTGTTCTTTTCATTTCCCATTTAGGATAAGGGGATAATCCTGAAAGCAGGCCACATACAGTTAACTATGATGGTCTAATGAATTCAAAATTTTCATCAATCTTTATCAATTTTTTCATCAATTTTCCTCAATTTTTATCAATTCCTATCCCTTTTCATCAATTCTCCTCAATTTTTATCTTTCTTATTCAGGATAAGGGATAATCTTGAGACTATTCATAGAAGTAACACAACCTTCTATAATGGTCCTCCCAAACCCAGTTTTTACACTGGTCGAACTTCTCAAATCTAGGTTACACGGGTTGAACCACCTAAATTCAGTTTTTTTACACTGGTCGAACTTCCCAAATCCAGGTTGCACTGGTCAAACTTCTCAAATCCAGTTTTACACTGGTCGAACTTTCTAAATCCAGTTTTTTACACTGGTTGAACTTCCCAAATCCAGTTTTACACTGGTCGAACTTCCTAAATCCAGTTTTACATTGGTCGAACTTCTCAAATCTAGTTTTACACTGGTCGAACTTCCCAAATCCAGTACTTACACTAGTCAAACTTTCTAAATACAGGTCATGCTGATCAAACTTCCTAAATCCAGTTTTACACTGGTCGAACTTCCCAAATTCAGTTTTACACTGGTCGGACTTCCTAAATTCAGTTTTTTAACACTGGTTGAACTTCCCAAATCCAGTTTTACACTGGTCGAACTTCCTAAATCCAGGTCATGCTGGTCAAACTTTTCAAATCTAGTTTTACACTGGTCAAACTTCCCAAATCCAGTTTTACACTGGTCGGACTTCCTAAATCCAAGTTTTTACACTGGTCGAACTTCCCAAATCCAGTTTTACACTGGTTAAACTTCCTAAATCTAGGTCATGCTGGTCAAACTTGTGGCGCCCCAAACCCCGACCTTGAAAAAACCTTAGATTTTCTATAATTTTTTTAAAGGTTTTACTGAAAACAGCGGAAACAAAGTACAGAGAAGGCGGCAAGGCCACAAGTCTGGACGACCACAGATGAGTACAACATAACTAACTAACGCCGTAAATAAAAGTACAATCACAAGTGTCAAGGGGTATACAACCCGACAGTGCAACAATTACAAAATGTGATAGTAAAAAAATCTTAAAAATAGGGAATGTATCCCCACCAAAACCCCAAAAAAAACCAAAACCACCAGGAATAGGATCTGCAGCTAAGTGTGGGTCCCCAAGCCTCCACCGTGTGTCGTTGTATCAACACCATACCTATTCATCACCTGCATCCTCATAAAACAGGGTCAGTCCTCTTGCGAGGGTGTGAAGAAACAACCACGATATATATACATATCATCTCTAAGAGGAAAAATAGGACACAGAAACAAAAACTAACAAGTATATGTGTCTGTGTCAGGTAAGTGTGTATGTGACAAGTGCTAGCCAAGTGAAATAGGTAACAATACTAAAAACAAGCAACTAAGAGCAGTAACAGAACTGTAACAACTACTGAACAAGTAAAGTAACTGAAAACATCTGCTGAACAAGTGAAGTAACAACTACTGAACCAGTAAAGTAATAACTACAATAAGTCAGTTGTGATTGGTTAGTTTTTAAGTTCTTCTTGTTACTCCTTCGGGTACGAGAAAGAACCTCGCATTCTGTGAGACATGCACCCGACATCTGTTATTTAATTTCTAATGTGGTAACCGGGGATGCTACAGACCGAGTAAACCTCATGCGAGCAGCATGCAACTAAGAGAAACTCTCGCATAGGTAAGGATTGCAATCCATACTACTGCAGTAGTGAGGTCCTAAAAAGGCAACCTCAACCTCCCAGACTCCGAGTGACTGAAGGTCAAAAGACGCTACAGCTCTTGTCAAAACATGTGTCGTAGTAACAACAAGTCACTTAGGGTTGTACCATCCACCCTCTCCAAGGTGAACCGTTTTGTGAATGGGGCAAAGCGGGTTTATCTTTCTTAGGCTCATTATTTAGTCATACCTCTTGACAAGGATTTTATGCCTCGTGGTCCCCGCGAGGTACACAAAACGAGAACTTATCCTGCCCATCCACGTGCTCAGTCTCACGCGTCTAACAAGAGCACATTGCTCGTGAAAGCGATCATAACACCATATTATTTCTTTTCTAATTTAGGGTGTAGTCCCACGTGAGTTTACTCACAACAGAAAGGCCTTTGCCCAGAGACTCCAATCGAGTCCAAACACAAATCATATTCATTCATACCCTTTTGGTGTTTAAACTTAAGTTTTAGCCTTTTCATTTCATGAAGTAAGTGCACTTCGTGCACTCACCAATGCCTCAAACAAAGGTACCAGTCGAAATACGCACTACTCAGTATGAGTGTCAGGATGTGCTACATGCAAAGTGTAATTAAATACCACATGCTTTTCTATCATTTGCACAAACATAAGGAATAAAGGCATTATACAATTTCATCAATTTCATCACTCAAGTGGTTGGAACTAAATCATTAAGATTGACACTTTACGTAACATGGGATCATTCTCGCAGGGAAGACTCATGATTTGGCATACTTATGTGTTGAGATTGAATTTAACGATATTCCCATGAGTATGGGAATTACATTCGCATTCCAAGTGGGTCGTCGCTCTTGCAGGAGGAAAGATGCAATTGTGACACGAAAGACCATCTTAGGCTTATACCCTTGTTAGGCTACTTGATTCAACACACTTACGTGTTACTGAGGGAATCTGGGATATTCCCAACTTATGGGAATAACATTAGCATTTCCACGGTATGGGGTGCCACGCCTGCGGACCCGAACGAAACATTGGACAATGTCCGAGACAGGAAACCACTTAGGCTTCAAACATGTAGGGTTAGCAACAATGCTTGCCCTCACGCACAACTAGTCAACCTAACTAACCCAAGGTAGGCATGTATATATATATATATATATATATATATATATATATATATATATATATATATATATATATATATATATATATATATATATATATATATATAACTGTATACATATATACATACACATCTATATGTATATATATATATACATACGTATATGAACACCCGCACATGTGCATCCCGAGACATGTGCGTGCAAGCCAAATCACGGCAACCGCGATCCGCACTGCCAAACGTCCTAACTGATTTGCAAAATGGAGTTGGGCAAAACAAAACACGAGTCTAGACCAACTAAAGTTCGACTATGAGCAAGGTTTCGTGCTGGACAAAAAAAAGGGGTCCTCATTGGGGACAACCGACTAGAGGGGTACCAAGGCTGCAGGGGCTCCGGGCAATTGAGTTGCGGACCTGCTGCCAAAGCGGGTCTACACGAATATGCAGGTCTGGTCCTCTAGACCAGACTGCTCAGCCCACCAAAAATCTTGGTCCAACTCACGGTTCGGACCAGACTGCATAGGTAATTCGATTAGGTCTGAAAAGGGCTGCCAAAATGGCAACTATAGGTAACCTTGTGGTACTGGGATACCAAAGGGGTTAGGGCATGGGTCTGGTCCATGGGACCAGACCTTACTGTCAAGGTTTGCTTAGGTCTGAACCTTTGGTTCAGACCTGAATCGAAGAAGTTCAGCCGCTGGATGGCTCCGGGTGCCTAGCACCTCATGGCTCGCACCCAGCTCCAAAGAAAGGAAACCGGACCAGCACAAAGTGCCACGGCCTGGCTGGGGCCTGGCCCATGAACCAGACAGCCCAACCTGTTGTGGCACTGGTCTGAACCCACAGTTCAGACCAGTACCCCAGCCAAAACACCTGCTATAAAAAAAAAGTATGGGCGACCAAGCAGAGCGTGCGGGCAACCCGCATGGTGCCCAACTCCAAACCAAGGAAAACCATTTGTTTAGCCAAAGGGCCTGGTCTGCTGGACCAGACCTTGCGACCCTCCACATCCACGAGCCTGAGGCCATGGACTCGGACAACCATACTAACAGGGTCTGGCATCTGGTATAGGCTTGCCCAGCCGGCTAAGCCATCCGGGTGCCCGTGGCTCCCGGGGTGACCCACAGCGCCTAAAAACCCAAACGAAGGCAAAAACCCAAAGAGGTCTGGGCCCCTCTTTTCCAGGTGGAGCCTGACACACCGTGACCCAGACCATTGGGTCTGGGTTGAGCCCAGCACCCTGACGCATCAATGGAGGAGATGGCGGTTGCAGTTCACCACCCGCAGCACACCTACACTCCAAGGAATGCCAAAAAGGGTTGGGTGTGTCTGGACGAGCCCAGCTCGGTCCAGAGCATACCCAACAAGGCCACCAAGCTCAAGGACGCGCCAAAAAAAAATTCCCAGCAACGAGAGTGAAAGGGAAACAACAAGAACGAAGCTTCAGAAAAAAAAGAGAATGTTATTGGAAGAAAAAAAAAGAAGAAAATAGAATTTATATGAATGCAGCAAACCAACACATGCGAACAAGGGTGAATCAATGTCAAAACAAAGAAAAAGAAGAGCTTATTCAAACTAATCCACCGATGGAGAATGCATGCATGGATGCATTGGCTCCTCAGTTTTATGATGTATGAAAACAAGGTGTGAAACATGTTGAACCTTCACCTTCGGAGCTCAGATGAAGAAGGTGGCTATAGCTGCAATGACGTTCTTCAAATGTCGATGGTGGAGATGCACCCCACAGTTGGGAGGAAGAGGAAGGAGAAGAGAGTATGGGAGAGAGAGAGAATGAGAGTGAAAGGAAAAATTGCCCTCATTTGGGCTCTCGATTTTTCCAAGAAGGCTTTAAAGGGGGTAGGTGGAAGATGGATGGTGAGGGTTAGCCTCACTAAGATGAGAGGCTGGGAGTGGGTCACGGTTCCCCACTGCCGCCCAGCTCCTCCACTCACCTTGGAGGATTCGAAAATCCTCATAATATTAACGAAAATGCCATGGGGCTGCCGCCCCATGTATCCAATGAGGTTTTCTCCAACCACATAATGGCTCTTCCACCTTGGGAAGAGCCATTGAGATTCCTTGAATCCCAAGGCAAGGGGCTCTCAAAGCCCACACACTCCCCAAGGGGGATGTCGACCCCTCTCACGCCAAGCACTCTTCTTCCTTTCCTTCTTTATTAAAATTCTCAATATATATATATATATATATATATATATATATATATATATATATATATATATATATATATATATATATATATATATATATATTGATTTATTGATTTGGGTAGGGCCAATTGTGGCCCTCCCTTAAGATACATTTTTAGTCTCTTATTAGACTGCCACTCATCCAGCTGGTCAATGTGACCAGCTGGTTTCATGGCCATGGTCGTCCCAAGGCCATTCTGAATGGACGATCATGGCCTTGGTCGACCTTGACCAACAAGAGAGACGACTATTTATTATACCGATTTCATTGTTTATTGGATTTTAAATGTTTTTCCATCATGTATAATTATTTTTATTTTATATTATTAATGTAAATAACATTTCTAAGCTACCCAAATGAAGAAAACTCTGTTATGAACGAAATAGGTCTCGTTTAGGCCCTTGCTAAGTCTCTAAGCGATCTCTCTGTGAATCACAAGCACTGACGAGGTTTTTTCGTTGTTCGTACCTCCAATTTTGGGACAATCACAATATACATATTATAAACTTGCTCTAAAATTTTTGGAGATTAATTCGCTATAGATTTCCCTCAATTGCCTTTTTAATGTAAAATTACGCGATTTAACTCGTATCTCTATGCAGGCTTAAATACGAAAATTGCAAATTCAACAAAAATTCTCGATCGTAACACAATTCGCGTAATATTACCATAAAATAATTCATGGACCTTACATCCTCCTCTCCTTAAAAAGGATTTCGTCTGCGAAATCACCCATATCAAGTTACAAACAGTTCTGGATATTTCTCTCTCATATTTGTTTCTGGTTCTCAAGTGCATTCTTCAATGCCATGGTGCTGCCAACGTACCTTAACTAGTGAAATAGTCTTGGTACGCAAAACCTGATCTCATCGATCAACTATCTCGACGGGCCATTCTGTCAAAGTCAAATCTTTCTGCACTTCGACATCTTCATAGCAAATGATGTGCGATGGGTCAGGAATGTACTTCCTTAATATCGACACATGAAAAACATTGTGAATGTGGGCATACTGTTGAGGTAACTCAACACGATATGCCACTTCACTGATCCTTGCCAAAATCTTGAACGATTCAACGTATCTCAGACTCAACTTCCCTTTCTTACCGAAATGAAACACACTCTTGGTCGGTGAAACTCTGACAAAAACCATGTCACCAACTTCAAATGACAACTCACGTCGTCTCTTATCGGCATAACTTTTCTGTCTGTCTTGCACTGCCTTCAAACGTTCTCGGATCTTCTGCACCTACTGAGTGTAGTGCTGAAGAACAATCGGCGATTCTCTAGATCTGTCACTGATATTGTCCCAATAAGACGGTGATCGGAAAGGTCTCCCATACAATGCTTCGTACGGGGCCATCCTGACACTAGCGTGGTAACTGTTATTGTATGTGAATTCAACCAAACACAAGTGTGAATCCCATTCACCCTTATAGTCAAGCATATAGGCTCACAACATGTCTTCTAGCGTTTGAATCGTCCGTTCGGATTGTCCATCTGTCAGAGGGTGAAAAGCTATACTGAACTTCAACTTTGTACCAAATGCAAACTGCAACTGACCCCACAGTCGCGATGTGAACCGGGGATCACGATCAGAAATAATCAATCTCGGCACGCCATGCAGTCGTACAATCTCTCTGACATACAGGTCAACGAGACTCTCAAGGGATTGACTGATTCTGATAGGTAAGAAGTGGGAAGACTTGGTAAGTCTGTCCATGACTACCCAAATTGCATCATGCTTACGTCTTGTCTGCGGTAAACCTACCACAAAATCCATCGTAACATCTTCCCACTTCCATTGAGGAATCTCGATTCTTTGCATGAAACCACCGGGACGCCGGTGTTCCACCTTGATCTGCTGACAAGTCAAGCATCTCGCAACGTACACTACTATCTCGCGCTTCATACCGTTCCACCAATATTTCTGTTGTAAATCCTTAAACATCTTCGTTTCGTCTGGATGAATCATATATCTCGACATGTGTGCTTCATCAAGAATCTCTTTCTTCAGCTCAGGGTCGCTCGGAACCCAAAGTCGATCTCTCATACGAACACTGCCATCATCTGACACACTAAAGGAGGTATCTGCTTGTCTTGCCAAGGCTAGAAACTTACCATACTGGTCGTCAAGCTTCTGAGCCTCTACGATTCTAGGCAAAAACTCTGATCGAATGGTCAGACCAGACAATCTGATCGATCCGCCCTAAACTGAAAAGGCTTCCAAACTATGAAATCTTCAATCAACTTCTGGCTCCACACGAGACTAGCCAGAACACTACCCGACTTGCGACTAAGCGCATCCGCCACTACGTTCGCCTTACTAGGGTGGTAAGACAACGTAAAGTCGTAATCTTTGATAAACTCGAGCCAACGTCGTTGTCTCATGTTCAACTCCTTATGAGAGAATAGATATTTGAGACTCTTGTGGTCTGAGAAGACCTCAAACGATTCTTCATACAAATAATGTCGCCACGATTTCAAAGCAAACACAATGGCTGCTAGTTCCAAATCATGTATCGGGTAATTTCTCTTATGAGTCTTCAACTTTCTAGAAGCATAAGCAATCACTCTGCCGTGCTGCATTAGCACGTAACCTAATCTGGTACCAGAGGCATCCGTGTACACCACAAAACCACCTCTGCCTGACGGCAAAGCTAACACCGGCGAGGTCGTCAGCTTTGACTTCAAGATCAGGAAACTGTCTTCACAAACACTATCCCACTCGAACTTGATACCTTTGCGCAAAAGCTTCGTCAACAGTAAGGCAATCCATGAAAAATCTTGGATGAATCGTCGATAATATCCTGCCAACCTGAAAAAACTGTGAATCTTTGACACATTCTGAGGTTGCTTCCAGCCTAAAACTGCTTCAACCTTTGCTAGATCGACTGACACTCTGTCCTTGGATATCACGTGACCAAGAAACATAACTCGCTCAAGCCAAAATTCGCACTTGGAGAACTTGGCAAACAATTGATGCTCACGAAGAGTACTCAAAACAATACGCAAGTGTTCTTGATGCTACTCAGGACTCTCTAAGTAGACCAAGATGTCGTCAATAAACACGATCACGAACGTATCCACAAATGGATGAAAAATCCGGTTCATCAAGTCCATGAATGCAGCTGATGCATTCGTGAGGCCAAAAGGCATCACCACGAACTCATATAAACCATACCTCATTCGAAAAGTTGTCTTCGCAATGTCTTCCTCTCTAATACAAAGTTGATGATAACCTGACTTGAGGTCAATCTTTGAGAAAATCTTTGATCTCTGCAACTGATCGAAGAGATCTTCGATCCTAGGTAACAGGTATTTGTTCTTAATCGTCGCTTGGTTGAGCATTTGATAGTCGATGCACAATCTCAAAGATCCATCCTTCTTCTTTACGAACAACACTGGTGCTCCCCATGGAGAAGCCCTGGGTCCAATGAAACCCTGATCTAAAAGTTCTTCCAATTGCCGCTTCAATTCCTGAAGCTCTGCCGGAGCCATACGGTAAGGTGTCTTGGAAATAGAAGTAGTTCCAGGCAACAACTCGATGCAAAATTCGATCTCTCGCTTCGGAGGTAATCCAAGCAATTCATCTGGAAACACATCAGAAAATTCTCGAACCACGTCTAAGTCATCGATCAAAACCATCTCATGTTTGACTGGGGTAATACTGACCAAAAATGCAGTACCCCCATTCCGCAAATACTTGTGGGCCTTAAAGGAAGAAATCAAATGGCTATCACGCAAGGGTCGAGGAAGCTTGATCTCTAAAACGAGACTATCAGGCTGAAAAAGAACAACCTTGCCTTCTCGACAGAAAACTTGAGCGTGATACTCAAAAAGCCAATCCATGCCTAGAATGACATCAAACTCAGTCATATCTAGCAGGATCACATCAGCTGACAGGTTCTGTTCTGCCACTGACACCTCGATGCTCGGAATGTAAGAATCACAAAAGGACTAATCACCTGTCGGAGTACGGACCTCTGTAAACACCCCAAATTTTCACTCACCTTCTTGACATTTCCACCAATCATTACATTCTGGTTCTCCGAAATCAATAAAGGGCAAAATGGTCATTTTCTGAGATTGAACCTTGCAGAAAGTCTAAAATTTCATTCTTGAGTCTCAAAACTCCTCTATTTAGACTCAGAAACATCTTCAAAATGCAAATTTTCAAAATCCTATTCGAGACAAAAAGTTAGAATTTCCAAGTCCTGGCCCAGAGGGGCATTTCAGGAAACATGTCTTTGCATAACATCGCATGAGCATTTCATATCATTCCACTACACAGCATGTCATTTTGAGATCCGAAACTCCTAATTTTCAAAAATGTCAATCCAGATTCAAGTTTTAAATATTTCAAAATTGATTTCAAACTCCTGGGTTTTTAAAATTACCAATTCTTCCCATTTTACCCCCAGGACCCCGAATTACAAAAAGCCTTCTCAAGAAAACAATCTGGATAGTTTTGGACATTGATTTTCAAAATTTCGTCAATTGAAAAGAGGGGGACACAATTTCAAAATTCATAAGACATTATTTCAAACTTTTACAAAAAGGCTCCGAATTTCCCTACATCTTTTAAAATTTTGCCCCGAAGGACCAATTTCTTCTAAGTTTTGAAATCAAACCAAAATTCACTTTGTGTTTTCTAAACTAGCCTATTACTGTGAAAATTCCAAAATATCTCATTTGGCTTTTATTTCAAATAAGTAACGTGGGACCCACCTCGAGGTGGTGTCACACTCAAATTCTCAAAAATTTCTCTTATTTTTAAAACAGCGCACATTCGGAAGTGGCACCAATTTATAAAACCTTTTTCTTATTTTTATTTATTTAAATTCTTTTTTTACTCAATTTTAATAAAATAATTAGTGGGCCCACATAGGTGGTGCCCCACTAAGACTCTTTGCCAAGAAAAAACAATCCTTTTTATATATACTTCAAAAGGTTTTCAAAGTCAGTTGAGGTGGCACCACCTTAAAAAAAAAACACAAAATTCGTTTTAGCATTTTGTTTTTTTTATTATTACTTTCCAAACCCAAAACTTTCATTTTTACCTAAGTTTTCAAAGGTCATCTTAAGAGAAGGAACCGCCCCCTCTCAAAAACGGTGAGTTCTCTTTTTCAAAAGATTTCAAAAAATTTTTAAAATCAGTTTTAAGGGTTATCAAGGTGGGCTAAAGGGGGGAGGAAAAAGGGGGATTTTGAAGAGCCGGTGTAAACACCCCAAAATTTTCAAATCTTTTTTATATTCCCTTTCTGCCCCTAAATTCATTTTCTGAGCAAATGGGTCATTTCAAATCTAAATTCCAGTTCATTTCTCTACTTTTATTAAAATTAAATTCATTTCATATGTTTAAATTGATTTTGGATCTGGATCCATTGTCCACATCCAAATTTGAGTCTCCTTGTTTAAATTTTAAATTAAAATTATAGAAAATACCAAAAATAGTTTTTAAATAGCTCGGACAGTCCCTCCGACATCTGTTTGGATCCATCAAATTGTATTTCTTAATTCGAGTATCAAAACTCGAACATTTTTTCAAAACCTGGATCCAAACCCATTCTTCTGAAGAAATTTCCTCGAAATGATATGAAATTCTCAGGAAAATACTTTTGTAAATATTCTTTTTAGAAAAATACAAAAAAATTAGGGATTTAGTCTTTGTTTTCTCAGATTTTCATTCCAAAAATACAAAAAAATACAAATTCAAGAAAAGAACAAAAAAATAAAAAATAATGAAAGAAAATTACAAAAAATAAAAATGGTTTTTAAGAGAAACCCGTTTTTTTTGAAAAATCTTTTTATAGGGAGACCTTTTTTGGAAAAAAAGTAAAAAACCCTTGCAAAACTGACAAATCGAGTTAGGGTTTCAGGGGGAGAGACCCTCTCGATTTTTTCTCCCTCAGCCGCCTCCATTCTCTCTTCACTCTTGTCTCTCTCCCCTTCTCGGCTTCCATTCACAAACCACTGAAAACCCTCCATCGCACAAACACTTTTCTTCCTCCATCGATCTCTAACCAACCCTTTCCCGAATCTTCTCTTCCTCATTAAAAGGGCACGCAGGAAGCCCCATGGGATCACCCGTTTTCACCCTACCACAACATCTTCTCCTTCAATACCGCTCCTTCACCTCTCCATGTGCTTCTTCCCCTTTTGATCGCCTTTTCACCCCACCATCTTCACGCTTCATTCGATTCTTCCCTCTTCTTCCCTCTTCTTCTTTCTTTTTCTGGGCATTACTGCAGCAAAAGCCTTCTTCATCCCCTTCGCTCTCTGCTATCTCTCTTCCAATCGACCTCCAGAGTTCCAATATATCCACTACATACATAAGGCTTTGCTCCTTCCCCAAATTGAAGTCCCAGCGAATCAGAAACCATTCAAGAAGCCTATCTGTGGAAGGCCATTTCGTTCAGCTAGGCTTCCAATCTTAGCAGTAACAGCAAGCCAGAGCAAAGCCACAGCATCACCAAGTTTCATCAGTATCTCCTTCCCCTCCTTCAAAACTCTGCGAAACTGAGTATCCATCCCTTGGCGCCATCATTGATCACCCATTCCATTCTCCCTCTCTTTCCAATCCCTAGAAGGCTGAGGTAAGTCATCATCCCTCTTCTCTTTCATCAATTACTCACAAATTCTTTTGATTTCCATGGATTTTAAGGCATGATTCATAGTTAGATTTTCTTCTTCTGTCTTCAATTTTTCTGTTATATGTAACTATTCATTTTGCATTTTTCTTTGATTTTCAGTGTTTACTTCCATTGTATATTACCTTTTCAAAATCGATTTCAAGTCCCCAGAATCTTCATTATAATTCACGGCCAGGCTTGGCTGCAGCATGAGTATAGGTTTCTAATGTCTTTAAACTTTTAGTTCTTGGAATTCCTCTTGATTTGTGGCTGATTCCACTTACCGTTGTTATTTGCTGTGTTTCCTCATCAACTTTGTTTGCTTTTTTTTTTCTTCATTATATTTATGCTGGGTTCCATCATATATACTGTTCATCATCCATAAGACCTGTACATTCAGAGTCATAACGTCCCTCTGCATCCAATTCTTATCACCCACGATGGATTTCATTGTAAAATCGTGAGTTGCATGTACCATGGAAGTGCTTTGTTCAAATGTGGAGATGGATCAATGGCCGCTAAAAGTTTTGAAGATTCTACCTGTTCTTTGCAAAGAGGGTTTCATGTCATTCATTCAGGATTACTTTCTGCAGGCAATTGAGGAATCTGCTTAGATGGCTTCTTCTGCTTTTAATATTGTAATGTAATTCCGTGGATGAATGTCTTTTATGATATTTCTCTACTACTGATTGCCTCTGAGACCTGAAAATGGGAAGCTATATTATGAATTTTCTGGATTGTACATTCTCTACTAAATATTTTCAATCAACTAGTAGTGCTGAAGTTCTGTTTTTCACAGCAGGTAAACAAAGGCAGTTGCAGCTTGTGCCCAAATGATATTAATGACATGATCGATGCTGTAAAGTTTGCTGATGTTGGATTACTTCTGATTGGTGGAAGTTATGGATTTGAAAGGGCATCAGTTCAGCAAACAGGGGAGTCTGCAAACAAAGCTCACATTACACCTGTAATGAGCATTTTGGTTTTATTGCTGAAAAGGAAAGGGTTGAAAATCTCACGTCGATCACCACGCTACAGCACCACCATCCATCATTTCATCTGTACAAACAATGCAACTCATGGCTGCTGTGACTCTCATACATTCGTAACAGGCTGTTATGTGTCAACCCCATTGCCTGTAGCATATATATCAGTTTGCAGATGCTAAACTGTGCTTCCGTGCTGATTCATATATATCATTGAGTATCAAAGGAGGCATTATTCAACACCTACACCAGGTATATAGTAAATTTAATGTTGGCACCCTTTGCATCTGTATATTCATCACACAAGTGCCCACCACATGCTAATTGAGCTTTCATTGCATATCACCTAGCATATTCACTTACACATAGCTACATTTGCACTCCATCACATCTCCTTACACCATTTGTTCCAGTACATTGCCTCATTTTCTGTTTTGTATTATGCCATTATTTATTCCCCAACATCTCATTGATTTATTGGTTCCAATAGTACCTATGGACTAAAGAGAAATGTTCCAATTTTGAGATGTGTTTGTTAGTAGATGCCTTCGATAAGTTTGGCTCAGTTGGTATTCTGTCTATAGAATCTTCGTCATCATTTGAAACAATTGTGGATATAAAAGGAATGCAGATGGGCCAGGCTTATGTATTTTCCCAGTTTGTCACAAATCCGGAGAAGTTAATATTAGAATTTGAAAATGTTAGGGTGTTTGTAATTGATCAAATGATCTCAACCATAAAGGAAATCATTCCTTGGATTGGAGAAAAACCACTTAGTCGAGGGTCCCCTCTGCTCATCATTGCTGAAGATGTTACAGGAGAGGTTTTGACAATATGGGTTATGAATGAGTTGCATGACTTATTCAAGGTTGTCACAGTCAAGGTATCTGGTTTTGGTGAGAGGAGAAACGTTTTTTCCTTCACGGTATTGCCATTGTTACAGATGCAGAGTACCAAGCTAGTGATCTGGGTCTATTTGTGGTGGAGTACACAGTTGAAGAACTTAACATAGCAGGAAAGGTGATCATCACCAAAGACTCTACAACCATAATTGTTGATGCTGCCAGCAAAGACGAGATCCTACCCAAGAATGAATTGCCTTTCAAAAATGTCAGACAACCTATGTCAGAAGTTACTCGCAATTACCTTCTCTGATCCACAACTGGTTCAAACCAAGGTCACCAGATTGCGAGAAGCCCTCTACAAGGCCTCGTTTGAGAGGATTATTCCCATCTATGCCAAACAGTCTCCCCCATCAGTCTTGCCACCTGCTAGCAAATTTGGAAACAGAATGGTGGGAACTTGTATGCTGGTAGCCTCCATTGTATATGCTACTCAAGCACATCGTGCTTAGCTTGAGAATCAACAACATATGGTGCTACACAGCCAAAACCTGGGAGCAAAAGGGTTGTACAATAGCTAAATATAAATTTGTTTCACCGGTAGAGGTAATCTTCATTTATGAATGGCTAGCTTCTTTTAAAACTGCTTGGACCGACACACTGTGTTTCTCTTTTATCCTCATGTATGCTCCACTGTTTAGTATGCTAACTGCAAGGTTTATCTTGAATGCAGATTTAGTTGTATGATCTGCAATATTCTTGTAGGACAAACAACAATTTCAATGGTCGCTTATAAGCATGGTCGGAATCTGATTTAAACTTATGATGTTTTCAATCTTTCATCGCAATCATCCTTTCCCCTTCTGATTCTCGAAAATTTTGGTATTCATTAGTAATGAAATTCTAAGTGTCAATTTTGGCCCTGAGAGAACATTCTAGATGACGTTTGTTGGGGATAAGAAACTTCTCTTTTTGCTCCCAGTATACAGGCAGCAAACCTAGCCCAACCTTTTGAATCAAGAAAAGACAGGTCTAATGAAGAGTCCCATCCACAAAGTATCTTACTGAGGGCTGTTTTAAAAATGTCGTCTGAATTGGTTGAGCATGACAGGATTTTCAATTTTGTTGATAAGTTGATCTCTTTTGTTCTTGCTAAGCGTGCCGGGACTTTCAGGTTTGTTGATAAGTTTTTGTTTTTGCTGAGCGTGCTGGGATTTTCAGAAATTGTTGATAAGTTGATCTCTGTTGTTACTGCATCATTCGTTAAATTATGGTTTAGAAGTCTCTATGTGACTTCATAATTGTAATTGAAGCTTTCATATTATTTTTTTTAGCAGCAGAAATTCCATATGGTCGTGGACCAATCCCTTTAATGGCACTCCTTTGCTTTTCAAAACATATTTTATGATTCTCTTTGACGACTGGTCAATAAAATTATAAAACTTATTGATTTGCAGGGACTAGTATTTCAGCTGACTGATGATGTTCAAGACTTCATGAGAACATCATCTTCCATTGGGAAAGGTTCTTTGTCTGACATCCACCGTGGAATTGTGATGGGTCCAATATTATTTGCTATAGAAGAGTTTCTTCAGTTGGGTGATGTTGTTAACCAAGATTTTGATGCTGCTACAAATGTTGACATTACACTCGCCTACCTTGGCAGAAGCATAAGAATACAAAGAATAAAGCAGCTACCAACATTCCACTGCCAGTGGAAACACTGCATTCTCAATCATAGAGTTATTATATTGTTCCAGCAACATTACTGGTGATTACTGGAGTTGGGCTATTGGTGCATTATAATGATAAACGGAGAGCAATTATGACAGGTTCTACTGTAACAATATCTGTTCTTTTGCTTCTGTCTTGCCATTTTCTTTATGTAAAATTTTATTGATATCAATTTGGTGTTCAACAATTGGTTTAGCTAACCACCTCTCTCTTTCTCTCTACACTCACCTACCATCTCTAGTACAACCGCTGTTGTGCTTACAGCTGTCCATCCCCTTGTAAACACCCCAAATTTTCCACATTCATTCTCAAACAACTCTCCTCGTGTAGTGCCAACCCTGTTAGGTCAGTGTAGGAGTCAAACCCGAGTCAGTTTCAGAAAATCACCATTTTACCAACTTTTATTACTAGGTCATCCCAAACCCCAGTCAGTCGGAGTCAACCAAGCTCATTGGTCAGTTCAGAACATTTAGAATATCAATCATTTCAAGACTATCTGAGCTCACAATGAACATACCATTTCCATTTCTGACCATTCCTGTCAAGATGGGATCATTTCTTCAGAAATGAGCTTATTTCTCACTCAAATCCAAGCCAATTGTCTTCGAGTCAGTCATTCATAGTCAGTCATATTCCTCAGAGTCTAACTTGAACTCACCACGAGTTCGAGTGCTCCAGTTTCAGTTCAAAACCATTTTCAAATGTCTAGGAGCCCATTTTAGTCCATTTTAGCTCTTTCAACTGAAATTGAGTTGAGTTCAGTCAATTGAGCTAGTGTTCAAGCTTTGATTTTAGTTCATGTCAGTATCACTGACCTTTGTTCTAGCTCAAACCTAGATCAGGTTCGTAATTCACTTCGCTCCAGTAATCATTCCGTACCATTTCTCTAAAAATGGCAACTTTTCTTGAAAATTCAGTCGGAAAGGTCAGTTGAGTCAGTGCCTGGTCAGTTCATTTGAGTTTTGAAACTCTAAAACCCAGCTCAATCTAGCTCATCTCAGTTCAATCCAGCTCGAACCCCAATTTTTAGTGTCACTCTGACCCAGTAGAGTCCCGAAAACCATTTCTTGAGCTATTTTGCAAATTTTATCAATTTTAATACCTTTTGAACTGGTACAACTGCCAATCGGGGTTTAAAATCTAAAATTCTTCATTCAGGGTTAGCATTTCGCATGTCATTTCATGTCATTTCTCATCATTTCATATCATTTCTCAGCATTTCATCATATTTCATTTCATTTTCGAAGTCCAGAACTCCAGCTTTATAAATTTCAATCCAGATTGAGTTTTAAAAGTTTTCAGAAATCAATTTCAAACCTCGGGTTTCCAAAATTGACATTTTCACCCCGGGAGTCTAAATTTGAAAATATTTTCTCAAGAAAATAATCTGGATTTCTTTCAAAATCAAATTTTTAAATTTTACACTGGATTTGCTTCGCAATGAGCTATTGAACTTCAAAATCTGAGCTCGTTTCAAAAACTGCCAAAAATAGCTCATTTGTTGAAAGCATTTTCTCTAGAAAAACAATCTGGATTTCTTTTAAAATTACATTTTCAAATTCTACATTGGATTTGCTTCGCAACGGAGTATTGAACTTCAAAATCCGAGCTCGTTTAAAAAACTGCCAAAAATAGCTCGTTTCGTCTGGAAACTTTCTGAAAAGACTATTTTACCCCTCAAATCTTGAAAATGAATTTCAAAATTGAAATTTGGACCCGCTCTGAGATGGCTCATTCATTTGCATTTCTATTTTATTAAAAAAAAAAAGATGCTTCTTTTTATTTGTTTATTTTTGTTTTTATCGATTTTTATTTATTTTTTATTTTTTATTTTTTTTATTTTTTAGAGAGGTGGAACCCACAAGGTGGTCGCCCAAACCTCCAGCCCCTCTATTTCTCCATTTCCTTTCTCTCCTCCTCTTCTTTCTTTTTCCTCCTTCCTTTCTTTCCTTCTTTCTTTCTTTTCTTTCTTTCTTCTTCCTTTTTCTTTTCTTTCTCTCTTTCTTTATTTCCTCCTTTCTTTCCTCTCTCTCCACTCACGTATGGTTCTTCCAGCCCCCTCTTCTTCTTTTCTTCTCCTTTCTTCCCTTTTCTTTCCTTTTCCTTCTTTCCCTCTTCTTTCCTTTTCCTTCCCTTCCTTCTTTCCCCTTTCTTCCTTACTTCCTTTGAAATTCTCTCAAAAGCCAAGGCTGCAGCTATTCACGGATAGCCATTCATGTATGGCTGTAGACAAAAAAAATAAAGTCAGCTATTATTATTAGCAACTTAGGTTTTAATGAATTAAAACCTAAGTTACTAACCAAAAAAAAAAAAAAGGAGAACGGCTGCAGCTATTCCTCTCATCTGACGTCTCTCTCTCTCTCTCTCTCTCTCTCTCTCTCTCTCTCTCTCCGTTTACCTCTCTTCTTCTCTCTTTGGCTGCTACAGCCACAACAATTCCAGCCTCTCCACAGCAGCTCTCCCCTTGGCTGCAACTTCCTTCAGCCATTGAAGCCACCACCAGAGCTTCTCCTCCATGCCTAGCAGCACCAGCCATTGCCACCACTAACTGCAGTAGCCCTTGCACCTCTAGCAGCCTCAACAAGCTTTTTCTAGCAGCCATAAGGAAGCTCTACGCCCAGCAGCTCCAGACCATCTTCAACCTCCAGCCTAAGCAAGTGCAGCCTACTCCAGCCACTAGCACCCCAAGCTTGAAGCTCCAGCTCTACCAGTTCAACAGCAGGTCCATCATTGTTTCCAGCCATACAGCTGCAGACACCACACAAAGGGGACGTCCAGCCGGCGACCACTTCCTTCAGCCGGCGCAGCCACCATGGTTCCAACCAGTCCAACTCCTTCAGCCGATGTATCAGCACCCTCCCTTTGCCTCCATCTTCTTTAACTGTTGCAGCTTCAAGCCTTCATCAACCCTCACCCTCCATTGTTCATACCACACCAAAGCGTCGCACGTTAGCCTCCTTCAATCAACAATAGTTGCATTCATCTTCCAGCAAACCCAAGGTAAGAGCTTCATCTTTTCTTTATTTTTTATTTTTTTTTTATTTTCTTGCTTAAGGCTACATGGAGTATGGGATCCCTCCGATAGATGGATCGGATCCCCTATCACCATAGCCAAAATTAAGTTTAGATTATACCCCCTGATTATTTTTGTTTTATCATTGAATTCATGTAAATTTCGTATTATAGGCCTCATATTTAGATTATTTTAATGCTTTATAGGTATTTTGATTAGTTTCTTTAATATTTGCTTATTAGTTTATAGGTTTTGATTTTAAGCGTCAGTCCAGCCTTCGTTTCATATTTAATTGTTCATCTATAAATTTCAAAAATTTTATGATAGATGTATGGGTTAATCATTCATTTCTCTGCAAAAATTCGGATCGATTTGAGTTTAATAACTTTATCTAATAAATCCAAAGTCCAGATCAGGTTTTAAACCCTCTGGAAATTCCAGATTCCCATTTAGCAGGGTTGTGGACCCAAGATCGCCTCCATGGATGATTCAATTTTCCCTCAAAAAATCATAGTGGATTCATCATTGAATATACTAGTGATCTGGAAATTTTGAGGTTTTTCCAATTATTTTTTACCTCTGTAAAAAATCAAAATTCTCAGACCTCTGGGAAAATATCGATTTTCTTTCGTCAGGGTATAGACAGACCCTAATGCACTGAGTCCATCCAATATGTAACCCGTCTGCAAAAACTTTCAAAATAAAAGTTATTCCTAACATAATTTACTGTCATTTCCCAAAATTTGGGAATTTTTGAATCTATTTCATTATGTTTCCCAGATTTTCTCTTTCTGTCTAACAGATTTCAATATCTTGAAATTCTAGAGATTTAGGTGTCTGATAACAGTGTGCCTTTTCCAAACCATAGCTCGAATCCCAATGGTGTCAAAAGATAAAATATTCCTCTGTTTGTCAGAAAAATTTTCCCACAATTTCAGTTTTTTTCTATCTATCTTATATTTTTCCTATGTTTTCTACCGAAACCTGTCTGTTTCCTCTAAATCCTAGAGTCGCCGGATTCCGATCCGACTTGCCGGAGTAGCACAGCTCAGACCATAGGTCAAAACCAGAAAGTGTAAAAGGCAAAAATCCTTTCCTTATTGTCTTCTGTCACCCCGTAAAAGTTGGGAAATTTTTATGGAAATTTGATATCCTAAATCCCCTTTAGAATCAATATTTTAGGCAAAAATCATAAAATTTAGGGTTTTTATTTGAATTTTCATATTTAAAAATGCAAAAAAAATAGATTTTCGAGCTCCATTCTGTTTTTAGGGTTGTTTTAGCTGTCCATGCCAAATTTGGATTAATTCCAAGTTCATTTGCTCCATGTGTTAGTTTATCTTTAAATTTAGAAGCGAAAATCAGGTTAAATTCGATGTTTTATGATATTTTCGCCTTTTTAAGGTTTTATTCATGTAAATTAGCATGTAGAATCATATTACGGTTAATTTTAATCTCATTTGCATTTCATATTTTTCAATTTTGCAAAATTTATTTCAGAAAACCCTGGTTTCAAGGCCATAGTCTTGTTATCAGGGGTATTTTGGTCATTTTGACCTAAATTTCGAAATTTCAATTTCTAATTCTCCAAAATTTAATTCATATCATCATATTTTATCATATTATGTTTGATTTATTTCATTTGATTTTCAAAATTCCAAAATTTACAAAAAATCTTTCATAAAACCCTGATTTCAAGGTCATCAGGGGTATTTTGGTCATTTTGACCCCAATTTCGAATTTTCAAGTTTATTTTCAAAATTTTTTCATTATTTCTCATGTTTATATCAAAGGGGGTATGATTCTGGGTTTATATCTGAATAATATCCGATAATTTTCCATATTTTCGGATAAATTCAGAAAAACCTACATTTCTGTGCTAACTTTATTTTCCAGTTTTGCAGGAATATTCAAGAAGAAGACTTAGCCATTTTATTTCTTTTATTTCAATTCAATGTAAAAATCAATATAATATTTGGAATAAGAGTTACATTTATGCTTAGAATAGGGCTGCATTGCATATAGTTTAATTTATGCAAATTTTAATATGTGATGTATGTTTCATGCACATTATTTCAAATTCACTATGGTTTACACGAATGGAACGTGCACAAGCTCTTATGGAGTTTATAAACTCGGTGGGATTCGTATTTATGGCCATAGTCAGAATACGAAGAAAACCAAGATTTATGATCTTCGTATTAGCCACATTCAGCCTACACTCTTAGGCTAACTTCAAAATGCACTGCATTTTTTAAAACTTCAAAAGGATTTTTCAATTCCTCAATTGAAATTCCCTTTTCAAATTCATATTCATTCATTCATATCATTCAAATTGCATTATTCTCAAATTCATTTTCCAATTTCAATTTCAGAAAATTCAACTTTCTCAAGAATTTCCAAGTCTTTCTGAGGATCTGATTTTCTAAAAATCCTGAGTTTTCAAAAGAGATTTCAAAGCATTTCCCAAGTTCAAACCAAGATTTTCCAATGTTTTAAAATTCTCAAATTTCAAAGTCTCAAGTTTTCAAAAAGATCGATTTTCTCAGATTTCCTATTTTCCTGAGAATCTAGTTACTTGAGAATCTATTTTCCATTTCAAAAATCCTTTTCCAATGAATTTCTTAGATTTTCTTAGAATTCTCAAATCCATTTTCCCAAAAAAGCAATTCCAAATTTCAAAATCGATTTTCCAAAGTTCAAATTTTCCTGAGAAATCACTTTACAATGCAAATTTTTGGCTTCCAATGAAATTCAATGATTTTCCCAGGAATTCAATTTTCAAGCACTTTTCCTATCAATTTTCAAGCATA
The DNA here is from genome assembly GCF_984573655.1 of Nuphar pumila. Classification (NCBI taxonomy): domain Eukaryota; kingdom Viridiplantae; phylum Streptophyta; class Magnoliopsida; order Nymphaeales; family Nymphaeaceae; genus Nuphar; species Nuphar pumila. Next base: position 65,667,681 of record NC_143261.1, on the reverse strand, counting down.
TTTCAATTTTCCAAATCAAACATCATGGTTTCTCAAACTTGCATTTTTTTAAAAATTTCATAGCACAAGCCTGATTCTTTGTGCATTCTAGGAAAAATAGAGCATAATTTAGCTATTTGAGTCAAATTAAAGCACGTAATTGATCCTTGGTTCAATTACCCCTGGTAAAGGCGCCAGGAACGGTTGAACCAAGTACCGACAGGCGGATCCCATTCCACGGAATTTTCCCGCAAATTTTCAAAACGGAGGTGAGTAATTTTTAAAACCATTTTCAAAACTTTGGTCGAGTTTGACTCGCGAAATTCATTTATTTCTCGCAAGGGAGGGAAAATTTTTTTGCGATGATAACAGGTTTGGCGACCGAGATGGGACCTTTCTTCGTCTGATCAATTATGTGCTTTAACTTAGTTCAATTATCAAAATTATGTTCTATGGAATGTCAGCTTTAATTTCTGATATCATGTGAACCTAGGAGCCTAGACTTGAACCCAGCTGACATGGATTGCATGTAGACTAGGCATGGTTTGGTAGGATCATATTGAGGAGAATTATGCATGCTCACTTAGACTTAGGTCTGACATACAACGCTCCTCAATCTAGAACTTGTATGAAAACAATGTTTGCTTCTTCAAAAGTTTTCAAAATTCTATCTCTTTAGGACTTAGAAACTTCTGTTTGCCTGCATGTGATCATATTTCAAAAACCACCCCACCTAAGTCTACCCGGTCTTCACGTTGCTGGGCTCTCTTCCAGAACCATAGTTCGGGATAGAGCCTCACAACTGGGCCACTTATTTGGGCTAACGCCCCCCTTCCACGTACCAAGGGCCATAGTCCAACGTATATCGGCAGGCGCTCAAGGATGTTGGGAAAACACAAGCCTAGACCCGGAGATGAATTTTTATGCCACGTACATCGAGCCTCGGCTCGAGTATATCGGCATAACTGGATTAGACACAGTTGATCTGAGCCTAGAGTCAGGATTAGGGTCTTAAAGCTCTTTCAAAATTGATGCATTTAGAGTTGGCTTCTTAGGGATTGCTGTATGTGCATAATTGTTTGTAATTGAATGTATGATATTCATTTTCGCCTTATTTTCTCATATTTTTCCCAATTTTTCCAAAATACCGAACAATTTTCCAAAATACCTCATTTTTCATCTTTTACGAAATATCTCCTTTTTCTCAAAAACCCTGGACAATTTTTCTAAATTATCCACCTTTTCCTTCAAAACTCCAGGAGATTTTCCATTCTTTCGTTCCTCTGGACTTCGAATTTCCAGCTTTCATTTTATCGTGCCTGTAATTTTCAAAATTCTTGTATTTTTCCAAAGTCTAATTCCAGTCTTCTTGTCTTTCAGTCCAATGGCATCCAGTCAGCTCGATTCTGTTTTTCCTGAGGGTCACATCTTCTACGAGGTGCAACAAAGTCTTCTTGAGCATCAATCTCTTAGCACCAGACCCTTCTTTCCCCGGTGGTACTATGTCTGGTTCAAAAACTTCTCTCGTATGTTTCCGGACCACTTGAGCGACTGCGGGTTGGAATTGGCATCTGCAGTGGGAAAGCTGACAATCAACGGCAATCTGATTCATGCACTGGCAGAGCGGTGGAATCCGCGCACTTGCACATTCTGGTTCCCGTGGGGTGAGATGACACTACTGATGGATGGGTTTTCAGAGATTATGGGACTACCTGAGCCAACCCGCCTAGAGATCCGTTAGAGCAACAGTTTCTAATTAATGTCAAGGGTCTGGACCCTAAAGATGTCGTGGCTCGCATGACAGGGCGTAAGTCTTGGCCACTGATTGAAGAAAATGAGAATGAGTACGTGAGCCTGATCGAGATCTATCAACAGTATGAGGCATTTACAGAAGTCAGCTCATTATCTAGAACAGCTCGAGAAAGAAATCAGCATGCGATGGTTCTGTGCACTGAAGGGCTCGCCTTCTTCCCAAATATACATGTGTATGGCAAGCAGTTCAAGCTACTTGGCCCATTTTCCTGTACCTACTACTATCCAGAGCGATGCGTCAAGCAATTTTCTCAAAGACAGAAGCGCGTAGAAGCTCGGCTACTATCAGGGGTTATGCCAGAATTCAACCTTGCATCAGCGCAGTGGTCCGGAACATACCATTCTGCCAGATATGGCTGAGACTCTTTTGTTACTCTTCCACTTTTTCCTGGTCCTCGTGTCTCTGCTAGTTATAAAGAGTGGTGGCAAATTGTCTGTCCGCCCCCTCTTTCCCAAGTTTATTATTGATGCAATCAAATTTTTCCTTCAATAAAAAAAAAATCCTTCAATATTCTTGGTTTGATGACCTCGCCTAGGTGACAAGAAATATTTGTAGTTGTTCATTCTTCTTGCAAAGAATGACAACATAATTGTCGTGACTCCAGCGGCGACCCATTCCCTAGTAATGGGATGTTCTTCCAATTATCTACCAAATTCTCATCAAATATTTTCCCTATATTCATTTCTATCCTAAATCTTCATCATCGGAATTTAATCATCTATCTCATTCTGTAGAGAGCATCAATATTCCCAAGTGGTTCAGATCAGATCAAGCAAGAAGACACCACTTTATCAGGGCATCCGTGATTTTAGAAGCAGGCAAGAAGAAATGGATTCTCCAAGATCTGCCAGAAGACAGAGTCTGAATGATAGGGATGACATTGATCTTGCTACATATCAAATGTTCAAGAAAATGATGATTGGGATGATGTCTGAGCAAGCTGAGGACAGTTTCAGAAAGGCTCCCATCAAGAAGAAGACATTTGTCTCCTTCTCTCAGAATATCACTGGTAAGAGCAACGAGTGATTCAGTACATGTCAGGCCGATATTTTATTCTTGCCGATGTCCTCTATCGTCGTGGATTCAGTTCTAAATATACCAGATGCCTAGACGAAGATGAAGCCAAAGAAGTTGTGCAGGAGGTACACGAAGGCATTTGCAGTAGACCCATCAGCTACCAAACTCTTATCAAGTAAATCATCTGGGCGAGATATTATTGGAAGACTATGCTACAAGATTGCTACCATTTTGTGAAGAAGTGTGCTCTATTCCAGATACATGCACCTTTCGTTCATGCGTCAGCAACATATTTGCAATCTGTTATCTCTCCATGACTATTTTCTATGTGGGGCCTTTGATGTTGTGGACCCCATCACTTCTGCTTCAAACAGCTATAAATATTTTCTTGCCGCAACAGAATATTTTACTAAATGGGTCGAAGCTATCACTCTACGCATAGTAGAAGGTCGACATGTGGTCTCGTTCATCCACAAAAATATCCTATGTCGTTTTGGCATACCGCACGATATTGTGTCAGATAATGGCAATCATTTCAAGAATGAGAAAATGAGAACTTTCTGTTCGAAGTTCAAAATCCATCATCATTTCTCCGCTCCTTATTATCCTCAAGGAAATGGCCAAGCAGAGGCCACCAATAAGATTTTGATTCGAATCCTGGAGCGAACTTTGGAAACAGGCCGTGACTGGCATGAGAAGATTCATGATGCATTGTGGGCGTATCGAACCACCATTCAAACTCCAACTAATGCTACTCCGTCAGAACTTGTCTACGAAACCAAAGTAGTATTGCCTCTACATGTTCAGAAACCTGCTCTGAAATTTGCATCACTTCTCGAATTACCTCTTGATCAGTATCAGCAACAACGGCTAGTACAACTTGATTTGCTAGATGAAAGAAGACTCAGAGCAGCAGAGCACGCTCAATCATATCGTTAGAGGATAGCCACACAATATGCAAAATCCGTCATTGAAAGAAAATTTCGAGTCAATGATCTAGTGCTCAGATCAACGGTTTATCTCAAGCACCGCCCAGATGGCAAGTGGTCACCGAATTGGGAAGGGCCCTATGTTGTCGAGGAAGCATTACCTCACAATTCATATATGCTCATCAATGCTGATGGTGTGGAATTATCAGACCCCATCAATGCTCAACATTTGAAAATTTTCTATACTTAAATCTTCTATTCCGTCCTTTGTAATTCCTCAATATATTTTCTTCAATAATGGTCAAATTCTTCTTTCTTAGTTACACTGGGGCATTATTTTAAAAATTATTTTTAAAACGTCCTGTATGCAGGCAGGATCAAACAAATCTCTTATTTTGCATGCATGTGCATTTATTTACATCATTTTGCATACATTTGCATTCATTTGCATTTACATGCATTCATTTCCATTCATTTGTACCATTTTCATTTCCCCTTCAGGTTAAGGGATAAACCTGAGTTTCCCCTTCAGGTTAAGGGATAAACCTGAACTTCCCCTTCAGGTTAAGGGATAAACCTGAACTACCCATTCAGGATAAGGGATAAATCTTGAGACCCCGACAGTTGTCTAAGTCATCGTAAGGATGAAGACTGGAAATCTCTCATAAGAATCAGTTGGGTATATTTTCAAAAGTCAGTGTTCGTGTTGGTAAAATTTTCTAAATCTAGTCTTTATGCTGGTAAATTTTCAAAATCCAGTGTTCGTGCTGGTAAAATTTTCTAAATCCAGTGTTTGTGCTGGTAAATCTTTAAAATCCAGTGTTCGTGCTGGTAATTCTTCCAAAAACAGTATTCGTACTGATCTATTTTCAAAATCCAGTACTTATACTGGTTCATTTCCAAAATCCAGTATTCACACTGGTACATCTTTCAAAATCCAATTTTTATTGGTCAAACTTTCTAAATCTGGTTTTACTGGTTAATGTTTTCAAACCTAATCCATGCTGATCTAGTCTTCTTGCGGGATTCGAGTTCCGACTCGAATTTTCTTTCCTCTAGGATTCGAGTTTCAACTCGAATTTCTTTCCCTTCTGAATTGGTCTAGAAGATTAGAGTTCTGACTCGAATCTTCTTCCAAATCCAATTCAAATGTCCTAGAATTGGTCTAGAAGATTAGAGTTCCGACTCAAATCTTCTTCCAAATCCAATTCAAATGTCCTAGAATTGGTCTAGAAGATTAGAGTTCTGACTCGAATCTTCTTCCAAATCCAATTTCAAATATCAAATTTCAAATTTCAAATTTCAAAGTTCCAAATTCTAATTTCGGCCCTCGGGCCACCCAATTTCCAAATTTCCAATTTTGACCTTCAGGTCAATCAATTTCCAAATTTCTAATTTTGACATTCGGGTCAATCAATTTCTCAATTTCCAATTTCCAAGTTTCAATTTCCAAATTTCCAATTTCGACTTTCGGGTCAATCAACTTCAATTTCGACTTACGGGTCAATCAATTTCAAAATTTCCAATTTCCAATTCCAAAATTTCTAATTTTCAATTTTGACATCCGGGTCACCCAATTCTCTATTTCAACCTTCGGGTCACTCAATTTCTAATTTTGACCTTCGGGTCATTCAAATCCTCAATTTCGACCTTCGGGTTATTCAATCCTTCAATCTCAACCTTTGATTTCCCATTTCGACCCCTTGTGTCATTCGACTCCCAATTTCGACCTTCGGGTCATGTAATTCTCAAATCTTGACCTTCGGGTCATCCAATTTGATCAATCAGGCCTCTGGGCCGTCCACTCTATCAGATTCTCAATTCAAGCCTTCGGGTTACGATCTTACCAACATCAATCATTCTCCTGCCTTCGGTTTACAACTTTGTCAATATCTATCACTTTTCAAGCCTTCGGGTTACAATTTCATTAATGTCAATCATTTTTAAATCAACAAATCCTGCTTTCTAGCTGGTCGGTCAACAAATCCTGCTTTCGAGCTGGTCGGTCAACAAATCCTGCTTTCGAGCTGGTCGGTCAACAAATCCTGCTTTCTAGCTGGTCGGTCAACAAATCCTGCTTTCGAGCTGGTCGGTCAACAAATCCTGCTTTCGAGCTGGTAGTTCAACAATTCCTGCTTTTGAGCTGGTAGTTCAACAAATCCTGCTTTTGAGCTGGTCGGTCAACAAATCCTGCTTTCGAGCTGGTCGGTCAACAAATCCTGCTTTCGAGCTGGTCGGTCAACAAATTCTGCTTTCGAGTTGGTCGGTCATCAAATCCTGCTTTCGAGCTGGTCAGTCAAACCAAATCCTGCTTTTGAGCTGGTAAAACAAAAAAAATTCTACTTTCGAGCTGGTAGTTCAACAAATCCTGCTTTCGAGCCGGTCGGTCAATAAATTCTGCTTTCGAGCTGGTAAATCAAAACAAAACCTAACTTTCAAGTTGATCTCTTACTAAAGTATTTTCAGGATTCAGTTTAGTCATGGATGTGTTGCGTTGTGCTTCAAATACTTGCTTCCACAAAGAATTTCAAGAAAATTTTGCCAATTTGTCATTAAATATTTGTTGATTTCAAAATCTTTATTGCACAAAAACATTACCTCAGAATACCTTCAGTATTAATTCCGAAAGGACAAAGCTTTCGCGAAAAAGATGTAAAATTCAGAATCTTTCTATTGGTCGACCAAAAGGATGAAGAATAAATCCTCGATATGGCCAGCAAAAGAAATTCAATGTTGTTGCAAAGCCATAAGTGATCGGTATTGATCGCAGTCAATGGCACATTTTTAAAGATCATTCTTGGAAAATAAAGCAGTCAAAATATCCTGGGTGATACAGAAAAATCCATTAAATCCCTATATCTCCTCAATCACTTAAGCTGCAATTAAGTATCTGCAAAAGGGATCTCTCAATTGTCGTCAAGATGAAGGCGAATTATGCGAGTAGACCCCCGGGGCCAAAGAAGATTTGAATCATCTCCAAGATGACGGAGTTTGTGACGGATCCTTCCAGGGAAAGTTCAGAGCACCGTCAAGATGAAGGCGACTGCGATGAGCCTCCCGACAAAACCTAAAGGATATTTAATTTATGCTATCATCAAGAGATTTCCAACCAAAGAGCCAATAACCGTCAATATAATCCCTGAGAGAAAAGAAGGATCGGAGCATCTCTGAGATGAAGGAGTTTGTGATGTACCCTTCCCAAAAAAAAAAGAAGAAGAGAGAAAAGTCAGAACATCTCCAAAATGAAGGATGATGTAATAAAATCCCCAAAAACATAAGAGAGCTCTAATTCTGCCAAAAAAGAAAAAAAAGTGGGCAGAAAGATCATCATGAGGAAAGAATCCCAGGATATCAGACTGCCAAATTTGCCAAAGAATCTTCTTTAATTTTGTGAAATTCTATTATCAATATTCTTTCACCAATTGCTCTCACAATATCAAGAATACTCTTTTTTCTGCTCATATCAAGGAAATTGATAGCTTCCTTGAAAAAAAAGCCAATTGCAAGCAATTTGAATTCGAATCTTGATTCTATAGAGTTAAGCCCAGTCGGAGGTAATACTTCAGGTAGAAAAGAGGAAAGATTTTCATACCAATATACATCAATTTCAAGCATTTTGAATCAACAAACAATTTTTAACATTTTGGCAATATTTTCTTACTATCTTGACATGAAGTGAAGAGCTCGATGTCCATCTTGACACATTCTGATATCACCTTTTACCTTCTTGAGAGAGTAACCTTTATCATCTTTCGCGTTGTTGAAAGATTAGCCTTTTCTGTGAAAGGATCGCCTTTGTTATCTTTCGCGTTGTTGAAAGAATTCATCTTTTGCGTTGTCAAAAGAATCGCCTTGCTCCTTTGGATCATCTTATCATCTTTCGCGTTGTTGAAAGAATCGCCTTGTTCCTTTGGATCGCCTTTTTTCATCTTTCGCGTTGTCGAAAGAATTCATCTTTTGCATTGTCAAAAGAATCGCCTTACTCCTTTGGATCGCCTTGTCATCTTTCGCGTTGTTGAAAGAATCACCTTGTTCCTTTGGATCGCCTTTTTCCATCTTTCGCGTTGTCGAAAGAATTCATCTTTTGTGTTGTCAAAAGAATCGCCTTGCTCCTTTGGATCGCCTTGTCATCTTTCGCGTTGTTGAAAGGATCTCCTTGTTCCTTTGGATCGCCTTGTTATCTTTCGCGTTGTCAAAAGAATTCATCTTTCGTGTTGTTGAAAGAGTCACCTTATTCCTCTTCAAGAAAATTGTCTTATTCACCATCCAACTTACCATTTTCATTTCCCGGTCAGGTTAAAGGTTAAACCTGAGCTTCGTTTCTATGCGAAGTATTTCCCGTCCCATCCAGGTTAAGGGCAAAACCTGAATCTCACTTCTTTTGAAGTAAATTTTTCTTCTTCATTCTTCATTTCATATCTACCATTTTCATCAGGGCTAATTTCTTCATACCCAGTCAGATCCTTCTAACTGGGGCATTTTTATAGCCAAAATTTGGTGTGTTTTTCTTTGCCACTAAGCTCGTCCTCAAGACGGCTTAGTAGCAAAGAGGGGCATCTGTAAACACCCCAAATTTTCTACATTCATTTTCAAACAACTCTCCTCGTGCAGTGCCAACCCTGTTAGGTCAGTGTAGGAGTCAAACCCGAGTCAGTTTCAGAAAATCACCATTTTACCAACTTTTATTAGGAAAATTACCATCTTACCCCTAGGTCATCCCAGACCCCAGTCAGTCGGAGTCAACCAAGCTCATTGGTCAGTTCAGAACATTTAGAATATCAATCATTTCAAGACTATCTGAGCTCACAATGAACAGACCATTTCCATTTCTGACCATTCCTGTCAAGATGGGATCATTTCTTCAGAAATGAGCTTATTTCTCACTCAAATCCAAGCCAATTGTCTTTGAGTCAGTCATTCATAGTCAGTCATATTCCTCAGAGTCTAACTTGAACTCACCACGAGTTCGAGTGCTCCAGTTTCAGTTCAAAACCATTTTCAAATGTCTAGGAGCCCATTTTAGTCCATTTTAGCTCTTTCAACTGAAATTGAGTTGAGTTCAGTCAATTGAGCTAGTGTTCAAGCTTTGATTTTAGTTCATGTCAGTATCACTGACCTTTGTTCTAGCTCAAACCTAGCTCAGGTTTGTAATTCACTTCGCTCCAGTAATCATTCCGTACCATTTCTCTAAAAATGGCAACTTTTCTTGAAAATTCAGTCGGAAAGGTCAGTTGAGTCAGTGCCTGGTCAGTTCATTTGAGTTCTAAAACTCTAAAACCCAGCTCAATCTAGCTCATCTCAGTTCAATCCAGCTCGAACCCCAATTTTCAGTGTCACTCTGACCCAGTAGAGTCCCGAAAACCATTTCTTGAGCTATTTTGCAAATTTTATCAATTTTAATACCTTTTGAACTGGTACAACTGCCAATCGGGGTTTAAAATCTAAAATTCTTCATTTAGGGTTAGCATTTCGCATGTCATTTCATGTCATTTCTCATCATTTCATATCATTTCTCAGCATTTCATCACATTTCATCACATTTCATTTCATTTTCGAAGTCCAGAACTCCAGCTTTATAAATTTCAATCCAGATTGAGTTTTAAAAGTTTTCAGAAATCAATTTCAAACCTCGGGTTTCCAAAATTGACATTTTCACCCCGGGAGTCTAAATTTGGAAATATTTTCTCAAGAAAAATAATCTGGATTTCTTTCAAAATCAAATTTTTAAATTTTACACTAGATTTGCTTCGCAATGAGCTATTAAACTTTAAAATCTGAGCTCGTTTCAAAAACTGCCAAAAATAGCTCATTTGTTGAAAGCATTTTCTCTAGAAAAACAATCTGGATTTCTTTTAAAATTACATTTTCAAGATCTACACTGGATTTGCTTCGCAACGGGGTATTGAACTTTAAAATCCGAGCTCGTTTAAAAAACTGCCAAAAATAGCTCGTTTCGTCTGGAAACTTTCTGAAAAGACTATTTTACCCCTCTAATCTTCAAAATGAATTTCAAAATTAAAATTTGGACCCGCTCTGAGATGGCCCATTCATTTGCATTTCTATTTTATTAAAAAAAAAGATGCTTCTTTTTATTTGTTTATTTTTGTTTTTATCGATTTTTATTTATTTTTTATTTTTTATTTTTTTTTAGAGAGGTGGGACCCACAAGGTGATCGCCCAAACCTCCAGCCCCTCTATTTCTCCATTTCCTTTCTCTCCTCCTCTTCTTTCCCTTTCCTCCTTCCTTTCTTTCCTTCTTTCTTTCTTTTCTTTCTTTCTTTCTTTTCTTTCTTTCTTTCTTTCTTTCCTCCTTTCTTTCCTCTCTCTCCACTCACGTATGGTTCTTCCAGCCCCCTCTTCTTCTTTCCCTCTCCTTTCTTCCCTTTTCTTTCCTTTTCCTTCTTTCCCTCTTCTTTCCTTTTCCTTCCCTTCCTTCTTTCCACTTTCTTCCTTACTTCCTTTGAAATTCTCTCAAAAGCCAAGGCTGCAGCTATTCACGGATAGCCATTCACGTATGGCTGTAGACAAAAAAAATAAAGTCAGCTATTATTATTAGCAACTTAGTTTTTAATGAATTAAAACCTAAGTTACTAACCAAAAAAAAAAAAAGGAGAACGGCTGCAACTATTCCTCTCATCTGACGTCTCTCTCTCTCTCTCTCTCTCTCTCTCTCTCCCTTTACCTCTCTTCTTCTCTCCTTGGCTGCTACAACCACAACAATTCCAGCCTCTCCACAGCAGCTCTCCCCTTGGCTGCAACTTCCTTCAGCCATTGAAGCCACCACCAGAGCTTCTCCTCCATGCCTAGCAGCACCAGCCATTGCCACCACTAACTGCAGTAGCCCTTGCACCTCTAGCAGCCTCAACAAGCTTTTTCTAGCAGCCATAAGGAAGCTCTACGCCCAGCAGCTCCAGACCATCTTCAACCTCCAGCCTAAGCAAGTGCAGCCTACTCCAGCCACTAGCACCCCAAGCTTGAAGCTCCAGCTCTACCAGTTCAACAGCAGGTCCATCATTGTTTCCAGCCATACAGCTGCAGTCACCACACAAAGGGGACGTCCAGCCGGCGACCACTTCCTTCAGCCGGTGCAGCCACCTTGGTTCCAGCCAGTCCAACTCCTTCAGCCGATGTATCAGCACCCTCCTTTTGCCTCCATCTTCTTTAACTGTTGCAGCTTCAAGCCTTCATCAACCCTCATCCTCCATTGTTCATACCACACCAAAGCGTCGCACGTTAGCCTCCTTCAATCAACAATAGTTGCATTCATCTTCCAGCAAACCCAAGGTAAGAGCTTCATGTTTTTTTTGTTTTTTTATTTTTTATTTATTTTGTTTCTTACTTTCTTGCTTAAGGCTACATGGAGTATGGGATCCCTCCGATAGATGGATCGGATCCCCTATCACCATAGCCAAAATTAAGTTTAGATTATACCCCCTGATTATTTTTGTTTTATCATTGAATTCATGTAAATTTCGTATTATAGGCCTCATATTTAGATTATTTTAATGCTTTATAGGTATTTTGATTAGTTTCTTTAATATTTGCTTATTAGTTTATAGGTTTTGATTTTAAGCGTCAGTCCAGCCTTCGTTTCATATTTAATTGTTCATCTATAAATTTCAAAAATTTTATGATAGATGTATGGGTTAATCATTCATTTCTCTGAAAAAATTCGGATCAATTTGAGTTTAATAACTTTATCTAATAAATCCAAAGTCCAGATCAGGTTTTAAACCCTCTGAAAATTCCAGATTCCCATTTAGCAGGGTTGTGGACCCAAGATCGCCTCCATGGATGATTCAATTTTCCCTCAAAAAATCATAGTGGATTCATCATTGAATATACTAGTGATCTGGAAATTTTGAGGTTTTTCCAAATATTTTTTACCTCTGTAAAAAATCAAAATTCTCAGACCTCTGGGAAAATATCGATTTTCTTTTGTCAGGGTATAGACAGACTCTAATGCACTGAGTCCATCCAATTTGTAACCCGTCTGCAAAAACTTTCAACATGAAAGTTGTTTCTAACATAATTTCCTGTCATTTTCCAAAATTTGGGAATTTTTTAATCTGTTTCATTATGTTTCCCAGATTTTCTCTTTCTATCTAACAGATTTCAATATCTTGAAATTCTAGAGATTTAGGTGTCTGATAACAGTGTGCCCTTTTCCAAACCATAGCCCGAATCCCAATGGTGTCAAAAGATAAAATCTTCCGCTGTTTGTAAGAGAAAGTTTTCCACAATTTCAGTTTTTTTGCCATCTATCTTCTATTTTTTCTATGTTTTCTACCGAAACCTGTCTGTTTCCCCTAAATCCTAGAGTCGCCGGATTCCGATCCGACTTGCCGGAGTAGCACAGCTCAGACCATAGGTCAAAACCAGAAAGTGTAAAAGGAAAAAATCCTTGCCTTATTGTCTTCTGTCACCCCATAAAAGTTGGGAAATTTTTATGGAAATTTGATATCCTAAATCCCCTTTAGAATCAATATTTTAGGCAAAAATCATAAAATTTAGGGTTTTTATTTAAATTTTCATATTTAAAAATACAAAAAAAATAAATTTTCGAGCTCCATTCTATTTTTAGGGTTGTTTTAGGTGTCCATGCCAAATTTGGTTTAATTCCAAGTTCATTTGCTCCATGTGTTAGTTTATCTTTAAATTTAGAAGCGAAAATCAGGCTAAAATCAGGTTAAATTCGATGTTTTATGATATTTTCGCTTTTTTAAGGTTTTATTCATGTAAATTAGCATGTAGAATCATATTAGGGTTAATTTTAATCTCATTTGCATTTCATATTTTTTAATTTTGCAAAATTTATTTCAGAAAACCCTGGTTTCAAGGCCATAGTCTTGTTATCAGGGGTATTTTGGTCATTTTGACCTAAATTTTGAAATTTCAATTTCTAATTCTCCAAGATTTCATGCATATCATCATATTTTATCATATTATGTTTGATTTATTTCATTTGATTTTCAAAATTCCAAAATTTACAAAAATTCTTTCATAAAACCCTGATTTCACGGTCATCAGGGGTATTTTGGTCATTTTGACCCCAATTTCGAATTTTCAATTTTATTTTCAAAATTTATTCATTATTTCTCATGTTTATATCAAAGGGGGTATGATTCTGGGTTTATATCTGATTAATATCTGATAATTTTCCATATTTTCGGATAAATTCAGAAAAACCTACATTTCTGTGCTAACTTTATTTTCCAGTTTTGCAAGAATATTCAAGAAGAAGACTTAGCCATTTTATTTCTTTTATTTCAATTCAATGTAAAAATCAATGTAATATTTGGAATAAGAGTTACATTTCTGCTTAGAATAGGGCTGCATTGCATATAGTTTAATTTATGCAAATTTTAATATGTGATGTATGATTCATGCACATTATTTCAAATTCACTATGGTTTACACGAATGGCACGTGCACAAGCTCTTATGGAGTTTATAAACTCGGTGGGATTCGTATTTATGGCCATAGTCAGAATATGAAGAAAACCAAGATTTATCATCTTCGTATTAGCCACATTCAGCCTACACTCTTAGGCTAACTTCAAAATGCACTGCATTTTTCAAAACTTTAAAAGGATTTTTCAATTCCTCAATTGAAATTCCCTTTTCAAATTCATATTCATTCATTCATATCATTCAAATTGCATTATTCTCAAATTCATTTTCCAATTTCAATTTCAGAAAATTCAACTTTCTCAAGAATTTCCAAGTCTTTCTGAGGATCTGATTTTCTAAAAATCCTGAGTTTTCAAAAGAGATTTCAAAGCATTTCCCAAGTTCAAACCAAGATTTTTCAATGTTTTAAAATTCTCAAATTTCATAGTCTCAAGTTTTCAAAAAGATCGATTTTCTCAGATTTCCTATTTTCCTGAGAATCTAGTTACTTGAGAATCTATTTTCCATTTCAAAAATCCTTTTCCAATGAATTTCTTAGATTTTCTTAGAATTCTCAAATCCATTTTCCCAAAAAAGCAATTCCAAATTTCAAAATCCATTTTCCAAAGTTCAAATTTTCCTGAGAAATCACTTTACAATGCAAATTTTTGACTTCCAATGAAATTCAATGATTTTCCCAGGAATTCAATTTTCAAGCACTTTTCCTATCAATTTTCAAGCATATTTCAATTTTCCAAAGCAAACATCATAGTTTCTCAAACTTGCATTTTTTTTAAAATTTCATAGCACAAGCCTGATTCTTTGTGCATTCTAGGAAAAATAGACCATAATTTAGCTATTTGAGTCAAATTAAAGCATGTAATTGATCCTTGGTTCAATTACCCCTGGTAAAGGCGCCAGGAACGGTTGAACCTCGTACCGACAGGCAGATCCCATTCCACGAAATTTTCCTGCAAATTTTCAAAACGGAGGCGAGTAATTTTTAAAACCATTTTCAAAACTTTGGTCGAGTTTGACTCGCGAAATTCATTTCTTTCTCGCAAGGGAGGGAAAAAATTTTTGCGATGATAACACCCCTACAACACCTATGTTTGGTGATTATAAATCACTTATTATGGCATATGCATCCAGCACACTACCACTGTAAATACCATCTTTCCACTTCACCTCTTCCTTCAGCCGTGCTGTAGGTATCCCAACAGCAAAATTGCTGTCACTTTCAACAGCACCATTTTCCCATTCCCCATCCCTTGTTAGCATCCCCATTGCGGTACCACCTGGATTTGCTTCCAGCTCATGGCATATGGCACCCCACTCAGCATCTCATCTTACTACTAATTTAGGGTATCATATATATATGTCAGCCTCCACTTTCCCAGCAGTTGAGAATGTCATATTTCCATTTAGATAGTATGTATACTCTAATTAAATCAGAATACTCTTTCACATCTTTCAAAATCTGAACTTCATCATTACTTTAGGATGTTACATGTAGGTTCTAATATATATAATTCTAGTGCATACTTTGTCATTGCATACACATGAGTACTTCACCAATTGCACCTTAGGTCCAAAGTAGTGCTATGTAAATTGTTTCCTATATACATCTAGTGTTAACTCTGTTCTTGCAGGAACATGAAAGAAGCTTGAAATTAGAAAGCTTTCAACTTCAACATTGTAATAAGATAGATATTAATTTCCAGCTTTTAGATAGAATGAATGAGCATTGTAAATATCATGAATTACTTGTTCTTCATGCATTTTTCCTTTATTTCTCAAAATCTCACAATGGTGAAACACGAATGGCACGTGCACCATTTCGTAAGAGGTAAATTAATCCTAAGTTGATGATCCATATCAATGGCCATAGTCAGGGTGTGGACAAAACTTAGTATTTTTATCTTTTACGAAATAACACTGGATCCACACTGGATCCATTTTCAAAATTCATCATATTTTCCTTAAATATCTTCTTTTTTTATCAGAATTTAACTTAGAATTAATTTAAAATATATACCAATGGCCATAGTCAGGGTATATTGAGAGTTAATTTCATTTTAAATTCTATAAAAGCACCAAACGTATTTCATTCTTCACCTAAATTTAAATATAGATTATTATATAATACATTCAATGACCACAGTCAAGGATGTATTATATCTTCAATCTTATTTTAATTCATTTAAAGAATGGAATAGCTTTTCAAAATCCAAATTCAAAAAATTTAAATCCATTCATCATATAGGATATAATTGCATCATATTCTCAAGATTCTTTTTCATAAAATCCAAGTGATTTCCTTCAGATATATTCTTCACTTCTCAAATCAATTTTCAACTCTTTATTCTAAATTCAAAGTCCAATCTGACTTTGAAATCCATTTGTATATCCAAAATTCAAAATTCTAATTCAAATCAAAGTTCAAAAGTTCAATTTGACTTTGAAATTCGTCTGTATATTCAAATTCTAAATTTCATTTTCCAAGTTCAATTTAAACTTGGAAGTTCTTGATTCATCTTCTGAATTTAACTCCAAATCCATTTTAGGATCCAGGATTCAACACTCATATTGGATCTGAGACTTCAGATCCAATTCCTCTTTTCGGATCCAAACTCCAATTTTACTTTGGATCTTAGACTTCAGATCCAAATCCTCCTTTAGGATCCAGAATTCAACTCCACTTTGGATCTCAAATTCCAGGTCCAATTCCATCTTTAGGATCCAGAACCCAATTCTACATTGGATCTCAGACTTCATATCCAAAATTTCCTTTAGAGTCCAGAGTCCAACTCCACTTTTGGATCTCAGACTTCAGATCCAAATCCACTTTAGGATCTAGAATCCAATTCTACTCTGGATCTCAGACTTTAGATCCAAATCCATCCTAGGATCCAGAACCCAGTTTTACATCGGACCTCAGATCCCAGATCTTAAATCCATTATCCAATTCCATTCCCAATTCTAAATTTCAAATCCAAGTCCATTTCCAGATCTCATTTTGAACTCCCTAAATCCATTTCTATTCTACCATTTGATTTTCTCAAATCCATTCTAAGATTCGAATTCAATATCACTTCAAAACTTCATCTTCTTTTCCTAAATCCATTCAAAGTCCATTTCTGACTTTGAAACTTCATTTCCTTTCATTCCAAAGCTTTAGTCATCCTTTCTCCAAGTCAAGATTCATTCTTCCAAACTCTGATTTACTTCAAAAACTTGGAACTTCTCTGATCTATCTCAAGTTCTAAAGTTAGATTCAAACATTTCTTCACTCCCTTATCAAATTCATCTCAGAATACTTGGAAATTTTCAAAACATCTTTTCAAAAGAAGCATACATCTTTGCATAGCACAAGCATGACTCTTTGTGCATTTAGAGTTAGAATAAATTCTTAGATTATATTTAGGCAAAGCAAAAGGCATAGATTCGATCCTTGGTTCGATTACCCCTGGTAAAGGCGCCAGGAACGGTCGAACCTCGTACCGACGAGCGAATCCCGTCTCTCCATTTTCTCGCAAATTTTCAAAATGGAGGCGAGTTATTTGCTAAATATTTTCAAATCAAGGTCAAGTGAGACCGCGCAAAATAGTTCCTCTTCTCTCTTTCTTCCTTTCTTTTCTCTTCTCTCTCTCTTTTCTTTCTTTTATTCTCCTCGCTTCAAAAAGGAGGAAAATAGAGGCTGGAAAAGGAAAAGAGAAGAAAGAGAGAGAAACCCACAAGAGAGGAAAATTTTTGCGATGATCACAGTTTTGGCGACCGTGATGGGACTCGTCTTCGTCCTGTTGAATCTATGCCTTTGCTTTGCTTTTATATAATCTAAGACTTTATTCTAACATATGTCAGCTACATTTTCATGCAAACCTTAGGAGCCTAGACTCTGTCCTAAAGCTGACATCATTGCATATAGGATCTAAGTATGGTTTGGTAGGACTATATTGAGGTGATTATATCCATGTTCACATTAGATTTAAGTTTTAAATACAACTCTCCTCAATTTTAGGGATTGAATGCAAAACAATGTATGCAAGTGTATGCTTCTGTTCATTTAAATTCTATCTCTTTAGGACTTGCATTAGAGCTTTCTGATTTTATTGCATGTTTGTAAACACCCCAAATTTTCACTCACCTCCCCGACATTTTCACCAAACATCATCATCCAGCCTCTGAAATCGCTGGAGGGCAAAATGGTCATTTTCTGAGCCCGGACCTTGCAAAAGTCCAAATTTCATCTGAAACTCTCAAATTTTCTCTATTTTTATCTCAGATGTTCAAGATTTTACTCTTGACAGGAGACAGACATCTCCAGAGTCTTGGTTCAAGGTTACATTGCATAAGACATGACATTGCATATCATTGCACGAGCATTTCAAATCACTGCATTGCAAAGCATGTCATTTCGAGGTTCAGAACTCTCGATTTCAAAATTTTCAATCCAGATTAGAATTTCAACTCTTTTCAAAATTGATTTCAAAACCCTGGGTCTTCAAAATCATCAATTTTTCCCACTTTACCCCCAGGACTCTGAATTTCAAAATATTTCCTCAGGAAAACAATCTGGATAGTTTTCAATATGGATTTCAGCCAATTCATCTCAGATTTTGCCATTTTGTCAACAATTTCAAATATCTTCTTTTTACAAAATCGCCCCACAAGGGCCAACTCTTTCCAAAATTTTTTATTTTACCAATTATTTCAGATTTTATGAAAATTCCAAAAAAAGAGGTTTTGTTATTTTATCCTTATTTCAGTAAATAAGCAATGTGGGACCCACACTGAGGTGGTGTCACACAAGCTTTCCTTTTGAAAATTTGAATTTTGAAAAACCCAAAAATATAGGAGCCTTGCCCCCTGGATTGGTGCCACTTGTCATTTCTCTCTCCTTCCATTTACATGCCATGTGTCAGTGTGGGGCTACCTTAAGAAGCCGCCACATGTCTGCCATGTGTCAACATCCATCCTGCGCCATGTGTCAATCCAAGATTACCAGGAGATGCCAAGTGTCATAGGTTGTCCTGTCTAGAAAAAGTGGAGCTTGTCTCCTCTGAGGTGGCGCCACTTGAAGTGTGTCTCCTGCAGGGGACACGTGTCAACCTCTCCCTCCTTCTAGAAAAGTAGCCTGACACATGTCTCTTCCTACTTTTCTCAGAAAAGTAGGAGACATGTGTCACTCCTAAATTCCTACAAAAAAGGTAGGCTTGTCTCCTCTGAGGTGGCGCCATCTGGAGTGTCTCCTGCAGAGGACACGTGGCAAGCCCTCATTTCCTCAGAAAAAGGCAAGTGCCATGTGTCGTTTTCTGCTTTCTTCAGAAAAGCTAGAATTCAAATATTCAAAAATCCCCATAGGTGGCGAAAATCAAAGAACTCCTACCTTTTTCATCCTGTCTGAGATGGCGCCACATGGCTTGGCCCTCCTTCTCTCCCCTCTGCCATGTGTCATTCTCTGCTTCTTTCAGAAAAAGTAGAGGACACATGTCTTCTCCCTACCTCTTTCAGAAAAGTAGGAGACACATGTCACTCCTGGCCTTCTTCAGAAAAAGCAAACCATTTAAAATTCAAACAAGGCACTAGGTGGTGAAAATCCGGAGCTCTGATTTCCCAGATGGCCTATGAGAGTGCCACATATCCTTTCCCTCCTTTTTCTCCCTCTTGCCATATGGCATTGTAGGAGCCACCCTGAGGTGGCGCCACATGTCCATCCTCCAGGGCCAACCTCCATTTGAATTTCAAACTTCCCCCTGAGGTGGCGCCATTTGAGAAAGCCTCTCCAGACAGCTGACACTTGTCTGCCACATGTCCAGATCTCCTTTCTCCAGAAAAGGTAGAATTCAAATTCCTTTGAGGTGGCGCCTTCTGAGCCCACTGCTCTGACCTTCTGACATGTGTCAAACACCTTTTGAGGTGGCACCATTCCAGGACTCCACTTGGCTCCATTTTTATTTTTTATTTTATTTTTAAAAAAGGTAGCCCACCATGAGGTGGCGCCACCTGAGGACTCCCTACAAAAGGTGAGTTTGAATTTCAAATTCCAAGAGAGCACCCTCTGGGGTGGCGCCTTCTGGGAGTTCCCTGCAGAGAGAATCAAGCAAACTTTTGAAAAATTCCAAATTCCCCCTGCTGAGGTGTCTCACCCACAAAATTTCCATTTTTTTTATTTTTATCAAAAAATCAAAATAGCCTTTTGAGGTGGCGCCACCTGAGGGCTCCCTGCAGAAGACAAATTCGAATTTCAAACCCCCAGATGGCACCCCCTGAGATGGCGCCACATGGAGGGCTCAGATCCAGCCTGTTTGAATTTCAAAATTTTTCAGAAAAGTTATAAAAACAAGGGTTCACGCCCAGCCTAAGGAGATCATTGTTTAGCTCTGGTGAACTTGGAAAATCCGACCTAGCCTTCCTAACATCTGATTTTGAACCTTGGAAATCGTGCCCCCTTTGGCTCATTGAAGAAGGTGGAGTAGAGCTCGTGCTGTGGCGAATTCGATTCCAACAGAGGTCGATTTTTGTGAACCATCCGAAGCTTGGAGCGAAGGACAAAGGAAGCTCGGGATAGCTGCCCCTTTCAAGAGATCCTACGCTGCGTAATGAAGCAAGGTGCACTTCTTTTCCCCTTGATGTGATTCTATAATCCGAATCGGGAGTCGTTTGAAGAAAGAGCTCATCCGAGGGATGGATTGAGCTATTCTCATAAAACGACATATATAAAAATGTTTTGTTATGCTTCCTTGATGATTTTTAACATTCATATAGTTAGCTAGGTTTAATTTGCATTTTATTTCATTCATTTAGCATATTTCATGAATTAATTAGGATTAATTTAGCCTTTATTTCAATTCTGCTTATTTTCAGTAGGTCTCTGTTTTTGTCAGTCAGTCCACACGTCATTTCATGCATTTGTTTTTTATTAAAAATCCCAAAAAAATCACGGAATGCGCCCTTAGGTGTCCCTAAAATTTTGCCAAAAATTCGGAGCCATTTGAATTTGTTTACTGCGGTAAACATTCAAAATGGCAAGTCGGGTTTTGTTACCCGGGATACGTTTTGAAACTCATTTGCCGACTTGTAAAATCGAGATATCCCTCACGAAAGATTCGATTTTAGATCCGAAAGCTGTTCTGAACTCGGGATAATGTCTAGTTTTTAATATGATTTTTTCAGATTTTTATGATTTTTTTTATGTCTGACAAAATCTGAAAGTTTGGGACACGTGTCAGAGCCTAATTTGGGCCTCTGAGATCTTGGATCGACTTAGGGCTATGGTTTCTCTTTGTGTGTTGCTCCAAATCCGAAACTGTAAAAAGTGAAAGTGGTGTCCAAGATGTCTTCTGTTTGAATCTGAAAGCCTGTAATTTTTAGAACAGTGTTGACCCCTGCTTCGGATTTGTCTTGTCAGCCCTCTGTTTTGCTACATTTGTCTGTTCTGTTAGTTTAGGCAGAAATAGTTATATTTTTATCTGTGTTTCCGTTGATAAAATGCCAAAGTCATAAACATGAAAGTTGTTCATGTAGATGTCGTGCATAACTCTGATTAATTTCATAAATTTCCATGGCCGTTTTGTATTTCTTTAGCATTTTCATCAGATTAGTGTGATTTTTACCTCTGTCCGAACTAAATCTCTGTTATTGAACTCACCATGGATCAAATCCCGAGGCTATAAAAACCAAAAATGTTCCATTTAGGGTCTTTTAGCAGTCTGCAAAATATCAGAAATTTCCATGGTGTAAATCTTGCATTATCATATTAAACATTGCATTTGGTTCGGATCCATAGGCAAAATCCATCATTTTTAGGACTTTCCTTGAATTTTAGCATTTAAAGCATATCATTTCGTGATTTTTAGCATTCTAGGTTGTTTATCAAAGTGTTTATATGCTTCATACCGAATTTGGTGCAATTTGGAATCCATTTGAGGTTCGGATCATCCATAATACCAAAACAGGGTCCCGCAGGACCCGGATCCAAGCGAAAAACAAGCGAAAATCGTTATTTTTGATAAATTGCAAGATACCAAATTCTGATTTTACAGTCTTAATATGTCTAGCAGCATGTCATCATATCTCTTACTGGATTTTATCATCATTTGATTCAATTTGAACTTCAAAATCTCAATTTTACCAAGTTTTCCTTCAAAAAACCCTGATTTTAAAGACATAACTTTATAATTAGGGGTATTTTGGTCATTTTGACCACCAATTCCGAATTTCAAACTATTTTTCACTGAATTCCCTGCATTTACATCATTTCAAAACATCAAGGAAGCATGAGAATAGGGTTTATATCCAATTAAATCCAATAATTTCATAATATTATTGGAAAATATTGGAAAAACCCACATATTTGAGCTAACTTTATTTCAAGCTTGGCAGGGACATTCCAAAGAAGGAGCTGAAGTCTGAAAATTTCTTTTATTTCCTTTATTTAGTGATGTAATAATGTAAATTTTGGAATAAGAGATTTAATTTCCTGCTTAGACTAGGATGCATATCATATAGTTTGAATTTATGCAATATCCTGTTTCTATGATTCATGCATTTTATTTCAAAAGCACTATGGATGTTCACGAATGGCACGTGCACCAACTCTTAGGGAGTTGATGGACTCGGTGGGATCCATATTTACGGCCCTAGTCGGAATATGGACGAGACCCAGATCCATCATCTTTCTACTAGTCACATTGAGCCTACACTCTTAGGCTATCTTAAAATGCACATCATATTTCCAAAGTTTTCAAAATCATGTGCATCAAATCAACTAAATTATGAACATATTCATGGCCACAGTCAGGATATGTGAAGGATTTATCTTGACTTAATGCATATTTTTCCAACAAATCTCTTAGAAAATCTTTTCAAAGTGCATTCATTCACTCATGTCATTTGCATCATGAAATCATTGATTTTCTCAAGATTTTCTCAAGAAAACTTCATTCTCAAGAAATCGATTTCTCAAGAAATTCTAAGGATTTTTCAAAATCGGTTTTCCAAAGACAAGTTTCTCCACAGTTTTCCCTGGAAAAAGTCATTTTTCCAAGATTTTCAAGAGAAGTGTCTTACCTTTTTCAAAGTCAAAATCGATTTCCCAAATATTCCAAGATTAAGATTCTCAGGATTTCAATTTCCCAAGCTTCAATTTTCCTTTTCCACAAGGGATTTCCAATGAATTTCCATCATTTTCCTAAGAAAATTCTCAAAGTCCAAGTTTTCCTAAGAAGTGTTTCCCTTTTCAAATGTTCACCCTTTTCTCAAGAATCACTTCTATTTTCCCAGGATTTTCAACCATTCATGATTTTCCCACATCTTTATGAACTTTCTCATGATTTCAAAAACTCTTTTTTATCTGAGTTTCCTGAGAAATTGACCCTTTTCCTGAGAGAATCTTTTCAACTCCAAATATCTTCTAAGCATACATCATGTTTTCCAACCGGCATTTTCCAAAATCTCATAGCACATGCCTGAATTCTCTGTGCATTTAGGATAGAACATAACTTTGATAATTTCGCTAAGTCAAGCATAGTTTTGGTCCTTGGTTCGATTACCCCTGTTAAAGGCGGCAGGAACGGTCGAACCTCGTACCGACAGGTCGAGCCCCATCCCATGGATTTTTCCGCAATTTTCAAAAACGGAGGCGAGTATTTCAAAACATTTTCCAAAATCCGGTCAAGTTTGAAGCGCGAAAGCGTTTCCCCTCTCTCTCTTCCACAAGGAAAGGAAGACGGGGGAAAAATTTCGCGATGATAACAGGTTTGGCAACCGTGATGGGACCTGTCCTTGTCTGACCTAAATTATGCTTGACTTAGTTTAATTATCAAAATTATGTTCACAAAATGTCAGCTCTTTTACTTTCAATATCATGTGAGCCTGGGAGCCTAGATTCTGACCCAGCTGACATTGAATGCATATAGCTTAGGCATGGTTTGGTAAGACCATATTGAGGAGATATTTTCATGCTCACATAGACTTAGGTCTAAATACAATCCTCCTCAATTTAGGATCTGAATGCAAACAATGTATGCTTCTTCAAAATTTTCAAAATCTATCTCTCTAGGACTTAGAGCCCTCTATTTCTTGCATGTGATCATTTTTCAAAACCTCAATTACCTATCATTACCCGGTCTTCACGTTGCTGGGCTCTCTTCCAGAACCATAGTTCGGGACAGAGCCTCACAACTGGGCCAACTATTTGGGTTAACACCCCCCTACCACGTACCGCGGGCCACAGTCCGAAGTATATCGGTAGGCGCTCAAGGATGTTGGAAAACCTTACCTTAGAACCGGAGTTGAAATTCTATGCCACGTACCTCGGATTTCGATTCGGGTATATCGGCATAACTGGATCGGACAAAGATGATTTGAACCTAGAGTTAGGATTAGGGTCCTACAGCTGTTTTCAAATTGATGCATCTAGAGTCAGCCTTTTAGGGAGTGCTGAATGTGCATAAATGTTTGTGCAGGATGAGATTGTATGTATGATTTCCTCAATTCTTTATGTTTCCCAATGTTTTTCAACTCATTAGGTCTTTTTCCAAATATCCTTATTTTCCACGAGATCTTTTTCTCAAACCCTGGATGATTTTTTTCAAATATCCTATTTCTTCCAAAACTCCAGGTGATTTTCCATTCTACCTTTCTATTGGATCTTGAATTTCTAGCTGCATTTTTATCCTGCCTGAAATTTTTTTTCAAAAGTTCTCACATTTTCCTAAGTCTCATTCTGAGTCTTTCTCTGTTTTCAGTTCGATGGCATCCAGTCAAGTCGATCCTATCTTTCCTGAAGGTCACATCTCCTTCGAGGTGCGACAAGGTCGTCCTGAACATCGAGCCCTTAGCACCGGAACTTTCATTCCCCGGTGGTATTATTCCTGGCTAAAGAGTTTTTCCCGAATGTTCCCGGACCATTTGAGCGAGTGCGGATTGGAGTTGGCATCAGCAGTCGGAAAACAGACCATCAATGGCAACCTGATCCATGCAATGGCAGAGTGATGAAATCCTCGAATGTGTACCTTCTGGTTCCCGTGGGGAGAAATGACTGTTTTAATGGATGAATTTTCAGAAATCATGGGGTTGCCAGAACCAGCTGGTCGACCAAGCGACCCATTAGAGCATCAATTCCTTATCAATGTCAAGGGTTTGGACCCCCGAGACTCCTTAGCCCGTATGACAGGCCGCCGATCTTGGCCCCTGATCCAATTAGAAGGAGATGAATATGTTGACCTACTTGAGTTGTACCGCCAGTACGGGACCTTCGTCGAAGTCAGCTCGCTATCAAGAACAGCCAAAGAAAAGATTCAGAATGCAATGGTTCTATGCACTGTAGGACTGTCCCTTTTCCCAGATGGACAGAACTACATGGACATCAGGATAATCCAACTTATGAGAAGATGGGGAAGTCGGCAAACCAATCGCCTCTCCATAGCCATGGCAGCGCTCGCCTTCCTTTATCGAGGTCTGACTCGATTCTCACTTGGAGAATCCATTTTAGTTGAAGGATGCATCTACGCACTTCAGTCCTGGTTTTTCCAGCATGTTCCAGCCCGAGCAAGCTCTTTCAGATACAATGGTCAAGAACTCCTTCCAGTGGCGCAGTACCGGTCTATGATCAACAACATTCAAGAGGATGACGTTGTTTGGGACTATTTTGATCGGCAAATATCTCCTCCCAGATATACGTACGCTTATGGCAAGCGGTTCAAGTTGCTGGGACCATTCTTCTGCACTTACTACCAACCAGAGAGATGTGTTCGACAGTTCTCCCAGAGGCAGCAGTATGTCGAAGCCCGACTGTTATCAGGAGTTATGGCAGAGTTTGATCTCACTTCCGCACAATGGTCCGGGGCATATCATTCTGCCCGCTACGGCTGGGATTCCTTTGTCTCTCTCAAAATCTTTCCAGGTCCTAGAGTGTCTGCCGACTATCGTGAATGGTGGCAAATTGTTTGTCCCCCACCTCTTTGTCAAGATCAATAAAATCTTATTCTTCTCATTTTAATAAAATTCTATTTCCTTCCATTGTGGTTTGACGACCTCGCCTAGGTAACAAGGCACATTTTCGTTGTTTATTTCTTTTGCAGAAGGAATGACAACACAATTGTCGTGATTCCCACGACGACTCAGTCCTTAGTAATGGGACATCTTTTCCAAATTGTCTACCATATTTTCAGCAAATATTTCTTCCAAAAGCTAATTCCCTCGAAATCTAATCAGGTCTTTTGCCCTGCAGAGAGCATCCATACCATTTGATGGTTGAGACAAGATCAGGCAAAAGAACCACGGCATCCCAGTACTCATCAGCCTCGGAAGAAGAAATGGGTTCCCCTCGATCCGAGAAGAGTCAAGAGCAGCAGCAAGAAGATGACGGCATAGACCCTCAAATGTATGCCATGTTCAGAAAAATGATGAATAAGATGATGAATGAGCAGCCCGGGACCAGCTCAGAAAGGAATCCATTCAGAGAAAAGTTCCATGGTCACAGGGGTAAGAAGGCTCCCAAGAAGCAGATCCAGCCAGAAGAGATTTCAGATGAATCAGAAGATACAGATGAAGAATATGAGGTGCCTTCGGCATTTCAGAAGCGTGGCCAAAGTAAAAGCCGCAGATCAAAGAGCAGAGATAAAGAAGAGCCTTTGCAAGCGCAATTTAAAGAAATGGCCCGAGTTGTCAAAGATCTGCAAGCCCGCGACAAGGGCAAGAAAGTCTTCACCAGTGAGGACTTCTATGATGGCTTAGAAGGGGATGATGATCTGGAGAATCTCCCCCGTAAATTCATCAAATTCGATGGTTCTGGCGACCCAAAAGCTCATCTCACCACTTTCTTTGTTGAATGCTCTCGGTTTAGAAGGGATAACCGAGCATTGTTTCTATGCTTCCCCCGCAGCTTGGAAGGAGTTGCAGCCAAGTGGTATGCTGAGCATATCAACCCCATCGAGCTCAAGGAGTTCGACAAAGTTGTAAATCTATTCATTGAACGCTTCTTGTTCAACACAGAAGCGCTGCCTACATTAAGTCATCTCTGCAATTTGAGACAGAACGAGAATGAAAAAGCACGGGACTTCATTCACATATGGAGATCAGCCTGTAACAAGATGAGAGATCCTATCTCGGAAAGGCATGCATTGTCCTTAATCCTCAACAATTTCTCGCAGCCGTTAAGAGGATTAATCTCCACAGCGCCGTCCAGGACCTTCATTGAGCTGACTGAACGAGCCGAATGACTCGAGCTGAGTGTGGAAAATGGAGTCTATGAAGGCTTCACCTTTTCCAAGAACAACTCCCATGGTGAGCAGAAGAAGAAAGCTCACTTCACTTATTCTGCCAACAACAACAGCAAAGGCCAAAATCAGCACAAAGGGCAGAAGAAAGATTACTGCTACAGCTCAGGCAGTTCGAACCACAAAGATCAGAAAGCAAAGCCTGCTCCTCAGTTCAGCAAGCCTCCTCAGCAGGATCAAGGGCCAAAACTGCGTGAGAAGACCAAACATGAAGGATGGAGCTACGACAGAAAGTTTACTCCCCTTGACCAATCACTCGAGGACGTGCTCGAGTACATGCTATCAAAAGAGATGGTCAAATTGCCCAGATTGGCCGATCCCCCTGTGCCCATGGGGAAATGGAAAGATCAGTTCTGCAAGTTCCACAGGACAGTGGGACACAACACCGAGAACTGTTTTGTTCTAAAAAATATCGTACAAGATCTCATTGAAAAGAATCTATTGGTAGAAGGAGAAGAAGAAGAGAAAATGGACATTCTCAACCACCCCTTCCCCTCACACACCACAGCAGTAGTGTCTGCACAACCCTTTCTACCGCATGAACATATCAAGCCATGTTCTGCGCAAGATCTCCAAGTTCAGCATCAGGTGTCGGTACTACGACAAGCAGCTCCAGATTCTAAGAAGATGGACTTAATTTCAGCATTCGGTAAAATGAAAGTTGCAGAAGCACCTGTGAAGTCAGTTCCCAAATCAAAAGGAACTCCTGACTTCTTCAAACAAATCGTTAGACCCAGGATGGAGAATTCAAGTCAGAAGCCTCTGACCGCTTTATCCAATGTCTCCATCCTTGACTTGGCCAAGAATTCTAGCAAGCACCAACAAGTACTGGAGGATTTACTCAGAAAAATCAAAGTTAAGCCCAGCACTACTCCTGAAGACATGGCACAGATTGTGAACTCCGCCATGACCAATGCACCAATCACTTTTTTGGATGAGGACCTTCCAAAGCCTCATTCCTTTCATAATAATGCCTTGTACATTGTCGTTCGAGTCAGAGGAATGACGATTCCCCATGTGCTGGTCGATGGAGGCAGTAGCCTCAACATATGTCCCGAAATGACCGCAAAGGCATTAGGGATCAAGGACGAGGAATACATT
This sequence comes from Nuphar pumila, assembly GCF_984573655.1. Classification (NCBI taxonomy): domain Eukaryota; kingdom Viridiplantae; phylum Streptophyta; class Magnoliopsida; order Nymphaeales; family Nymphaeaceae; genus Nuphar; species Nuphar pumila. Next base: position 65,640,167 of record NC_143261.1, on the reverse strand, counting down.
CCAGATCCCATCACTATCTATGGGTTTGACAATCATGGTCAAACGGCCAAGGGCAAGATATTTCTGGAAGTATTTATCAACTATTCGGTGCACTCCGTCCTTTTCCATGTGGTTAATGTACCACCAACCTACAACTTGCTGCTCGGTAGGACGTGGATTCACAATGCTAATGCAGTGCCTTCCACCCTCCATCAATGTGTGAAGTGGTCAAAGGGCGGAATGATAACCACAATACTGGGAGAAGACCCAGAAGAAAGGCTCCCGCAGCCCATGATTCCCCGGCCACCATTCAATGCAGATATTCCCAGCATCAGGGAGAGTGAAGAGATCAATCTCGGGGAGAATCGAGAAATACTTCAGGCACCATCAGAGCCATCTCTGCACACAGTAGCCACGACACGATGGAAAGGTCCTCAATTTTTCAAGGTTGGAGGTCGAATCGACTACAGCACCATTAAGGATCATCCCTTGTTTCCTCAATTCATGAAGTCAAGAAAGGGATTTGATTTACTCCTGAAGCATGACTATCAACCCTTCAAGGGACTCGGCAAGAATGAAGATGGCCGCATCAAGCCAATGATCCAGAAACATCATCCCCACAGAGCAGGACTGGGGTTCTCCGGAGGAAGCTCAGCAAGGAAGACTGTTTTTGTCAAAGGGGCACAATGAAGACCATTTGTTATTTCCTTTCTATTCTTTTCCAAATAAATGTCTCATTTTACCAATGTCATTGATCAATTCAATCAATAAAATTCCAAGTTTCTTTGTCTATCCGGATGCCATCTACTCCCTTTTTGTCTGTCTCATCATTTTATAATTCAATGCCATTTTATGTATGGTTCTCTTCAAATGATTGCTTGTCTTACTATAGGCCAATTTGTCTGAACCAAAATTTCTTCTCCAAAATTTCAGAATGACCTCTCGGACAATCAAGAAGCTCGTTCTCAATCCCAAGGCCTCTCAAAAGTCGACAGCAATTCACAGAATCAAAGCAAGCACCGGAAATGACAAGAGTGCAAAGCAGTCTGATGATTGTGCAGAACACGATCAGTCTCTTCAGGAATTACCGGAGTTCGCCGCAGTTCAGAAGCAGGATGAACCATCTCCTCTAGTACAAGATCCAACTGAAGGTGTCAATATCGGTTCAGAGGAAGATCCAAAAATTCTCCAGATCGGAACCAGTCTGAATCCGGAAGAAAAGAAAAGACTTACAGATTTTCTCAAGCGGCATGAAGAAGTGTTCGCATGGACATATGAAGACATGCCGGGCTTAGACCCCAAATTGGTCGAACACCGTCTTGTCCTAAAGCCGGATGCTAAGCCAGTCAAGCAGAAGCTGAGAAAAATGGATCCCAGAATAGAACAACAAGTCAAGGAAGAACTTGAAGATCTGCTCAAAGCAGGATTTATTCGAGCCATTGACTACCCAGATTGGTTAGCCAATATCGTCGTCGTCCCAAAGAAAAGTGGCAAAGTAAGGATCTGCATAGACTTCAGAGATCTCAACAAGGCAACTCCGAAGGATGACTATCCACTCCCAAGCATCGATCTTCTAGTCGATAGCACGACAGGACATGCCATGTTCTCTTTCATGGACGGATATTCCGGCTACAATCAGATTAAGTTGGCCACCCGCGACCAATCAAAAACTTCTTTCACCACGCCTTGGGGCACTTTTTGCTATACAGTCATGCCTTTTGGGCTCAAGAATGCTGGAGCAACATATCAACGAGCAATGGCTGTTATCTTTCACGATCAAATGCGCAAAATCATGGATGCGTATGTTGATGATATTCTCGTGAAATCTAAAGAGGAAGAAGATCACCTCGAAGCACTTGAGCAAGTCTTTAAGAGACTCATTCTTTACAAGTTAAGGCTTAACCCGCAAAAGTGTGTCTTTGGAGTCGAATCAGGCAAACTGTTGGGTTTTCTGGTAAGCAAAAAGGGAATTGAAATTGACCCAGCCAAAGCAAAGGCTATCATTGATATGCCTCCCCCGAAGAATCTCAAAGAACTGCGTAGCCTTCAAGGACGTATGCAGTCAATCCGGCGATTCATTTCCAATTTGGCGATAAGATGTGAGCCCTTCAACCACTTACTCAGAAAAGGAGTTAAGTTCGAATGGGGACCAGAGTGCCAGCAATCGTTCGATCGAATCAAGAAGTATCTTCTTAATCCTCCCATCCTAAAGCCGCCAGAATTGGGAAAACCTCTTTTGTTATACATCTCAGTCAATCAAGTCGCATGCGGCGGATTCTTGGCGCAATACAAAGAAGGTAGCTTGATAGAGCACGCCATTTATTACGTGAGTAAGACTTTCATAGATTATGAAAAGAGATACTCTCAAATAGAGAAGACCTGCCTAGCTCTGGTATGGATGTGTCAGAAGCTAAGACACTACCTGTTGGCATCAGAGGTCAAAATTTTGTCCAAACTCAATCCTCTCAAGTATATCTTAGAACAACCTTTCCTAAGCGGACGAGTCGCCAAATGACAAGTCTTACTGATGCAGTATGACTTAGAATATGTTTCGCAACAATCAATCAAAGGCCAAGCAATTGCAGATCAATTGGCAGATTTTCCCCTGGCCGAAGAAGTGAAAGCCGAAGATGACTTCCCTGATGAGCAAATTTGCAATACCCAGCAATTTCCAGTCTGGAATTTATTTTTTGATGGTTCAAAGAATATGGCTGGAATAGGCATTGGAATTTTATTAATCACTCCAGAAAAGGAAATGATTCCATTTTCTCTCAAGTTAGACTTTCAATGCACTCACAATATGGCTGAATACGAAGCCCTGATTCAAGGTCTAAGGATTCTATTAGACTTTAATGTCAAGAGAGTACATGCCTACGGTGACTCATTACTTGTTGTCAATCAAGTTCGAGCCGAATGGCAGGTCAAAGATCAGAAGCTATTTCCCTATCAGAAAATTGTTTCAGCTCTTATCAGCAAGTTTGAAGAATTCCAGCTCTTCCATATCAAGAGAGATTTTAATCAAGTGGCCGATAGCCTAGCCAGTTTAGGCTCCATTATGGCATTCAAGAATGGAGAATCTTGTCGCTCTTTTGAAATTGGCAGACTTGACCAACCTGCTTTCATTCCAGCGAAACAGGTAAACCAGGCTGAGCAAAAGAAGAAGCCTTGGTATTAGAATATCAAAACTTTTATAGAAACTGGCGATTTTCCTCCAGAACTCTCAAAGAAAGAGCAACGAGCAATCCAACGTATGTCTACTCGATACTTCGTTTTGGCCAATGTCCTCTATCGTCGAGGATTCAGTTCAGAGTATTCCAGATGTTTAGATGAAGACGAGGCCAAAGAAGTCGTGCGAGAAGCACACAAAGGCATTTGTGGTGGCCACGTCGGCTACCAAACCCTTGTCAAGCAAATCATAAGAGCAGGGTACTACTGGAAGACTATGCAACAAGACTGTTATCATTATGTGAAGAAGTGTGTGCAATGTCAAATACATGCACCTTCTATCCATGCACCTACAACTTATTTACAGTCTGTTGTCTCTCCATGGCCGTTCTCCATGTGGGCCTTCGATGTTGTAGGTCCCATCACTCCTTCAGCTTCAAATGGTCACAAATACTTCCTTGCCGCAACAGAATATTTCACCAAGTGGGTAGAAGCCATCAGTCTCCGCACAGTAGAAGGCCGACACGTGGTCTCTTTTATTTACAAGAACATCCTTTGCCGTTTCGGCATCCCACATGACATTGTGTCAGACAATGGCAGTCATTTCAAGAATGAAAAGATGAAGACATTCTGCTCAAAATTCAAGATCTATCACCATTTTTCCGCTCCATATTATCCTCAAGGGAATGGTCAGGCAGAGGCCACCAACAAGATTTTAATTCGTATCTTGGAGCGAACTGTGGAAACAGGCCGTGACTGGCATGAGAAGATCCACGATGCACTATGGGCCTATCGGACCACCATTCGTACACCAACAAATGCTACCCCATCAGAACTGGTCTATGGAACAAAAGTAGTATTACCGCTACATGTTCAGAAGCCCGCTTTGAAATTTGCTTCACTTCTGCAATTACCTCTTGATCAATACCAGCAGCAGCGACTAGTGCAGCTAGACTTACTCGACGAGAGAAGGCTAAAAGCAGCAGAGCATGCTCAATCCTATCGCCAGAGAGTAGCCAGGCAATATGCGAAATCTATCATCGAAAGAAGATTCAAAGTCAATGATTTAGTACTTCGATCCACAGCTTACCTCAAGCATCGTCCTGGCGGCAAATGGTCGCCAAATTGGGAAGGTCCCTATGTTGTCAAAGAAGCATTACCCCGCAACTCATATCGGCTCATCAATGCCGATGGAGTAGAATTGCCAGATCCTATCAATGCTCGACACTTGAAAAAGTTTTATACTTGAAACATTTATTCTCCTCTTGTAATCCTTCCTGTTTCTTTCAAATAATGATCCAACTTTCTTTCCCAGTTACACTGGGGCATTTTAAAATTTTGTTCTATATGCAGGCAGGAGAAACAAATTCCTCATTTCATGCACATGTGCATTCATATGCATCAACTCATATTCATTTGCATTCAATTGCATTAATAACAATCCGGTCGGTATTGGGATCTCAACCAACCGTCCCATCACAATTCCTAATGATCCAAAGGTCATCACCAATACTGAACCAAAACCCAGCGCTCGGACTGGTATTATTTCAAAATCCAGTACTCAAACTGGCACATTATCAAAATCCCAATTTTTCAGGAAACTGAGTTCCGACTCGGGTTTTTTATTCAAATCATTTTTTGATCCGGGTTCCGACTCGAGATCTCTCTATTTGAGCTCAGATTCGAGCTCCTCATTTTCATTTGTTGATCCGGGTTCTGACTCGTGATCTCATTATCTTATTTGAGCTCTGATTTGAGCTCTTCATTTTCTGTGGTGATCCGAGTCCGACTCGTGATCTCATTATCTTATTCGAGCTCAGATGCGAGCTCTTCATTTTCTTTTGTTGATCCGAGTTCCGACTCGAGATCTCTTTAGTTACTCGAGCATTGACTCGAGCACTTCATTTCCTTCTGTTGATCCGGGTTCCGACTCGTGATCTCTGAATTTTATTCGAGCTCTGACTCGAACTCATCATTCTCCTTTATTGATCCAAGTCATTTCGATCATCAGGGTCTGTCAATTGCTCAAATTTGATATTTTGCCCTCCAAATTTCAATTTAAATCCTCAAATCAGGTAATTCTCTAAATTTCGACCTCTGGGTCACCCGATTTCCAATTCTCAATTTCAATTACCAATTTCCAATTCTCAATTTCAATTACCAATTTCCAATTCTCGACCTGCGGGTCAACCAATTTCCAATTTTCGACCTTCGGGTCAATCAATTTCCAAATTTCGACTTCTGGTCAAATCAATTCTCAATTTCGACCTTCGGGTCACACAATTTCGACCTTTCGGTCAACCAATTCTCAATTTCGACCTTTTTGGTCAAATCAATTCTCAATTTCGACCGTTAGGTCATCCAATTTCGACCTTTGGGTCATTCAATTCTCAACAACCAATTTTCCAATTTTCAATTTCGACCTTTGGGTCAATCAATCTCAATATCCAACTTCAAATCATTTTCTCTTGCGAGAGACCCTTTTTAGGGAGAGCACGAGGGAGCTCGTTCTTTTCGCATGCTATCCAACTCGTTCACTTAGCCCCTTTTCAGGGAGAGTTTGAAGGGACTCGCGTCTTTGTGAACCGTTTGCAAAACAATTTCCAATTTCACACAAGAAACCCTTTTTAAGGGAGAGGCTCGACGGAGACTCGCTTTTCTTGTGACCCCCCAATTTCATACTAGGCCATTTTTTGTCATGAAAGACCCTCTTTGCAGGGAGAGTGTGATGGACTCGTTCCTTTCATGACCCAATTTTCAGACCTCACTATTATCGGCCCCTTTCCATAAGAGAAGCCTAATATTAGGGAGCTTTGACGAAAGCTTAATTTCTCTTCGAAAGTTCATTTTGCAAACACCTCCTCTTCAGGGAAGAGAGGAGTATTTCCCATTTCCCATTCAGGTAAGGGCTAAGCCTGAGTCTCTCTTTTTGGGGAAAAAGAGAGGAGAATTTTCGTCACGGATGTGTTGAGCCGGATTTCAAATACTCATTTTCACCAAGAATTTCAAGAAAATTTTGTCAATTTGTCAATCAATTATTGATTTTTATGGTACAAATATTTATCTCAATTTACCTTCAGCATTACTTCCAAAAGAGTGAAGCTTTTGCGAAAAGAGATTCAAAATTCAAATTCCTTTTATTGGCCGACTAAAAGGATGAAGGATAAAGTCCTCGATATGGCCAGAAAAGAAGAATCAATGTTATTGAAAAGCCGTAGATGATCGATATTGATCGCAGTCAATGACGCATATTTAAGGATTATTCTTGTAAAGACAAGGCAATGAAAATATCCTGAATGCTAGAAAAGAGAGCATTTACCCAAGCCCTGTCCACTCAGAATCACCTAAGATGCAATTAAATATCCGCAAAAGGGATCCCTCACCTGTCGTCAAGATGAAGGCGAATTAGGCGAGTAGACCCCCGGGGCCAAAGAAGATTCGAAACATCTCCAAGATGACGGAGTTTGTGACGGATCCTTTCAGGGAAAGTCCAAAGCACTGTCGAGATGAAGGCAGATGCGATGAACCTCTCGACAATCCCTAAAAGATATTTAATTTCAGCTATCGCCCAAAGATCTCCAAACCCATCATCCAAAAAGGATCGAAACATCTCCAAGTTGAAGGAGTTTGTGACGTACCCTTTTCCCAAAGAGAGAAAGAGAGGAAAAAGAAAGAGAGAAAAAGTCAGAACATCTCCAAAATGAAGGAGAATGTAGCAAAAACCCAGAGAGCCAAAAGAGTGCAGAAAGATTGTCAAGAGAGAAGCTCCCAGGATATCAAACTGCCAAATTTATCAAGAATCCTCTTTAACTTTGTGAAATTCTATTATCAATATTCTTTCATCAATTGCTTTCATAATATCAAATTCTCTTTCCTGCTCATATCAAGGAAATTGATAACTTCCTTGAAGAAGGTCAATTGCAAGCAATTTGGGTTTCCAAGTCTCGATTCTACAAAGTGAACCTTGTTTAGAGGTAATGCTTTAGGTAGAAAAGAAGAAATATCTCTGCAACAATGTGCAACATTTTCAAAAATTTTGAACCATCAGCAGAATTTCCAACATTTTGACAATATTTTCTAGCTATCCTGACGTGAAGTGAGAGCTCGATATCCGTCTTCGATGCATCCTGACACCAATTTTAAATCCCTCCTAAGGACTTGATTCCTTCCCTTCTTTGAGAGCATGAACTCTCAGATTTGCACACTTCCTTGTGTCCCCACTATCCCACCATAGACAGTCCCATTTCGGTTCGAGGTCGAACCACCAATCATTTCCCGCAAAAGGCAATTTCAAAAGCTATTTAGTCTCAGCAATGAGACACCCAAAATCAATCCCTTTTCAAGCTTTAGGGACCCCATTTTCCTTCCTTTTGCAAAACCCCTGTCGGATTTACTGTGCAAAATCCGAAGGTTCCATCATGGTCTCTTCCTTCGAGGATTCCATTTCATTTTTCCGCCCGATCAGGATAAGGGTACAAACCTGAGCCTCAATCAAAGAGGTATTTCATTTTTCCGCCCGATCAGGATAAGGGTACAAACCTGAGCCTCAATCAAAGAGGTATTTCATTTTTCCGCCCGATCAGGATAAGGGTACAAACCTGAGCCTCAATCAAAGAGGTATTTCATTTTTCCGCCCGATCAGGATAAGGGTACAAACCTGAGCCTCAATCAAAGAGGTATTTCATTTTCCGCCCGATCAGGATAAGGGTACAAACCTGAGCCTCCATCCAAAGAGGTATTTCATTTTCCGCCCGATCAGGATAAGGGTACAAACCTGAGCCTCAATCAAAGAGGTATTTCATTTTTCCGCCCGATCAGGATAAGGGTACAAACCTGAGCCTCAATCAAAGAGGTATTTCATTTTTTCGCCCGATCAGGATAAGGGTACAAACCTGAGCCTCAATCAAAGAGGTATTTCATTTTCCGCCCGATCAGGATAAGGGTACAAACCTGAGCCTCAATCAAAGAGGTATTTCATTTTTCCGCCCGATCAGGATAAGGGTACAAACCTGAGCCTCAATCAAAGAGGTATTTCATTTTTCTGCCCGATCAGGATAAGGGTACAAACCTGAGCCTCAATCAAAGAGGTATTTCATTTTTCCGCCCGATCAGGTTAAGGGTACAAACCTGAGCCTCATTCAAAGAGGTACTTCATTTTTCCGCCCGATCAGGTTAAGGGTACAAACCTGAGTCTCATTTCGATGAGATATTCCATTCCCCAATCAGGTCAAGGGTAAAAACCTGAGCTTCATTCCATGCGAGGTATTTTTGTCCCATCCAGGTCAAGGGCATAAACCTGAACTTTGCTCTCACAGAGCGAATCTTTCCTCTTCATTCTCCGTTTCATATCTACCATCCTCCTCGGGCTAATTTCTTCACACCCAGTCAGATCCTTCTAACTGGGGCATTTTTTTTTTATGTATAGCCCAAATTTGGTGTGTTTTTCTTTGCCACTAAGCTCGGCCATGAGCCGGCTTAGCAGCAAAGAGGGGCATCTGTAAACACCCCAAATTTTCACTCACCTCCCCGACATTTTCACCAAACATCATCATCCAGCCTCTGAAATCGCTGGAGGGCAAAATGGTCATTTTCTGAGCCCGGACCTTGCAAAAGTCCAAATTTCATCTGAAACTCTCAAATTTTCTCTATTTTTATCTCAGATGTTCAAGATTTTACTCCTGACAGGAGACAAACATCTCCAGAGTCTTGGTTCAAGGTTACATTGCATAAGACATGACATTGCATATCATTGCACGAGCATTTCAAATCACTGCATTGCAAAGCATGTCATTTCGAGGTCCAGAACTCTCGATTTCAAAATTTTCAATCCAGATTAGAATTTCAACTCTTTTCAAAATTGATTTCAAAACCCTGGGTCTTCAAAATCATCATTTTTTCCCACTTTACCTCCAGGACTCTGAATTTCAAAATATTTCCTCAGGAAAACAATCTGGATAGTTTTCAATATGGATTTCAGCCAATTCATCTCAGATTTTGCCATTTTGTCAATAATTTCAAATATCTCCTTTTTACAAAATCGCCCCACAAGGGCCAACTCTTTCCAAAATTTTTTATTTTACCAATTATTTCAGATTTTATGAAAATTCCAAAAAAAGAGGTTTTGTTATTTTATCCTTATTTCAGTAAATAAGCAATGTGGGACCCACACTGAGGTGGTGTCACACAAGCTTTCCTTTTGAAAATTTGAATTTTGAAAAACCCAAAAATATAGGAGCCTTGCCCCCTGGATTGGTGCCACTTGTCATTTCTCTCTCCTTCCATTTACATGCCATGTGTCAGCATAGGGTTCACCTAGAGTCGGCGCCACATGTCACCCTCCCTCTTCTGCCAAGTGTCAGTGTGGGGCTACCTTAAGAAGCCGCCACATGTCTGCCATGTGTCAACATCCATCCTGCGCCATGTGTCAATCCAAGATTACCAGGAGATGCCAAGTGTCATAGGTTGTCCTGTCTAGAAAAAGTGGAGCTTGTCTCCTCTGAGGTGGCGCCACTTGAAGTGTGTCTCCTGCAGGGGACACGTGTCAACCTCTCCCTCCTAGAAAAGTAGCCTGACACATGTCTCTTCCTACTTTTCTCAGAAAAGTAGGAGACATGTGTCACTCCTAAATTCCTACAAAAAAGGTAGGCTTGTCTCCTCTGAGGTGGCGCCATCTGGAGTGTCTCCTGCAGAGGACACGTGGCAAGCCCTCATTTCCTCAGAAAAAGGCAAGTGCCATGTGTCGTTTTCTGCTTTCTTCAGAAAAGCTAGAATTCAAATATTCAAAAATCCCCATAGGTGGCGAAAATCAAAGAACTCCTACCTTTTTCATCCTGTCTGAGATGGCGCCACATGGCTTGGCCCTCCTTCTCTCCCCTCTGCCACGTGTCATTCTCTGCTTCTTTCAGAAAAAGTAGAGGACACATGTCTTCTCCCTACCTCTTTCAGAAAAGTAGGAGACACATGTCACTCCTGGCCTTCTTCAGAAAAAGCAAACCATTTAAAATTCAAACAAGGCACTAGGTGGCGAAAATCCGGAGCTCTGATTTCCCAGATGGCCTATGAGAGTGCCACATATCCTTTCCCTCCTTTTCCTCCCTCTTGCCACATGGCATTGTAGGAGCCACCCTGAGGTGGCGCCACATGTCCATCCTCCAGGGCCAACCTCATTTGAATTTCAAACTTCCCCCTGAGGTGGCGCCATTTGAGAAAGCCTCTCCAGACAGCTGACACTTGTCCGCCACATGTCCAGATCTCCTTTCTCCAGAAAAGGTAGAATTCAAATTCCTCTGAAGTGGCGCCTTCTGAGCCCACTGCTCTGACCTTCTGACATGTGTCAAACACCTTTTGAGGTGGCACCATTCCAGGACTCCACTTGGCTCCATTTTTATTTTTTATTTTATTTTTAAAAAAGGTAGCCCACCATGAGGTGGCGCCACCTGAGGACTCCCTACAAAAGGTGAGTTTGAATTTCAAATTCCAAGAGAGCACCCTCTGAGGTGGCACCTTCTGGGAGTTCCCTGCAGAGAGAATCAAGCAAACTTTTGAAAAATTCCAAATTCCCCCTGCTGAGGTGTCTCGCCCACAAAATTTCCATTTTTTTTATTTTTATCAAAAAATCAAAATAGCCTTTTGAGGTGGCGCCACCTGAGGGCTCCCTGCAGAAGACAAATTCGAATTTCAAACCCCCAGATGGCACCCCCTGAGATGGCGCCACATGGAGGGCTCAGATCCAGCCTGTTTGAATTTCAAAATTTTTCAGAAAAGTTATAAAAACAAGGGTTCACGCCCAGCCTAAGGAGATCATTGTTTAGCTCTGGTGAACTTGGAAAATCCGACCTAGCCTTCCTAACATCTGATTTTGAACCTTGGAAATCGTGCCCCCTTTGGCTCATTGAAGAAGGTGGAGTAGAGCTCATGCTGTGGCGAATTCGATTCCAACAGAGGTCGATTTTTGTGAACCATCCGAAGCTTGGAGCGAAGGACGAAGGAAGCTCGTGATAGCTGCCCCTTTCAAGAGATCCTACTCTGCGTAACGAAGCAAGGTGCACTTCTTTTCCCCTTGATGTGATTCTATAATCCGAATCGGGAGTCGTTTGAAGAAAGAGCTCATCCGAGGGATGGATTGAGCTATTCTCATAAAACGACATATATAAAAATGTTTTGTTATGCTTCCTTGATGATTTTTAACATTCATATAGTTAGCTAGGTTTAATTTGCATTTTATTTCATTCATTTAGCATATTTCATGAATTAATTAGGATTAATTTAGCCTTTATTTCAGTTCTGCTTATTTTCAGTAGGTCTCTGTTTTTGTCAGTCAGTCCACACGTCATTTTATGCATTTGTTTTTTATTAAAAATCCCCAAAAAATGACGGAATGCGCCCTTAGGTGTCCCTAAAATGTTGCCAAAAATTCGGAGCCATTTGAATTTGTTTACTGTGGTAAACATTCAAAATGGCAAGTCGGGTTTTGTTACCCGGGATACGTTTTGAAAATCATTTACCAACTTGTAAAATCGAGATATCCCTCATGAGAGATTCGATTTTAGATCCGAAAGCTGTTCGGAACACGGGAGAATGTCTAGTTTTTAATATGATGTTTTCAGATTTTTCTGATTTTTTTTATGTCTGACAAAAATCCGAGAGTTTGGGACACGTGTCAGAGCCTAATTTGGGCCTCTGAAATCTTGGATCGACTTAGGGCTATGGTTTCTCTTTGTGTGTTGCTCCAAATCTGAAACTGTAAAAAGTGAAAGTGGTGTCCAAGATGTCTTCTGTTTGAATCTGAAAGTCTGTAATTTTTAGAACAGTGTTGACCCCTGCTTCGGATTTGTATTGTCAGCCCCCTGTTTTGCTACATTTGTCTGTTCTGTTAGTTTAGGCAGCAATAGTTATATTTTTATCTGTGTTTCCGTTGATCAAATGCCAAAGTCATAAACATGAAAGTTGTTCATGTAAATGTCGTGCATAACTCTGATTAATTTCATAAATTTCCATGGCGGTTTTGTATTTCTTTAGCATTTTCATCAGATTAGTGTGATTTTTACCTCTGTCCGAACTAAATCTCTGTTATTGAACTCACCATGTCTCAAATCTCGAGGCTATAAAAACCAAAAATGTTCCATTTCGGGTCTTTTATCAGTATGCAAAATATCATAAATTTCCATGGTGTAAATCTTGCATTATCATATTAAACATTGCATTTGGTTCGGATCCATAGGCAAAATCCATCATTTTTAGGACTTTCCTTGAATTTTAGCATTTAAAGCATATCATTTCGTGATTTTTAGCATTCTAGGTTGTTTATCAAAGTGTTTAGATGCTTCATACCGAATTTGGTGCAATTTGGAATCCATTTGAGGTTCGGATCATCCATAATACCAAAACAGGGTCCCGCAGGACCCGGATCCAAGCGAAAAACAAGCGAAAATCGTTATTTTTGATAAATTGCAAGATACCAAATTCTGATTTTACAGTCTTAATGTGTCTAGCAGCATGTCATCATATCTCTTACTGCATTTTATCATCATTTGATTCAATTTGAACTTCAAAATCTCAATTTTACCAAGTTTTCCTTCAAAAAACCCTGATTTTAAAGACATAACTTTATAATTAGGGGTATTTTGGTCATTTTGACCACCAATTCCGAATTTCAAACTGTTTTTCACTGAATTCCCTGCATTTACATCATTTCAAAACATCAAGGAAGCATGAGAATAGGGTTTATATCCAATTAAATCCAATAATTTCATAATATTATTGGAAAATATTGGAAAAACCCACATATTTGAGCTAACTTTATTTCAAGCTTGGCAGGGACATTCCAAAGAAGGAGCTGAAGTCTGCAAATTTCTTTTATTTCCTTTATTTAGTGATGTAATAATGTAAATTTTGGAATAAGAGATTTAATTTCCTGCTTAGACTAGGATGCATATCATATAGTTTGAATTTATGCAATATCCTGTTTCTATGATTCATGCATTTTATTTCAAAAGCACTATGGATGTTCACGAATGGCACATGCACCAACTCTTAGGGAGTTGATGGACTAGGTGGGATCCATATTTACGGCCCTAGTCGGAATAAGGACGAGACCCAGATCCATCATCTTTCTACTAGTCACATTGAGCCTACACTCTTAGGCTATCTTAAAATGCACATCATATTTCCAAAGTTTTCAAAATCATGTGCATCAAATCAACTAAATTCTGAACATATTCATGGCCACAGTCAGGATATGTGAAGGATTTATCTTGACTTAATGCATATTTTTCCAACAAATCTCTTAGAAAATCTTTTCAAAGCGCATTCATTCACTCATGTCATTTGCATCATGAAATCATTGATTTTCTCAAGAAAACTTCATTCTCAAGAAATCGATTTCTTAAGAAATTCTAAGGATTTTTCAAAATCGGTTTTCCAAAAACAAGTTTCTCCACAGTTTTCCCTGGAAAAAGTCATTTTTCCAAGATTTTCAAGAGAAGTGTCTTACCTTTTTCAAAGTCAAAATCGATTTCCCAAATATTCCAAGATTAAGATTCTCAGGATTTCAATTTCCCAAGCTTCAATTTTCCTTTTCCACAAGGGATTTCCAATGAATTTCCATCATTTTCCTAAGAAAATTCTCAAAGTCCAAGTTTTCCTAAGAAGTGTTTCCCTTTTCAAATGTTCACCCTTTTCTCAAGAATCACTTCTATTTTCCCAGGATTTTCAACCATTCATGATTTTCCCACATCTTTATGAACTTTCTCATGATTTCAAAAACTCTTTTTTATCTGAGTTTCCTGAGAAATTGACCCTTTTCCTGAGAGAATCTTTTCAACTCCAAATATCTTCTAAGCATACATCATGTTTTCCAACCGGCATTTTCCAAAATCTCATAGCACATGCCTGAATTCTCTGTGCATTTAGGATAGAACATAACTTTGATAATTTCGCTAAGTCAAGCATAGTTTTGGTCCTTGGTTCGATTACCCCTGTTAAAGGCGGCAGGAACGGTCGAACCTCGTACCGACAGGTCGAGCCCCATCCCATGGATTTTCCCGCAATTTTCAAAAATGGAGGCGAGTATTTCAAAACATTTTCCAAAATCCGGTCAAGTTTGAAGCGCGAAAGCGTTTCCCCTCTCTCTCTTCCGCAAGGAAGGGAAGACGGGGGAAAAATTTCGCGACGATAACAATGTTGATCATATTTTGAAAACCTCCCTACCTATATTGTCCCGGTCTTCACGTTGCTGGGCTGTCTCACTGAACCATAGTTCGGGAGAGAGCCTCACAACTGGGCCACTTATTTGGGTTCGCGCCCCCCTACCACGTACCTAAGGGCCATAGTCTGAGGTATATCGGTAGGTGCTCAAAGATGTTGGGAAGCCATTACCTTAGAACCAAAGAGATATCTTATATGCCACGTACTTCGAGCTTCGGCTTGAGTATATCGGCATACCTTGATGGAAATCAGATGATCTAAATCTTAGAGTTCGGATTAAGGTCCTATCAGCCATTTCAAATATTGCATATAGAGTAAGCTTTAGGGAGTGCTATTTATGCATCCTTGCTTGTATGTCTATGATTGAATGATATTATATATGTATATATCTTTCTTATATTTTCCAAAAACCCTAGGTATATATTATTCAAAATTTCCTCTTTTAAAACCCCAGGTGTATTGCCTTTTTCTTTATGATTTCTTTAAAATCATTTTGATCCTGCCTGCTATTTTTAAAAAATTTTAAATCCTTGTCATTTATTTTTCAAAACTTGTTTTCCTCCATCATGAGAGAAATGATATTACCTATGAGGATTTTCAAAATCCTAAAAATTTCTGCAAAATTCTCCAAAAATTTAAATATTTTGATCTAAATCCCTTTTAAATAAACTAACATGCTGATTTTCCTTTTCCAAATTAGGTTTTGAAAACCATTTGTCTTCAAAATCATCACCTCATATTTGTTTTCTTTTTCAAAAATTGGTTTTTAAACCACTATTTTCGAAATCAAACCTCATGATGATCTCTCATGATGATTCCTTTTTTTTTTTTTTTAAAGGATTAGATCTCACGCTGATCATTCTTCTTGCAGTGGATTTTCTTTCCAAAAATGATTTTTCACCTGTCTTTTAAATAAACCTTTTTCCTTTCAAGATCCCATGTGCAGGCAGGATCAGAAAAACTCCTTTTCCTCAAATCTTATAAATTTTCAGTCAAGTTTTTGTATCTTTATCTGTTTCATTCATTTTATTCATACTTTATCAAGTTTACATCAATTTTATCAAGTTTTATCAAGTTTATCAAATATTTCCTCAAATTTTATTAAATTTTATCAATTCATTGTACCCTTTCAGGTTAAGGGATAAACCTGATGCCTCTTTCCCATGAGGTATTTCCTTTATTCTTTTACCCTTTCAGGTTAAGGGATAAACCTGATGCCTCTTTCCCATGAGGTATTTCCTTTATTCTTTTACCCTTTCAGGTTAAGGGATAAACCTGACCCTCGTTGTCCGAGGTGTTCCCATTAAGGATAAGGGAAAATCCTGAAACCCCTCGTAGGAGCAATAACGCTACCTATGAGGATTCTTTTATAAATACAAGTTTCGTAAACCTTCATTGATTTTCTAAGTTTATATCAATTTCTCTTTATTTTAATTCCTTAAAATTCTTTTTCCCATTCAGGATAAGGAATAATCCTGAAGACCTCTCGTAGGGGCAACAATGCTACCTATAAGAATTCTTTTTGCAAATACAAGTTTTATCGATCTTTATTTGATTTCTAAATTTATATCAATTTCTCTTCAAATTCTATTCTTTTTCCCATTCAGGATAAGGGAAAATCCTGAAACCCCTCGTAGGAGCCACAACGCTACCTATGAGGATTCTTTTGTAAATACAAGTTTTGTTAATCTTTGTTGATTTTCTAGATTTATATTAATTTCCTTCATTAAATCTCTTCAAATTCTATTCTTTTTCCCATTCAGGATAAGGGATAATCCTGAAGACCTCTCGTAGGGGCAACAATGCTACCTATGAGAATTCTTTTTACAAAATACAAGTTTTATCGATCTTTATTGATTTCTAAATTTATATCAATTTCTCTTCAAATTCTATTCTTTTTCCCATTCAGGATAAGGGATAATCCTGAGATCACTCATAGGGGCAACCATGCTACCTGTGAGAACTCTTTTCACAAAATAAATCAATTTCCTCAAATGTTCTACATTTTCTTCAAAGTTCTATATCCTTCTGTCTTCTCAAAGTTTATTCTTTCTATATTCTCCGTTCAGAATAAAGGGTTTAAATCCTGAAAATTGGACCGCATACCTGGTCCACCTAAATCATAGATCATAAATTCTAAATCTTGTCATATCCCTTCTAAATTCAAGTCTCAAGTTGTCTCTGCACAAAAAACCCTCTTTCCCTTTCAGGATTAAGAGATAAAAACCTGAATCATTGTCCTAAATCCTCATCAAATGTATATTCTTTTCCCCTTCAGGATAAGGGATAATCCTGAAACCTCGAAAATCATTCCTGCTTCAATCTCTAAATATCTTAAGAATGTCGGTCTCCTTCCTGACTCTCAGTTAGAAAACTCGGTGCTCGCACTGGTTATTTTTGCTAAATTTTCAAATCTAAAGATCAAGTTCAGTCCTCGTGCTGTTTGTCCCTCAGAAAGTCTCAATCTTAGATCAAATCATTAAATCAAAGGTCGTTAAATGATTAAATGTCCCAGCTACTTCGTTGGTCGTTAAATGATTAAATGAAATGTCCCAGCTACTTCGCTGGTCGTTAAATGACTAAATAAAATGTCCCAGCTACTTCGCTGGTCGTTAAATGATTAAATAAAATGTCCCAGCTACTTCGCTGGTCGTTAAATGATTAAATGAAATATCCCAGCTACTTCGCTGGTCGTTAAATGATTAAATGAAAAGTCCCAGCTACTTCGCTGGTCGTTAAATGAAATGTCTCAGCTACTTCGCTAGTCGTTAAATGAAATGTCCCAGCTACTTCGCTAGTAATGAAAAGTCCCAGCTACTTCGCTGGTCGTTAAATAAAATGTCCCAGCTACTTCGCTGGTCGTTAAATGAAATGTCCCAGCTACTTCGTTGGTCGTTAAATGAAATGTTCCAGCTACTTCGCTGGTCGTTAAATGAAAGGTCCCAGCTACTTCGTTGGTCGTTAAATGAAAGGTTCCAGCTACTTCGCTGGTCGTTAAATGAAAAGTCCCAGTTTTTACTGGTCATTAAATGAAAGGTTCCAGCTACTTTGCTGGTCGTTAAATGAAAGGTCCCAGTTTTCGCTGGTCATTAAATGAAAGGTTCCAGCTACTTCGCTGGTCGTTAAATAAAAGGTTCCAGTTTTACTGGTCAGAATGTCCAAAACCATTAAAATACAACTAAAGGTCGTATCAAAATCTATATTGAGTGATTATTTCACAAAGAATTCATGGAAAATTTGCCAATTTGCTAAAAGTATTTGTTGATTCCAATATTCTTACTACACAAAAGAATTACCTCGGATTACCTCTAGTATTTTCTTCATAAAAGGTGAAACTTTTTGCGAAAAGAGGTAAAATTCAAATCTTTTTCCTGTTGATCAACCAAAAGGATGAAAGAAATGTCCTCGGTATGATTAGTGAAATAAATATTCGATGACATTGAAAAGCCAGAAGCAAATTGATATTGATCATGGCTATGGCGCGTGTTTAAAGATAATTTTCTGGCAATCAGACAGTGGAAATATCCTGAGCTACAAAAAACCCACTTAATCCATATCTTCTCATTCTAAAGTTGCAATCAAATATCTGCAAAAGGGATCTCTCAATTGTCGTCAAGATGAAGGCGAATTAAGCGAGTAGACCCCCGGAGCCAAAGAAGATTTGGATCATCTACCGAGATGAAGGAGTTTGTGAAAGATCCTTCCAGGGAAAGTCCAGATCACCGTCAAGATGAAGGCGAGTGTGATGGACCTACCGACAAACCCTAAATGATATTTGATTTCTGCTATCATCTAAAGACCTTTGAGCCAATATCATCATATATAACCCCTGAGAAAATAAAGGATCGGAACATCTCCAAGATGAAGGAGTTTGTGACGTACCCTTCCCTGAAAAAGAGAGAAAAGTCAGGAACATCTAAAATGAAGGATGATGTAAAAGCCCGAAAAAGTTCAATGACTCAAAAAGAGTGCAATAAGATCATCATGGGAAAAACACCCAGATATCAAACTGCCTAAATTGCCAGAAGTCACCTTTTCTTATGCGAAATTCTTTTATCAATATCTGTTCATTACTTGCTTTTATGAAATGGAGAATATTTCTTCTCTTCTCATATCAGGGAAATGGATAACTTCCTTGAAGAAAATCATCAACGCTAAAATTTTGAATTTGACTCTTAAAACCGAGGAGTTAACCTCGTTGGAGGAAATACTCTGAGTAAAAGAGGAAATATCTTTGCGCACCTGTGCACATTTTTAAGTGTTGAAGTCAACTATAAATTTATCTTATTGGCAAAATTTTCTAGATATTCTAAGAATGAAATAAATATTCAATATCCATTTGGATGCAACCTAGAGTTGTTTACATTCCCCATCTTTTGCGTTGTCAAAAGATTTGCCTTTCTCCTTGATAAAAGGATTGCCTTCTCCGTCTTTCGCTTTATCGAGAGACTCGCCTTCTCCTTGATAAAAGATTTGCTTCCCCGTCTTTCGCTTTGTCGAGAGACTCGCCTTCTCCTTGATAAAAGGATTGCCTTCCTCATCTTTCGCTTTGTCGAGAGACTCGCCTTCTTCTTGATTAAAGGATTGCCTTCCTCGTCTTTCGCTTTGTCGAGAGACTCACCTTCTCCTTGATAAAAGGATTGCCTTCCTCGTCTTTCGCTTTGTCGAAAGACTTGCCTTCTCCTTGATAAAAGGATTGCCTTCCCCGTCTTTCGCTTTGTCGAGAGACTCGCCTTCTCCTTAATAAAAGGATTGCCTTCTTCGTCTTTCGCTTTGTCGAAAGACTCGCCTTCTCCTTGATGAAATGATTGCCTTCTCCATCTTTCGCTTTGTCGAAAGACTCACCTTCTCCTTGATAAAAGGATCGCCTTCTCTGTCTTTTTGCGTTGTCAAAAGATTTGCCTTTCTCCTTGATTAAATGATCGTCTTCCTCGTCTTTTGCTTTGTCGAGAGACTTGCCTTCTCCTTGTTAAAAGGATTGCCTTCTTCATATCTTACATTTTGCCTTCTCCTTATTAAAAGGATTGCCTTCTTCATATCTTACATTTTACCTTCTCCTTATTAAAAGGATTGCCTTCTTCATATCTTACATTTTGCGTTCTCCTTACCAAAAGGATTGCCTTCTTCATATTTCACATTTCGCCTTCTCCTTACTATTGCCATCATCATATCTTCATATTTTACCTTCTCCTTGCTAAAGGGATTGCCATCTTCATCACCATCTTCATATTTCACATTTGCCTTCTCCTATCAAAAGGATTTGCCCTCCTTCATCTTTCATCCCATCGAAAGATTTGCCTCCTGTTACCCTATTCATCGTTCATTTTGTCTCACATCTCCTCATTTTTCATTCCCAAAAGAGTTGCCTCATTCAGCTGAAGTATCTATTCCTGTCCCATTACGGTTTCGAGAAATCCGTATGGTTGTTCCCACTTAGGTCAATGATTAAATTCTAAATCTTCTTCTGATGATATATCCCTTCCTGTCCCATCACGGCGTTCTCGTTCGAGAGTTCTGTGTGGTCGTCCCTTTCAGGATAAGGGTTAAGCCTGAATCTCGTTTCTCGAGATATCTTCCTTCTTCAGGTTTTGGTTAAACATGAACCTCGTTTCAATGAGGTAATCCTCCCGTCCCATCCTGGTTTCCTCCACAAAGGAATCCATACTATTATATATCCATCCAGGAAAGGATCATGCTTGAGTTTTATCTCGCAAAAAGCACACCTCTTGAAATGCCTCATCGAGGTCTGCTTATATTTCCTTTTCCCCATCCGAACCATCTTGATATATCTTCGTCCTGTTCAGGTTAAGGGCTAAACCTGAGTCATTCCAAGAGTTGATCTTGCCTCACCCATGAGATTTGATCAAAATTCTGATTTTTCACCATCGTGGGGTCTTCACTCAAAGTCCCATCACGATTTCCTCATTTTCTACTCAATCATATAATTTTCAGGATTTCGTCTCCCCCAAGCCATTCAAGGATAAAGTTTTAAACCTGAAAAACCATGTATTTCAAATAAATTCTTCCACACCCAGTTTGGATCTGCTGACTGGGGCATTTTCAAAATTTGGAGTGTTATCTTTGCCACTAAGCTTGGCTTTCAACCGACTTAGTAGCAAAGAGGGGCATCTGTAAACACCCCAAAATTTTCAAATCTTTTTAATATTCCCTTTCTGCCCCTAAATTCATTTTCTGAGCAAATGTGTCATTTCAAATCTAAATTTCAGTTCATTTCTCTAGTTTTATTGAAATTAAATTTATTTCATATGTTTAAATTGATTTTGGATCTGGATCCATTGTCCACATCCAAATCTGAGTCTCCTTGTTCAAATTTTAAATTAAAATTATAGAAAATACCAAAAATAGTTTTTAAATAGCTCGGACAGTCCCTCCGACATCTGTTTGGATCCATCAAATTGTATTTCTTAATTCGAGTATCAAAACTCGAACATTTTCTCAAAACCTGGATCCAAACCCATTCTTCTGAAGAAATTTCCCCGAAATGATCTGAAATTCTCAGGAAAATACTTTTGTAAATATTCTTTTTAGAAAAATACAAAAAAATTAGGGATTTAGTCTTTGTTTTCTCAGATTTTCATTCCAAAAATACAAAAAAATACAAATTCAAGAAAAGAACAAAAAAAATAAAAAATAATGAAAGAAAATTACAAAAAATAGAAATGGTTTTTAAGAGAAACCCGTTTTTTTTGAAAAATCTTTTTATAGGGAGACCTTTTTTGGAAAAAAAGTAAAAAACCCTTGCAAAACTCACAAATCGAGTTAGGGTTTCAGGGGGAGAGACCCTCTCGATTTTTTCTCCCTCAGCCGCCTCCATTCTCTCTTCACTCTTGCCTCTCTCCCCTTCTCGGTTTCCATTCACAAACCACTGAAAACCCTCCATCGCACAAACCCTTTTCTTCCTCCATCGATCTCTAACCAACCCTTTCCCGAATCTTCTCTTCCTCATTAAAAGGGCACGCAGGAAGCCCCATGGGATCACCCGTTTTCACCCTACCACAACATCTTCTCCTTCAATACCGCTCCTTCACCTCTCCATGTGCTTCTTCCCCTTTTGATTGCCTTTTCACCCCACCATCTTCACGCTTCATCCGATTCTTCCCTCTTCTTCCCTCTTCTTCTTTCTTTTTCTGGGCATTACTGCAGCAAAAGCCTTCTTCATCCCCTTCGCTCTCTGCTATCTCTCTTCCAATCGACCTCCAGAGTTCCAATATATCCACTACATACATAAGGCTTTGCTCCTTCCCCAAATTGAAGTCCCAGCGAATCAGAAACCATTCAAGAAGCCTATCTGTGGAAGGCCATTTCGTTCACTTGGGCTTCCAATCTTAGCAGTAACAGCAAGCCATAGCAAAGCCACGACATCACCAAGTTTCATCAGTATCTCCTTCCCCTCCTTCAAAACTCTGCGAAACTGAGTATCCATCCCTTGGCGCCATCGTTGATCACCCATTCCATTCTCCCTCTCTTTCCAATCCCTAGAAGGCTGAGGTAAGTCATCATCCCTCTTCTCTTTCATCAATTACTCACAAATTCTTTTGATTTCCATGGATTTTAAGGATGATTCATAGTTAGATTTTCTTCTTCTGTCTTCAATTTTTCTGTTATATGTAACTATTCATTTTGCATTTTCTTTGATTTTCAGTGTTTACTTCCATGAGTTTTCGATTTTGTTAAATTACTTTCCTTATATGTAGATGATCAACGATGCCTCGCAATGGCATCATTGATTCATATAATTCGATTTTATTTTACATTTATGGTTACTTTTTTTTTGTTTCACTTTTAATCTTCTGAGTTTTACCCCATTGATGCACCAGAGTGATATTGGATTGCGTATAACAATCTCAACGCATTCGCTGTGCAATATCAAAGGGAGTTCTCATTTCCCTACATCCCCTTTTATTATTTCAGATTTTTTTCTTCAATGTTTAATTTCCTATCTTTCATTGTATATTACCTTTTCAAAATCGATTTCAAGTCCCCTGAATCTTAATTATAATTCACGGCCAGGATTGGCTGCAGCATGAGTATAGGTTTTTTATGTCTTTAAACTTTTAGTTCATCTTGGAATTCCTCTTGATTTGTGGCCGATTCCACTTACCATTGTTATTTGTTGTGTTTCCTCATCAACTTTGTTTGCTTTTTTTTTTTACTTCATTATATTTATGCTGGGTTCCATCATATATACTGTTCATCATCCATAAGACCTGTACATTCAGAGTCATAACGTCCCTCTGCATCCAATTCTTATCACCCACGATGGATTTCATTGTAAAATCGTGAGTTGCATGTACCATGGAAGTGCTTTGTTCAAATGTGGAGCTGGATCAATGGCCGCTACAAGTTTTGAAGATTCTACCTATTCTTTGCAAAGAGGGTTTCATGTCATTCATTCAGGATTACTTTCTGCGGGCAATTGAGGAATCTGCTTAGATGGCTTCTTCTGCTTTTAATATTGTAATGTAATTCCGTGGATGAATGTCTTTTATGATATTTCTCTACTACTGATTGCCTCCGAGACCTGAAAATGGGAAGCTATATTATGAATTTTCTGGATTGTACATTCTATACTAAATATTTTCAATCAACTAGTAGTGCTGGAGTTCTGTTTTTCACAGCAGGTAAACAAAGGCAGTTGCAGCTTGTGCCTGTTATCGTCGCAAATTTTTTTTCCCGTCTTCCCTTCCTTGCGGAAGAGAGAGGGAAATGGTTTCGCGATTCAAACTTGACCAGATTTTGGAAATTGTTTTGAAATACTCGCCTCCATTTTGAAAATTACGGGAAAATCCATGGGATGGGGCTCGACCTGTCGGTATGAGGTTCGACCGTTTCTGCCGCCTTTAACAGGGGTAATCGAACCAAGGACCAAAATTGTGCTTGACTTAGTGAAATTACCGAAATTGTATTCTATCCTAAATGCACAGAGAATTCAGGCATGTGCTATGAGATTTGGTAAAATATGGGTTGGAAAACTATGATGTATGCTTAGAAAACCTTTGGAGTTGAAAAGCATTTCTCAGGAGAATATGGAAATCAATCTCTCAAGAAAACTCAGACGAAGAAGGTTTGAAATCTCGAGAAAGTTTATAAAGAGTTGGAAAATCTTGAAGAGATGAGAATCTCGAGAAAATCTTGAGAAAGCTTAGGAAGAATTGGAAAACCATGAGGAAATGAGAATCTCAGAAAAAGTTTGAGAAAATTTAGAAAGACTTGTAAAACCATGAAGAAATGATAATCTCAGGAAAATTTTGAGAAAGTTTAAAAAGACTTGTAAAACCATGAAGAAATGAGAATCTCAGGAAAATTTTGAGAAAGTTTAGAAAGACTTGGAAAACCATGAGGAAATGAGAATCTCGGGAAAATCTTGAGAAAGTTGATAAAGGCTTGGAAAACCATGAGGAAATAAGAATCTCAGGAAAATTTTAAGAAAATTTATAAAGGCTTGGAAAACCATGAGGAAATAAGAATCTCAGGAAAATTTTAAGAAAATTTATAAAGGCTTGGAAAACCATGAGGAAATAAGAATCTTAGGAAAACTGTAGGAATTCTTGAGAAAATATGAACATTTGAAAAAAGGAAAGCACTTGTTGGGAAAACTCAGACTTCGAGAATTTTCTTAAGAAAAGGATAGAAAATTTATAGGAAAGATTCATTGGAGAAGGAAATTTAGAACTTAGGAAATTGAAATCCTGAGAATCTTGTCTTTGAAATGTCTGAAAATCAACTTTGATTCTTGAGAAAGATGAGAAATTCCTTTTGAAAAGAATCTTAAGAAAATAACATTTCCAAGGAAAATCATAGGAAAACTTTGATTTGGAAAATCCAACTCCGAATATCATCATAGTTTCTTGAGAAATCGATTCCATGAGGTAAAAATTTCTTGAGAAAATCATGAGAAAAACAGATGATGCAGATGATTTGAATGAATGAATGCAGTTTGAAAAGATTTCTGAAAATTTTATTGGAAAAATGTGGATTAAGCCAAAGTAAATCCTTCACATATTCTGACTGTGGCCATGAATATATTCAGGGTTTATTTGAGTTAATTCACAATATTTTGAAAAACATTGAAAATATGAGGTGCATTTTCAAGATAGCCTAAGAGTGTAGGCTCAGTGTGACTGGTAGAAAGATGATGGATCTGGGTCTCGTCCATATTCCGACTAGGGCCATAAATATGGACTCCACCGAGTTCATCAACTCTCTAAGAGTTGGTGCACGTGCCATTCGTGTTCATCCACGGTGGGTTTTGAAAATTGAGATATATGCATCATAGAATCAGGATATTACTGAAATCAAACTATATGAGATGCAGCCTAATCTAAGCAGTAAAAGTAAATCTTATTCCAAGGTTTACATTGGATTATTACATTGCATAACATAAAAAAAAATTGAAATGGAGCCCAGGAATCAGCATCTTCTAGATTTTCCTGCAAAATGAGAGTTAGTACAAGATAACCAAAAAGATGGGTATATATATATATATACATATTATATACCAAAGAGATGTATATCAAAATTTACTAAAATTGATGCTAAATGATATGTATCAATGGAAGTGTATTTACATGAGAAAATATATACATGAATGCTCATATATGGAAATAAGGACACATGAAGGGATATATATATATATAAGTATATATCTATGTATATATATATACATATATATACATATATACGTATACATATAGGTAGATATACATATGTATTGATATATATATATATATACCTATAATAAGAAAATATACACATTTAAGGGAAATTCTATATAATGGGTAAAATCAGAAATTACAGGTATAGACAGTTTCTGTAGGTGATTTTACAAGGCCGTAATTCCCAAATTACAACATATTTTTCAATAAAAAGGGGTATGGAGCTTCCCTATATATCAATAATGAAACACACCAAAGATGGTATAGAGATCATGAACAAATATGGATATATCCGTTCATGAAGGTGGCTGTTTATCCAGACTGCACACCTGCAGAAAAAGCAATGTTTCCAACACTTGCATCCGTACCAATTTCACCACTAACCAAAGACAAGTTAATATCTGTAATATATATTGAATGAGATCTTGAAATGAATTCTCAATTGCCGAAATCTCAATGGTCCCCATGTTACAAAAAAAAAATTATTTTTATTAAACTAGCTAGCTCTTGGCAATGCTGGAAATATTACAATGATATTTTATAAGATGTATAAAGAATTATATCAGCTGGAAACTCTCCAAAGCAAATGGCAATGGGTTGTTATAGATCTGGATGCACAAGGGAAGTAGTGCCAACTAACGACACAATAATCCTACAACAAGCAATGATGAATATATTACCGGAAGTAGGACATTCCAGAAAACATAATTTTGCAGGAAATAAGATAA
Organism: Nuphar pumila; assembly: GCF_984573655.1. Taxonomy (NCBI): domain Eukaryota; kingdom Viridiplantae; phylum Streptophyta; class Magnoliopsida; order Nymphaeales; family Nymphaeaceae; genus Nuphar; species Nuphar pumila. The sequence continues at coordinate 65,614,414 of NC_143261.1, read as the reverse complement.
GATGATAAATTTATTATAGGAAAATCAATGGAAAATGAAAACAGAAAATGTGATAATCAAAACTGGAAAATTGATAGAAAATGAAAACAACAAATGTGATTAACAAAAACTGAAAACAGGAATGATAAGTCAATAGGATGAATCATAAGCAAACAGACAAACATGCTAGAAAATGCCAAATGAAATGTATAAAGCTAAAATAAAAAAATAAAATCAAAGATTTAGACATTAACTAATGCAAAAGAGGAAATTCAATCTATACGATGCTTTGAAATAGAATTTTATTGGTAAATTGAAATGTAACAACAACTAAAATAGTGTATTGAAAATGCTAATACAGAAAAAAAAAACATGAGCAACAAAATCAAAATAACAAAACAGAAAACAAAAAAATGAAATGAAAATAACACATAGCCATGTGTTACCTCGTAATTCCCCTATTCCAAATGACCTGCAGAGAACAAATGAAGGTCTGTTTTCTGCTGCGGCTGAAAGAAAATGTAGCAAACTGGTGGCTGGATCTTCAATGGGCTGAAGTGGGGATAGACATGTTCAGCATCCTGCTGGATGGTTTGAGGAAGTATGGTAGGAACACGTTGGGAGGCCTGGTGGCTGGGCTGAAGTGAGGATGCAGGAACCGTTGAAAGCTTGGTTGCTGGGCTGAAGAAGGAGCACGTTGGCTGGGCTAGTTTTCCTGCTGTGGCTAGAGTGAAGAAGGTAGGCGTTGGAGGTGGGAAAGCTCCACGCTCAGCCTCTTGCTGGCTGGGCTAAAGAAGAGGGTAGCCAGTGGTGTATCTTCTTGATGGCTGGTGCTAGAGAAGAGGATGGACAGCAACCGATTGATCTTCTTGATGGCTGGTGCTGGACCTCCTGTTAGGCTGAAGAAGATGGTTTGCTGCTGGGGATGAAGGTGAATGACGTCAACCGTTGGAGGTGGAAGGTTGAAGAGGATGAAGGGCGGCAGCTGATCCTCCTGCGGATGGGTTGAATGAAAGGGGACGGCAGGTGATCCTCCTGCAGATGGGTTGAATGAAAGGGGACGACAGGTTCTCCTGTGGCTGAAGGAATGGTGGGCTTGAAATGGGGATGGGCAGCAACTTTTGAAGGTGGAAGGGCTCCACGCTCAGCAGGAAACACCTGCAAAACAACAACCAAAAAAAAAAACCAGTCAATTCGCTCTCTCTCTCAATCCGTAGCCTTCCCCCTTTCTTAAAAACTTTTCAGCCCTTTTGAAAAAGAAAAAAAATGCAGCCCTTTCATTTATGAGGTTCCGTTACCTCATTTTTAAATTTTTTTTGAAATGGCCGTTTCAAGAGAGGTGCATTCCCTTTTTTTCAAATTTTGGTTTTATTTCCCTAAGTTTTAGGCAAAATCAAATTTATGATTTTAGGGAAATTCGGCTGTGCCGTTTAAGTCTGCCTCCTTCTAAAAAAAAACTTTATTTAAACAAATAAAAAAATGAGAGGCTTTTATGGAAATGCCACCTCAACCCACTTTTAAAATCCTTTTGAAAATAAAGTTTTGTTTTGTTTTTTAAAGTCTTTTATTTTCAATTGGGGTGCCACATGTGTGTGGGCCCACTAACTAAAATAAATAAATAAATAAGTATTGAGAAATGAAAAAGACAATTTTGCAAATTGGTATGAACTCCAGTTGGGTCCCGCTTGAGAATAAACAATTTACCTGAGAGTCTGAGTATGATGCTAGTTCAAAGGCGGGTCCCGCTTCATTTATTTGAAGATACGAGATAAAACCTTATTTGTTTTTCAAGAATTTGGAAAAATTGGGTTTTCAGGGCAAAAATATGGATAAATGTAAAAAAAAAATTTGTAAAGAGATTTAAAATCTTTTGCAAAAAGTTTTGAGACAAAATCTTTAAAATCAATATCCAAATATCCATATTGTTTTTCTTGAGAAAATTTTTGTAATTCAAAGTCCTGGGGGTAAAATGGGAAAATTTGGTAATTTTGAATACCCAGGGTTTTAAAAATCAATTTGAAAAAGTTTAAAAATCAAATCTGGATGGACAATTTTGAAAATCAGGAGTTCTGGATCTCAAAATGACGTGCTGTGCAGTGAAATGATGCAAAGTGTTCATGCAATGCTATGCAAAGACACGTTTCAAGAAATGCTACTCTGAGCCAAGACTTGGAAATTCTGTTTTTTTTTTTTGTCCAGAATAGAATTTTTGAAGATTTGCAATTTGAAGATGTCTGAACCTAAATATAGAAATTTTAAGGCTCAAGAATAAAATTTAGGACTTTCTGCAAGGTTCAATCTCAGAAAATGACCATTTTGCCCTTTATTGCTTCCGGAGAATTGAAATGTGCCGATTGAGGGCGATGTCAAGAAGGTGAGTGAAAATTTGGGGTGTTTACAGATGTCCCTCTTTGCTACTAAGCCGGCTTATGGCCGAGCTTAGTGGCAAAGAAAACACACCAAATTTGGGCTATATAAAAATGCCCCAGTTAGAAGGATCTGACTGGGTATGAAGAAAATTAGCCTGAGGAAGATGGTAGATATGAAATGGAGAATAAAGAGAAAATAGATTTGCTCAGTGGGAGCGAAGTTCAGGTTTTTGCCCTTAACCTGGATGGGACAGAAATACCTCGCATGGAACGAAGCTCAGGTTTTTAACCCTTGACCTGATTGGGGAATGAAATATCTCATCGAAATGAGACTCAGGTTTGTACCCTTATCCTGATTGGGCGAAAAAATGGAATACCTCATTAAAGGAGGCTCAGGTTTGTACCCTTATCCTGATTGGGTGGAAAATAGAATTTTGGAAGGTGAATAAGACAACTTTTCTTGAAGATGAACGAGGCGATGGAAATGGAATTGTAAGAGGCAATTTTGGAAAATGATCAAGACGATCCGGTGAATTTTCATCATCGTGAAATATGAAGAAGGTAAGGAGTAAGACGACTATTTCGACAATGTGAAAGATGGATATGGCAATCTTTTGACGAGAATAAGGTAACTCTTTCGACAACGCGAAAGACAGACAAGGCAAACTCTTTTAGAGAAGAGTAAGGCAACTCTTTTGACAACGCAAAAGATGAATAAGGCAATTTTTCTAACGAAGAATAAGGCAACTCTTTCGGCAACGCGAAAGACAGACAAGGCAAACTCTTTCAGAGAAGAGTAAGGCAACTCTTTTGACAATGCAAAAGATGAATAAGATAATTCAAAGGAACAAGGCGATTCTTTCGACAACACGAAAAATAACAAAGGCAATCCAAAGGAATAAGGCAATTCTTTCGACAACGCAAAAGATGATAAAGGTAATCCAAAGGAATAAAGCGAGTCTTTCGACAACGCGAAAGATGATAAAGGCTATCCTTTCGGAGATAAGGTTAATCTTTCAACAACGTGAAAGGTGATAAAGAAAAATCTCTCAAAGGGGTCAAGATACATCAATATGGACATCAAGCTCTCACTTAACGTCAGGATAGCTAGAAAATATTGTCAAAATGTTGAAAATTTTGCTGATTCAAAGTAATTGAAAATGATTGTGAAAATATTCCTTCTTTTCTACCTGAAGTATTACCTCCAAACAGGATTGACTTCATAGAATCAAGATTTGGAATCCAAATTGCTTGCGATTGACCTTCTTCAAAGAAGTTATCAATTTCCTTGATATGAACAGGAAAGAGAATTTGATATCATAAAAGCAATCTATGAAAGGATATTGATAATAGAATTTCACAAATTTAAATGAGATTTTTGATAAATGTGGCAGTTTGATATCCTGGGAGCTTCTCTCATGATAATCTTTCTGCGCTCTTTTGGCTCTCTTGGGTTTTTTGCTACATTCTCCTTTATTTTGGAGATGTTCTGGCTTTTTCTCTCTTTCTTTTTCCTCTCTTGCTCTCTTTTGGGAAGGGTACGTCACAAACTCCTTCAACTTGGAGATGTTTTGATCCTTCTTTGACGATATTGGCTCTTGGGTTTAGAGATATTTGGATGATAGCTGAAATTAAATATCTTTTAGGGATTGTCGGGAGATTCATCGCATCTGCCTTCATCTCGATAGTGCTTTGGACCTTCGCTGGAAGGTGTGATCATCGCAAAATTTTTCCTATTCTCTTGTTGGTTTCTCTCTCTTCCTTCTCTTTCCCTTTTCCGACCTCTATTTTCCTCCTTTTTGAAGGGAGAAGAATAAAAGAAAGAAAAAGAGAGAGAGAAGAGAAAAGAAAGAAAGAGAGAGAGAAGAGGAACTCTTTTGCGGGTTTTCACTTGACCTTGATTTGAAAAGTATTTAGAAAATTACTCGCCTCCATTTTTTTTTTTAAAATGTTGCGAGAAAAAATGGAGAGACGGGATTCGCTCGTCGGTACGAGGTTCGACCGTTCCTGACGCCTTTACCAGGGGTAATCGAACCAAGGATCAAATCTATACCTTTTGCTTTGCCTAAATATGATCTAAGAATTTATTCTAATTTTAAATGCACAAAGAATCATGCTTGTGCAATGCAAGAATGTATGCTCCTTTTGAAAGATGTTTTGAAAATTTCCAAGTATTCTGAGATGAATTTGATAATAGAGTGAAGAAATGGTTGAATCTAACTTTAGAACTTGAGATAGATTAGAGAAGTTCTAAGTTTTTGAAGTAAATCAGGGTTGGAAAAATAAATGAGAAAGAATGATTTGAAGTTTTGAAAATGAAAAGAAAATGAAATTTCAAAGTCAGAGATAGACTTTGAATTTGATTTTGAACTTAGAAAAGGAAGTGAATACTTGAAATGGAATTGAATTTAGATTTTGAAGTTTTGAATTTTGGAAAGGACTCAGAAAATCAAATGGTATTTAAGAATAGAAATGGATTTAAGAGATTCAGATTAGATCCAAAAATGGAATTGAAATCTAGAATTGGAGTTGGATTCCGGATCCTAAACAGAATGGGATCCGAGCTTTGAAATCCAAGATGGACTTGGGTTCTGGATCCTAAAATGGAGTGGATCTGAAGTCTGAGATCCATATGTAGAATTGGGCTCTGGATCCTAAGATGGATTTGGATATGAAGTCTGAGATCCAATGTAGAGTTAGACTCTGGATCTTATAAGGAAATTGGATCTGAAATCTAAGATCCAAAAGTAAAATTGGAGTCTGGATCCTAAGGAGGAATTGGATCTGAAGTCTGAGATCCAATATGAGTGTTGAATCCTCGATCCTAGAATGGATTTGGATCTGAAGTCTGAGATCCAATTGTGGAGTTTGATTCTAGATCCTAAGATGGATTTGGATTTGAAGTCTGAGATCCAAAGAGTGGGGATTTATACTTGGAAATCTGGATCCAAGTTGGATTTAGGATCTAACTTTGGATTTGGAACTCCAAGATTTGATTTGAGAATTCTGAATTTGGAATATGAATTTCAAAATCAAATTGGACTTTAAATTTGAAGTTTGAATATGGAATTTAGAAGATGAATAAGAATTTCCAATTGAATTTGGAAGATGAAATTTAGAAATTGAATCTTGAATATACAGATGAATTTTCAAAGTTAAATTGTACTTTGAATTTGAGATAGAATTTGGAATTTGAAATACAAGATGATTCTGGAGTTTCAAAGTCAAATGGGACCTTGAAATTGAATTCTTGAATCCTTTTGAGAAATAGAGTTGAATTTGAATTTATAAATAGGATTTGATGAATGAAAGAATCACTTGGATTTATGAAAAAGAATTTAGAAATATGATGCAAATCTATCTAAATGCTGAATGAATTTAAATTTTTGATTTTTGAGTTTTTGAAAAGCTATTCCATTCTTTAAATGAATTAAAATAAGATTGAAGATATAATACATCCTTGACTATGGTCATTGAATGTATTATATAATAATCTATATTTGAATTCAGGTGAAGAATGAAATACATTTTGTGCTTTTATAGAATTTAAAATGAAATTAACTCTCAATATACCCTGACTATGGCCATTGGTATATATTTTGAGTTAATTTTAAGTTAAATTCTGATAAAAGAAGAAAATATGATAAATTTTGAAAAACGGATCCAGTGTGGATCCAATATTATTTTGTAAAAGATAAAAATACTAAATTTTGTCCACACCCTGACTATGGCCATTGATGTGGATCATCAACTTAGGATTAATTTACCTCTTACGAAATGGTGCACGTGCCATTCGTGTTTCACCAATGTGAGGTTTTGAGAAATAAAGGCAAAAAGCATGAAGACAAGTAATTCATGGTATTTTGCAATGCTCATTCATTCTAATCTAGAACTGAAAACGTAAATTTCTCATTTATACCTAATTTATTACAACTTTGAACTGCAAAATATCAGAAATTTCTAGTCCAAGAGAGAAATTCAAGCTTCTTATATATTCCTGCAAAACAGAGTTAGCACAGGATATTGAATATATAATAGACGGATGTTGTATTAAGAATTGATATATATATCTATAGATATAGTAGGCAATGTACATATATACAAAAAATACACACATATATATATATATATATACATACGTATAGATATATATACATATATACACACACACACACACACATATATATATATATATATACATACATATATGTAGAGAGAGATAGAGAGAGATACACGTACATATATATGTATCCAAGCATGATATTTACATATATATATGTATATGCTCACATTCAATATGTGTGACATAAATGAATGACATTTGCTATGGGAATGAAGATGCTGAATGTGAAGGGGCTGTGTAGGTGCAGTAATGCTAGGAGTGAGCTATACCTAAGTGAAGGCACAAAGGCATTGCACAGAGGGGTATTGCTGGTGACATGACAGTACTAAGGCAGCAGTAAAGAAGTGGTTGAACATGATATGCGGATGATGCAGGGGATGCTGCAAGAAAGGGGTGTGGTGCTGTCGGTGTATTATATTACATTGGGAATAAGGTGTAGCAAGATCACAACAGGTAAAGGTGAGTGCTGAAGACAGGTGAGCATATGTACATGGCATGTTGCATGTGATTAAGGAAGTGAAGGTGTAGCAGCTATGTTGAATACCCTGTGAAGGTGAGGGTATCACAAGTGCAAGAAAACATAGGTAACAGGGTGCAGGTGGTTGTGAAATGTGTTGTGAATAGTACAATTGGCAGGAAGGTATGTATCGAGAAAGATGTGCTGCTGTGAAGAGTGACACAAACACAATGAGCATAATGTAATTCAATTACAGCTAGTAATGGATATCCAGAGGAATGAGATATGGACTATAAAGCATAACAATTGAAATGACAATATCAGCGAAATGGAAATCCTATTGTTATCCAAGATGGCCAATGAACCAAGTTGAAGGCATAAATCCTCGCCACTGCCAGGAATTCCAGCCCTTAAAAAAAAAAGTTATCCAATCCCAAGATCTTGTCTCATGGAACATTAGGCTTCCCAGAAATAGTTGCTGCGAATACAGCGGCTCCACGAATGACTGATGCAATTATAGCTAGCATCCACAAATTTCTTATCAAAATGCAAAGATCTGTCATCGTAGCCCTCCAGTCTGTCAAAAAGCTTGACGATATCACTTTTGGTATCATCAGTCATAGGCTGATCAATTTCAGAAGCGGCCAATGAGGCAACCCCAACAAGTACAAAAAAAAAATGTCATCCCATGGGCATCTGCGAGAATGCTACTTCTCTCATGACCCTGCTCCTTGACGGAGATCAAACTTTCAATTGAAATAGTAATAGTCAGGTAGTGAACTCGCATCTAAGGTAACATCATGTGTGTGTCCAAAATCAATCTTGACTATAGCTCAGATATCCAGATTTGAACAAACTCTTTTCTTTTCTTTTTTTTTATTCTTTTTTTTTTTAAGCACACCCAATGGATTATTTTCAGGAAATTGGGCCCCTGCTGATCTAAAAGGGCTTTCCATTCTCTCAAAAGCAATGGTTAGCTAACATGATGGAGTAACAACATTAAAAAAAAAAAAAATAAGTTAATGATAGAACTTGTAAAATGAAGATTATAACAACACATCAGCATAAAAGGTGGGAATAATAGATGTATTACAGAGATGCAACCACAGGTGAAGTGTAGGAAAAAAAAAATCACCTGTTAAGAGATGAAGTAGGATGCTTAAATGGATTTAAGATAATACAATAAACAAAGGCCAAGACGTTGATGCTGAGTAATTGAAAAACACTACTGATTTTTTTGAAAACCGATAATTCTCAGAATTCTCACCATCACCTTGTATACATGCCTCCACCTTGGTTAAAAATAACACTGAACCGGTAGTCTCATGTAGTTGAGAGTAATTTACTGCTAAACTGCTGCTGCTATCCAATATTGTGCTCTAATTTCATCACCCTCTAACATGAATTTCATCAGCTAAAAAGAAAAATGAAACGTCACCACCACAAATCGTATCAACAAAGTTAACTATGATGGTCGACATGAAGGCTTTCATAACTCATAAATATGCAATGAAATTAGGGTATCAATCAAGGCAGTTTCATTGAATCTGCAAAATGTGATGGAGGAACCCACAGGGGAGCTCCAAAAATACCAACAACCTGTCCTGGGCAAAGTTGCACATCAGTATACATACTGAGAGATATCGGTCGGCTCTTTGGGACCTCTTAACCATCAGCTGAGACACATCACCAACATGCCTGTGCTTCAAGAACTATAGAGTCAAAGCATGAATAGCACGCCTATAATCATCTCAGAAAAAAAAAAGTCACAATCTGAATAAGAAACATTTGGCACAACTGTTGATAAGTATATCAATCAAATGAGAAATACATAGTTGTCACTTACAGATTTATCAGAGATATATACGAATTGAACCCTGATATTCAGAGCGAAGGATTTGAATGACTCACGCAGAAATGATCTGGGGTTCTTGGAGTAGCAGATGCTAAATTACTCAAATTCTACCAACAAACTGGCAAATGAACTCCGATCCGGTGTTCGCATAATGTAACTTCTTTCAGTGACATTTTTTTTAGTCGAAGAAATAATTGCTAAAAAAAAGGGGAAAATAACCAGTATGAACGATTCTAATGCTATTTGCAGGGGATCAGCCCCGGACGAAGCTGCAACAACTGCAGGGTGAGGACTGATAGCAAATAATGAACAATGATATTTGTTCAATGAGGAAATGCAGGGAGCGTAATGGAGGACCAGGAAGAGCATGCTCTCCTAACCCATGAAACAAACAAATATACTAGATGAAGCAGACAACCAAATCAGAGTCGAGGAGTTTAAAACACATGCTAACTAATAAAGCAACAAAAAAAAAAAGAATGAAGATAACGACGAGCACTAATAGGAGATATATAATTCAGTTGAGCCTTGCATAAACGGAGATAAGGTCCAGGTATATCATCCAGTCCGGATGAACCAGGATTCTTAAATCCGATGATATAAATGAAACAATGGAAGAACAAATTGATTATAGGCAATAGAAAGAAGATATCAGAGCGTGGATACTCCTTTTCATTTTGCACACAGGTAGATTGAGTTGCCATGAGCAAATCTAATGCTACCGATGGTGCGTAAAGGGGTTAAAACAGAGAATCAAAAGGAAAATTCAGAGAAAAACAGGTAGAGGGAAAAATATTTACCGTAATTTCAAAACCCTGAAAGATAGAGAAGAAGGCCTTCTTCCCCAGCGGGTGATCTTGCACGAAAAACCCAAAGGGAGGAGATCAATTCTTCTTCAGGGGAAGCAGGAGAGAAGTCTGATAGCTTTGCTTCATGGCCTTTCTACTATAAGGTCAACTTCCCTGTTCAGTATGAGAGAGAGCTGGAACTTCCTGCGATCCGGCTGAGAGACAGTCGGCTTCCTTCACTCGAGCCGAATGGGAAATCAAATCTGATGAAAGGGAAAAGGGGAAAAGAATAAGAAGGATCAGAGATAGGAAAAAAAAGCAATGGGAGAAGGAAGAGCAATATGTCTAGAAGGGTGGTGGGGTGGAACACGGTTCGTGAAGTAGAAGAAGAGGAATGTACAAGAAAGGGGAAGGGTGAAGACGATCCGTTTTAGGGTTCTCCTGAATGCCCTTTTAAGGAGGAAGAAGGAGGATGCAGTTGGGGGTTTGTTGCAGATGGACGGAGATCGGGAGATGGAGGTTTCGGTTGGTGATGGGTGGCTTGCGGAGGAGGGTTCGGCCATGGAGAGGGAAGGAGAGCGGCGGTTGAGGGAGGAGAAGGGCGAGAGTTAGGGTTTTCAAAAACCCTAACTCGACTCTTAACATCAAATATAAGTTTTTTTTCCAAAAAAGGGCTTCTTTAAAAAGTTTTTCTAAAATGGGTTTTCAAAAACTATATTTTTGCAATTTCCTTCATTTATTTCTGAAATTTTTCATTCTTTTTTCAATATTTTTATTTTTTTTTGTATTTTCGGAATGAAATCTAAGACTTTACGAGAAAACAAAGATTAGACACTAATTTTTTTGTATTTTTCTGAGAAATATTTACAAAAGCATTTTTCTGAGAATTTCGAACCATTTCGGGGAAATTTCTTCAGAAAAAAGGTTTTTGACCCAGGTTTTGAGAAAATGTTCGAGTTTTGACACTCGAATCGAGAAATTCAATGTGATGGATCCAAACGGATGTCGAATGGACTATCCGAGTTATTTAAAGGCTATTTTTGGTATTTTCTATAATTTTTAATTTAAAATTTGAACAAGGAGATTCAGATTTGGATCTGGGCAATGGATCCAGATCCAAAATCAATTTAAACATATAAAATGAATTTAATTTCAATAAAACTTGAGAAATGAACCAGAATTTAGATTTAAAATGACTTATTTACTCAAAAAATGAATTTAGGGGAAAAAGGGGAATATTTAAAAGATTTTAAAAAATTTGGGGTGTTCACAGAAGGATCCGTCGCAAACTCCGTCATCTTGGAGATGTTTCAAATCTTCTTTGGCCCCGGGGGTCTACTCGCTTAATTCGCCTTCATCTTGACGACAAGTGAGAGATCCCTTTTGCGGATATTTAATTGCAGCTTAGGTGATTTTAAGGAGACAAGGCTTGGATGAATTCTCTCTTTTTCTAGCGCTCAGGATATTTCTACTGCCTCATTTTCACAACAATGGTCTTTAAAATGTGCCATTAACTGCGATCAATATCAATCATCTATGGCTTTGCAAAAACATTGAATCTTCTTTTCTGACCATATCGAGGATTTATCCTTCATCCTTTTGGTTGGCCAATAGAAAGAATTTGGATTTTGAATCCTTCTTCACAAAAGCTTTGCCTTTTTGGAAGTAATACTGAAGGTAAACTGAGGTAAAAATTTGTGCAATAAAGTTCTGAAATCAACAAATAATTTGATTGAGAAATTGACAAAGTTTTCTTGAAATCCTAGGTGAAAAAGAGCATTTGAAGTCCGGTTTAACGCATCCGTGACAAAAAATATCCTCTCCTTTCCCCAAAGGAGGTGACTATCAGTTCACTGGAAACAATATCAGTTCAATTGAGAACGACCATCGGTTCACTGAGAACAATATCAGTTCAATTAAGAACAACCGTCGCTGGGAATACTATCAGTTCAATGAAGAACGACCATCAGTTTATTTGGAACACTATCAGTTCAATGAAGAACGACTATCAGTTCACTTGGAACACTATCAGTTCAATGAAGAACGACTATCAGTTCACTGAGAACACTATCAGTTTACTTGGGACACTATCAGTTCACTTGGAACACTATCAATTCGATGAAGAACGACTATCAGTTCACTTGGGAACGCTATCGGTTCGCTTGGAACACTATCAGTTCGATGAAGAACGACTATCAGTTCACTTGGGAACACTATCAGTTCAATGAAGAACGACTATCAGTTCACATGGAACACTATCAGTTCAATGAAGAACGACTATCAGTTCACATGGAACACTATCAGTTCAATGAAGAACGGTGACTATTATATAGAGTTGAATTGCTTCTATGAACGGTTTCAGGATTATCCCCTTATCCTGAATGGGGATGGAAATTGGATGACTTGGCGGTCAAAATTGAGAATTTTGGTAATTTGAAAATTGGAAATTGGATGACCCGGAGGTCGAAATTGAAGAATTATGGAAAATGATTCAGGTTTATCCCTTAACCTGAAGGGGAAGATAATGGAAATGTAAAATGAAATGCAAATGCACATGAAATGTAAATGAATGCAAAATTAATGCAAGTGAGTGCATATATATGCAAAATGAGAGATTGGTTTATCCTGCCTGCATATAGGATGTTTTGAGGTAAAGATAAATTTTCAAAAAAAATGCCCCAGTGTGACTGAAGAGGAAAATTTTGAATAAAAAATGATAATTGACAAGCTTCTTGACTGATAGACGTCCTCAAGATCATTCCTCACAAGAGAGACATTTTGAAAATAAAGAAGAAGCAAATAACATGGCGCCAAACTATTGAAAAATTCGATGACTTTATTGATGCTTTAAAATCAAGGAGAATGGGATTACATTATTCTTTTTGAAAAAGCAAGATGAAAAATGGGAAATTGTTGGCATTGTCATCTTCTGGAATGATTGTGGAAAAAGCTTAGTCAGGATGACTAGTCCTCTTTTCCATCTTCAACGAGGAGCTTCTTGTCAATGCAGTCTTGAACAATGTTCTTAAGGATGAAGCAGTTTTCTGTATCATGCCTTACTGCTCGATGAAATTTGCAAAACTGTTCTTTCAATCTGCCCATAATTGCTGGAGGATCACTGGCTTTAGGCAACCGAACAATGTCTTTCGCAAGCATATACTCGAGGATACTCTCGAGTGTCTGATCCAGAGGGGTGAATTCTCGATAAGTTCTCCAGTCCTTGCGCTTTGATTTTTCCTTATCTTTCTTTTGATGCTGAGGGCTGGATTGGAGAGGTTTATCACTGTTGATGTCCTTCCCTTTTTGCCTTTTGATTCTCTCCAAACTGTTGCCATGATCATTCTTGTTGCCTTTGCTATTATTGAAAGATTTGGCCGTAAAAGTGAAGTGAGCCTTCTTTTTGGCATCTTGACTGTTTCTTGCAATGGTAAGGCCTTCATAGACTCCATTCTCTACTCCCATTTCGAGCCATTACGCTCGTTCAATGAGTTCAACGAAAGACTTGGAGGGTGAGATAGAGATTAATCCTCTCAGAGGTTGCGAAAAATTGTTGAGGATCAAGGATAAAGCATGCCTTTCTGATATAGGATCCCTCATTTTGTTGAGAAACTCTGTTTTGATGTCACATAATATGATACACTGTCTCATTTGATTCTATATAATATGATAATATGCCTTCTTGAAAAATGTTATATTATGACTGGATATGTTTTGCCATAAATCTAACGAGTATTTGATGCAAGGATATCTCACCCAAAAAGGATGGAGTCCTCCTGTTCAAGTACAACTATGGTGCAATCATACTCCTTGAAGAAAAGCTTGATGAGCCATGCATTACTAAAGAGCATCCAAAAAGTTCGGCTACCTCAAGATTGAAGACTGTATTTTTCTTCTTTAGAGTCATATGTAACAGAACCTTCAGAAGCATGCATATTGCATAGTACATAACCATTCATAAAAGCCATATTTCATAAAAGTATACGATAGTTTCAAAAAGCTCCTTTTTGAAAACAAATCATTGTACCTTCTTACAACCCTTCATGAAAAAGGTATTTTGACATGACTTCAAAATGTAATAATTGTACCTTATATCATATACAAGACAACTTGAAAAGTAATGTTTTTAAAGGAAGGAAAAAGACAAAACATGAAATCGGCTACACCAAGAAAAACAAATATAATACTAATTGAAAAGACTCTAGTTACCTTCTTTAAAGAAATGATTTCAAATATAGGAAAAAGACAAAACATGAAATCGGCTACACCAAGAAAAACAAATATAATAAAGTTTTTGAAATGACTCTAGTTACCTTTTTATAAACCCATAGAATGTCGACTTACTTGAAGTCATCATTCTCTTTGTACAAGCATTAAATACCTCCTGTAAAGAATCCTTGTTAAATATCCTTCTCAAGAATGTCGACCTTCTTGTAGTCCTCATTCTCTCTGAAGACTTTGAAAAACACAACATAAAGAAAACACTTGACATGACCATGTACAAATAAATATCTCAAAGCACTCATTGTACTTACACTCATTTAAAGTAAAGAAGTACTTATGTACCTCAAAATCATTAATTAGAATAAAGACAAAACTACAATCCAACGTTTAATGTACTATTGTAAGAAATAGACTTTTTACATAAAATATGTATTACCTAAAATATTACAACGACTAGTGTACCCCATACTTCACTGTTTATGGAAAAAGGCATTCTCGAATTTCTCTAAAGATGTTTTTGAAAATGACATGACATTTCACATCTCAAAAAGGCTACGATTTCAAAAAGCAACGACTACTTTTTCAAAAGCTATATAAACACACTCAAATAAACTATTCAACATGGAATGGAATATACGTGTGAGCTTACAACGAGAAAAATTCCTATTCAATATTTGAAAAAGAGAGCCTTGAAAAAGAAAGAGAAAAATAAAAGAAAGAAAAGAGAAAAAGTCAAGTCCAGCTCTTTGACAAAGAGCATCCTCTGAGTGACAAACAGAACATTCTGAGAATCCTTCATTCGTGCATTCATATCATTTTGAAGGTTCTATAGGAAGTATTGTAACTCTGTTATTCACAGTTTTCCTTCTTTGTTGAAAGAAGTAGACCTCTGTGAAAGAGGGTGTTGCCCTTCTCTGTTGAGAGAAGAAGACCTCTGTGAAAGAGGGTGTTGTCCTTCTCTGTTGAGGGAAGAAGACCTTTGTGGAAGAGGGTGTGCCCCTTCTCTGTTGAGAGAAGAAGACCTCTGAGGAAGAGGGTGTTGTACTATTTATCCGGTGACTCAGATGTAATAGTGGAAAGCTCAAGTGGTTTGCTTGGGGACTGGATGTAGGTCTGGGTACTGACCGAACCAGTATAAATTCTGTGTTTTATGTGTTGTGCCTTATTGCCTGATTATTTTATTTTATCGATCTTTATCGTATTTCACTATTCACCCCCCCTCTAGTGGAATTTCATTTGGTATCAGAGCAGGTTTGCTGGTTTCGACGTAACAAGTCTTCCAGCACAAATGGCATCTACCTCCTATGCTCGTGATATTGAAGGTCAACACGCATCTCGTCCACCTTTCTTCAATGGCTCCAACTATGGATACTGGAAGTGCAGAATGGCTATATTTCTCAAATCCATAGATTTTGCTGTATGGAAAATTGTTGAGCATCCATACACATCTCCATCCACACACTATAGCTTATGGTTTGATAAAGAAAAGAAAATGGCAAACCTAAATGCAAAGGCTATGAATGCCTTATATTGTGCCATTGATCAGAACAAATTCAATAGAATATCTATATGTGAATCTGCATATGATATTTGGCATTCCTTGGAAGTTATTCATGAAGGAACCAACAAAGTGAAAGAAGCCAAAATCTCATCTCTTGTTAGAAAATATGAGTTGTTCAAAATGAACAAAGATGAACCCATCACAGAGATGTTTACCAGATTCACCAACATCACCAACGATCTGAAATCTCTGGGTGTAACATATTCCCAGACTGAAAAAGTGAAGAAAATCTTGAGATCTCTCACAACTGATTGGGAGAAAAAGACTACAGCTATTGAAGAAGCTCAAGATTTATCTAAGCTTACTTTGGACGACTTAATAGGCAATCTTATGGCCTATGAAGTCCACATGAAAGAAAGAAGGGAAGAAGAGCAACCAATAAAGAAAACTTTGGCTTTTCCAGCTCTATCTGAGAATGAAGACTCAGATAAAGAATCCGAAATTGCGCTACTAACCAGAAAATTCCAGCGCTTCATGAGAAGGAACCGACTTCCAAACAAGCACAAGGAAAGAAAAGATCCTAAGGAAGATCCCATGTGCTATCAGTGTAACAAGCCAGGTCACTTGAGACGTGACTGTCCCCTTCTCAAAAGAAAGTCCAAGACTGAGGAATCTAAGAAGAGGTTCTTCAAGAAAAAGGCTCTGCATGCTCAATGGGATGATTCAGAACCATCCAGCAGTGAAGAGTCAAGTGATGATGAAGCCGAAACTGCAAATATGTGCTTCATGACAAACGAAAGTTCTGCTCCAAACAAGAAGAACAGATGGATACTAGATAGTGGATGTTCAAAGCACATGACAGGACATCCAGACCTTTTTGTTGTTCTTCATCATAAAGAAGGAGGAACCGTCACCTTTGGAGATAACAACAAAGGTTTGATAATTGACATTGGTAATATTGGTAACATAGATAAACCTCTTATCAAAGACGTTCTCCTTGTTAAAGGCTTAAAACATAACCTACTAAGTATCAGTCAAATGTGTGACACAGGTTATAATGTTAGCTTTAATCATGATGCATGCCTCATAGCAGACACCAATGAAAACATCATCTTAAAAGGTATAAGAAAGAATAATATATATGAACTATACCTAGAAAACATCACAGAACATTGCCTTATAGCTAATAATGACTCTCAACATTGATGGCACATGAGAATGGGTCATGTAAATTCTAAGTATATGTCTAAATTAGCTAAAAATAAGTTAGTACGTGGGTTACCCAAAATTTCTTTTAAAAAAGATTACTTTTGTGATGCATGTCAATTAGGAAAATTGTCAAAATCATCTTTCAAATAAAAAAATATCATTTCAAGTAAAGACCTTTAGAGCTTCTCCACCTGGATCTTTTTGGTCCTTCTAGAGTAGCTAGTCATAATCACAATAAATACGTTTTTGTTATTGTAGATGACTACTCAAGATTTACTTGGGTAATATTTTTGAAAAACAAAAGTGACACGTTTTGTCAATTTGAAATCTTATGTAAAAAATTACAAAACGAAAAATCTTGTTCTATTGTTAAAATCCGTAGTGACCATGGAAGAAAATTTGAAAATGAACTTTTTGAAAATTTTTGTAACTTGCATGGTATTTCTCATAACTTTGCATTTCCTAGAGCTGCACCTCAAAATGGTGTAGTAGAAAGAAAGAATAGAACCCTTCAGGAATCTGCTAGAACTATGCTCCAACACAATAATCTTGCTAAATCTTTTTGGGCAGAAGCTGTTAATACTGCATGCTACATAACAAATAGAGTTCTCATTAGACCCTTATTAAATAAAACTCCCTATGAACTATTCTATGACAGAACTCCAAGAATAGACTATTTCAAAGTCTTTGGATGTAAATGCTTTATCCTAAACACAAAAGATAGCCTGGATAAATTTGATGCAAAATCCGTTGAAGGCATATTCTTAGGATATTCAAGTCATAGTAAAGCATACAGAGTTTTCAATAAGAGTTATAATACTATTGAAGAATCTATGCATGTTAGTTTTTGTGAATCTATTGATCAATCTGTTCATAAGCAAACTAATGATGATGATGTTGAAAGTACAGATTTATTCTTAGATAACACAGCTAAGTCTAATGAAGATGATCATCAAAGAACATTTGTCGATATCAAAGATCATCCTCAAAAGCAGATTTTGGGAGACCTGACAAAAGGGGTTCAAACTAGAGCTCAGCTAGAACGGATTGCAAACATGGCATTCATTTCTCAACTTGAACCAAAGAAGATTGATGAAGCCATCATTGATGAGTTCTGGATGCTAGCCATGACTGAAGAATTGAATCAATTCCAAAGAAATGATGTTTGGGATCTTGTACTAAGACCAAAGGACCATCAGATCATTGGAACAAGATGGATCTTCAGAAACAAGCTTGATGAAACAGGTAATGTTATAAGAAACAAAGCTAGACTAGTAGCTCAAGGATACAACCAGGAAGAAGGTATTGATTTTGATGAAACATTTGCTCTTGTTGCTAGACTTGAATCTATTAGAATGCTTTTAGCATATGCAAGCTATATGGATTTCAAATTATATCAAATGGATGTTAAAAGTGCCTTTTTAAATGGTTTTATAAATGAAGAAGTTTATGTAAAACAACCTCCAGGATTTGAAAATGAATAATATCCAGATCATGTTTTTAAACTAAAACGTGCTTTATATGGTCTAAAACAAGCACCTCGTGCTTGGTATGATAGACTTAAAACCTTTTTATTAAAAACTGGTTTTTCTGTAGGCAAAGCAGACTCGACATTATTTGTGAAAATAGTGAATAATCATACCCTAATTGTTCAAATATATGTAGACGATATCATCTTTGGATCTACTAACAACACTCTCTGTGAAGAATTTTCTAAGTCCATGCAGAAAGAATTCGAGATGAGTATGATGGGAGAACTCACCTACTTTCTTGGACTGCATATTATGCAAACCAAGGATGGAGTTTTCATCAATCAATCTAAGTATGCTCGTGAACTTCTGAAGAGGTTCAACATGAACTCAACTGCTTCAAAATCTACTCCTATGAGCACTACTACTGTTTTGGACAAAGATGAAGATGGTAAGTCTGTTGATACAAAGGTATACCGAGGTATGATAGGATCACTTCTCTATTTAACTGCTAGCCGTCCAGATATTATGTTCAGTGTTTGCTTGTGTGCTAGATTTCAGTCAAATCCAAAAGAATCACATCTTAAAGCTGTAAAAAGAATAATGATATATTTAAAAGACAGTTGATTTTGGATTATTTTATTCAAAATCCTCTACATTTGATCTAATCTCATACAGCGATGCTGACTTTGCTGGAAGTAAATCTGACAGAAAAAGCACAAGTGGAACATGTCATATGCTAGGGCACTCTCTAGTATCATGGTTCAGTAAGAAACAAAACTGTGTATCCTTATCAACTACTGAAGCCGAATACATTGCTGCTAGCCTAGCCTGTACACAAGTTATCTGGATGAAACAAACCTTAAAAGATTTTGGTCTAAATTTTGAAAATACCACTATTTTCTGTGATAATACTAGTGCTATAAACTTATCTAAGAATCCTATTTTACACTCACGAACTAAGCACATTCAAATAAGACACCACTTCTTGAGAGAACAAGTCTTAAACAACATAATTAAACTCGAATTCATACCCACTAATCAACAGTTAGCAAACATATTCACTAAACCATTAAAACATGAAGACTTCACACGTATTAGAAGAGAACTAGGAATATGCAAACTAAGTGACTTGTAAATTAATCACACTTATTAAGAGTATTGCTTTTGATAAAATCTTATTTTAAAAGTTTCTTATTATCGATTTTTTGTGTTTGTTTTACTATTCAAAGTCAAACTATGTTTTCATATTTTCGTATACTCACAATACTCATAGAAATTCATTCATCATAACACATTTTTTATGTCTTTCAACATGTCATCTTTCAAGTACACTCTCATAATGTCTTCTTGTCCTATCTCCTTTTACATATATCCATAAAAACCATTTACTTTAAGTAAAAAGTTATCATGACTTGGATCACATCACTCATTTCATTACACCTTTTATATCTTTTGTCTTTTTGTGACAACCTCTCATACAAAAAGCTAGCCGACCTCCAAACATGACTCCTCATTATTATTCTTAATAAATTTTATTCATGTGATATATTTCACGTAAACTTTTACTATATCATCGGTTATTTCATAGCTTAAGTATAATCTATTATCATCCGGTCATCCTTCACATCCTTTATGAAATCATATTCTAAACAACGTGTTCTCTATTGTTTTTAATACTACTAGTACCACCTTTTTATTTCCTCTTTCTCTCTTTATCTCATATGAAGTGACTTTCCATCCGTGACCATGACTCTCTCTTATATTGTATATCTCTCTAAAATCGAGACTCATTAAAGTCTTGTCTTCAAGCAAAACTTTATTTATTCTAAATCTACTTTATGTCATATCTAAATCAAGTGAATGTTGTCCTTTATAACCTTTCTCTTTTCTCTACATATCCATATCATCTTTTTATGTCTTTCACTCTCCTTTCACGCTTATCAATATATATACTTCTTAAATGAAAACTATTATTGCCTCTCACTCATACCCCATGGGTTGTCCTATTCTAAACTCTCCATTCACGAATTAAGAATACTTCCACATAAAGTAAAAAGTTGCTTGTTTTATTAGGCCATTATTTTTAAAATCATTCACTTTTTTTAATTTAACATGACACCCCATACTCTATTAATGGCTTCTCTCACTAGTCGATAAACTCACCCATAGTAAAATCTATATATATACTAATTATTTCAAAACTATGTCCTTCTCAACCTAATATAATACACTATCTTCAAACATTGATTTGATTTGTCATTCACAAGTCTCTTAACTTACTACTCACGGATTTCCTTATTTGACTAAAATCTAAAAATCACTCACTTCCAATGTCATTCAAAACCTATCAAAATTATTTTCATTCCTCTATTTAATGGATTGGTTCATCACACACCAATTCCACTCGTATCTATCTATCATCCTACAAACTATTACCCACTTCAAACTCGCCCTTCTTAGTTCTCTTTTTTTTACAAACTCTTGCAATGACCTCTTCCTCCTCCAACAATGTGATTACTGCAGCAGATCTAAGGTATCCAGATCTGTTTCACGATTACAACTTACTATGCTCTCGCCCCATTCATGAAGGTAAATTGGTTAACTTCGACGATTTCATGCTATTTGACTTAGACAACTATCTCCCTGAACTCAAACCTCTACTAGGATCTTCATCCCAAGCTGCCTACTATCCTGAACTAGTTCGACTTTTCTATACAAACTTTTCCACTGATCATGAACAGACTACGATCACCAGTAAAGTCCGAGGAAAGCTGATGTTCTTTCATGCTTCCTCACTAGGTAGAATTCTAAATCTGCCTTCCACCGGCACCGACCTCAACACCATAGTACCTATCGAACGATCGGTACTTCGAAAAATTCTTCTCTGTACCAACTACTACCAACTTCCATGGCACATGAGGAATCTCCAACCTCATGCTCAATTACTTGCCCAGATTCTTCTCCACAACATCTATCCTAAGCTTCCCCGCAAGGGATTAGTTCCACGAAAAATCTCTCTCCTTATCTATGCAATATTTTCCTCTACTCCGATAAACTGGTCCTCCATTCTTTTCGACCTTTTCATTCGTTACCAGAAATTCAAACCTCTTCTTTTCGGGTGTTTTATAACTCCCATCCTAAAATACTTCAAAGTATCCCTTCACAACGAAGTCATCCTCCGTCCCTCTCAGGTCCTCGATGCTACCACCTTCAATCTAAGGTCCCTGCACATGCCCGGCTCTGATGAAGAAGATCCAACATCCACCTTTGATTACTTCTCTGCAATGATGGATATCGAGCGCTCTCAGGATCGTATACTTCGCAATCAAGCCCTGTTGCAGCAGACTCGTCAAGCTCACCAGCAGAATCGTGCCGACCGAACACATCAACCTACTCCACCTTCGGGATAAACTTATTCTTATTGGACTGTAATAACTTTAATTTATGGTCTGTAATAACTCTCTTACTCTGATCCCTTCCTTTTTGTCTATGACAAAGGGGGAGAAAAACCTGTCTCCATTATTGGAGAAACATACTCGTATTCAACATTTTTCAATATTTTTATAAGTATTATTTCTATGCATAATGTCTTTTTGACAGGGGGAGCATATTTTATCACAATCAAAAAGGGGGAGAATGTTGAGAAACTCTGTTTTGATGTCACATAATATGATACACTGTCTCATTTGATTCTATATAATATGATAATATGCCTTCTTGAAAAATGTTATATTATGACTGGATATGTTTTGCCATAAATCTAACGAGTATTTGATGCAAGGATATCTCACCCAAAAAGGATGGAGTCCTCCTGTTCAAGTACAACTATGGTGCAATCATACTCCTTGAAGAAAAGCTTGATGAGCCATGCATTACTAAAGAGCATCCAAAAAGTTCGGCTACCTCAAGATTGAAGACTGTATTTTTCTTCTTTAGAGTCATATGTAACAGAACCTTCAGAAGCATGCATATTGCATAGTACATAACCATTCATAAAAGCCATATTTCATAAAAGTATACGATAGTTTCAAAAAGCTCCTTTTTGAAAACAAATCATTGTACCTTCTTACAACCCTTCATGAAAAAGGTATTTTGACATGACTTCAAAATGTAATAATTGTACCTTATATCATATACAAGACAACTTGAAAAGTAATGTTTTTAAAGGAAGGAAAAAGACAAAACATGAAATCGGCTACACCAAGAAAAACAAATATAATACTAATTGAAAAGACTCTAGTTACCTTCTTTAAAGAAATGATTTCAAATATAGGAAAAAGACAAAACATGAAATCGGCTACACCAAGAAAAACAAATATAATAAAGTTTTTGAAATGACTCTAGTTACCTTTTTATAAACCCATAGAATGTCGACTTACTTGAAGTCATCATTCTCTTTGTACAAGCATTAAATACCTCCTGTAAAGAATCCTTGTTAAATATCCTTCTCAAGAATGTCGACCTTCTTGTAGTCCTCATTCTCTCTGAAGACCTTGAAAAACACAACATAAAGAAAACACTTGACATGATCATGTACAAATAAATATCTCAAAGCACTAATTGTACTTACACTCATTTAAAGTAAAGAAGTACTTGTAACGCCCCGACTTTTTATAGTAAAAATTTTAGAGTAATTTTTTTTTTTTTAAATAGCGGAAGTGCGAAAACACAAGTCAGGTGCATTACAGGGTAAAACAGAGAAGTACTAAACATACCATTCATTAATTGAAACATTAATGTCATTAATTACATCCCATAACAGAAATGTAAATCTACTAATCAGAGTTCGAACAGTAAACACTGAAAAACTGAGATTTCTTGACTACTTCCATACGCGACGCCAACGATGCTCCGATTTAATTACTACCTGAAAAACATTTAAAGCAGAAGGGTCAGACTCCCCTGTCTGCGTAAGAAGCATTATATTTATATGTGGTGCTCAGTGTCATGTGTACAAATATGTGCAACAACTATAGATATAACCAGCATGGAAATTTATATCATTCCAAGAAAATGATTATGCTTTCTAATCGTTGATACAATGCAACAGATAACTGAACTAAAGTTACATTTATTCACATTAGCATAAGCTGTAGATTCTACAAGTTTTGCAAAAGTCATAACGACAATTCCCGATTCTTCAAGAATGAGTATTTCATTTAACTTAAATTATTTAATGTTTATCTTACTCTTACTCTGTGGGTACGCACAGGCATAGACCTCGTAGCGGACCGAGACCATACGGGCGTCTATTGTTTAATAACCCGTATGACTAGCCGTACGGATATCCAAAGGGGACGGTCAATGACCGAGAGAGAACTCCCTAATGGCTAGAACAAGAATTAGGATGCACCCTGTACTTCTGCAGAAGACTTGGATCTACCACCTAGGATACATTGGTAGTCCTGGCCCCCTAACTTCGTGGACTGGGGACCTGGTGAGACGCCTAGCTCTCACGAAAACAAGAATGTCCACGAAGCTTGTACCACCTACCCTCTCTAAGGTAGACCATGGGTCCAGTAACATACACCATCTTTCAGGTGTACCCAGAGCCTGGAGAATCCGATAACATATACCGTCTTTCAGGTATACCCAGAGTCTCAAAGGTTTTATATTTCATTTTACATTTTCTTTATAACCAAGTGCGAGCTATCGCACTATGAGGGGTCCGGTAACATATACCTTCCTTCAGGTATACCCAGAGCCTCGTAAATCTCATATTTGATGATTCACATTCCTTTGTTTGTTTCTCTTGTGCAAGCCCTCGCACCACAGGGGATTTCCAAAATCCCAAACCCGACTCAGGGTTCACACCAATTATATGCATTTTTGAGCCGTGGTGCCTATAAGCACCATCATGAAGTAATATTTCTCATAATCTTACTCGACTCAGAACCCTTATTTTAATATTTGTTTTTGGATATGGCGTACACATTCGTACCCATAAAGTTTGCCATCTATGTGGTATATAGGCTTGGTCCTCTTACTAAAAATATTTTTGAAAGGCCCATCCACAGTTTGGTGAAACCGGAAGCACATTCTCGGCACCCTGAGCTATTGACTCGATGTGGCCATGTAGCTGCCACCATGAGTGTGCGTGATTCAAAACCTGTGACTCACTTGTCGCCCACGATTAGGGAGGAGCTAGACCACTCGGTTCGGTTATCACCCTTGCTCGGGTGAGGCTCCACTAACCTCTCGAAAGAAGGAGATTGACGGGCTGCACCTCAACTATGGGGTTCAACATTTTCTTTCAGGCTCGATTGGCCACAATAGACCCCTATCAATCTGTTGTATGTTACAAGTAGTGGCCAGCATCCTGGTCACAACATATACACCCAATAACAGCGTTTCAACGCTGGTTACCAAGGCTACAAGTTATAAATAAAAGCATTAAGAATAATCCAGCAATTTAGATGGTTGGGTTCACCCCATCAAGGAACGAGCAAACCAGCCCCAACATAGCCTTGCACTCATGTGTGGTTCAGCCTTAGCAACAACTATAAGTTACAAGAACAAGATTATAAATAAAAAAAACATTAAGAATAATCCAGCAATTTAAATGGTTGGGTTCACCCCATCAAGGAACGTTCAACCTTAGCAACAACTATAAGTTACAAGAACAAGATTATAAATAAAAACATTAAGAATAGTCCAGCAATTTAGATGGTTGGGTTCACCCCATCAAGGAACGTTCAACCTTAGCAACAACTATAAGTTACAAGAACAAGATTATAAATAAAAACATTAAGAATAGTCCAGCAATTTAGATAGTTGGGTTCACCCCATCAAGGAACGTTCAACCTTAGCAACAACTATAAGTTACAAGAACAAGATTATAAATAAAAACATTAAGAATAATCCAGCAATTTAGATGGTTATGTCATTCTCTGTAACCACCGTATAATCCATTGATTGTTCCTGGGAAACACATCACTATAAAGGTGCAAATGCTATAAACATGCCTACATGTGAAACTATATATATTTGAACCCCTTAACCACTATAATTATTACCATTGAAATTAACCCATTATATATATATACATATATATATATCTTACACATGCTTATTAGTTCTTGTGTTTCATACATTTAATCTAAAAACCAGTACACCCAATTACATGACAGGATAAACCCCTTTCAAAACTTTTTACGTATCACTGTGATATTCATGTGTGTTACCTACCACATACAATCGACATGTGCAGGAGTCCACGATCATTTAATGATCCCACGCAAATCCCTTTTTCACAACACAACTCAGCGTTTTTTTTTTTTACACTGTTATGATATTGTATACCAATGATGATGTATTGGATGTTATGACATGAAAATTAACCCCACCGAAAACATCAACCAGGATGTGGTCTGTGTATATTACTGAGCATATAACTTAAATTTTCTAACAGCTATTGGAAGGCGAAATGATCGTCTCATCTCTGTAGAGCCGTGTGTTACAAATGCCCATCCAATGTTTAGGATGAGTTCACATCCAGCCCCCCCCCCCCATCGCTCAGCCATCCAAAACCCAACATTTTTTTTTTATCATCATCCCAGTCCAGAACTTGGACCCCTATATACCCATCCATGGCTGGCATGGTTTAGTACAGATTTTTGGGCAACATCAAGCCCATAAGTACTACAAGGCAGCGAGTACCACACATAAGTATAGTGCCCCTTACCTGTTTGAAGTTTCAACCGGCAAGAATGGTGGTTTCTTCTTCACGTTGGAGCAGCACACCACGTTGGCAATGGAGGTCCACCCGTCCAGCACTATGGTCGACCACCAACGAGAGAGAGAGAGAGAGAGAGAGAGAGAGAGAGAGAGAGAGAGAGAGAGAGAGAGAGAGAGAGAGAGAGAGAAATCTGAAACTCTTTCTCTTCCTCCACCTTTAATTCCTTCTCTCCCCACGTAGGGGAGTTTTGGTTTTCAAAAACCCAACTTCCAGCCCACCTTTTTAGTGGGTGCTTGGAAGTCCCAACTTTGCCCCTCCCTCACATTGGCAAATGTATCCTCAACTTCCCATCTTTTTTTTCTTTTGTGGTACCCTCCCCCATTTGGTGGGATTTTCCTATTTCTTGAAAAAGTGGACTTCAAACCAACTCCCACACGTTTTTGGTGGGAGGTGGTTATGAGATAGAGTTTTTTTTTTCTTTTATTTATAGAAATCGTCACTTTCGTGTGCAAAAAGAAAAATCCGTGCACAGGGGGTTTTGAACCGGGATCATCAACCTACAGGGTAACAAGCCCCACCACTTGTGCTACACTATTTTTCGTTGCAAAGTGTGTGAATTAAAGTGTATTTAACTCTTTTAGTCTTGTTCCGGATTTTATGAAAAAAACAATGTTTTTCATTTCTACGTGGGCACTCCGAGGTTTTGAACTTGGGTTGTAACTCCCCACAACCGTGCATCCTACCACTACACCACACCATCACTTGGTGTTTACATTTGCTAGAAAATTTTATTTATGTCATATTTGGACGTTTTTCCTTGTTGATGGATTTCTTCCATTTTCAGGTGGATTTTTCACCCGTTGGTTCTAAACTTGCCCTCTCTTACCTTAAATGTGTTTCGGATCTCACACTATTATCCCGAAACCATTTAAATTATCATTGGGTCCCGTGAACCGGGTCGGATTATCAGATCTTGCCGAGATCCGGATCCAAATACCACCTTTGAGAGTTTGTTACAGGTTTCGTTCTAGAAACCACAAGTCATAAAAAAAATGGTACTGCCTAACTTAAAATCTTACTATTTCACATAACTGCTCCCTTTTATTCATTTAGAATTTCATAAATTTCACGGATTTTACATCCTTCCCCTCTAAAAAGAAATTTCGTCCGCGAAATTTGTAATACATATCAATCAAACAATTGTGGGTATTTGTCCTTTATTGCTGCTTCCGGTTCCCACGTGCATTCTTCTAAGCAATGATGTCTCCATCTCACTTTGACTAATGGGATGACCTTATTTCGTATCACCCGCTCACTGCGATCTACGGTTTCAATCGTTCTCTCTTCTACGGTCAGATTTTCTTGCACACTGATGTCCTCAAACTGAATCACGTGTGATGGATCTTGAATGTATTTTCTCAACATCGATACGTGAAATACATTATGAATCTTGGCAAGTTGAGATGGTAGCTCAACTCGATAAGCCGTTTCACCGATCCGCTCTAATATTGGGAAAGGTCCGACGTATCTAGGACTCAACTTTCCCTTCTTTCCGAATCTGAAAACGCTCTTGGTCGGCGATACCTTGACAAACACTGCATCTCCCACTTCGAAACTAAGCTCTCTGCGTCTCTGATCCGCATAACTTTTCTGTCGACTCTGTGCTGCTCTAAGTAGATCTCGTATCTTCTGTATTTGTTCAGTGTAATGTTAAAGTACCATTGGCGACTCAACTGTTCTTTCACCAACTTCATCCCAATATACTGGTGACCTACAAGGCCGCCCATACAGTGCTTCGAAGGGCGCCATGCCAATACTCGCATGGTAGCTATTATTGTAAGCGAATTCTGCTAGTACCACATGAGTGTCCCATTCGCCTTTCCAATCCAACATACAAGCACGAAGCATGTCTTCCAGTGTTTGTATGGTCCTTTCTGACTGTCCGTCGGTTTGTGGATGAAAGGCAGTGCTGAACTTCAACTTAGTCCCCAATGCTTTTTGTAACAGCCCCCACAGTCGTGAGGTAAACCGAGGGTCTCTATCAGAAATAATCGAGACTGGCACCCCATGTAGTCGCACTATCTCCTGGATATACAGATCAGTCAGGCTCTCCAGTGACTGACCCTTTCTCATCGGTAGGAAGTGTGCTGACTTAGTAAGTCGGTCAACCACTACCCAAATAGAGTCATGGTTCTTTCGGGTTCGTGGTAACCCCATCACGAAATCCATCGTGATATGTTCCCATTTCCATTGAGGAATTTCCATCAGCTGCATCGTTCCTCCTGGCCTTTGATGCTTGATTTTGATTTGTTGACATGTCAAACACTTTGCGACGTATCTAGAATGATAGCAAAAATTAGCATAATTCCGATCTTATATCATAGAAAGAACAACCTAACTAGAACACATAAAATTTTCTCGTGAATTGGTTACCTTGCAACATCACGCTTCATACCATTCCACCAGTACCTGTATTGAAGATCTTTGAACATCTTGGTACTGCCCGGGTGAATGGTATACTTGCTCTTATGTGCCTCTGCTAATAATTCTTCTCTGGTCTCTGGATCACTCGGTACCCATAGTCGATCCTTAAACCATATACTTCCATCCTCTTTACGCTGGAAAGCAGTGTCTTCTTGCAATGCCAACGCCTCCATCTTCCCGTACTGCGAATCTTCTTTTTGCTTAATCCTGATCCGCTCTTGCAGTTCTGATTGTACCATCAGGCTAGACAGCCTAAGTACGCCTTGATCGTCGGAGAAAGGTCTCCATTCTGTGAACTCAGAAATCATCTTCCATCCAAGACTTATCAGGCTAGATAGATTTCCCCCAGCCTTGCGACTAAGGGCATCCGCAACAACATTTGCCTTTCCGGGATGGTACGAGATTGTAAACTCATAGTCCTTGATGAACTCGAGCCACCTTCTTTGTCGCATGTTGAGTTCCTTCTGAGAAAATAGGTACTTCAAACTTTTATGATCAGTGAAGACTTCGAACTGCTCTCCATATAGATAATGTCTCCAAACCTTTAAAGCAAAGACCACGGCCGCCAACTCCAGGTCGTGAGTGGGGTAATTCCTTTCATGAATCTTCAGTTGTCGTGATGCATAGGCAATGACCTTGCCGTGTTGCATTAGTACACACCCCAGTCCAGTACCAGAAGCGTCCGTGTACACCACGAATCCTCCGCTTCCAGATGGTAAGGCTAACACCGGAGCCGTGGTAAGCTTAACTTTAAGGGTTTGAAAACTTTCTTCACTCTTCTCATTCCATTCGAACTTTACCCCTTTTCGTAAAAGCTTTGTCATTGGCATAGCGATTCGAGAGAAGTCTTGAATGAATCGCCTATAGTAGCCAGCTAATCCTAGGAAGCTTCGAATTTCACTGACATTCTTTGGTTGTGACCAATTCATCACAGCTTCGACTTTGGCAGGATCTACTGAAACTCCATCCTTCGAGATCACATGTCCAAGGAACATGACTTCTTCAAGCCAAAATTCGCATTTCGAGAACTTGGCATATAACTGGTGTGTCCGGAGGGTTTCTAAAACGATCTTCAGATGTTCTTTGTGTTCCTCCACATTTTCTGAGTATATCAGTATGTCATCAATGAAGATAATGACGAAGGAGTCTAAGTATGGCCTGAATACCCAATTCATCAGGTCCATAAATGCCGCTGGGGCATTCGTGAGTCCAAATGGCATCACCACAAATTCAAATAGCCCATATCTGGTTCGAAATGCTGATTTTGGGATATCTTCATCCTTTATTCTCAACTGATGGTAACCTGACCTCAAATCAATTTTAGAAAAGACCTTTGCTCTTTTTAATTGATCAAATAAATCCTCAATACGGGGTAGAGGATATTTATTCTTCACTGTTGCTTGGTTCATCATTCTATAGTCTATGCATAGTCTCATAGACCCGTCCTTCTTTTTCACGAACAGGACCGGTGCTCCCCATGGAGACGTGCTTGGTCGTACAAAACCACGCTCCATCAGTTCTTGCAATTGCTTCTTCAGTTCTTCCAACTCTGCTGGTGCCATCTGATAAGGTGCTCTTGATATTGGCTTTATATCTGGCATCAGTTCAATCCCAAACTCGACTTCCCGCTAAGGAGGAAGTCGAGGAAGTTCTTCTGGGAATACATCAGCAAAATTGCGGACGATTTCCAGCTCTTCAATCAGAGTCAGCTTTCCTTCTCCTCCGATCATACTGACTAAAAAAGCCATATCTCCCCGACGGAGATACTTTTGGGCCTTGAGGGTCGAAACAACCTTTTTTTGAATACCTGGTTTTGCTAGACGAAATACAACCTCTGGCATGTTAGGTCGAGACAGGACAACCTTTCCTTCTCTACAGAGAATCCTGGCGTAATGTTCAAATAGCCAGTCCATACCTAATATGACATCATACTCGGTCATATCGAGTAATACTAAATTAGCAGGTAGGTTGTGATTCCCTATTATGATCTCTACTTCTGGCATATAGTTCACACAGATTTCATTGAGCCCTATGGGGTTGTATACCACTAATTCATGGTTCAGTGATTCTATGGGATTTCTAAGTTGTTTTGCAAAATTAACAGATATAAAGGAATGTGAAGCTCCACAATCAAATAAGACAAGGGCAGCTTGGCCCGAAACAAGCACGGTACCTTGCACAAGGTTCCCCGTCTCCAGTTGGTCAGCTGTGGTGGCATACACGCGTCCTGCTACGCGTTGTGGAGCCGCCTGAGGCTGTGGTGGTGGTGCACGGTGTTGTTGAGGTTGTTGTCCTCCAGTACCACGTCGTGCATCATCGGCTTGCTTCTTCCGACACTCCTTGATATAGTGTCCCATTTTTCCACAGTAAAGACACCCTCCTGTCTCCCGGGGGCATTGTTGTCCGGGGTGAAAGCGATTGCACTTCTGACACCTATGATTCTGTCCTGGCCTGGGTTTGGTGTCATTCTCGTGTCGTGGCTTCTTGTTCTGAGGGTGGAATCGCCTCCCACCAAACTTCTTCTTGAATTCGGGCTTTTGAACCCCGATTTTGTTCTTCTGCGACCTTTGTCCCTCCTTCCAGTCGTCATCAAGGAGAGTCGCCACCTGTGTGTCCAGGACAGACAGGAACAATTCATTACCATTTAATGGTTAACGGTACCTTATAAACTTTTATGTAACTTATGACACTGAGAGAAATGATCTTTTACCTGAATAGCCTCCTCTAGGTTCTTGGGCCCTCAAGTGTATAGACGGTTTCTCAGGCCCATCTTCAAGCCTCGAGCAAACTTCATTGCCCGATCCTCGTCCGATGTGTACACGTTCGGACAATATCGTTCCAAACTGTGGAACTTAGTGATGTAGTCTGCTAGGGACATCTCACCCTATTGCAGGTCCAAGAACTCCTGCATCTTCTTTGCCCTCTCGTGCTTGGGAAAATAGGTGGCATTGAAGACTTCTACAAATTCAGTCCAGGATACTGGGCCGTCTTGGAACTTGATTGCCCTGGTGGTTTCCCACCACTTTTCAGCATGATCCTTGAGACGATAAGTCCCAAAGTCCACCCGACGCTCCTCGGGCACCTCCAGTACACGGAAGATACGTTCAATCTCCCGAATCCAACTCTCAACAGCTTCTGGATCCGTCTTTCCGGAGAAAGCAAGGGGATCCATGTCCATGAATTTCTTGTAGGACATAGTCCCATCGTTTGTACTCCTCTCATGGGCCACATGGTGTAGATGGTCGCCCATCTGCTGCATTGTCGTAGCTTGCTGGCCTACTACTTCGGCCAGATTATGTAGTGTTTCCATAATATCGTTGCAACGATTTGCCCACGCCATCTATTCAAGCAAATAAAATTCATTACAACCTGAGCTATGATTTTGTGAATTAATCATACACACTCATATGTTTTTATCTCTATATTACAAAAACAACTTTTCTACATACTTACAGAGTCATCGCGGTCGCTGGAAGAGCCAAGATCTCAGATTATTCAGTCCTGCTCTGATACCAAAACTGTAATGCCCCGACTTTTTATAGTAAAAATTTTAGAGTAATTTTTTTTTTTTGAAATAGCGGAAGTGCGAAAACACAAGTCGGGTGCATTACAGGGTAAAACAGAGAAGTACTAAACATACCATTCATTAATTGAAACATTAATGTCATTAATTACATCCCATAACAGAAATGTAAATCTACTAATCAGAGTTCGAACAGTAAACACTGAAAAACTGAGATTTCTTGACTACTTCCATACGCGACGCCAACGATGCTCCGATTTAATTACTACCTGAAAAACATTTAAAGCAGAAGGGTCAGACTCCCCTGTCTGCGTAAGAAGCATTATATTTATATGTGGTGCTCAGTGTCATGTGTACAAATATGTGCAACAACTATAGATATAACCAACATTGAAATTTATATCATTCTAAAAAAATTATTATGCTTTCTAATCGTTGATACAGTGCAACAGATAACTGAACTAAAGTTACATTTATTCACATTAGCATAAGCTGTAGATTCTACAAGTTTTGCAAAAGTCATAACGACAATTCCCGATTCTTCAAGAATGAGTATTTCATTTAACTTAAATTATTTAATGTTTATCTTACTCTTACCCTGTGGGTACGCACAGGCATAGACCTCGTAGCGGACCGAGACCATACGGGCGTCTATTGTTTAATAACCCGTATGACTAGCCGTACGGATATCCAAAGGGGACGGTCAATGACCGAGAGAGAACTCCCTAGTGGCTAGAACAAGAATTAGGATGCACCCTGTACTTCTGCAGAAGACTTGGATCTACCACCTAGGATACATTGGTAGTCCTGGCCCCCTAACTTCGTGGACTGGAGACCTGGTGAGACGCCTAGCTCTCACGAAAACAAGAATGTCCACGAAGCTTATACCACCTACCCTCTCTAAGGTAGACCATGGGTCCTGTAACATACACCATCTTTCAGGTGTACCCAGAGCCCGGAGAATCCGATAACATATACCATCTTTCAGGTATACCCAGAGTCTCAAAGGTTTTATATTTCATTTTACATTTTCTTTATAACCAAGTGCGAGCTATCGCACTATGAGGGGTCCGGTAACATATACCTTCCTTCAGGTATACCCAGAGCCTCGTAAATCTCATATTTGATGATTCACATTCCTTTGTTTGTTTCTCTTGTGCAAGCCCTCGCACCACAGGGGATTTCCAAAATCCCAAACCCGACTCAGGGTTCACACCAATTATATGCATTTTTGAGCAGTGGTGCCTATAAGCACCATCATGAAGTAATATTTCTCATAATCTTACTCGACTCAGAACCCTTATTTTAATATTTGTTTTCGGATATGGCGTACACATTTGTACCCATAAAGTTTGCCATCTATGTGGTATATAGGCTTGGTCCTCTTATTAAAAATATTTTTGAAAGGCCCATCCACAGTTTGGTGAAACCGGAAGCACATTCTCGACACCCTGAGCTATTGACTCGATGTGGCCATGTAGCTGCCACCATGAGTGTGCGTGATTCAAAACCTGTGACTCACTTGTCGCCCACGGTTAGGGAGGAGCTAGACCACTCGGTTCGGTTATCACCCTTGCTCGGGTGAGGCTCCACTAACCTCTCGAAAGAAGGAGATTGACGGGCTGCACCTCAACTATGGGGTTCAACATTTTCTTTCAGGCTCGATTGGCCACAATAGACCCCTATCAATCTGTTGTATGTTACAAGTAGTGGCCAGCATCCTGGTCACAACATATACACCCAATAACAGCGTTTCAACGCTGGTTACCAAGGCTACAAGTTATAAATAAAAGCATTAAGAATAATCCAGCAATTTAGATGGTTGGGTTCACCCCATCAAGGAACGAGCAAACCAGCCCCAACATAGCCTTGCACTCATGTGTGGTTCAGCCTTAGCAACAACTATAAGTTACAAGAACAAGATTATAAATAAAAAAAACATTAAGAATAATCCAGCAATTTAAATGGTTGGGTTCACCCCATCAAGGAACGTTCAACCTTAGCAACAACTATAAGTTACAAGAACAAGATTATAAATAAAAACATTAAGAATAGTCCAGCAATTTAGATGGTTGGGTTCACCCCATCAAGGAACGTTCAACCTTAGCAACAACTATAAGTTACAAGAACAAGATTATAAATAAAAACATTAAGAATAGTCCAGCAATTTAGATAGTTGGGTTCACCCCATCAAGGAACGTTCAACCTTAGCAACAACTATAAGTTACAAGAACAATATTATAAATAAAAACATTAAGAATAATCCAGCAATTTAGATGGTTATGTCATTCTCTGTAACCACCGTATAATCCATTGATTGTTCCTGGGAAACACATCACTATAAAGGTGCAAATGCTATAAACATGCCTACATGTGAAACTATATATATTTGAACCCCTTAACCACTATAATTATTACCATTGAAATTAACCCATTATATATATATACATATATATATATCTTACACATGCTTATTAGTTCTTGTGTTTCATACATTTAATCTAAAAACCAGTACACCCAATTACATGACAGGATAAACCCCTTTTAAAACTTTTTACGTATCACTGTGATATTCATGTGTGTTACCTACCACATACAATCGACATGTGCAGGAGTCCACGATCATTTAATGATCCCACGCAAATCCCTTTTTCACAACACAACTCAGCGTTTTTTTTTTTTACACTGTTATGATATTGTATACCAATGATGATGTATTGGATGTTATGACATGAAAATTAACCCCACCGAAAACATCAACCAGGATGTGGTCTGTGTATATTACTGAGCATATAACTTAAATTTTCTAACAGCTATTGGAAGGCGAAATGATCGTCTCATCTCTGTAGAGCCGTGTGTTACAAATGCCCATCCAATGTTTAGGATGAGTTCACATCCAGCCCCCCCCCCCATCGCTCAGCCATCCAAAACCCAACATTTTTTTTTTATCATCATCCCAGTCCAGAACTTGGACCCCTATATACCCATCCATGGCTGGCATGGTTTAGTACAGATTTTTGGGCAACATCAAGCCCATAAGTACTACAAGGCAGCGAGTACCACACATAAGTATAGTGCCCCTTACCTGTTTGAAGTTTCAACCGGCAAGAATGGTGGTTTCTTCTTCACGTTGGAGCAGCACACCACGTTGGCAATGGAGGTCCACCCGTCCAGCACTATGGTCGACCACCACCGAGAGAGAGAGAGAGAGAGAGAGAGAGAGAGAGAGAGAGAGAGAGAGAGAGAGAGAGAGAGAGAGAGAGAGAGAGAGAGAGAGAGAAATCTGAAACTCTTTCTCTTCCTCCACCTTTAATTCCTTCTCTCCCCACGTAGGGGAGTTTTGGTTTTCAAAAACCCAACTTCCAGCCCACCTTTTTAGTGGGTGCTTGGAAGTCCCAACTTTTCCCCTCCCTCACATTGGCAAATGTATCCTCAACTTCCCATCTTTTTTTTCTTTTGTGGTACCCTCCCCCATTTGGTGGGATTTTCCTATTTCTTGAAAAAGTGGACTTCAAACCAACTCCCACACGTTTTTGGTGGGAGGTGGTTATGAGATAGAGTTTTTTTTTTCTTTTATTTATAGAAATCGTCACTTTCCTGTGCAAAAAGAAAAATCCGTGCACAGGGGGTTTTGAACCGGGATCATCAACCTACAGGGTAACGAGCCCCACCACTTGTGCTACACTATTTGTCGTTGCAAAGTGTGTGAATTAAAGTGTATTTAACTCTTTTAGTCTTGTTCCGGATTTTATGAAAAAAACAATGTTTTTCATTTCTACGTGGGCACTCCGGGGTTTTGAACTTGGGTTGTAACTCCCCACAACCGTGCATCCTACCACTACACCACACCATCACTTGGTGTTTACATTTGCAAGAAAATTTTATTTATGTCATATTTGGACGTTTTTCCTTGTTGATGGATTTCTTCCATTTTCAGGTGGATTTTTCACCCGTTGGTTCTAAACTTGCCCTCTCTTACCTTAAATGTGTTTCGGATCTCACACTATTATCCCGAAACCATTTAAATTATCATTGGGTCCCGTGAACCGGGTCGGATTATCGGATCTTGCCAAGATCCGGATCCAAATACCACCTTTGAGAGTTTGTTACAGGTTTCGTTCTAGAAACCACAAGTCATAAAAAAAATGGTACTGCCTAACTTAAAATCTTACTATTTCACATAACTGCTCCCTTTTATTCATTTAGAATTTCATAAATTTCACAGATTTTACAGTACTTATGTACCTCAAAATCATTAATTAGAATAAAGACAAAACTACAATCCAACGTTCAATGTACTATTGTAAGAAATAGACTTTTTACATAAAATATGTATTA
Source organism: Nuphar pumila (assembly GCF_984573655.1). Taxonomy (NCBI): domain Eukaryota; kingdom Viridiplantae; phylum Streptophyta; class Magnoliopsida; order Nymphaeales; family Nymphaeaceae; genus Nuphar; species Nuphar pumila. Next base: position 65,578,417 of record NC_143261.1, on the reverse strand, counting down.
CCTAAAATATTACAACGACTAGTGTACCCCATACTTCACTGTTTATGGAAAAAGGCATTCTCGAATTTCTCTAAAGATGTTTTTGAAAATGACATGACATTTCACATCTCAAAAAGGCTACAATTTCAAAAAGCAATGACTACTTTTTCAAAAGCTATATAAACACACTCAAATAAACTATTCAACATGGAATGGAATAGACGTGTGAGCTTACAACGAGAAAAATTCCTATTCAATATTTGAAAAAGAGAGCCTTGAAAAAGAAAGAGAAAAAGAAAAGAAAGAAAAGAGAAAAAGTCAAGTCCAGCTCTTTGACAAAGAGCATCCTCTGAGTGACAAACAGAACATTCTGAGAATCCTTCATTCGTGCATTCATATCATTTTGAAGGTTCTATAGGAAGTATTGTAACTCTGTTATTCAATGTTTTCCTTCTTTGTTGAAAGAAGTAGACCTCTGTGAAAGAGGGTGTTGCCCTTCTCTGTTGAGAGAAGAAGACCTCTGTGAAAGAGAGTGTTGTCCTTCTTTGTTGAGGGAAGAAGACCTCTGGGGAAGAGGGTGTGCCCCTTCTCTGTTGAGAGAAGAAGACCTCTGAGGAAGAGGATGTTGTACTATTTATCCGGTGACTCAGATGTTATAGTGGAAAGCTCAAGTGGTTTGCTTGGGGACTGGATGTAGGTCTGGGTACTGACCGAACCAGTATAAATTCTGTGTTTTATGTGTTGTGCCTTATTGCCTGATTATTTTATTTTATCGATCTTTATCGTATTTCACTATTCACCCCGCCTCTAGTGGAATTTCACATTTTGTTGCAGGTCTCTCTCCATCTGCGAATGAAGTCTCTTGCCTTTTCATTTTCATTCTGCCTTAGATTGCAGAGATGGCTCAATGTTGGGAGCGCTTCAGTATTGAACAGAAATCGCTCAATGAATAGTTTGACCACCTTATCGAATTCTCGCAGCTCGATTGGATTGATATGCTCAGAGTACCACTTGGCGGCAGTGCCTTCTAAGCTATGAGGAAAACAGAGAAATAAGGCCCTATTGTCTCTCTTGAATTTGGAGCATTCGGCGAAGAACATGGCGAGATGGGCTTTGGGATCACCAGAACCATCGAACTTGATGACCTTGCGGTGCAGGTTTTCCAGCTCTTCGTCTCCTTCTAATCCATCATAAAAATCCTCGCTAGTGAAGACTTTCTTGCCCTTGTCGCGAGCTTGCAGGTCTTTAACAACTTTGGCCATTTCTTTGAACTATGTCTGCAAGAGCTCTTCTGCAACTTGATCTTTTGATTTGCGACTCTTCTTTTGTTCTTGGCCCCGTTTCTGAAATGCCGAAGGCACCTCATATGCTTCATCGGTGTCTTCCTCTGATTCTGATTCATCTGAAATTTCCTCTGGCTGAATTTGCTTCTTGGAGTTCTTCTTATCCTTGTGTCCATGGAACTTCTCTCTGAATGAGTTCTTCTCTGCACTGGTCCCAGCCTGTTCACTCATCATTTTGGTCATCATTTTCTGGAACATGGCATACATCTGTGGGTCTATGCCATCCTCTTCTTGCTGTTGCTCTTGACTCCTCTCGGATCGTGGAGAGCCCATCTCTTCTTCGGAGGCCGACGAGTACTGAGATGCCGTTGTTCTTTTTCCTGATCTTGTTCGAACCATCAAATGTTGTGGATTCTTTCTGCAGGATGAAGTCTTGATTAGACTCTGAGGGAACTTTGGATTGGGAAGAAAATGATTATTGACGATATGGTAAACAATTGGAAGAACATCCCATTACTAAGGATGGAGTTGCCGCTGAAATCACGACAATTGTGTTGTCATTCTTTGTAAGAGAAATAACAACGGAAAATGTGCCTTGTTACCTAGGCGAGGTCGTCAACCACGAGGAAAAACACCATTTTTTTAAGGAAAGAGATATCTTTTGGAAAATAATCCGCAAACGGATTTAGAATAAGGAGAAGGCAAGTGGGTAAACAATTTCCACCGCAGTAATCAAGGTATGTACGAGGAAAATAAGATGAAGAATTTTGCAAATAGACAAAATGATTGAAAATTCAATGAGAGAAAACACATGATTTTGAAAAATTGCAGGCAGGATAAAATGCAGCTGAAAATTCGAGATCCAGTAGAACGGGAGAATGAAAAATCACCTGGAGTTTTGAAAGAAATTGGATATTTGGGAAAATCTTCCAGGGTTTGAGAAAATAAAGGGAAAAGATGAGAAATATGGATATTTGAAAATATTTTAGGAAAAATATAAGAAAATAGAAGTAACATGTAATCAATCATATCCTGCACAAACATTTATGCACATACAACACTCACTAAAAGGCTGACTCTAGATGCATCATTTTGAAAACAGCTGTAGGACCCTAATCCTAACTCTAAGTTCAGATCATCTTTGTCCAATCCAGTTATGCCGATATACCCGAACCGAAATTCGAGGTACGTGGCATATAATTTCAACTTCGGTTCTAAGGTAAGGTTTTCCAACATCCTTGAGCACCTACCGATATACTTCGGACTATGGCCCGCGGTACGTGGTAGGGGGGTGTTAACCCAAATAGGTGGCCCAGTTGTGAGGCTCTATCTCGAACTAGGGTTATGGAAGAGAGCCCAGCAACGTGAAGACCGGGTAATGATAGGTAATTGAGGTTTGAAAAAAATGATCACATGCAAGAAATAGATGGCTCTAAATCCTAGAGAGACAGACTTTTGAAAATCTTTGAAGAAGCATACATTGTTTGCATTCAGATCCTAAATTGAGGAGAGTTGTATTTAGACCTAAGTCTATGTGAGCATGAAAATTTCTCCTCAATCTGGTCCTACCAAAACATGCTTAGTCTATATGCAGTCAATGTCAGCTAGGTCAGAATCTAGGCTCCTAGGTTCGCATGATAGAAAAAGTAAAGAGCTGACATTTTGTGAACATAATTTCGATAATTGAACTAAGTTAAGCACATTTTTTATCAGACAAAGACAAGTTCCATCACGGTCGCCAAACCTGTTATCGTCGCAAAATTTTTTTCCCGTCTTCCTTTCCTTGCGGAAGAGAGAGGGAAATGGTTTCGCGATTCAAACTTGACCGGATTTTGGAAATTGTTTTGAAATACTCGCCTCCGTTTTGAAAATTGCGGGAAAATCCATGGGATGGGGCTCGACCTGTCGGTGCAAGGTTTGACCGTTCCTGCCGCCTTTAACAGGGGTAATCGAACCAAGGACCAAAATTGTGCTTGACTTAGTGAAATTACCGAAATTGTATTCTATCCTAAATGCACAGAGAATTCAGGCATGTGTTATGAGATTTGGTAAAATATGGGTTGAAAAACTATGATGTATGCTTAGAAAACCTTTGGAGTTGAAAAGCATTTCTCAGGAGAATATGGAAATCAATCTCTCAGGAAAACTCAGACGAAGAAGGTTTGAAATCTCAAGAAAGTTTATAAAGAGTTGGAAAATCTTGAAGAGATGAGAATCTCGAGAAAATCTTGAGAAAGCTTAGGAAGAATTGGAAAACCATGAGGAAATGAGAATCTCAGAAAAAGTTTGAGAAAATTTAGAAAGACTTGTAAAACCATGAAGAAATGATAATCTCAGGAAAATTTTGAGAAAGTTTAAAAAGACTTGTAAAACCATGAAGAAATGAGAATCTCAGGAAAATTTTGAGAAAGTTTAGAAAGACTTGGAAAACCATGAGGAAATGAGAATCTCGGGAAAATCTTGAGAAAGTTGATAAAGGCTTGGAAAACCATGAGGAAATAAGAATCTCAGGAAAATTTTAAGAAAATTTATAAAGGCTTGGAAAACCATGAGGAAATAAGAATCTCAGGAAAATTTTAAGAAAATTTATAAAGGCTTGGAAAACCATGAGAAAATAAGAATCTCAGGAAAACTGTAGGAATTCTTGAGAAAATATGAACATTTGAAAAAAGGAAAGCACTTGTTGGGAAAACTCAGACTTCGAGAATTTTTTTAAGAAAAGGATAGAAAATTTATAGGAAAGATTCATTGGAGAAGGAAATTTAGAACTTAGGAAATTGAAATTCTGAGAATCTTGTCTTTGAAATGTCTGAAAATCAACTTTGATTCTTGAGAAAGATGAGAAATTCCTTTTGAAAAGAATCTTAAGAAAATAACATTTCCAAGGAAAATCATAGGAAAACTTTGATTTGGAAAATCCAACTCCGAATATCATCATAGTTTCTTAAGAAATCGATTCCATGAGGTAAAAATTTCTTGAGAAAATCATGAGAAAAACAGATGATGCAGATGATTTGAATGAATGAATGCAGTTTGAAAAGATTTCTAAAAATTTTATTGGAAAAATGTGGATTAAGCCAAAGTAAATCATTCACATATTCTGACTGTGGCCATGAATATATTCAGGGTTTATTTGAGTTAATTCACAATATTTTGAAAAACATTGGAAATATGAGGTGCATTTTCAAGATAGCCTAAGAGTGTAGGCTCAGTGTGACTGGTAGAAAGATGATGGATCTGGGTCTCGTCCATATTCCGACTAGGGCCGTAAATATGGACTCCACCGAGTTCATCAACTCTCTAAGAGTTGGTGCACGTGCCATTTGTGTTCATCCACGGTGGGTTTTGAAAATTGAGATATATGCATCATAGAATCAGGATATTACTGAAATCAAACTATATGAGATGCGGCCTAATCTAAGCAGTAAAAGTAAATCTTATTCCAAGGTTTACATTGGATTATTACATTGCATAACAAAAAAAAAAAAATGAAATGGAGCCCAGGAATCAACAACTTCTAGATTTTCCTGCAAAATGAGAGTTAGTACAAGATAACCAAAAAAATGTATATATATATACATATTATATACCAAAGAGATGTATATCAAAATTTACTAAAATTGATGCTAAATGATATGTATCAATGGAAGTGTATTTACATGAGAAAATATATACATGAATGCTCATATATGGAAATAAGGACACATGAAGGGATATATATATATATAAGTATATATCTATGTATATATATATATATACATATATATATACATATATACGTATACATATATATAGATATGCATATGTATTGATATATATATACCTATAATAAGAAAATATACACATTTAAGGAAAATTCTATATAATGGGTAAAATCAGAAATTACAGGTATAGACAGTTTCTGTAGGTGATTTTACAAGACCGTAATTCCCAAATTACAACATATTTTTCAATAAAAACGGGTATGGAGCTTCCCTATATATCAATAATGAAACACGCCAAAGATGGTATAGAGATCATGAACGGATATGGATATATCCGTTCATGAAGGTGGCTGTTTATCAAGACTGCACACCTGCAGAAAAAGGAATGTTTCCAACACTTGCATCCGTATCAATTTCACCACTAACCAAAGACAAGTTAATATCTGTAATATATATTGAATGAGATCTTGAAATGAATTCTCAATTGCCGAAATCTCAATGGTCCCCATGTTACAAAAAAAAAAATATTTTTATTACACTAGCTAGCTCTTGGCAATGTTGGAAATATTACAATGATATTTTATAAGATGTATAAAGAATTATATCAGCTGGAAACTCTCCAAAGCAAATGGCAATGGGTTGTTATAGATCTGGATGCACAAGGGAAGTAGTGCCAACTAACGACACAATAATCCTACAACAAGCAATGATGAATATATTACCGGAAGTAGGACATTCCAGAAAACATAATTTTGCAGGAAATAAGATAAGATGATAAATTTATTACAGGAAAATCAATGGAAAATGAAAACAGAAAATGTGATAATCAAAACTGGAAAATTGATAGAAAATGAAAACAACGAATGTGATTAACAAAAACTGGAAACAGGAATGATAAGTCAATAGGATGAATCATAAGCAAACAGACAAACATGCTAGAAAATGCCAAATGAAATGTATAAAGCTAAAATAAAAAAATAAAATCAAAGATTTAGACATTAACTAATGCAAAAGAGGAAATTCAATCTATACGATGCTTTGAAATAGAATTTTATTGGTAAATTGAAATGTAACAACAACTAAAACAGTGTATTGAAAATGCTAATACAGAAAAAAAAAACACGAGCAACAAAATCAAAATAACAAAACAGAAAACAAAAAAATGAAATGAAAATAACACATAGCCATGTGTTACCTCGTAATTCCCCTATTCCAAATGACCTGCAGAGAACAAATGAAGGTCTGTTTTCTGCTGCGGCTGAAAGAAAATGTAGCAAACTGGTGGCTGGATCTTCAATGGGCTGAAGTGGGGATAGACATGTTCAGCATCCTGCTGGATGGTTTGAGGAAGGATGGTAGGAACATGTTGGGAGGCCTGGTGGCTGGGCTGAAGTGAGGATGCAGGAACCGTTGAAAGCTTGGTTGCTGGGCTGAAGACGGAGCACGTTGGCTGGGCTGGTTTTCCTGCTGTGGCTAGAGTGAAGAAGGTAGGCGTTGGAGGTGGGAAAGCTCCACGCTCAGCCTCTTGCTGGCTGGGCTAAAGAAGAGGGTAGCCAGTGGTGTATCTTCTTGATGGCTAGTGCTGGAGAAGAGGATGGATAGCAACCGATGGATCTTCTTGATGGCTGGTGCTGGAGAAGAGGATGGACAGCAACCGATGGATCTTCTTGATGGCTGGTGCTGGACCTCCTGTTAGGCTGAAGAAGATGGTTTGCTGCTGGTGATGAAGGTGAATGACGTCAACCGTTGGAGGTGGAAGGTTGAAGAGGATGAAGTGCGGCAGCTGATCCTCCTGCGGATGGGTTGAATGAAAGGGGACGGCAGGTGATCCTCCTGCGGATGGGTTGAATGAAAGGGGACGACCGGTTCTCCTGCGGCTGAAGGAATGGTGGGCTTGAAATGGGGATGGGCAGCAACTTTTGAAGGTGGAAGGGCTCCACGCTCAGCAGGAAACACCTGCAAAACAACAACAAAAAAAAAACAGTAAATTCGCTCTCTTCCCCAATCCGTAGCCTTCCCTCTTTCTTAAAAACTTTTCAGCCCTTTTGAAAAAGAAAAAAAATGCAGCCCTTTCATTTATGAGGTTCCGTTACCTCATTTTTAATTTTTTTTTGAAATGGTCGTTTCAAGAGAGGCGCATTCCCTTTTTTTTCAAATTTTGGTTTTATTTCCCTAAGTTTTAGGCAAAATCAAATTTATGATTTTAGGGAAATTCGGCTGTGCCATTTAAGGCTGCCTCTTTCTAAAAAAAAACTTTATTTAAACAAATAAAAAGAAATAAAATAAAAAAATGAGAGGCTTTTATGGAAATGCCACCTCAACCCACTTTTAAAATCCTTTTGAAAATAAAGTTTTGTTTTGTTTTTTAAAGTCTTTTATTTTCAATTGGGGTGCCACATGTGTGTGGGCCCACTAACTAAAAAAAATAAATAAATAAGTATTGAGAAATGAAAAAGACAATTTTGCAAATTGGTATGAACTCCAGGTGGGTCCCGCTTGAGAATAAACAATTTACCTGAGAGTCTGAGTATGATGCTAGTTCAAAGGCGGGTCCCGCTTCATTTATTTGAAGATACGAGATAAAACCTTATTTGTTTTTCAAGAATTTGGAAAAATTGGGTTTTCAGGGCAAAAATATGGATAAATGTAAAAACAAAATTTGTAAAGAGATTTAAAATCTTTTGCAAAAAGTTTTGAGACAAAATCTTTAAAATCAATATCCAAATATCCATATTGTTTTTCTTGAGAAAATTTTTGTAATTCAAAGTTCTGGGGGTAAAATGGGAAAATTTGGTAAGTTTGAATACCCAGGGTTTTAAAAATCAATTTGAAAAGGTTTAAAAATCAAATCTGGATGGACAATTTTGAAAATTAGGAGTTCTGGATCTCAAAATGACATGCTGTGCAGTGAAATGATGCAAAGTGTTCATGCAATGCTATGCAAAGACACATTTCAAGAAATGCTACTCTGAGCCAGGACTTGGAAATTCTGTTTTTTTTTTTTGTCCAGAATAGAATTTTTGAAGATTTGCAATTTGAAGATGTCTCTGAACCTAAATATAGAAATTTTGAGGCTCAGGAATGAAATTTAGGACTTTCTGCAAGGTTCAATCTCAAAAAATGACCATTTTGCCCTTTATTGCTTCCGGAGAACTGAAATGTGCCGATTGAGGGCGATGTCAAGAAGGTGAGTGAAAATTTGGGGTGTTTACAGTGCCCAAATGATATTAATGACATGATCGATGCTGTTGTGATCATCGCAAAAATTTTTCCTCTCGTAATGTTCTCTCTCTTCCTTCTCTTTTCCTTTCCAACCTCTTATTTTTCTCCTTTTTGAAGGGAGAAAGATAAAAGACAGAAAGAAGAGAGAGAAGACAAAAGAAGAGAAAAGAAGGAGAGGAGGAACTCTTTTGCGGGTCTCACTTGACCTTAATTTTGAAAAATATTTGAAATAACTCGCCTCCGTTTTTGAAATATTTGCGGGAAAACTGGGAGACGGGATCCGCTCGTCGGTATGAGGTTCGACCGTTCCTGGCGCCTTTACCAGGGGTAATCGAACCAAGGGTCGAATTAATGCCTTTTTGCTTTGCTAAGAAATTATCTAAGTTTTTATCCTAAGTCTAAATGCACAATGAATCATGCTTGTGCAAATGCGAAGATGTATGCTCTTTTTGAAAATGTTTTGAAGAATTCCCAAGTGTTTCTAAGATGAATCTGATAAAGTGAAGAAATGATTTCTAACTTAGAACTTAAGATTAAAGTTCTAAGTCTTTAGAATGAGCTTGGAAAAAAATAATTTTGGATTTTGGAAAATGATTTTGAAGTTTTTGAGATAAAAGGAATGTTCAAAGTCATTAATGGACTTTGAATCAGAATAGAAATGGAATTTGAAAAAAGGAAAGATAGAATTTTGGGAAATTTGGATAAAATTGAGAAATGGAATTTATTTAAAAGTTTAGAACTTCAAGATGAAATCTGAATCCAAGATCTGGATTTTGAATAAGGTTCAAGGTTGAATTTTGAATCTAGGATCTGAAATGAGAATTTGATTCAAAATCTGGAATGAAAATGGAATTGGCTCCGAGATTTGGAATCCGAGAAGGTATTTAGATCTAAGATCTGAGATCCAAGATGGAGTTGGATCTGAAGTCTGAGATCCAAAGTAGAATTGGATTCTGGATCCTATATGGAATTGGATCTGAAGTCTGAGATCCAAAGCAGAATGGGATTCTAGATCCTGATGTTGGAACTGAAGTCTAAGATCCAATGTAGAGATGGACTCTGAATCCTAAGATGGAATTGGATCTGAAGTCTGAGATCCAAAGTAGAATGGGATTCTAGATCCTAAGATGGATTTGGATCTGAAGTCTAAGATCCAATGTAGAGATGGACTCTGGATCCTAAGATGGAATTGGATCTATAATCGAAGATCCAAAGTGGAATGGAGTTTATACTTGGAAATCTGGATCCAAGTTGAGATTAGGATTTAACTTTGGATTCAGATTATGAAGAGTCCAAATAGGACCTTTAAAGATGGATCTGGGTTTTAGAAACCCAAATTTAAACTGGAGATTCAAATCCAAACCTTGATTGAAGATAAGGGGATGAACTTGATTTTGAAATCAGAAGATAACTTCAAAGTTAAATTGAACTTTGAATTTTGATTTGAGTTGGAAATTTGAAGTTTGAATATAAAATGATTTTGGAATTTCAAAGTCAAATTGGACTTTGAAATTGAATTTTTGAATATTGAAATGAAATAGAATTGGATTTGAATTGGATCTGAGAAATGAAGGGGGAGAATCACTTGGAATTTTGAAAAGGAAATTTTGAAAATATGATGCAATTCTATCCTATATGATGAATGAATTTAAATAAGTTTGAAATTGGATTTAAAAATCATACTTCATTCTTCAAATGATTTTAAACAAGACTAATGATATAATACATTCCTGACTATGGTCATTGAATGTATTATATAATAATCATATCTAAATTCAAGTGAAGGATGAAATACCCTTTCTAGTGGTTTTATAGAATTTAAAATGAAATTAACCCTCAATATACCCTGACTATGGCCATTGGTACATATTTTGGGTTAGTTCTAAGTTAAATTCTGATAAAAGAAGAAAATATTTAAGAAAATATGATGAATTTTGAAAGTGGACCCAGTGTGGATCCAATGTTATTTCGTAAGAGATAAGAATTCTAAGTTTTGTTCACACCCCGACTATGGCCGTTGATGTAAATCATCAACTTAGAATTAACTTACCTCTTACGAAATGGTGCATGTGCCATTCGTGTTTCACCATTGTGGGAATTTTGAGAAATAAAGGAAAAATGCATGAAATCAAACAATTCATGATATGTACAATGCTCATTCATTCTGCCTAAAGCAGGAAATATAAATTCTCATTTACACCTAGTTTATTATAACCTTTAAAATTGAATTTACATTTCAAACAATGATATTTTCCACATGTTCCCTGCAAAACAACTGATTAGTCAAAAAAAGCATGTGAAGAACATATCTAGACCTAAGAGATTATTCCTGAAGCCATTAAGTATATATCTTACCCTACTGAAAATACAAGATATGTGATACAGGCTATGTTAGAGTGATATGTTCAATTTTAATTTATATATGAGAATGGGTGTAATGCCTTAAGATAACTAAAATAGATATTGAAATCCATAAAGGTGTCCTGAACTATATGACATAGGATGAATGTAATGAAGTTACATAGATGCTGGAGGTGTTGAAATGAGGTGAAGAACAGCATTGTGGATTGCTGTGTAAATGGCTGGAAATTAGGGGTAGCTGTAGCAATGTGATTACAACAGATGGAATATATATGCAGGGTTAACTAACGCAGTGCCATGAATATGGCGAATCAAGAATATGATATCCAATAGGTCAACAACAACCATAAAACAAAGAGAAGAAAACCGATAACAAAAGGTTGAAGATAATGGATGTAATTACAAAACCTAACCAGGAAAAACACCTATACTCGAATATTTATGAAATGAATATGCAGATGAGATGTTATAACATGCTGAGGTGAATGCAATACATGAGTTCAACAGACATACCTTCAGAGGATGCATATAATAGGTGAGCCCAGTGAGTGGTTTCAGCCACTATATCCACACAGGGAATGCTAGCAGCGGATGAATTGAAGTAAAAACCAGCCAGAGAATGGATACTTACAGTGATTTCCAGTCGTACAGCAAACCGACTTCAATACCTTGAATATATCTCACACAATATCAGCCGATCACTCTCAACAACAGCATAGCTGATAAAACCCCAGCATTTTGAGTGACAGATTCGGCTGAACCAAAGATCATGGCAGGGATGTGTGTAACAGTGATAGAGAAGATGTAGAGGGCTAGCATAGAGAAATAACAGTGGGGATTGTGCATTTTCCAGTAAGAGGATAACATACATCCATTGCTTACATTATTTCTCTGAAACCTAAATACACATTACAGGAAATCTAGTACATCTGCATTCTTTATTGCAGGCACAAATGAAACTCCCCTGGTGAAACTCAACAATAGTTCAAGCAGGACAAGTATTGATACAAGCACCAGACAACACTCAGTGCTTACAATGACGTGCTTAACATGCTTATGGTCAATGTCCAATGTAACAGATCCAATTCTGTTTGTTTAGTGGATCAGAAGGACATTTTAATAGATGAATTTCAGACATTCAGCAATCTGAAATCCAAAGATCAACACTTGATCAATAGTAAATTTGAAATTCAGTCTGATCCATAGATCAACGGTTCATCAAGAGGTCAATAGCCCAATTGCTTGAGTTCCGATATCAATTAGAAAAAAAAGAAACGGCAAGAATCAGATATATATATCCGATCACTGATTCAAAAATCAGGTCATTTAACCTTCACATCAGATTCAAAGTTGACATTCAACAGATAGAACATTCAACAGATTCTCAAATAACGATATCATTCAAATGGCAGCTGATTACTCATTTCACAGGCACGCCAATTAGAGATTGACTCAAGACTGATGCACGAAGCTAGCCGGATGTCCTTTTCAACAGGATCACTAAAACATGACATGCTTACTGATTAGGAAACGAAGGACTAGATGCAAAGTATAGAATGACTTTCCAAATGACAATCCAGGTTAAATCCACCAAGCTTGTTAGATATTCTTTTAGATCCATGGATTTTGAAAATGCTAATATTGCTTCAGAGGGATAATCAAAATATATTCAGAACCAACGTGGTGTGCAAAATGTAATAACACCATCATTAATCTAGAATTACCAAAAGAGAAGAGAAAAGACAAAGGTAGCAGAAGTATTTATCCTGATCTCCTTGTTGTGTAGTAAAATCTGCAAAGTACTGCCGTTATGTAGTTATACCATCACGGACCGAACAAGCTCCCCATCCTCCTTGGGGGTATAACTGGTAATGAGCAGACTTACAGCATGGTGTACCAAAATGAAATAGGAACTGTTATGATGCTTGAATTATCAAATGTAAAGACATGGTTGAGATCACTGAATGAACAAATAAATTAAAAGAAAATGAAATATTGATTGAAATATGCTAGAGCTTAGCATGAAGTCATCCACTGAATGAGGGTGTTCTGACAACAACAGAAATATGCATTAGCACATATATGAAAATTACAAACACCATAATCATAGAACCAGAATGTGACGATTTGCCGCCACAATATAATGACCATTGCAGTATTAACGAAAACCAAGATGACAACACGATTTCAAAGATGAATGTTTAAATTTAGGCAAGCATGCAAATACCAATGGAGCACTAAATAAATCAAGATGTTGAGAAAACTCATGATACAGAAGATGAATAACTAATGTCAAGAGAGAGTAAGGAGAGTAAATACAGGCCACAAGCATTAAACCAAAAGATATTGGCGCAATCATCCTCACCAAACTTCCGATCCTCAGGAATATATACTAACCATAACCTCGTGTACCACATAATGGACAGATCTAGGCAGGTGGCTTCAAAGTAATAAGTACCGAATGGAAGATCAGCATAGTGATTGTTTATGGAGGGCACATGTGGGGAGTGCCTTTCCTGAATAGCTGGATTGTTGAATGACCCAGCAAAACTCCAGATCATCCCTCATGAAAACACGATTTTAGAGCAGACCATGAACAGGGATCCTATTTATGATCATATTCCCAGTATCTCGATTGATAGGTCATAAACACCACACCAGCAAGATCCCATGAGTCATCTCGCCTTTGGCAGTGGCTCAGTCAGATTTCCCACTTCACCAAAGCATCTTCAGGTGACATCGATTCTAGCATGTCTTTGTAATTTCTCATCAGACCTATCTCCCCTTCTTTTCTTTTTCTTTTTTTTTTTGCAGCAGAAACTCAACAATTAGTGAGAGTTAATAAGGACAGGGTGCATTATGGGGCTAAGTATGTGAATGAAAAGGGATAAAATACAGATGCGATCATGTGCGAGGATGATGCCTTCCATTACTTAAACCTGGACATAAGGTGCTGTGAGGGTGAAACACCATGTAGCCATAAAAGAAACAAATAAAATTTACAAGAAAGAAGAAGAATCTATATGATATACTGGGCTTGGATCTGCAAAGAATCTGAAATCCATTAATGGAGATGGCATGCAGACGTTCATATGCAGAAGGTTATTAATGCAAATAATCAATGGCGCAAAATAATACTGAAACTGGAAATCAAATGTAGAACAAATAATCTGATATGAACGTCAGGGGTAATAAATAAAAAAAATGATGAAAACCAGAACCGAGACTGGACATATCATTCAAATCTTGCCTAAGCATAGAGAAAATTTTGAGAAAAGAAAACAAACGATATTGGAATCGTGTTCCATTTGCTGTAGCAATGGGGGGGGGGGGGGGGTCGATCCTGCTATATGCGGATCGATCCCACCCGTAATGGCGAATAATCAGAAAGAAATTAAAACAGAAAAGAGTAATAATAAGAAAACTTGGCAAAAATTAAAGAGAAAAAGGGGGAACTGATGGAAAACTAGAAGACAATAGGTAATAGGGGATGGGAAGAAAGGGGTCTCTTACCTTCTCTGCAGGGATTCTGAATGATAGCCCTCGAATCAGGTCGCAGGAGTTTTATGTTTTGCAGAAGTTTGGGAAGAAGGGATCGAGCTTCTTCTTTTCTATTCCAGGAGCCTTCTGGTGCCAAAGGCTGATGAGAAGCTTGAAGAACGATACTCGGCTGCCCAATTTCGATGTTCTGAGATGGGGACCTTTTAGAAGAGGAGGCAGGAAGAAGATAACAGGGGAAGAAAAGATGTGTGAAACGATGGAGGGGTGGTTTACGGATGAAAAATGGGCGTAGAGAGGAAGAAGGTGTTGGGGTGAAGAGTGGTTGATGCGTGAAGAAAAGATAGGTGCGGGGGTGAGAGGCGATGGTCTTAGGGTTTGCTCATCGTCCCCTTCTTAAGGAGAGGGGACGATGGTTCGGGAGGAAGGTTGTTAGAGATGGATGGAGGAGGAAGATGGGTTTAGAGATGGAGGGTGACGGCCTCGAGTGTTTGGGCGATTGGCAATGGAGGAGAGAGAAAGAGAGAGAGGGGAAAGTGGCGAGAGAGTAAAAAAAAACCACAAAAAAAATGGAGGGGACGACCCTTTTCTTTTCTTCCTTACGAAGGAAAACCCTAAAGAGGGTTTTGCAAAAGACCCCCTTTGGTTTTTCAAATTTTTACAAAAAGGTGCTTCCGAGGTCTTTAGCATCTCTTGATTTAAAAGTTTTAAACTTATTTGCTTCTTCTCGAAAATTTTCCAATTTGTTTTGGTTTTTGGTTTATTTTTCAATTTTTTTGTATTTTTAGAATAAAATCCTAAAGTTTGTGAGAAGACAAAGGTTAAACTAATTTTTTTGGTGTTTTTGCAAAAGATATTTATAAAAGGGAATTTTTCTGAGAATTTAAGAGCTATTTTGAGAAAATTTCTTCAGAAATGGGTTTTGATCCGGATTTTGAGGAATTATGGATTTAAAAGTGCTGGATTCGGATCCGGAGTTGATTTTGAATATATCGATATGAATTTTAATTCAGAGAATCTGAAGAAATGACTTGATTTTCTCAGAAAACAGGGTTAGGGGCAAAAGGGTCATTTTTTTAAGACTTTGAAAAATTTGGGGTGTTCACATATGCCCCTCTTTGCTACTAAGCCGGTTGAGAGCCGAGCTTAGTGGCAAAGACAACACTCCAAATTTTGAAAATGCCCCAGTCAGCAGATCTGAACTGGGTGTGGAAGAATTATTTTGAAAATATGGTTTTTCAGGCTTTGAAACCTTATCCTGAATGGTTTTGGGGAGACGAAATCCTCGAAGATGATGTGTTTTAGCAGAGAATGAGGAAATCGTGATGGGATTTTAGGTGAAATCCCGAAATGGTGGGAAATGAGCATTTTGATCAGGGCTCATGGATGAGACAAGATACTCTCTTTGGAATGATTCAGATTTAGCCATTAACCTGGATGGGACGAAGATATATCAAGATGAATTTGAATTGAGGAAAGAGATACACGGGGACCTTGATGGGACATTTTGGAAAACGCCTTGTGAAATGAAGCCCGAGTATGATCCTTTCCTTGGATGAATGTATGAAGTATGGGTTCTTTGATGGGAAGAACCATGATGGGACTGGAAGAAAACATCTCGTTAAAACGAGGAATCTCATTGGAATGTGACTCAGGTTTAACCCAAACCTGCAAGGAAGATACTTCGCGAAGCGAGGTTCCGGGTTAACTCTTAATCTGGATAGGAAATCTACCAAACGAATTTCTCAAAAATGGAGAAAGCACGATGGGACCTTCGGAATTTGGACGAACAAATCCGAGAGGGGTTTTTGCGAAAGGAGGAAATATAGGGTCCCTAAAGCTTTGAAAAGGGGGAGAAATTGGGCGTCTCTTTGCTGAGACTGAAATAGCTTTTGAAATTGAATGATCTTTCGCAAATGGTTCAGGTTTAACCTTTATCCTGAGTGGGGCATCCATACAGGATTCGTTAATGAGAAAACCGTGATGGGACAGGAAGAGATACTTCTTTCAGAGGCAACTCTTTTTGGGAAATATAAACAATACTAGGTTGCATCAAAATGGATATTGAATGTTTATTTTATTCTTGGAATAGCTAGAAAATTTTGCCAATAAGATAAAATCATAGTAGATTCAAACGCTTGGAAATATGCACGTACGTGCGAAAGATATTCTCTCTTTTACCTAGAGTATTTCCTCTAATGAGGTTAGCTTCTCGGTTCTAAGAGTCAAATTCAAAATTTAGCGCTGATGATTTTCTTCAAGGAAGCTATCCATTTCCCTGATATGAGAATGAAAGAAATATTCTTAACTTCATAAAAGCAGGAAATGAAGAGATATTGATAAAAGAATTTTGCATGAGAAAAGATGACTTCTGGCAACTTTGGCAGTTTGATATCTGGATGTTTTCTCTACGATGATCTTTTTGCACTCTTTTTGAGTCATTGGGCTTTCTCGGTCTTTCACATCATCCTTCATTTGGATGTCCTGACTTTTCTCTCTTTTTTTCAGGGAAGGGTACGTCACAAACTCCTTCATCTTGGAGATGTTCTGATCCTTCTTTTATCTCAGGGATTCTATTGATGACATTGGCTCAAAAAGGTCTTTAGCAGAAATCAAATATCTTTTAGGGTTTGTCGGTAGGCTCATCACATCTGCCTTCATCTCGACAGTGATCCGAACTTTCCCTGGAAGGATCCGTCACAAACTTCGTTATCTTGGAGATGTTTCAAATCTTCTTTGGCCCCGGGGATCTACTCGCTTAATTCGCCTTCATCTTGACGACAATTGAGAGATCCCTTTTGCGGATATTTGATTGCAACTTTTAAACGAAAATGAGAAGAGATGGGTTGAGTGGATTCTTTTTATAGCTCAAGATATTTCCACTGCCTGATTGTCAGAAAATCATTTTAAAACATGCGCCATAGCCAAGATCAATATCAATTCTCTTATGGCTTTTCAACATCATTGAAGATTTCTTTTATTGATCATATCGAGGACATTTCTTACATCCTTTTGGTTGATCAATAGGAAAAGATTTGAATTTTACCTTTTTCGCAAAAAGTTTCACATTTTGAAAGGAAATACAGGAGGTAATCTGGGAAAATTCTTTTTGTGTAGTAAGAATATTTAGAATCAACAAATGCTTTTAGCAAATTGGCAAAGTTTTCATGAATTCTTTGTGAAATAATCACTCAATATAGATTTGATGAGACCTTGAGTCGCGATCTCTTGATTTTGGAAATACATGACTAGCGGAAAGCTGGAACCTTTGAAATACATGACCAGCGAAAGCTGAAACCTTTGAAATACATGACCAGCGAAAGCTGGAACCTTTGAAATACATGACCAGCAGAAGCTGGAACCTCCTTGAAATACATGACCAGCGAAAGCTGGAACCTTTGAAATATATGACCAATCGGTTTTTGAAATCTTTTGAAAATGCAATTGGGAGATTATAACCCGAGGGTTGAAAAAAATGATGAAATTTTGAAAATATTGTACCCAGAGGTTTGAATAATTGATTGAATTGAGAGATTTAGAGATATGAAGATTTTGGAAATGATGGATTTGAGAGATTGAAAAACGGAGAAATCACACCCTGAAGGTTTGATTTATGGACATAGGTTGAGTTGGGAGCTCGACAATTTGAGCTGGGACCTTTTGAGATACATGACCAGCGAGAGCTGGGTCTTTTGAAAATACACGACCAAAAGCTGAGTCCTTTTTGGGAATACATGACCAGCAAAGCTAGAACGTTTGAAATGTGTGACCAGCGAAAAGCTGGAACGTTTGAAATACTTGACCAGCGAAAAAGCTGGAACGTTTGAAATACATGACCAACGAGTGTTGGATCTTTTTTGGAAATACCTGACCAGCGAAAGCTGGAACGTTTGAAATACATGACCAGCAAAATGCTGGAACGTTTGAAATACATGCCCAACGAGCGTTGGATCTTTTGAAATACCTGACTAGCAGAAGCTGGGACGTTTGAAATACCTGACCAGCGATAAGCTGGAACGTTTGAAATACATGACCAACGAGTGTTGGATCCTTTGGAAATACCTGACCAGCAAAAGCTGGAACGTTTGAAATACCTGACCAGCAAGAAGCTGGAACGTTTGAAATACATGCCCAACGAGTGTTGGATCTCTTGAAATACCTGACCAGCAAAAGATGGGACGTTTGAAATACCTGACCAACGAGAAGCTGGGACGTTTGAAATATATGACCAACAAAGTTGTTGGATCTTTTTAGAAATACCTGACCAGCAAAAGTTGGAACGTTTGAAATACCTGACCAGTAAAAACTGGGACGTTTGAAATACATCAGCTTTTAGGAGATTTTAAATCAGAACTTGAATTTTGGTAGAAGAAAGGATTTGATCAAAAGATTGAATGTAGAAAGTTATTGGTGCGAGGACCGGATGATCCAAATGAGCTCAATATGTGATTGAAAATTTTTGAGAAATAACCAGTGCGAGGATTGGGTTGTAAAGATGAGCTAAATTTGGAAAGTAAAGTATGAGAAATTCTGAATTCAATGGACCATCACATCCTAACTGCGTGGCGGTCTGTTTTCAGGATTTATCCATGTATCCTGAATTGGGAAGAAAGGAAAGAAATACCTCGTTAGCAGGAGGCATCAGGTTTATCCCTTAACCTGAAGGGGTAGAAGAAATGCTGAATTTCCAATGCGAGGATTAGATTCAAAAGGAAATCCTGGTCGGAACTCAAAACTTCGACTAAAAATAATAGAAGAAAAACCCGAGCTGGAACTCGGATTTCAAAAGAGATGGAGGATTTCCAATGCGAGGATTGGATTCAAAAGGAAGTCCTGGTCGGAACTCAGAACTTCGACTGAAAATAATAGAAGAAAAACCCGAGCCGGAACTCGGATTTCCAAAGAAATGAAGGATTTTCAATGCGAGGATTGGATTTAAAAGGAAGTTCTGGTCGGAAGTCAGAACTTTGACTGAAAATAATAGAAGAAAAACCCGAGCTGGAACTCGGATTTCCAAAAGAATGAAGGATTTCCAATGCGAGGATTAGATTCAAAAGGAAGTCCTGGTCGGAACTCAGAACTTTGAACGAAAATAATAGAGGAAAAACCCGAGTTGGAACTCAGATCTCTAAAGAAATGATTGATTTCCAATGCGAGGATTGGATTCAGAAGGAAGTCCTGGTCGGAACTCAGAACTTCGAACGAAAATAATAGAGGAAAAACCCGAGCTGGAACTCGGATTTCTAAAGAAATGATTGATTTCCAATGCGAGGATTGGATTTAGAAGGAAGTCCTGGTCGAAACTCAGAACTTCGAACGAAAGAATAAAGGGAGAAGCCCAGGTGAAAACTCGGGTTTTTGACAAGAGATTGAGTTTTGGAAATTTGCCAGTGCGAGGACCGGACCTGGGATTGAGAATGACCATTTAGGGGACCGAATGATCTGATTGCCCCCTTATCTTGATTGGAGAGGAAATAAAATTTAAAAGAACAAATGTGAAGAGATAGAAATTGATGGGAAGATTTGACAAAAGAGAAGAATCAAGGAAATTTTATGGAAAGAATTCTCACAGGTAGCATTGTTGCTCCTATGAGTGGTTTTTAGGATTATCCCTTATCTTGAAGAAAGAAAGACCTCGTAGGATGAGGTTTCAGGTTTATCCCTTAACCTGAAGGGGGAAGAAAGAAAGAAAAAGAAGGAAAAGAAATACCTCATGGGAAAGAGGCATCAGGTTTATCCCTTAACCTGAAAGTGTAATTTTTGAAAATAAGAATCAAGGAGAATTAATAAAATGGATAAATAATAATAAAAATGAATAAAAATTGATAAAACTGAAAAAAATGGATAAACAAAAGGTTTGAGAAAAGAATTTGATCCTGCCTGTATGTGGGATCTTTTTAAAATTAGAGAAGATGATGAGAAAATCATTTTGGAAGGAAGGATTAACCACGAGAGCTAATCTTTGAAAGGGGGTCATTCATGAGAGATCATCATGAGGGTTAAATTTTTAAAGCAATGATTTTGAAAACCAATTTGTAGAAAATATGATCAACACAAGGGTTGATATTTGAATGCAATGATTCAAAATCAATTTTTTAGAAAATATGATCAACGCAGAGGTTGATCTTTGAATGTAATGATTTGAAATCAATTTTTTAGAAAACATAATCAATACCAGGATTGATCTTTGAATGCAATAAAATCAAATTTTTGGAAAAATGAGATCAGCACCAGGGTTGATCTTTGAATGCAAATAATTTGAAATCAATTTTTAAGAAAAATATGATCAACACCAGGATTGATCTTTGAATGCAATAAAATCAAATTTTTGGAAAAATGAGATCAGCACCAGGGTTGATCTTTGAATGCAAATGATTTGAAATCAATTTTTAGGAAAATATGATCAACACCAGGATTGATCTTTGAATGCAATAAAATCAAAAACATTTTTTGGAAAAATGAGATCAGCACCAGGGTTGATCTTTGAATGCAAATGATTTGAAATCAATTTTTAGGAAAATATGATCAACACCAGGATTGATCTTTGAATGCAATAAAATCAAAAAAAAAAATTGGAAAAATGAGATCAGCACCAGGGTTGATCTTTGAATGCAAATGATTTGAAATCAATTTTTAGGAAAATATGATCAACACCAGGGTTGATCTTTGAATGCAAATGATTTGAAATCAATTTTTAGGAAAATATGATCAACACCAGGATTGATCTTTGAATGCAATAAAATCAAATTTTTTTTTTGGAAAAATGAGATCAGCACCAGGGTTGATCTTTGAATGCAAATGATTTGAAATCAATTTTTAGGAAAATATGATCAACACCAGGGTTGATCTTTGAATGCAAATGATTTGAAATCAATTTTTAGGAAAATATGATCAACACCAGGATTGATCTTTGAATGCAATAAAATCAATTTTTTTTTGGAAAAATGAGATCAGCACCAAGGTTGATCTTTGAATGTAATGATTTGAAAACCAAATTTTTAGAAAATATGATCAACACAAGGGTTGATCTTTTGAAATGTAATGTTTTGAAAACCAAAAATTTTTTTTTTTTTTTTAGAAAATATGATCAACACAAAGGTCGATCTTTGAAATGCATTAATTCGAAATCAATATGATCAACACAAGGGTTGATCTTTGAAATGCAATGATTCAAAATCAATTTATAGAAAAATATGACCAACACAAGGGTTGATCTTTGAAAAAGGTTGTAATAAAATATTTGAACTGAAATTTTCATGGTTTTTGAAAGACCCTCATAGGTAATATCATTTCTCTCATGAATGATGTCAGGATTGTCCCGAATTTTGAAAAAAAGAAATTTAAATGCCCCAATATAGCAAAAAGAAGAAAGTATTGAATATCAAAGATATAAAGAAAAATCGACATTTCATTGATAAGCAAAAGTTGATAACAGAACTGAATATTTACAAGTATTTTAACTAAAAAGAGTCACAAAGACTGGTCTGACTTGCCCCTACAAAGCGACTGACAGAAAGGGATGAAAGCGAAAAACTCTTGACATTTTCAATTCTCTGATTGGTCTGAAAAAGGTCCGACTGAAACTGCAGACTGCTCTTCTCCTTCCTCTGGTACCAGAAGCTCTTTATCAATGTAGTCCTGCAAAATGTTTTTGAGGACGAAGCAGCGCTCCGTGTCATGCCCCCTTGCTCGATGAAACTTGCAGAAGCGATCTTTCCATTTCCCCTTGGTGACAGAGGGATCATCCTGCTTTGGGAGTTTGATCATGCCTTTCTCGAGTAGGTATTGGAGAACTTCTTCAATTGGCTGGCCTAGGGGGGTAAGCTGTCGGTCATAACCCCAACCCTCATGCTTTGCTTTCTTAGGCTTGCTTGACTTCCACTGAGTGCTGACCCTTGCCTGATAGCTGGACTGAGTTTGCATGTTTAGGAGATCTGGATGCCTTTCTTCTTTGTTTTTGACAAAGAGATTCTTATCGAGGCAATCCTGAATGATATTCTTGAAGATGAAGCAATGCTCAGTGTCATGCCCTGTTACTTGATGGTATCTGCAGAACTGGTCTATATATTTTCCCATGACTGTGGAAGGGCTGGCAGCTTTTGGGAGCCTGAGTAATCTGTTGGCCATCATATATTCGAGGATTGTGTCGAGCGGTTGATCTAAAGGAGTGAAATCTCGATCCTGGCTCCAATCCTTGCGCTTTGGTTCTTCCTGCTTCTTGCCTTTCTGCTGAGGACTGCATTGAAGAGGTCTATCGCGATTTTCACAATATTTTCCAATCTGGCTTTTATGCTCTCTCAAGTCGCTGCCCTGGTTGCCTTGATTGCTGCCCCTATTGGCTTTGGAATTTCCTGCACTGATATTGCCGTGTTTATTCATGGGGAAGGTGACTAGCGCCTTTCCTTCTGTGGGAGCTTTTCCGCAACTGGCTTCAGCTTGCTCGGATAATATCTCCAACATCATCTTTTTGAATAACTGATATATCGCAGGATCAATCTCACTCTTGCTGTCTTGAACTCCCTTTCTGACAGATTTTTGAGAATCCATTCCTTACTCTCTCTGCTTGTAACTGGGATGTTAGAGCAGCGTGATCTCTGAGTTTTGCCCGACTCAACTGATAGTGTTGATGCTCTTTGTGGATTATAAATGGGTCTTTTAGAAAAGATCTAGGAGGAAATTATAATCTGAAAATGAAAACATCCCATTACGAGGGATCGGATTGTCACCAAAATTTGCGACAACCGCACTGTTTTTCTGAAAAAGGATAGACACGTAAAAATATGAGTAAAGATAAATTTTGAAAAGGACATATCCTGATAAAA
Source organism: Nuphar pumila (assembly GCF_984573655.1). Classification (NCBI taxonomy): domain Eukaryota; kingdom Viridiplantae; phylum Streptophyta; class Magnoliopsida; order Nymphaeales; family Nymphaeaceae; genus Nuphar; species Nuphar pumila. The sequence goes on along the minus strand of NC_143261.1, from coordinate 65,555,548 downwards.
GATGTAAATGGATAGAATATAGAAAAGGAAAATTTTAAAGAATTGCAGGCAGGATCAAAAAAGGATTTAGAAGAAATTAAGAGAAGAAAAGGGAAATACAGCTGGGTTTTAAAAGAGGAAATAATATATACCCAGGGTTTCGGAAAATATAGGGGATATAAAATATCATACAATCATTGATATACAAACAAGGATGCACAAACAGCAATCCCTAGAGGCTGACTCTAAATACAATATTTTAAAATGGCTTGTAGGACCTTAATCCTAACTCTAGGGTTCAAAAATCATCTGATTCCAATCAAGATATGCCGATATACTCAAGCTAAAGCTCGAAGTACGTGGCATAGAAATATTCCTCCGGTTCTAAGGTAATGGTTTCCCAACATCCTTGAGCACCTACCGATATACCTCGGACTATGGCCCTTAGGTACGTGGTAGGGGGGCGCGAACCCAAATAAGTGGTCCAGTTGTGAGGCTCTCTCCCGAACTATGGTTCAGTGAGACAGCCCAGCAACGTGAAGACCGGGACAATATAGGTAAGGAGGTTTTCAAAATATGTTCAACATGCAAGAAATCAGATGGCTCTAATGCAAGTCCTAAAGAGATAGATTAAAATGAAGAGAAGCATACACTTGCATTCATTGTTTTGCATTCAATCCCTAGAATTGAGGAGAGTTGTATTTCAGACCTAAGTCTAATGTGAGCATGGAATAATCTCCTCAATATGGTCCTACCAAACCATACTTAAATCCTATATGCAATGATGTCAGCTTAGGACAGAATCTAGGCTTCCTAAGGTTTGCATGAAGCTGAAATTTGAAGAAAAAAGACTTAGATAATGTCAAAGCAAAAGAAAAGGCATAGATTCGACCGGACGAAGACGAGTCCCATCACGGTCGCCAAAACTGTGATCATCGCAAAAAATTTTCCTCTCGTAATATTCTCTCTCTTCCTTCTCTTTTCCTTTCCAACCTCTTATTTTCCTCCTTTTTGAAGGGAGAAAGATAAAAGACGGAAAAAAGAGAGAGAAGAGAAAAGAAGAGAAAAGAAGGAGAGGAGGAACTCTTTTGCGGGTCTCACTTGACCTTAATTTTGAAAAATATTTGAAATAACTCGCCTCCGTTTTTGAAATATTTGCGGGAAAACTGGGAGACGGGATCCGCTCGTCGGTACAAGGTTCGACCGTTCCTAGCGCCTTTACCAGGGGTAATCGAACCAAGGGTTGAATTAATGCCTTTTTGCTTTGCTAAGAAATTATCTAAGTTTTTATCCTAAGTCTAAATGCACAATGAATCATGCTTGTGCAAATGCGAAGATGTATGCTCTTTTTGAAAATGTTTTGAAGAATTCCCAAGTGTTTCTAAGATGAATCTGATAAAGTGAAGAAATGATTTCTAACTTAGAACTTAAGATTAAAGTTCTAAGTCTTTAGAATGAGCTTGGAAAAAAATAATTTTGGATTTTGGAAAATGATTTTGAAGTTTTTGAGATAAAAGGAATGTTCAAAGTCATTAATGGACTTTGAATCAGAATAGAAATGGAATTTGAAAAAGGAAAGATAGAATTTTGGGAAATTTGGATAAAATTGAGAAATGGAATTTATTTAAAAGTTTAGAACTTCAAGATGAAATCTGAATCCAAGATCTGGATTTTGAATAAGGTTCAAGGTTGAATTTTGAATCTAGGATCTGAAATGAAAATTTGATTCAAAATCTGGAATGAAAATGGAATTGGCTCCGAGATTTGGAATCCGAGAAGGTATTTAGATCTAAGATCTGAGATCCAAGATGGAGTTGGAAGATGGAGTTGGATCTGAAGTCTGAGATCCAAAGTAGAATTGGATTCTGGATCCTATATGGAATTGAATCTGAAGTCTGAGATCCAAAGCAGAATGGGATTCTAGATCCTGATGTTGGAACTGAAGTCTAAGATCCAATGTAGAGATGGACTCTGGATCCTAAGATGGAATTGGATCTGAAGTCTGAGATCCAAAGTAGAATGGGATTCTAGATCCTAAGATGGATTTGGATCTGAAGTCTAAGATCCAATGTAGAGATGGACTCTGGATCCTAAGATGGAATTGGATCTGTAATCGGAGATCCAAAGTGGAATGGAGTTTATACTTGGAAATCTGGATCCAAGTTGAGATTAGGATTTAACTTTGGATTCAGATTATGAAGAGTCCAAATAGGACCTTTAAAGATGGATCTGGGTTTTAGAAACCCAAATTTAAACTGGAGATTCAAATCCAAACCTTGATTGAAGATAAGGGGATGAACTTGATTTTGAAATCAGAAGATAACTTCAAAGTTAAATTGAACTTTGAATTTTGATTTGAGTTGGAAATTTGAAGTTTGAATATAAAATGATTTTGGAATTTCAAAGTCAAATTGGACTTTGAAATTGAATTTTTGAATATTGAAATGAAATAGAATTGGATTTGAATTGGATCTGAGAAATGAAGGGGGAGAATCACTTGGAATTTTGAAAAGGAAATTTTGAAAATATGATGCAATTCTATCCTATATGATGAATGAATTTAAATAAGTTTGAAATTGGATTTAAAAATCATACTTCATTCTTCAAATGATTTTAAACAAGACTAATGATATAATACATTCCTGACTACGGTCATTGAATGTATTATATAATAGTCATATCTAAATTCAAGTGAAGGATGAAATACCCTTTTTGGTGCTTTTATAGAATTTAAAATGAAATTAACCCTCAATATACCCTGACTATGGCCATTGGTACATATTTTGGGTTAGTTCTAAGTTAAATTCTGATAAAAGAAGAAAATATTTAAGAAAATATGATGAATTTTGAAAGTGGACCCAGTGTGGATCCATTGTTATTTCGTAAGAGATAAGAATTCTAAGTTTTGTTCACACCCCGACTATGGCCGTTGATGTAAATCGTCAACTTAGAATTAACTTACCTCTTACGAAATGGTGCATGTGCCATTCGTGTTTCACCATTGTGGGAATTTTGAGAAATAAAGGAAAAATGCATGAAATCAAACAATTCATGATATGTACAATGCTCATTCATTCTGCCTAAAGCAGGAAATATAAATTCTCATTTACACCTAGTTTATTATAACCTTTAAAATTGAATTTACAATTCAAACAATGATATTTTCCACATGTTCCCTGCAAAACAACTGATTAGTCAAAAAAAGCATATGAAGAACATATCTAGACCTAAGAGATTATTCCTGAAGCCATTAAGTATATATCTTACCCTACTGAAAATACAAGATATGTGATACAGGCTATGTTAGAGTGATATGTTCAATTTTAATTTATATATGAGAATGGGTGTAATGCCTTAAGATAACTAAAATAGATATTAAAATCCATAAAGGTGTCCTGAACTATATGACATAGGATGAATGTAATGAAGTTACATAGATGCTGGAGGTGTTGAAATGAGGTGAAGAACAGCATTGTGGATTGCTGTGTAAATGGCTGGAAATTAGGGGTAGCTGTAGCAATGTGATTACAACAGATGGAATATATATGCAGGGTTAACTAACGCAGTGCCATGAATATGGCGAATCAAGAATATGATATCCAATAGGTCAACAACAACCATAAAACAAAGAGAAGAAAACCGATAACAAAAGGTTGAAGATAATGGATGTAATTACAAAACCTAACCAGGAAAAACACCTATACTCGAATATTTATGAAATGAATATGCAGATGAGATGTTATAACATGCTGAGGTGAATGCAATACATGAGTTCAACAGACATACCTTCAGAGGATGCATATAATAGGTGAGCCCAGTGAGTGGTTTCAGCCACTATATCCACACAGGGAATGCTAGCAGCGGATGAATTAAAGTAAAAACCAGCCAGAGAATGGATACTTACAGTGATTTCCAGTCGTACAGCAAACCGACTTCAATACCTTGAATATATCTCACACAATATCAGCTGATCACTCTCAACAACAGCATAGCTGATAAAACCCCAGCATATTGAGTGACAGATTCGGCTGAACCAAAGATCATGGCAGGGATGTGTGTAACAGTGATAGAGAAGATGTAGAGGGCTAGCATAGAGAAATAACAGTGGGGATTGTGCATTTTCTAGTAAGAGGATAACATACATCCATTGCTTACATTATTTCTCTGAAACCTAAATACACATTACAGGAAATCTAGTACATCTGCATTCTTTATTGCAGGCACAAATGAAACTCCCCTGGTGAAACTCAACAATAGTTCAAGCAGGACAAGTATTGATACAAGCACCAGACAACACTCAGTGCTTACAATGACATGCTTAACATGCTTATGGTCAATGTCCAATGTAACAGATCCAATTCTGTTTGTTTAGTGGATCAGAAGGACATTTTAATAGATGAATTTCAGACATTCAGCAATCTGAAATCCAAAGATCAACACTTGATCAATAGTAAATTTGAAATTCAGTCTGATCCATAGATCAACGGTTCATCAAGAGGTCAATAGCCCAATTGCTTGAGTTCCGATATCAATTAGAAAAAAAAGAAACGGCAAGAATCAGATATATATATCCGATCACTGATTCAAAAATCAGGTCATTTAACCTTCACATCAGATTCAAAGTTGACATTCAACAGATAGAACATTCAACAGATTCTCAAATAACGATATCATTCAAATGGCAGCTGATTACTCATTTCACAGGCACGCCAATTAGAGATTGACTCAAGACTGATGCACGAAGCTAGCCGGATGTCCTTTTCAACAGGATCACTAAAACATGACATGCTTACTGATTAGGAAACGAAGGACTAGATGCAAAGTATAGAATGACTTTCCAAATGACAATCCAGGTTAAATCCACCAAGCTTGTTAGATATTCTTTTAGATCCATGGATTTTGAAAATGCTAATATTGCTTCAGAGGGATAATCAAAATATATTCAGAACCAACGTGGTGTGCAAAATGTAATAACACCATCATTAATCTAGAATTACCAAAAGAGAAGAGAAAAGACAAAGGTAGCAGAAGTATTTATCCTGATCTCCTTGTTGTGTAGTAAAATCTGCAAAGTACTGCCGTTATGTAGTTATACCATCACGGACCGAACAAGCTCCCCATCCTCCTTGGGGGTATAACTGGTAATGAGCAGACTTACAGCATGGTGTACCAAAATGAAATAGGAACTGTTATGATGCTTGAATTATCAAATGTAAAGACATGGTTGAGATCACTGAATGAACAAATAAATTAAAAGAAAATGAAATATTGATTGAAATATGCTAGAGCTTAGCATGAAGTCATCCACTGAATGAGGGTGTTCTGACAACAACAGAAATATGCATTAGCACATATATGAAAATTACAAACACCATAATCATAGAACCAGAATGTGACGATTTGCTGCCACAATATAATGACCATTGCAGTATTAACGAAAACCCAAGATGACAACACGATTTCAAAGATGAATGTTTAAATTTAGGCAAGCATGCAAATACCAATGGAGCACTAAATAAATCAAGATGTTGAGAAAACTCATGATACAGAAGATGAATAACTAATGTCAAGAGAGAGTAAGGAGAGTAAATACAGGCCACAAGCATTAAACCAAAAGATATTGGCGCAATCATCCTCACCAAACTTCCGATCCTCAGGAATATATACTAACCATAACCTCGTGTACCACATAATGGACAGATCTAGGCAGGTGGCTTCAAAGTAATAAGTACCGAATGGAAGATCAGCATAGTGATTGCTTATGGAGGGCACATGTGGGGAGTGCCTTTCCTGAATAGCTGGATTGTTGAATGACCCAGCAAAACTCCAGATCATCCCTCATGAAAACACGATTTTAGAGCAGACCATGAACAGGGATCCTATTTATGATCATATTCCCAGTATCTCGATTGATAGGTCATAAACACCACACCAGCAAGATCCCATGAGTCATCTCGCCTTTGGCAGTGGCTCAGTCAGATTTCCCAGTTCACCAAAGCATCTTCAGATGACATCGATTCTAGCATGTCTTTGTAATTTCTCATCAGACCTATCTCCCCTTCTTTTCTTTTTCTTTTTTTTTTTGCAGCAGAAACTCAACAATTAGTGAGAGTTAATAAGGACAGGGTGCATTATGGGGCTAAGTATGTGAATGAAAAGGGATAAAATACAGATGCGATCATGTGCGAGGATGATGCCTTCCATTACTTAAACCTGGACATAAGGTGCTGTGAGGGTGAAACACCATGTAGCCATAAAAGAAACAAATAAAATTTACAAGAAAGAAGAAGAATCTATATGATATACTGGGATTGGATCTGCAAAGAATCTGAAATCCATTAATGGAGATGGCATGCAGACGTTCATATGCAGAAGGTTATTAATGCAAATAATCAATGGCGCAAAATAATACTGAAACTGGAAATCAAATGTAGAACAAATAATCTGATATGAACGTCAGGGGTAATAAATAAAAAAAATGATGAAAACCAGAACCGAGACTGGACATATCATTCAAATCTTGCCTAAGCATAGAGAAAATTTTGAGAAAAGAAAACAAACGATATTGGAATCGTGTTCCATTTGCTGTAGCAATGGGGGGGGGGGGGGGGGGGGGTCGATCCTGCTATATGCGGATCGATCCCACCCGTAATGGCGAATAATCAGAAAGAAATTAAAACAGAAAAGAGTAATAATAAGAAAACTTGGCAAAAATTAAAGAGAAAAAGGGGGAAACTGATGGAAAACTAGAAGACAATAGGTAATAGGGGATGGGAAGAAAGGGGTCTCTTACCTTCTCTGCAGGGATTCTGAATGATAGCCCTCGAATCAGGTCGCAGGAGTTTTATGTTTTGCAGAAGTTTGGGAAGAAGGGATCGAGCTTCTTCTTTTCTATTCCAGGAGCCTTCTGGTGCCAAAGGCCGATGAGAAGCTTGAAGAACGATACTCGGCTGCCCAATTTCGATGTTCTGAGATGGGGACCTTTTAGAAGAGGAGGCAGGAAGAAGATAACAGGGGAAGAAAAGATGTGTGAAACGATGGAGGGGTGGTTTACGGATGAAAAATGGGGGTAGAGAGGAAGAAGGTGTTGGGGTGAAGAGTGGTTGATGCGTGAAGAAAAGAAGGGTGCGGGGGTGAGAGGCGATGGTCTTAGGGTTTGCTCATCGTCCCCTTCTTAAGGAGAGGGGACGATGGTTCGGGAGGAAGGTTGTTAGAGATGGATGGAGGAGGAAGATGGGTTTAGAGATGGAGGGTGACGGCCTCGAGTGTTTGGGCGATTGGCAATGGAGGAGAGAGAAAGAGAGAGAGGGGAAAGTGGCGAGAGAGTAAAAAAAAACCACAAAAAAAATGGAGGGGACGACCCTTTTCTTTTCTTCCTTACGAAGGAAAACCCTAAAGAGGGTTTTGCAAAAGACCCCCTTTGGTTTTTCAAATTTTTACAAAAAGGTGCTTCCGAGGTCTTTAGCATCTCTTGATTTAAAAGTTTTAAACTTATTTGCTTCTTCTCGAAAATTTTCCAATTTGTTTTGGTTTTTGGTTTATTTTTCAATTTTTTTGTATTTTTAGAATAAAATCCTAAAGTTTGTGAGAAGACAAAGGTTAAACTAATTTTTTTGGTGTTTTTGCAAAAGATATTTATAAAAGGGAATTTTTCTGAGAATTTAAGAGCTATTTTGAGAAAATTTCTTCAGAAATGGGTTTTGATCCGGATTTTGAGGAATTATGGATTTAAAAGTGTTGGATTCGGATCCGGAGTTGATTTTGAATATATCGATATGAATTTTAATTCAGAGAATCTGAAGAAATGACTTGATTTTCTCAGAAAACGGGGTTAGGGGCAAAAGGGTCATTTTTATAAGACTTTGAAAAATTTGGGGTGTTCACAGCTATAAAGATTGCTGATGTTGGATTACTTCTGATTGGTGGAAGTTATGGATTTGAAAGGGCATCAGTTCAGCAAACAGGGGAGTCTGCAGACAAAGCTCACATTACACCTGTAATGAGCATTTTGGTTTTATTGCTGAAAAGGAAAGCGTTGAAAATCTCACGTCGATCACCACGCTACAGCACCACCATCCATCATCATTTCATATGTACAAACAATGCAACTCATGGCTGCTGTGACTCTCATACATTCGTAACAGGCTGTTATGTGTCAACCCCATTGCCTGTAGCATATATATCAGTTTGCAAATGCTAAACTGTGCTTCCGTGCTGATTCATATTTATCATTGAGCATCAAAGGAGGCGTTATTCAACACCTACACCAGGTATATAGTAAATTTAATGTTGGCACCCTTTGCATCTGTATATTCATCACACAAGTGCCCACCACATGCTAATTGAGCTTTCATTGCATATCACCTAGCATATTCACTTACACACAGCTACATTTGCACTCCATCACATCTCCTTACACCATTTGTTCCAGTACATTGCCTCATTTTCTGTTTTGTATTATGCCATTATTTATTCCCCAACATCTCATCGATTTACTGGTTCCAATAGTACCTATGGACTAAAGAGAAATGTTCCAATTCTGAGATGTGTTTGTCAGTAGATGCCTTCGATAAGTTTGGCTCAGTTGGTATTCTGTCTATAGAATCTTCGTCATCATTTGAAACAATTGTGGATATAAAAGGAATGCAGATGGGCCAGGCTTATGTATTTTCCTAGTTTTTCACAAATCCGGAGAAGTTAATAATAGAATTTGAAAATATTAGGGTGTTTGTAATTGATCAAATGATCTCAACCATAAAGGAAATCATTCCTTGGATTGGAGAAAAACCACTTAGTCGAGGGTCCCCTCTGCTCATCATTGTTGAAGATGTTACATGAGAGGTTTTGACAATATGGGTTATGAATGAGTTGCATGACTTATTCAAGGTTGTCACAGTCAAGGTATCTGGTTTTGGTGAGAGGAGAAACGTTTTTTCCTTCACGGTATTGCCATTGTTACAGATGCAGAGTACCAAGCTAGTGATCTGGGTCTATTTGTGGTGGAGTACACAGTTGAACAACTTAACATAGCAGGAAAGGTGATCATCACCAAAGACTCTACAACCATAATTGTTGATGCTGCCAGCAAAGACGAGATCCTACCCAAGAATGAATTGCCTTTCAAAAATGTCAGACAACCTATGTCAGAAGTTACTCGCAATTACCTTCTCCGATCCACAACTGGTTCAAACCAAGGTCACCGGATTGCGAGAAGCCCTCTACGAGGCCCCGTTTGAGAGGATTATTCCCATCTATGCCAAACAGTCTCCCCCATCAGTCTTGCCACCTGCTAGCAAATTTGGAAACAGAATGGTGGTAACTTGTATGCTGGTAGCCTCCATTGTATATGCTACTCAGGCACATCGTGCTCAGCTTGAGAATCAACAACATATGGTGCTACACAGCCAAAACCTGGGAGCAGAAGGGTTGTACAATAGCTAAATATAAATTTGTTTCACCGGTAGAGGTAATCTTCATTTATGAACGGCTAGCTTCTTTTAAAACTGCTTGGACCGACACACTGTGTTTCTCTTTTATCCTCATGTATGCTCCACTGTTTAGTATGCTAACTGCAAGGTTTATCTTGAATGCAGATTTAGTTGTATGATCTGCAATATTCTTGCAGGACAAACAACAATTTCAATGGTCGCTTATAAGCATGGTCGGAATCTGATTTAAACTTATGATGTTTTCAATATTTCATCGCAGTCATCCTTTCCCCTTCTGATTCTCAAAAATTTTGGTATTCATTAGTAATGAAATTCTAAGTGTCAATTTTGGCCCTGAGAGAACATTCTAGATGACGTTTGTTGGGGACAAGAAACTTCTCTTTTTTCTCCCAGTATACAGCCAACAAACCTAGCCCAACCTTTTGAATCAAGAAAAGACAGGTCTAATAAAGAGTCCCATCCACAAAGTATCTTACTGAGAGCTATTTTAAAAATGTCGTCTGAATTGGTTGAGCATGACAGGATTTTCAGTTTTGTTGATAAGTTGATCTCTTTTGTTCTTGCTAAGCGTGCTGGGACTTTCAGGTTTGTTGATAAGTTTTTGTTTTTGCTGAGCGTGCTGGGACTTTCAGAAATTGTTGATAAGTTGATCTCTGTTGTTACTGCATCATTCGTTAAATTATGGTTTAGAAGTCTCTATGTGACTTCATAATTGTAATTGAAGCTTTCATATTATTTTTTTTAGCAGTAGAAATTCCATATGGTCGTGGACCAATCCCTTTAATGGCACTCCTTTGCTTTTCAAAACATATTTTATGATTCTCTTTGACGACTGGTCAATAAAATTATAAAACTTATTGATTTGCAGGGACTAGTATTTCAGCTGACTGATGATGTTCTAGACTTCATGAGAACATCATCTTCCCTTGGGAAAGGTTCTTTGTCTGACATCCACCGTGGAATTGTGATGGGTCCAATATTATTTGCTATGGAAGAGTTTCTTCAGTTGGGTGATGTTGTTAACCAAGGTTTTGATGCTGCTACAAATGTTGACATTACACTCGCCTACCTTGGCAGAAGCATAAGAATACAAAGAATAAAGCAGCTACCAACATTCCACTGCCAGTGGAAACACTGCATTCTCAATCATGGAGTTATTATATTGTTCCAACAACATTACTGGTGATTACTGGAGCTGGGCTATTGGTGCATTATAATGATAAACGGAGAGCAATTATGACAGGTTCTACTGTAACAATATCTGTTCTTTTGCTTCTGTCTTGCCATTTTCTTTCTGTAAAATTTTATTGATATCAATTTGGTGCTCAGCAATTGGTTTAGCTAACCACCTCTCTCTTTCTCTCTACACTCACCTACCATCTCCAGTACAACCGCTGTTGTGCTTACAACTGTCCATCCCCTACAGCACCTATGTTTGGTGATTATAAATCACTTATTATGGCATATGCATCCAGCACACTACCACTGTAAATACCATCTTTCCACTTCACCTCTTCCTTCAGCCGTACTGTAGGTATCCCAACAGCAAAACTGTTGTCACTTTCAACAGCACCATGTTCCCATTCCCCATCCCTTGTTAGCATCCCCATCGTGGTACCACCTGGATTTGCATCCAACTCATGGCATATGGCACCCCACTCAGCATCTCATCTTACTACTAATTTAGGGTATCATATATATATGTCAGCCTCCACTTTCCCAGCAGTTGAGAATGTCATATTTCCATTTAGATAGTATGTATACTCTAATTAAATCAGAATACTCTTTCACATCTTTCAAAATCTGAACTTCATCATTACTTTAGGATGTTACATGTAGGTTCTAATATATATAATTCTAGTGCATACTTTGTCATTGCATACACATGAGTACTTCACCAATTGCACCTTAGGTCCAAAGTAGTGCTATGTAAATTGTTCTTGCAGGAACATGAAAGAAGCTTGAAATTAGAAAGCTTTCAACTTCAACATTGTAATAAGCTAGATATTAATTTCCAGCTTTTAGATAGAATGAATGAGCATTGTAAATATCATGAATTACTTGTTCTTCATGCATTTTTCCTTTATTTCTCAAAATCTCACAATGGTGAAACACGAATGGCACGTGCACCATTTCGTAAGAGGTAAATTAATCCTAAGTTGATGATCCATATCAATGGCCATAGAAAGCTCAATGCATGGCACGTGAACAAAAGAAAGCTCAACGCATTTAATTCATTCACAATTTTGCCCGTAGGCTATTATAGTTCAAGTATACGGGCTGCCTCTTCGGGGTATGGATTCACCTGAACCGGGCAACTTACATCAGACTCAACAAAAGCAAAACAGACTCTAGACCCAACTTTACAATGTACGCATTTGATTCATTCACAATTTCGCCTGCAGGCTATTATAGTTCAAGTATACGGGCTGCCCCTTCGGGGTATAGATTCACCTGAACCAGGCAACTTACATTAGATTCAACAAAATCAAAACAGACTCTAGACGCAACTTTACAATGTAAGTCGTAAGGAAACATGCTCCCCCCTTCAAATCATTCACCATCCTCGACGCCATCTGTTTCATGGTAAGCCCTGACTTCAGCCAGGTAGTGGTTGTTCATCCGAAAAGCTGGCTCCCACGTAGGTTCTGTTATTTTCTCTCACTGCACTAAGTATTTCTTTGCTTTGCCTAAGTAGTTGACCTTATGACGAAGGATCTGACTGAGGTGCTTCTCGGCCCATTGTGCTGTCGGAGCCCTCTACATGATGGGAGCACGTTGTGGCACGCTGCATTTTGGTTCTCCATTGTCTGGATAGAACTGCTTGAGGTTACACACGTGAAAGACCAGGTTCACTTTGAAGTCTAGGGGCAACTACAGCTTGTACGCCAGCTTGCCCACCTTCTTTATGATGATGAAGGGTCCTTCATACTTTCTGAGCAGTCTGTGGTGTCGCCTGCGGAAGATGCCTATGTGATCTGGATATAACTTCACCAACACTTGGTCCCCAACTTGAAACCCAGCGGGCCGACGATGCCTGTTCACCCACTTCTTTATTCTCTTTGTTGCCTTGTGTAGGAATGTCATTGTCAGCTCATTCTGTTCGTGCCAATCTTGAACAATCTGTTAGGCGAAGGATGACCTTCCCTTTTCTTGCACAACAATTTACATCTAGTGTTAACTCTGTTCTTGCAGGAACATGAAAGAAGCTTGAAATTAGAAAGCTTTCAACTTCAACATTGTAATAAGCTAGATATTAATTTCCAGCTTTTAGATAGAATGAATGAGCATTGTAAATATCATGAATTACTTGTTCTTCATGCATTTTCCTTTATTTCTCAAAATCTCACAATGGTGAAACACGAATAGCACGTGCACCATTTCGTAAGAGGTAAATTAATCCTAAGTTGATGATCCATATCAATGGCCATAGTCAGGGTGTGGACAAAACTTAGTATTTTTATCTTTTACGAAATAACACTAGATCCATTTTCAAAATTCATCATATTTTCCTTAAATATCTTCTTCTTTTATCAGAATTTAACTTAGAATTAATTCAAAATATATACCAATGGCCATAGTGAGGGTATATTGAGAGTTAATTTCATTTTAAATTCTATAAAAGCACCAAACGTATTTCATTCTTCACCTAAATTTAAATATAGATTATTATATAATACATTCAATGACCATAATCAAGGATGTATTATATCTTCAATCTTATTTTAATTCATTTAAAGAATGGAATAGCTTTTCAAAATCCAAATTCAAAAAATTTAAATCCATTCATCATATAGGATAGAATTGCATCATATTCTCAAGATTCTTTTTTATAAAATCCAAGTGATTTCCTTCAGATATATTCTTCACTTCTCAAATCAATTTTCAACTCTTTATTCTAAATTCAAAGTCCAATCTGACTTTGAAATCCATTTGTATATCCAAAATTCAAAATTCTAATTCAAATCAAAGTTCAAAAGTTCAATTTGACTTTGAAATTCGTCTGTATATTCAAATTCTAAATTTCATTTTCCAAGTTCAATTTAAACTTGGAAGTTCTTGATTCATCTTCTGAATTTAACTCCAAATCCATTTTAGGATCCAGGATTCAACACTCATATTGGATCTCAGACTTCAGATCCAATTCCTCTTTTCGGATCCAAACTCCAATTTCACTTTGGATCTTAGACTTCAGATCCAAATTCTCCTTTAGGATCCAGAATTCAACTCCACTTTGGATCTCAAATTCCAGATCCAATTCCATCTTTAGGATCCAGAACCCAATTCTACATTGGATCTCAGACTTCAGATCCAAAATTTCCTTTAGGGTCCAGAGTCCAACTCCACTTTTGGATCTCAGACTTCAGATCCAAATCCACTTTAGAATCTAGAATCCAATTCTACTCTGGATCTCAGACTTTAGATCCAAATCCATCCTAGGATCCAAATCTATCCTAGGATCCAGAACCCAATTTTACATCGGACCTCAGATCCCAGATCTTAAATCCATTATCCAATTCCATTCCCAATTCTAAATTTCAAATCCAAGTCCATTTCCAGATCTCATTTTGAACTCCCTAAATCCATTTCTATTCTACCATTTGATTTTCTCAAATCCATTCTAAGATTCGAATTCAATATCACTTCAAAACTTCATCTTCTTTTCCTAAATCCATTCAAAGTCCATTTCTGACTTTGAAACTTCATTTCCTTTCATTCCAAAGCTTTAGATCATCCTTTCTCCAAGTCAAGATTCATTCTTCCAAACTCTGATTTACTTCAAAAACTTGGAACTTCTCTGATCTATCTCAAGTTCTAAAGCTAGATTCAAACATTTCTTCACTCCCTTATCAAATTCATCTCAGAATACTTGGAAATTTTCAAAACATCTTTTCAAAAGAAGCATACATCTTTGCATAGCACAAGCATGACTCTTTGTGCATTTAGAGTTAGAATAAATTCTTAGATTATATTTAGGCAAAGCAAAAGGCATAAATTCGATCCTTGGTTCAATTACCCCTGGTAAAGGCACCAGGAACAGTCGAACCTCGTACTGACGAGCGAATCCCGTCTCTCCATTTTCCCGCAAATTTTCAAAACGGAGGCGAGTTATTTGCTAAATATTTTCAAATCAAGGTCAAGTGAGACCGCGTAAAATAGTTCCTCTTCTCTCTTTTTTCCTTTCTTTTCTCTTCTCTCTCTCTTTTCTTTCTTTTATTCTCCTCCCTTCAAAAAGGAGGAAAATAGAGGCTGGAAAAGGAAAAGAGAAGGAAGAGAGAGGAAACCACAAGAGAGGAAAAATTTTGCGATGATCACAGCCGGCTATTAAAGAGAGGAGGGAGGTCCAACAAAAGAGATCGGTGACTTCCCTTAACCTCAACTCTCCCCTATTCACGAGTTCCTGCATCTCCTTCAGCCCATCAGCATAGGCAGCCAACATTTTCACCGTGCCTTCACTTTAGTAGCAAAAGATCCAGCCAGTGACTCCTCCATCTGGCGTGAAGATCATCCACCTTCAGTCCAGCCAGCAGAGGCAGTCAAGGAGGGCATTCCCCTTTCTTTCTCCATTCTATGGCCCTCTCCCAATTCTGTGGAAGGCAGGGATCCATCCCAGCACACAAAGAAAGCATTCAGTCCGGTGATTAGGTGAGAAATCTCTGCTACACTTTCATGCTTGTGAATCAATTAGCATATTCATCTTACGCATATAGTGAATCCATTTTCTTTGGGGTAATGCGATTCATGTTCATGGTTGCTTCATCTGTCAAAGATCGACGATGCTTCACAATAGCACCTTCGATCCCTATAAAGAATGGATTTTTACCCAATCACCATCTTCTCCATATCGTCTTTATTGGTTTGCTCCAATACCATAAATCTCATGATACAACGTATTGTTTCAATTTAATGTTTTTCAAACTATCATCCAGATCATCTCACATCGCATATCATACTTCAGGAAGGTTATTAAATTTTTTTTTTTAGAAATATCATTTTCATTCAGTCTTTGCATATGCAGAAAGTAAAATTTCAGATAGCATCATCTTTTTCAAACGTTCTCTTTGTTTTCTTCTCTGCTTTTGCAATTAATAACGATATTTTCTAATTCTGCTGCATTTTACTTGTTTTTATCTAGATTCACAGTCTTTTGATCAGTCGTTTGCATAGCCTCATATCAAAATTATATCCAAGAGGGATTATCGTACAGTAAAAGATGCCCTTAACCAAGGCATTACACTTTTTTTTTCTTGTCTCTTTTACTTTCTGTGTGTCTTTTTACATTAACAACTCATTCAAGAATGTATTTTACATTCAATTATCTATACATCTATCGGCAACTTCTTATAAGCTTATCCAATTTGTTGTCTCTCTTTAGCCTCTGCAAACCAATATACATTGCATCTTGTCCAGCCGAACCTATGTGAAATCTATAATACATATCTGTAAATAGCGCCATACAGGGACTTATAATAGTCATTATGGGTGAGTATTTGCTGGAATCATTTACTATCAGCAATTGATTCCACGCTGCAAGGTTGTTTTGTTTTGATTTACTATGTGAGATGCCTCTGATAATGCGTGGTCCTCATTTTAGTTTTAGTTAATACCTGCAGCATGTTTACTGCCACACTTGCAACTTTTCTTGCTTTAATGTCAGTTTTCTATGTGTCATAATAGATTAGCCTTTGCATATTAACCTGTGTCGCATATTCCAGAATGTGTTAATCCTGCACATATCCATTACGCTCTATTACTTGGTACATCTCCTTACATAGCCTAGATACACTCATTGTTACCCTTCTGCCATCTGTGCATTCCCTAGTGATCAACAACTCCATTACTGCATATCATCTGTCATTTCCTGCATCTCCAGCAATTTCAACATTTGTATGTCACTATAACATATGCCCTACTGTTCTATCATCACCCATTGCATAAATGTAGTCAATATTACACTTTCATATCAGCCATATAAAGGTTGGTGGTATTTTTTTATAATACGATAGTTTTATTATCATTCAGTATATACATTTTTTCTTTTCTTTTGCACATCCAGTGTCTCCCTTTAGCTTGGTGGCATAGCCCCAACGTCTGAGCCATCTATATAATTTGATTTTTGATATTCTAATTTGCATTGCCCTGAATATAGGGAATTAAATAATGAGTTTCTCAGTCTGCATTTGGAATGTATATCAGATGTGTTTGTCATTAAGCATATAGGCCCTCAAGTGTTATCAGGATCAAGGTCGGTTGGATGGGGTTCAATGAGCTATTAAGTGTTTCATAACACCTTGTTACGAAGGCTCATAGCAGTTTTTAAATTGTTACTACCTCATATGTTTATGGCATGTTATAATTCATATTCATAGCATTCTTCTAAACCGTTGCAACTCTTTGGGGGCGTTTCATATGTATTCCGTATTCCGCATAGGCCATAAGCAGTTTTATTTCATGTATACCTTATACACTTCCTAACCTGGCCTATCTTATTCGCGTTTCTCATAAGGCATAATCCTAGACAACCGTCATCTAGTATAGGCACAAGTTTCAAGCATGGCATGTACCTTTCATCATTAGCCTATGCCCAGTCATATGCATTCTAGCTTAAATGTGGTGTTTTCAATTTCCCTGCATATCTTGTAGCCCCATTTCTTGTACTAAGTCTTATTTTGCAAGAAAATCTGGAGGATGCTGATTCTTTATACTACATATCTTGTTTTATTTCATTTATTTCACTTTATGTCAGAGATGTAATAATCAAAATTTGGAATAATATTTACTTTTACTGCTTAGATTAGGCTGCATCTCATATAGTTTGCTTCCTGCAATATCCTGATTATATGATTCATATATCTCATTTTGCAAAATCACTATGGATGTACACGAATGACACATGCACCAACTCTTAGAGAGTTGATGAACTCGGTGGAATCCATATTTACGGCCCTAGTCGGAATATAGACGAGACCCAGATCCATCATCTTTCTACCAGTTACATTGAGCCTACACTCTTAGGCTATCTTAAAATGCACATCATATTTCCAATTTTTCAAAATATTGTGAATTAACTCAAATAAACTCTGCACATATTCATGACCACAGTCAGAATATGTGAAGGATTTACTTTGGCTTAATACACACTTTTCCAACAAAATCTCTCAGAAAATCTTCTCAAAGTGCATTCATACATCCAAATCATCTGCACCATGGCATCACCTGCTTTTCTCATGATTTTCTCGAGAAAACTTCATGGGAATCAGTTTCTCAAGAAACTTCTAAAATTTTCAAAATCGGATTTTTCAAGTCAAGCTTTCCCGTGATTTTCCCTGGAAAATGTTTGTTTTCTTAAGATTCTTTTCAAAGTGAATCTCTCATCTTTCTCAAAAATCAAAATTGATTTCCAAGTGTTTCAAGGTTAAGATTCTCAGGATTTCAATTTCTCGAGTTTCAATTTTCCTTCTCTAAAGAGTTTTCCAGCGAATTTTGCTCATTTTTCCTAAGAAACTTTTCAAAGCTAGAATTTTCCTGATCAACATTTTCTCTTCCAGTGTTCACCTTTTTCTCAAAAATCACTTCTATTCTCTCAGGATTTTCATCCATTCATGAATTTCCCAAATCTTTGTAAATTTCCTCGAGATTTCAAATCCTTTTCATCAGAATTTCCTGAGAGACTGATTTCCATCTTTTTCCTGAGAAAGACTTTTTCAACTCCAAATGTTTTCTAAGCACACATCATAGTTTTTCAACTTATATTTTACCAAATCTCATAGCACGTGCCTGAATTCTCTGTGCATTTAGGATAAAACACAATTTCGATGATTTCACTAAGTCACGCACAATTTTGGTTCTTGGTTCGATTACCCTTATTAAAGGCGGCAGGAACGGTCGAACCTCGTACCGACAGGTCGAGCCCCATCCCATGGATTTTCCTACGATATTCAAAACGAAGGCGAGTATTTCAAAACAATTTCCAAACTCTGGTCAAGTTTGACTCGCAGAAATCGTTTTCCCATCTCTCCCGTAGGGAAGGGAAGACGGAGAAATTTTTGCGACGAACACAGGTTTGGCGACCGAGATGGGGCCTGTCCTTGTCTGATCAAAATTGTGCTTGACTTAGTTCAATTATCGAAATTGTGTTCACAAAATGTCAGCTCTTTTTGCTTTTGATATCATGTGAACCTAGGAGCCTAGATTTTGACCTAGCTGACATTGACTGCATATAGACTAGACATGGTTTGGTAGGACCAGATTGAGGAGATATTTTCATGCTCACATAGACTTAGGTCTAAATACAACTCTCCTTAATTTAGGATCTGAATGCAAACAATGTATGCTTCTTCAAGGATTTTCAAAATCTATCTCTCTAGGTTTAGAGCCCTCTATTTCTTGCATGTGATCATTTTTTCAAACCTCCCTTACCTATCATTACCCAGTCTTCACATTGCTGGGCTCTCTTCCAGAACCCTAGTTTGGGACAGAGCCTCACAACTGGGCCAATTATTTGGGTTAACACCCCCCTACCACGTACCGCGGGCCACAGTATGAAGTATATCGGTAGGCGCTCAAGGATGTTGGAAAACCTTACCTTAGAACCAGAGTTGAGATTATATGCCACGTACCTCGAATTTTGATTCGGGTATATCGGCATAAAATGGATTGGACAAAGATGATCTGAGCCTAGAGTTAGGATTAAGGTCCTATAACTTTTTTTTTCAAAATGATGCATCTAGAGTCAGCCTTTTAGGGAGTGTTGTATGTGCATAAATGTTCATGCAAGATGTGATTGTATGTATGTCATTTCCTCATTTTATCATATTTCCCAATGTTTTCCAAAATATTAGGCCTTTTTCAAAATATCCGTATTTTCCACGAGATATTTTCTCAAACCCTAGATGATTTTCCCAAATATCCAATTTCTTTCAAAACTCCAGGTGATTTTTCATTCTTCTGTTCTACTGGATCTCGAATTTCCAGCTGCATTTTTATCCTGCCTACAATTTTCAAAAATCATATGTTTTCTCTCATTGGATTTTCAATCCTTTTGTCTATCTGCAAAATTCTTCATCTTATTTTCCCTGTGCATACCTTGATTATTGCAGTGAAAATTGTTTACCCACTTGCCTTCTCCTTATTCTAAATCCGTTTGCGGATTGTTTTTCCAAGAGATATCTCTTTTTTTCAAAAATGGTGTTTTCCTCGTGGTTGACGACCTCACCTAGGTAGCAAGGCATATTTTTCGTTGTTTATTTCTCTTACAAAGAATGACAACACAATTGTCGTGATTTCAGCGGTGACTCCATCCCTAGTAATGGGATATTCTTCTAATTGTCTACCATATCGTCAATAATTATTTTTCTCCTAATCTAAAATTCCCTCAGAGTCTAATCAAGACTTTATCATTCAGAGAGCATCCACAACATTTGATGGTTCAGACAAGATCAGGCAAAAGAACAACGGCATCTCAATACTCGTCAGCCTCAGAAGAAGAGATGGGCTCCCCGCGATCAGAGAGGAGTCAAGAGTAGCAACAAGAGGATGATGGCATAGACCCACAAATGTATGCCATGTTCTGGAAAATGATGAACAAGATGATGAATGAGCAACCCAGAACCAGCTCAGAAAAGAATCCATTCAGAGAGAAGTTCCACGGGCACAAGGATAAGAAGGCTTCCAAGAAGTAGGTTCAGCCAGGGGAGATTTCAGATGAATCAAACTCGACTGAAAACACCAATGAAGAATATGAGGTGCCTCCGGCATTTCAGAAACGTGGCCGAGAATAAAAGAAGAGTCGTAAGCCAAGAAGCCAGGTCGCAGAAGAGCCCTTGCAAGCACAGTTCAAGGAAAGTGCCAAAGTAGTTAAAGATCTGCAAGCCCGCGATAAACGCAAGAAAGTCTTCACTAGCGAGGACTTTTATGATGGCTTAGAAGGTGATGAAGATCTAGAGAATCTTCCCCGCAAATTCATCAAGTTCGACGGTTCTGGTGATCCCAAAGCCCACCTCGCCATGTTCTTCGCCGAATGTTCCAAATTCAAAAGAGACAACAGATCACTGTTCTTATGTTTTCCCCGCAGCCTGGAAGGAGCCGCAGCCAAATGGTACACGGAACATATCAATCCAATTGAGTTGCGAGAGTTTGATAAGGTGGTCAACCATTTCATCGAGCGATTTCTGTTAAATACTGAAGCGCCACCAACATTAAATCACCTCTGTAATCTGAAGCAGGGAGATAGTGAAAAAGCCAAGGACTTCGTTCGCAGATGGAGAGAGACCTGCAACAAAATGAGGGATCCTATATCAGAGAGACATGCTTTATCACTGATCCTTAACAACTTTTCACAACCTTTGAGGAGTCTAATTTCTACCTCACCATCCAAGTCTTTCATTGAACTCATTGAACGAGCCGAATGACTCGAGATGGGAATAGAGAACGGGGTCTATGAAGGCATTACCATTGCAAGAAATAGTCAAGATGCCAAAAAGAAGGCTCACTTCACTTTTGCGGCCAAATCTTTCAATAATAGCAAAGGCAACAAGAATGATCATGGCAACAATTTGGAGAGAATCAAAAAGCAAAAAGGGAAGGACATCAACAGTGATAAACCTCTCCAATCTAGCCCTCAACATCAAAAGAAAACAACAACAACAACAACTACGCCTTCATCCCAAAACAATTGGGGTCGGCGATATGAACCAACAAAGAAAATCATTCTGGGTCTTCCACATGAATCCTTCTCCTCCATTCATTTATATCCAATGCCATGTCCTCGGTGAGGTTCAAAGCATTCATATCCTTTCCTATCACCTCCATCCATGTCTTCCTAGGCCTACCCCAACCTCTTTTAACTAATATATTTTCCCATTTCTCCATCCTTCTAACTGGAGCATCATTAGGCCTTCATCGAATATGTCCAAACCACCGTAAACGATTCTCTCTCATCTTATTTTCAATGGGTGCAACTCCTACCTTCTTACGTATCTCCTCGTTCCGAATCTTATCTTTTATTGTATTTCCACACATCCATCTCAGCATACGCATCTCAGCTACACTCATTTTTTGAATATGATGTCTCTTGGCAGCCTAACATTCCGTACCATATAGTAAAGCGGGCCTAATAGTCGTCCTATAAAAATTTCCCTTCAACCGCAATGGCATTCTACGATCGCACAACACTCCAGTTGCACTTTTCCATTTCATCCACCCAACCTTTATCCTATGATTTACATCTCCATCAATTTCTCCATACTTTTGAATGATAGATCCCAAATATTTGAAAGAATCATCCACCGGTATTTATTTCTCACCAAGCTTCACTACACTCTCATCTCTATTTCGTTGCTTAGTAAATCGACATTCCATGTATTCTGTCTTACTCTTAACTTAAAACCTCTTGCTTTCAATGTCTGTCTCCATAATTCTAACTTAGCATTAACCCCAGCTCTAGACTCATCAATCAAAACAATATCATCAGCAATAAACATACACCACGGCACATTTTCTTGAATTGATCTCGTAAGCTCATCCATCACTATAGCAAATAGGAAAGGGCTTAAAGCAGATCCTTGATGTAACCCAACTGTTATAGGAAAATTGGTTGTCACCCCTCCACAAGTGCGGACATTAGTTACTACTCCATACATATCTTTAATTATACTAATGTACTTGAGAGAAACACCTTTCTTCATCATTGTCCACCAGAGAACGTCCCTAGGTACTCTATCGTAAGCCTTCTCCAAATCAATAAAAACCATATGCAAATCTTTGTTCCTCTCTCTATTTCTCTCAATAAGTTGTCTAAGAAGATGTATATCTTCCATAGTAGATCTTCCAGGCATAAAACCAAATTGATTCTCCGATATCATGACAACCTTTCTCAACCTAGACTCAATCCCCCTCTCCCAAAGTTTCATAGTATGACTCATGAGTTTTATACCACGATAGTTTGTGCAATCTTGTATATCACCCTTATTCTTATATAGAGACACCAAAGTACTCTTCCTCCACTCATTAGGCATCTTATTTGTCCGCCACATCTTGTTAAAAAGATTTGTCAACCATTCTAAACCTTTCTCTCCCAAGCATTTCCAAGCCTCGATAGGTATACCATCTGGGCCAACTGCCCTTCTTGATTTCATTTTCTTCAAAGCCTCTGCAATTTCTTTCTTTTGAATCTTGCGCATGAAGTCACGATTCATCTCATGAAAAGGAATGAAAAAGTCTCCAAGATCCTGAGCATGACTTTCATTAAATAGCTTATCAAAATAATCTTTCCATCTCTCCTTAATCTCCTCATCTTTGACTAAAACCCTTTGTGTTTCATCTTTGATACATCTAACCATACCCAGATCCCTCGATTTCCTATCTCTCATTTTTGCAATCCTATAAATATCCTTCTCACCCTCTTTGGTATCCAACTTGTCATAAACCTCCTTATATACCTTATCCCTCGCGTTCCGAACTACTATTTTAGCTTCCTTCTTTGTTATCATATACTTCTCCAAATTCTCATTATCACGACTTTTACTTAGATTTCTATAACACTCTCTTTTAACCTTAATAGCTAATTTGACATCCTCGTTCCACCACAATGTATCCTTATCTAGCGGTGCACCGCCTTTAGACTCACCCAATACCTCCTTAGCCACCTTTCTCAAGCCACCTGCTATCTTATTCCACATAGATTCTGAATCCTCCTCGAGACACCAATCAACTTCCTTAACTACCCGCTCTACAAACATTCCTTGTTTAGCTCCTTTCAGTGCCCACCACTTAATTCTAGGATCTATCCTATGTCTACCCCTTTTGCGGCATTGTCTAATTCTAAGATCTAAAATTAAGACTCTTTGTTGTGTAGCTACACTTTCTCCCGGTATAACCTTACAATCGATGCAACAACCCCTATCTCTCTTTCTAAGTAGGAAAAAATCTATCTGACTCGTATTAACCCCACTTTTAAATGTTACTAGGTGAGACTCCCTCTTCCTAAACCAAATGTTTGCTAAGATCATATCATAGGACAAACCAAAATCTAAAATCCATTCTCCACTATCGTTTCTTTCTCCTATACCATAGCCTCCATGGATACTCTCAAATCCATCCCTACTAATGCCTACATGCCCATTAAGGTCACCGCCGATGAAAAGCCTTTCTCCATAAGATATCCCTTGTACTACTCCATCTAAATCTTCCCAAAATTGACGCTTAGTGGAATCATCTAAACCTACTTGAGGTGCATAAACACTAATAATATTAATAATATCCGTACCTAATACTAATTTAATAAGTAAAATCCTATCACCCTTCCTACGGACGTCAACTACATTATCTATAAACTCACGACTCATAACAATCCCTACTCCATTCCTATTCCTATTTATTCCTGTATACCAAATCTTATATCCCCAAGGTTCTATCACTTTTGCTTTCTCACCTACCCATTTGGTCTCTTGTAGACATAAAATATCATTCTATCTCCTACACATAACATCTACTAACTCTACCAACTTACCAGTTAAAGACCCTATGTTCCAAGTGGCTAACCTAATTTTATGGTCTTGGACTAACTTCTTTACCCCCACCCGTCCAACAAAGTGAGGGAACCCTTGCCTATTTGACACCACACCCGGGCGCCGGTGCAACGCGTCGCTTCCGGGCGACGACCTAGCAACCCTTGCCCATTTATCGCTGCCTCCGGGCCTATAGAGTACAGTGCGTCGCTCAGTAGGGAACGCCCCAACGAAATTCTCATATTGGTTCATATTCATAGGGTATGACTAAGTTTTTATGTTGGCTGTCACAGACCTACCACAACCCTCCTCCTTTATCCGGGCTTGGGACCGGCAGTGTATAACTAAACAGTTATACTCAACATCAAAAGAAAGATCAAGAAAAATCAAAGCGCAAGGACTGGAGAACTGATCAAGAATCCACCCCTCTGGATCAAACACTCGAGAATATCCTCGAGTATATGCTTTAGAAAGACCTTGTCCGGTTGCCTAAAACCGATGATCCTCCAACAATTATGGGCAGATTCAAAGAACAATTTTGCAAATTTCATCGAGCAGTAGGGCACGATACAGAAAACTGCTTCGTCTTTAAGAACATTGTTCAAGACTACATTGACAAGAAGCTCCTCGTTGAAGATGAAAAGGAGGACTAGTCATCCTGACAAAGATTTTTTTCACAATCATTGCAGAAGATGACGATGCCGACACTTTCCCATTTCTCATCTTGCTTTTTCAAAAGAATAATGTAATTCCATTCTTCTTTCTTTGATTTTAAAGCATCAATAAAGTCATCGAATTTTTCAATAGCTTGGCGCCATCTTATTTGCTTCTTCTTCCTTTTCACAATGTCTCTCTTGTGAGGAATGATCTTGAGGACGTCTATCAGTAAAGAAGCTTGTCAATTATCCTTCTTTTATTCAAAATTTTCCTCCCTAGTCACACTGGGGCATTTTTTTTGAAAATTTCTCTTTACCTCAAAACATCCTGTATGCAGGCAGGATAAACCAATCTCTCATTTTTCATATATATGCACTCATTTGCATTAATTCTGCATTCATTTGCATCAATTTATATTCAATCATATTCATTTGCATTAAATTTACATCAACATTCCCCTTCAGGTTAAGGGATAAAACTTGAATAATTTTTCATAATTCTTCAATTTCGACCCTCGGGTCATCCAATTCTTCGATTTCAACCTCCAGGTCATCCAATTTCCAATTTTCAAATTACCAAAATTCTCAATTTCGACCGCCAGGTCATCCAATTTTCATTCCCCGTTCAGGATAAGGGGATAATCCTGAAACCGTTCATAGAAGCAATCCAACTTTCTATAATGGTCTCTATTCTTCATTGAACTGATAGTGTTCCAAGTGAACTGATATTCGTTCTTCATTGAACTGATAGCGTTCTCAATTGAACTGATAGTCGTTCTTCATCGAACTGATAGTGTTCCCAAGTGAACTGATAGTCGTTCTTCATCGAACTGATAGCGTTCCCAAGTGAGCTGATAGTCGTTCTTCATCGAACTGATAGTGTTCCCAAGTGAACTGATAGTCGTTCTTCATCGAACTGATAGCGTTCCCAAGTGAACTGATAGTCGTTCTTCATCGAACTGATAGTGTTCCCAAGTGAACTGATAGTCGTTCTTCATTGAATTGATAGTGTTCCAAGTGAACTGATAGTCGTTCTTTAGTGAATTGATAGTGTTCCAAATAAACCGATGGTTGTTATTCATTGAACTGATATTATTCCCAGCGATGGTCGTTCTTAATTGAACTGATATTCTTCCCAGCGAACCGATGGTCATTCTTAATTGAATTGATATTGTTCCCAGTGAACCGATGGTCATTCTTAATTGAACTGATATTGTTCCTAGTGAACCGATGATCGTTCTTAATCGAACTAATATTATTCCTAAAGATGGTCGTTCTTAATTAAACTGATATTATTATTCGTCTCCTTTGGAAAGGAGATGATAATTTTCGTCACGGATGTGTTGAGTCGGACCTCAAATGCTCACTTTCACCAAAGATTTCAAGAAAATTTTGTCAATTTATCAATCAAATTATTTGTTGATTTCAGAATTTTTTATTGCATAAATCTTTACCTCAGTTCACCTTCAGCATTACTTCCAAGAGAGTGAAGCTTTTGCGAAAAGAGATTTAAACATCAAATTCTTTCTATTGGCCAACCAAAAGGGTGAAGGATAAATCCTAGATATAGTCAGAAAAGAAGATTCAATGTTTTGCAAAGCCATAGATGATTGATATTGATCGCAGTCAATGGCACATCTCTAAAGACTATTCTTGTAAAGATGAGGCAATGAAAATATCCTGAGCATTAGAAAAGGAGAGAATTCACCCAAGCCTTGTTTTCCTCAAAATCACCTAAGCTGCAATTAAATATCCGCAAAAGGGATCTCTTACTTGTCGTCAAGATGAAAGCGAATTAAGCGAGTAGACCCCCGGGGCCAAAGAAGATTTGAAACATCTCCAAGATGACAGAGTTTGTGACGGATCCTTCCAGGGAAAGTCCAAAGCACTGTCGAGATGAAGGCAGATGCGATGAGCCTCCCGACAATCCCAAAAAGATATTCAATTTCAGCTATCATCTAAAGATCTCTAACCCATGAGCCAATATCATCAAAGAAGGATCTGAACATCTTCAAGTTGAAGGAGTTTGTGATGTACCCTTCCAAAAAAAAAGAGAGAGAAAGAAAAGAAAGAGAGAAAAAGGTCAGGACATCTATCCAAAATAAAGGATGATGTAATAAACTCTCCCAAAGCCCAAAAGAGCCCAAAAGAGTGCAGAAAGATTATGATGAGAGAAGTCTCCAGGACATCAAACTGTCAAATCTATCAAGAATCTTCTTTAAATTTGTGAAATTCTACTATCAATATGCTTTCATCAATCGCTTTCATAATATTAAAGTCTCTCTTTCCTGTTCATATCAAGGAAATTGATAGCTTCCTTAAAGAAGATCAATCATAAGTAATTTGGATTCCCAATCTTGATTCTACAAAATGAATCTCGTTTGGAGGTAATGCTTCAGGTAGAAAGGAAAGAACATTTTTGCAACAATATGCATCATTTTCAAATACTTTGAATCAACAACAGAATTCTCAGTATTTTGACAATATTTTCTAGCTATCCCGACGAGAAGTGAGAGCTTGATGTCCGTCTTTGATACATCCTGACACCAATTTTTAAATCCCTTTTAAGGACTTGATTCCTTCCCTTCTTCGAGAGCGAATCAAATAACTAAACTAATTAACCTAAAATCAAAATAAATAACATCTAAATGAAATTAAATCCACTAAAGAACAAAGGCTGCGGGTTTAGGATAGGGTTAGGGTTAGGTTCACTCGGTTGACTCAACTAGGCTCGGTTTTGACTTGGCTAGGTTCGGGTTGGCTTGGGTGAGCTCGGTTTGGGTTAGGTTGGGTGAGATAGGCTCAGGCTAAGGTTGACTCGACTAGGCTTAACCTAGGGTAAGTTAGGTAGACTCGATTGACCTAAACTTAGGTTAGGTTTGGACTAAGACTTGACTAGGGTTAGGTCTTGGTCTTTGACTTGACTTAGACTAACTGGG
Source organism: Nuphar pumila (assembly GCF_984573655.1). Lineage (NCBI taxonomy): Eukaryota > Viridiplantae > Streptophyta > Magnoliopsida > Nymphaeales > Nymphaeaceae > Nuphar > Nuphar pumila. Next base: position 65,528,018 of record NC_143261.1, on the reverse strand, counting down.
TTTTATTGTGGTTTGACTAGGCTCGAGTTGGGTTAAGTAGGGATTAGGTTTGACTCAACTAGGCTTAACCTAGGGTTTTGACTTGGGCTAGGGTTCAAGTTGACTTAGACACACGGCACACCTAACTAAGTCAACTAGGTTGACTAGGTTAGGTTTGACTTGACTAGACTCAAGTGGGTTTAGACTAGGGTTGACTTACTTAACTAGGTCGACTAAATTAGTAACTTAGTAATTAGACTAAAATTAATTCAAAGCTAACGATTTTAATGGAGAAGGTTGGAAAAATAAGGTAATAAATATCAATGCTCAAAATTTGAAATGATTTGGATTCTCAAAAATGGCCAACTTAATGAGGGGGTTGCACTCCTTAATTGTATTTAATTTCTCACTTTGGAAAATGAAAAGTCCAACTTAGAAAAACCCCACGATTTTTGCTTTCCCAACTTGAGTAAAGGCATTTATTCCTTTCTGAAAATCGTGGAACCTAAATTGGAATTTTAGTTTAATTTCAAAAACACTTTCCAAAGCTAAAGAGTAACTCCTTCTTTAATGCACACTCAAAATTTAAATCTCCCTTAAATGCCTCACACGATTTTTGAAGAATCTATTATTTCCAAAAACTTTTCAAATCCAATTACCTTAATTACCTTCCTTCTCAAAAATCGCCAACCCTATTGGTGCTACTTTCTAAGCTAATGCAATTAAGACTACCTAGGGAATAAAAGGACTTAAATAGAAAACCGATTTTCTAGGATTAAATGCTACCCTAATTCCCAAAACTTACTTAAATGACCTCTAAAAACGGCTAATGCAATAAACCCTAATACATTGAACCTAGACAACCTAATTAAACCTACCTAATTGCAATTAAGAATTACCAAAAACAGCCTAGAGCTCGAATTGAGCTCTAATGGCTACCGCCCCTCCTTGGGGAAGAAGAAGACTAAAAAAATCGATTTATGCAATAAAAAAAAAATCTAAGGACAATTCGAATTGAACAAGTGACCTTATGCAACTAATTATACTAACTAAATAAAATGCTGGAATTAAAACTAATATAACACACTAAAATACTAACCTAATACACTAAGCAAGGAAAAACGAAAATGCTAAAGATATTTCTAATATACTATCTAACTTCAAATAACATGAATTAACAAGTTAGACTATTGAAAAACTAAAAATCTAGATTAACCTTCAGCCGGCTGAACCACATTACATAACAAAAGACTAGAACTCGATTTTTTGATGAAACGCCTACAACACTAAAACATCAAAACGAAATGGGACAAGACCTAAATACAAGAAACTTGACTAACACAACCTTAACTAGACTGTTAACAGCAAAACAAACAGTAGGCAACACGAATCACACAATGGACTCACACACATTCAACGAAAATGTAAAGATCGGCTAGAATAACTCTAGCCGATTTTTTTTTCTTTTTTTTAAAAAAATATGAAAGCAAAACAAGATACTAACAAATCCCACGACTAAGATGAATCAAAATGAAATTTTATAATTGTATTTTCTGCAAAAACACCACAATGAAACACGTTGGAAACAAAAACCCAAATCGGCTAGAAAAACCTCTAGCCGATTTACATATTTTTAGATAAAAACGAAGGGAAAGCACAAATCAAATACATAATCGATGTAAGAAAACCTAATCTAGCGTGCTGGTCTATGCACGAAAACAAGAAACACTCAGAAAAATAAGAAAATAAAATCAACACTCAATTCGGTTTTAGCTAGAAGAAGAGAAAGAAGAAGACCTACCTCTTGGGAGATCCGACGACCGGGGGGATGAAGAAGAGTGGACCGTGGCTTGATCTTGACGTCCCAAACAGTTCGAGAATGCTGGACTTCACCAAAAAACAGCACCTTTGCAGCTGCTACACATTGGAGATCCACCGAAGATGGAGTATACGCCGATTCTCGATCGGAGGGTGTAGAAAGCCGGATGGAGGTAGGGCCGGCTCACCTTGTTGGTGTGTTTCACACTCCCACACAAGGTTAATGGTCTCCACCTCTTCTACACCTGCAAAAGTACAGAAAAATGGTGAAAACACAGCAAGGAGAAAGAAAGAAATGCAAAGAAAACATAAGGGAGATCGAAATATGCTTGGAACCCAAGCATAAACCGGTCTTCAATGGCCAAAACGTCGAAGAATGGAGAGGAAGGAGGTGCTGGAGTTAGAGGCACTGCAAGGGGCGTCCAAACAAAGCCAAAGACGCCTAGGGTTCTTCAAAAAAAACTATTTATAATTTTGACATTTTTCAGAAAGAAGGTTAAAAAATAAAAATTTGCTAGGCGCCACTTTCTGGGGGGTTTTCTGCAAAAATTTTTGAATTGGATATGGATAGGCGTGTGGGTTGGGTTTTGGGCTTTCTAAGGGTTGATCCAAAGTCCAAATAACCTAATTAGGTCGGATATGGATCCGATCTACCTCGAAATTCGTGCCCAAACACTGAAATAGCCATAACTCTCTCATTTTAACTCTGATTTTTCTGAAATTTGAACCATAACCCCTTACTATCAAAATACATCTAAACATGGGTTTAAAAACTTAAACTTGTTACAAAATGCATGAAAAACTTATTAACATGATGTGCATTTTATGCATCATCACGTGGCATATAAAATATTTCTCCGGTTCTAAGGTAAAGGCTTTCCAACATCCTTAGCGCCTACCGATATACCTCAAACTATGGCCCTTAAGTACGTGGTAGGGGGGCGCAAACCCAAATAAGTGGCCCAGTTGTGAGGCTCTCTCCCGAACTATGGTTTAGTGAGACAGCCCAGCAACGTGAAGACCAGGACAACATAGGTAGGGATGTTTTCGAAAACATGTTCAACATGCAAATAAAACCAGAAAGCTCTAATGCAAGTCCTAAAGAGATAGATTTAAATGAAAAGAAGCACACACTTGCATACATTGTTTGCATTCAATCACTAGAATTGAGGAGAGTTGTATTTCAGACCTAAGCCTAATGTGAACATGGAATAATCTCCTCAATATGGTCCTACCAAACCATACTTAGATCCTATATGCAATGATGTCTGCTTAGGATAGAGTCTAGGCTCCTAAGGTTCGCATGAAAAAATGAAGCTGACATTTGAAGAATAAAGACTTTAGACAATATCAAAGCAAAGCAAAAGGCACAAATCCTATCGGACGGAGATGGGTCTCATCTCGGTCGCCAAAACTATGATCATCGCAAAATTTTTCCTCTCTGGTATTTCTCTCTCCTCCTTTTTTCCTTTCTATCCTCTATTTCTCCTTTTTGAAGGGAGAAATGAAAAGACAGAAAAGAAGAGAGAAGAGAAAAGAAAAGAAGAGAAGATGAACTCTTTTGCGAGGTCTCACTTGACCTTGATTTGAAAATATTTAAAAAAAATTACTCGCCTCTGTTTTGAAATATTTGCGGGAAAATCGGGAGATGGGATTCGCTCGTCGGTACGAGGTTCGATCGTTCCTGGTGCTTTTACCAGGGGTAATCGAACCAATGATCGAATTTATGCCTTTTACTTTGCTAAAATATCATCTACGAATTTATCCTAAGCCTAAAAATGCATAGAGAATCATGCTTGTGCAATGAAAATACAAAAATGTATGTTTTTTAAGAAGATGTTTAAAAAAAAATTCCAAGTTTTCTGAGATGAGTTTTGATAAATGAGTGAAGAAATGAAATTTGAATCTATCTTAGAACCTTTTAAGGTAGTTCTGATAGAATAGACTTGAATTTTCTAAGTGTTGGAAGGATCAGGATTTGGAAAGATAAGTCTGTGGATGAAGAGAAAAAGAATTTAAAATTGGTATTTTAAAATAAAGATGGGTTTTCAAAGTCATAATGGACTTTGAATTTTTGGATCGATTTTCAAGAATTGATTTTGAATTTGATATCTAAGCAAGGATTGATTTTGAATTTAGACTTGAGAAATACATTTGAAATTCGCTTTGAAAATTGGAATTGGTTTTAAAAATTGGAATGAAATTTTGATCTGAAGTCTAATATCCAAGATGGAACTGGATCCGAAGTCTGAGATTCGAGATGGGATTGGATCCGAATTCTGGAATTTTAAATGGAATTGGATCCGAAAGTCTAAGATCCGAGATAAGATTGAATTCTGGATCCTAAATGGAATTGAATCCGAAGTCTAAGATCCAAGATAAAGTTGAATTCTGGATCCTAAATGGAATTGAATCCGAAGTCTAAGATCCATTATAAAGTTGAATTCTGGATCTTAAATGGAATTGGATCAGAAGTCAAAGATCCAAGATAAAGTTGAATTCTGGATCCTAAATGGAATTGGATCAGAAGTCTAAGATCCAAGATAAAGTTGAATTCTGGATCCTAAATGGAATTGGATCAGAAGTCTAAAATCTGAGGTAGAGTTGGATCTAAAATCTGGAATCCTAATGGAATTTTGGATCAGAAGTCTGAGATCCAAGATCGGATTGGATCTGGAATCTGGAACCTAAAATGGATTTTGGATCTGAAGTCTGAGATCCAAGATTGGATTGGATTCGGAATCTAGAACCTAAAATGGAATTTGGATCTGAAGTCTGAGATCCAAGGTTGGATTGGATTTTGAAAAATCCGAAATGGGATTTTTGAAGATGGATTTGTTTTTTTTTTTAAAACCCAGTATTGAATTTAAAACTTGAGGAAAATCAAATTTTGAGATTCAGAATCAATCTCAAACTTTGATTTTTGATTTTGAGAATCAAGATTTTGAAGATAAAGAACACACTTGATTTTGAAATCAAAAGATGAATAAGAAGTTTCAAAGTTAAATTGAACTTTGAAATTGATTTTGAGATATTGATTTGAATTTGAATTTGGATCTTGAAAATGGTTTTGGAATCTCAAAGTTGATTTGAACTTTGAGGTTTGATTTGTATTGGAATTTTGAATATAAAATGAATTTGAAATTTCAAAGTCAAATTGGACTTTGAAATTGAATTTTGAATCTTGAAGATGAGATAGAGTTGAATTTGAATCTAAAATAGGAATTGATTTGAGGAATGAAGAAAATACTCAAAATCACTTGGAGTTTTTGAAAAGGAATTTCAAAAATATGATGCAATTCTATCCTTAAATGATGAATGGAAAAGGAATTTAAAATTGAATTTTGAAAATCTTATTTCATTCTTTAAGTGAATTAAAATAAGATTGAAAATATAATGCATCCCTGACTATGGTCATTGAATGTATTATATAATAATTATATTTAAATTCAAATGGAGAATAAAATACATTTTGGTGCTTTTATAAAGTTTAAAAATAAAATTAACTCTCAATATATCCTGACTATGGTCATTGATATATATTTTGAGTTAATTTTAAGTTAAACTCCGATAAAAGAAGAAAATATTTTGAAAGATATGATGATTTTTGAAAGGGGTCCAGTGTGGATCCAGCGTTATTCCATAAAAGATAAAAATCCTAAGTTTTGTTCACATTCTGACTATGACCATTGATGCAAATCATCAACTTAGAATTTAATCACCTCTTATTAGGATGGTGCACGTGTCATTCGTGCTTCCATTTGTGAATTTTAAGTAAAAAAAAGTTAATATGGAACAGGCAACTTTTATGATATGCTCATGCATTCTAGTCTAATACAGGAAATGTAATTTTTCATTATAATCTAGCTATTACATTATTGAATTGAATTGAGATTCAATTTTCTAAAAAAGGGGTTTACCTAATTTCTGCAAAAATTCCAAGTTAGCACAAGATATATATAGGAAGCAATTTACAGGATATTATTTTGAACCTAGGATATACTTGATGGAATATTCATTCATGTATCGTATTAATAAAAAAAAAACAAAAAGAAAAAAAAAACAAGTATGCTACCTGATAAAAGGAAAGAGGATGGGATGACATGAAATGCAATGTGATATGACAAATGGAATGCACTATGTGCTTATGGAGCTGCAACCATTTATTACTCATGCTGAAAAAAATGTTTTAAGAAATTATGGCACAGTAATGGAGGTAGATGCTAAGGGATTGGGCAGTGCATGGTGACAATTGTGCATAGTGAGAGTTTCAGCAGCTTGCAGATGCACAATAGGTGTAATAACAAAATTAGTTGACATATTGGGCCCATATCCACTCGACCTCATGAAAGGGGTGGCACACTATTTGTCTTGGTTTTTATCAATGGTGACATTTGTATCCTGAATTTAAGAAGAACTAGTCTTCTCAAAGAGATAACAGTGTTTTCACATCAATTTTGCCAGCTACTAAATTGACAATGTGAGGAAAACTAGTTGTTTCTATTGGCCTTAACTTATATGCCACAAATATTACAACTCATGCATCAGTGGGAGCAGGAAGTGGAGCCGGAAATGGTGAAGGAACAATGGGTGATGTGCAGAAAGATGAGTGTAGTGCTTGTAATTGAAATACACAGGTTGCCTGCAGCAGTGTTGTGGCAGGTGCAACATATTGTGTAATGATGGAGTATGGGGTGAAGCAAGGTGTCAGTAGTGAAGTGGAAGATTGTGCATGGGAGGTGAAGGTGAAGGTTGTGCTGGGATTGATGATGTGCAGGAAGGGGGTGTATAATGAGTCACAAGGGATAAAGACAAAGAAAGAAGAAAAAAAAAACCAAATGATCAATGTGCAAAACTACAGGAAAAGGTATGTAACCTCTGTACTGAAGTAGGACTACACCTATACATGGGATTATGGTTATGAGATATGGGCCTTACATTAGAATGAGATATATGGACCACAAATGATTTATGATGCAACAATGTACATAATTGTGAGTTAATGCAAAGATAGGCACAACTAATGCAAAATGGGCATGATTAGGGGAAAATGAGGCTACAGGGTATAAGAAGATATCAAAGGAAAAGAGATGCCTATCCTTTAGCAAAATCTATATGAAAAACTATTTTAGACCAAATTCTGAATCAAAGTATACTATACTATTTATACCATAAAAATGGTTAGACTGATCAAACTGTGGTGTTTCACTAGGATTTTAGGTGTTATTATGTAACTACAACTTGATTGAACAGAAAATACACGGCATCTACTTGTTCTACAGAGAAAAAAAAACTAATAAATTTTATCTACTTACCAACAGTGATTTTACATAGTGAACATTTTAACATAGTGGTGGTGTTGTAGTAAATGAACGACAATGTGATGGGCAAGGGGACTAATGCAATAAATGCAGCCTAAAAACCAAGGGAATGCAGGTATGAGATAGTATGCAGTAAACATATGTTGGAAGTAAAGAAATGAGTTGCAGGATGTTGAAAATATACAATTTAGAACACATTTTGCAGAAAACGAGAGGCGCAGATGAACAATGATGAAGTAATAGTGCTGGAGATGGCCTATAGTGTACCGCATCTAAAATGAAAGTATAGTGGCAAATTGAGTTTTACCTACCATTGATGATCCCATATGCAATAAAAGATATTAATATTCAGGTGAAAAAGAGGCAAGAGGTGGGATTAGACCAATCGAATAGTTGTAGAAAAGGTCAACTGGGGTTGAACTCCATAACACAGCCAGTCGAGCTGGTATGCTACCAACCAGCACGCTCCTCTGCACATTACCCGATTGATGAGAGAGTTTTACCGAAGAGATGGTTGTCCAGAAGTTTGAACTGGGCTGGCTTTCACTGAGCTGGTTGTCATGAAGTGCAAGATCTGTGGGAGTTTCTTATTCGTCCGTCTCCTTTTGAATAGAGACTTCAAGGAGATTGTTCTCTAGCAATGGCTTTTCAAGACAAGTTGCAGTGGCAATGCCCACGGAGATGCTGCTTATGAACATACTGTTGCTAATGGCCATCTCCAGCAATGTCTCAGAATTCATCTAGCAGCTCACCACAAAACCTATTCTATAAAAGCTCCAGCACAACCAAGGGCAGCTCCCCAAGATATTCAGGAACTTTACCAGAGGGGCCATTCCATTGCAGGTCTTTTGCAGGTATTTCACAGTTGCCAAGTTGCTTTGGAATGGAGCCACTCAAGCCAGCATTTGTCATCAACGAAAGGGGCAGATTGCTTAGGTTTCTCATGCTTACAAGAAACTCTCCTTCAAGATCGTTTCAGATATATCAATGTTTGTTAAGCTCCTGAGTCTTCCAATTTCTATCCTTCAACCTGCAATTCTGAATAGAGGAAACTTCCAACTTCACCAAATTCCCCAACTCTGGTGGAATGTAGCTCTTCGGACTATTTGATCTAATGTATAAAACTCATTGAAATCCATCAGGTGCATTGCGCAGGTGATGTGCACAGGTATTAACAGATGAAGCCTTTATATTTGGAGATCCAGAATGTCATTACAGCACTTCAACTTCATACTGGAAGTCGGAGCAATCAGTGATTCCCAAATAAATCAAAGGGATGATCAAGTCTTGCCTCTTAGGGGACCCATCAGATTAGGACTAATGTAAACTGGTTACGAGGTATTCATGCTAAATATACAGGGATTGTAACCCAATGATAGTTCGATTTTTTTTTATGGGGATTTAACAAATGAATTGGATTACCAATCTTATCATTAAGAAAAACAATACACAGAGTTATGATATCAAAACAGAGCATACATACATGTAAAATGACGAAACTAAAGGGTTGACACCTATTGTAGCAGATGCAAAAAAATGATATCATAAAGAGTGTAGTTATGAGATTTTACAGGATGATCTATATCAACTATAGCCTAGAATGTAATGCTAAAATGAAACTATCAGCAGCAAAATTCAACACAGAAAAGGCACACTGCGGATGGGAATCAGGAGCCCCCTTTTTTTTTTACTTAGGGATTAAGAACAGGTAAAAGGAAATGGCAGCATGTAACGATATAGAGCATAGACATGAAAACTTCATAAAGGACTAAAACGAACTATACTGGTCATCAGTTCTGAGTGATACCCAGCAATGGTAGTATTTAAGGAAAATCAAGATGTCGTGGCCAACGAGGGCCATTAGCTTCTGGACCACCACCCGTGAATGCCCACCTAAGAAAGGGGAAAAAAATCTTTACGACTCACATTGGACTTTCCCTTCCTCAGAAGATAGTTTCTGCAGACTGGGAGGCATGGCGTGCATGGGGGCTGGTATGGGGCGATGCTCACATGCCGGAACGAGATCTTAAACACCTTAAAATGCTAAAATAGAACAGAGATGATGCTCTACATAAGAACGTAACAAAACAAAATGGTAATAACGATGATCGAAAAAAAAAATTAGAGGAAATTGATGCGCTACCTGATTATCGAGGGGAAGAAAAGCATTGGGGAAATTATAATACAAATGAAAATGGAAAATGCGAAAGAACACAGAAAATGTATTGGAACAAAGTTGTTTCGTTGATGTAGCATTACGCAGATTGTCACTGCTATATGCAGGTTGATCTTGCAAATTATGTTGAAAATAAACAACAGAAGAAGGAAAAAAAAATAGTAAACAGAGATTTTATTGAAAGAAGGAAAGTAGAATGATGGCTTACCTATAGCCGCGGGGGTTCTGGAAGGGGGAAGTTGAGTCTTCTTCTTTCTTCTGCGAAGCACCGCGGAAATCCGAGCAAGGAATTGGGCGATACTCCTTCACTAGAACTGGAAGAGGATCGACCTTTTCCTTATGATTGGGGAAAAGCAGAAGGAATGGGAAGACAAAGTGGAGAAAAAGGGAAGAAGAGGGAGAGGGTAACGAATTGAATACGCGATGCCTCAACCCTTCCCCCATGCCTCTTTTATAGAGGGGGGAAGAAGAGTCGAGAAAGGCAAAGACGGTTGGAGGATCAATGGCTGAGAAATGTGAGAATGATCGAAGGGTGGGTGAAAGGAATGAGGATTCCATTGTAGATGGAGGGTTGGGAAAGGGAGAAGCCCATGGAGGAGCTTCCAGAGGGTTTGGTGGTGGCGGGATGAGAGAGTGTGGTAGAGAGAGAATGCCTATGGAGAGAGAAGACAGAGGGTCCGAAAACCCTAACTCGACTCTCCGAGGGCTGTAAGGTTTTTTTTTTTTCAAAATTTTCCAAAAAGGAACCTTTCTTAAAAAAAAAATCTTTCTCAAAACCATTTTTTTTTTAATTTTCTTTATTATTTTGATTTTTTGTTCTTTACTTGGTATTTTCTAATTTTTTTGTATTTTGTTTTTACATAAAGGTTTTTAAAACTAGGGAAATATGGGAAATTAAAAACTATTTTTGGAATTTTGAGAAATATTTACAAAAGAGGGGTTTTCTGAAAATTTGAGTTTGATTTTTTTTTTTCAGAAAATGAGTTTGGATTCAAAAATTGAGAAGATTTTTGAGTTTTAACCTTGAATTGAGAAATATAGAGCAATGAATCCAAATGGATGCCGGATGGACTGTCCGAGCCATTCAAAACTATTTTTGGTATTTTTGTAATTTCAATTTGAAAATTGGACAACGTAGCTCAGATTTGGATTTTGGCAATGGATTCGAGTTCGAAACTGAGTCAGATGTAAAAAAATGAATTTAATTTCAATAAAATCTGAGAAATATTGGAATTTAGATTTAAAACTGGCTCGATTGCTCAAAAAATGGGGTCAGGGGAAAAAAGGGAACATTTATAATATTTTGAAAATTTTGGGGTGTTCACACTACTGCAGTAGTATGGATTGCAATCCTTACCTATGCGAGAGTTTCTCTCAGCTGCGTGTTGCTCGCATGAGGTTTACTCGGTCTGTAGCATCTCCGGTTACCATATTAGAAATTGAATAATAGACGTCGGGTGCATATCTCACAGAATGCGAGGTTCCTTCGCGTACCCGAAGGAGTAACAAGAAGAGCTTAAAAACTAACCAATCACAACTGACTTATTGTAGTTATTACTTTATTGGTTCAGTAGTTGTTACTTCACTTGTTCAGCAGTTGTTTTCAGTTACTTTACTTGTTCAGTAGTTGTTACAGTTCTATTACTGCTCTTAGTTGCTTGTTTTCAGTACTGTTACCTGTTTCACTTGGCTAGTGCTTGTCACATATGCACTTACCTGACACAGACACATATACTTGTTAGTTCTTGTTTTTGTGTCATATTTTTCCTCTTAGAGATGATATGTATATATATATATATATATATATATATATATATATATATATATATATATATATATATATATATCGTGGTTGTTTCTTCACCACCTCGCAAGAGGACTGACCCCGTTTTATGGGGATGCAGGTGATGAATAGGTATGGTATTGATGCGACGGCACACGGTGGAGGCTTGGGGACCCACACTTAGTTGCAGATCCTGTTTCTGGTGGTTTTGGTTTTTTTTTTTGGGTTTTTGTGGGGATGCATTCCCTGTTTTTGAGATTTTTTTACTATCACATTTTGTAACTGTTGCATTGTCGGGTTGTGTACCCCTTGACACTTGTGATTGTACTTTTATTTACGTTGTTAGTTATGTTGTACTCACCTGTGGCCGTCTAGACTTGTGGCCTTGCCACCTTCTCTGTACTTTGTTTCCGTTGTTTTCAGTAAAACCTTTCAAAAAAAAATTTTTTATAGAAAATCTAAGGTTTTTTCAAGGTCGGGGTTTGGGGCGCCACAAAGCTTGGTATCAGAGCAACGTTTAAGTGTGGTCTAAGGCTTCATCGTGCATTATGCATCGTCCATCGCACTATAAGTATGATTAAACTTTATTTATTTGTTCATTCCTTATTTCTTAGTTAGAATTGTGTGCTTGGTTCTGTGTGTGAGTTAGATGGCGACAAACCCAAGTTACGAGAAGATTTTGGAAGCTCTCCAAAACTTGGTCTGAGGCGAGGAGTTCTTGGGTGGAGTTATGCAACACCTAGCTCGCAGTGTGCATATGTTGGCTCAGCAGGCACCTCCTTGTGCCAGGTGTTTAGTGGATCACGGGAGACAAATTTGTCCTTGTGAATTGTCCGATTGCCCTTACTGTAATCTTTGGGGGCATATCGAGGAAAAATGTCAGACGAAGCTGCGAGATGAGCTCTGGAAGAGCAATGCTGATGATATCGATGATGTAACTTCGGTCACCGGACCCATGGTGGTTGAAGTGGATAGTCAGGATGGAGACAGGCGTGGAGCGCCAAACTCTCCCCAGTATTCTCCTGAATCTTATCCTTACGCGGTTTCATCGAAGTACGTGCTGGAACCTCCAGTGCTGCCAGTACTGATGGAAGTCCAGGAGATATCTGATACGCCATTGAGAACTCCTGTTTCTCCTCCCTGTATCAGGCCGCGACGCTATGAAAGTTGGAAGGACTACCGAGATTTTTACACTAGAAAGTCATGAGAATGCTATGTTATATTGTTAGAAGCATTGAGTTTGTAAGAGCCATGATTTGCATTTTTGATGTAATATTGAGTAATTATGTTGAAATCGATGAATTTTTATGTTTTGGCAATTTCTGAGAATTTGCTTATTTTGAGAATCGAGTAAAATCGTGTATTTTATGTAAAAAGAGCAATTGCAGGAAATCTAGAGCGAATTAACTTTCAAAACTTTTAGGGTAAGTTTGGAATAGGGTTATGGTGATTCACTTCGAATTTGAGGTCCGAACGACGAAAAAACTCTGTCAGTGCATGTGAATTACGAGTTTTGCTTAAAGTTTGGACATGAATCATAATACGCTTAATTCTTGCAAACGAAAGGCAATTTTCTTAAGAGGCATTGAGCATTTCATGTTAATTGAGACTTTGAAGAGAACTAAATGATTTATTGGAATTAATTTAAAATTTTAATGCATTAAATAAGCATTGTTTTGGAATTAATACAATAGGCAATTTTGGATTTGGATCCGGAGCGACTAGTGGACCCAAACCCATTGGACAACCTCTCTAGAGGATGACCTTGAACATGGTTGACCAGCTGGTCAAGGGTTGACCAGATGGGTGGCATTTTTGAAAAATATTTACATTGTTTTGAAAAGAAGGCCACTATTGGCCATTTATCTTTTCAAAAACCTCATGATGAAGCCTAGAGCTCATCATGAGAGGCGTCTTTTCAAAAAGAAGAGCATGGGGCTGGCACCCCATGGCAATTTTGAAACAAATTTGAATGTTTTCAAATACTAAAAACTGATTGGATGAGTTGGGTGGCAGCCAAGGGCGCCCCCTTGTAAATTTTTGAAGTTTTAAAGGCCTTTTCAAAACTTTTTCAATGGCATTTTTGAAAGAGAGCTTTAATCATTTCAAAAGAAGAACATGCATTCGCTATGGGGGGCGTGGAGCACCCCAGCTCTCCATCTTGGATGGGTCAATCTTAGCCATCCATTCCAAATCATACCTTATAAGAACTCTTTAGAAAAATCGGCCTCACCTTGTTGGGCGATTTTTTTCTAACTCTCTCTCCCTCTCTTCTCTCTACCAAACCTTCCTCTCTTGTCTCCTTCCTCCAGCCGTGGGTTTCTTGAAGTAGAGAGCTGCAACCAACACCTTTTTCCCTCTCCAACCAAGGTGAAGTTACAACGTTTTCATTTTTGTTCCAAGGTTTCGAGATATAATGAAACTGATGGAGCAACGCATCCATGCATGAGTGCTCCAAAGGTGGATTAGTTTTCTAAAATGCAATCCTTTTTATATGTTCATGTTGGTTTTTATTTTCCTCATAGCTGCATGTTTTGAAATAGGCTTCTTCCATTTTTCCTAAGTGCGTTCTTCAGTTTTTCTTCATCAATGCATGTAGTTTTAGATTAGTTGTGGTAATGAATGTCTTCACTTATTCTTCATTTCAGTTTTGGCTTATTCTTTGACATGGCAGCCAATGCTGGGTGAGCTAGACTGAGCTGGGCTCATCCAGCACGCACGCAGCTCTTTTGGGGTGCATGCAGGCACAGTCGTGCGCTGCAGCCATCGCCCTTCACCTTGGACTCCCATTCTTGGACGTGATGGACTCAGCCCAGACCCAAATCGATGGGACTGGCGCTTCAGCCATGGGGGTGGCTTGGGTATTTGCCGTGGGAAGCCGTGGCTTCCAGCAAAAAAAAAGAAGAAGAAATTTTACCTTTTGTCACTATGTTTTTTTTTTGTGGTTTCACGGTTGGCGCATGACCCACTGAGTATGCTTGCGGGTTGGGGCCAGTCCATGGCAGGCGCCCAACTCCTTCCTCCCGTTTGGGTGCGAGCCATAGGCTCTTGCCCTTGGTGCTGGGGTTGGCACGGTTTGGTCCCACGGACCAGACCCTTCATCCATCCTTGCTGAACCTGGTTTGGGGCCGGCGCACTTCGGTTGGCCCGCGCGCGCACCCAGCCTATGAATATAAGTATATGTCTGTGTGAAAAATATTTAAATGCATCCCTTGTTTTCTCTTTTTTTTTGTAGTTTTCGACTTGGCTAGGTGCCGATCTGAACCAGGGGTTCAGACCAGCACCACAGCTTAGTCGTGTCCGGTGGTGTGCGCAATCTAGCCCAGTTTGTTCCCTCTTTGGCTGGGGCTGGGTGCGCACCACTTGGGTGTTGTGCACCCTTAGCTTTCGTTTAGCACCTAGTGGGTGCAGGTCTGAACCGAGGTTCAGACCTGAACCCTTTGGCAGCTCAGCTAGCACCTAGTGCTAGCCGCGACTCCACCTTGTTAGAGCCGGGTGCCAGCCACTTGGTGTTGGATACCCCGGGCCTCTCTTTTCGGCTGAGCCACTTTGGGCTCAGGTCTGAACTGAAAAGTTCAGACCCTAACCTGTCTTAGCAGCTGTCTGGTCCTAGGGACCAGACACCTTGACCCGCCTCTGGCACCCCCTTTCACAAGGTTAACTGATTTGACTCTTGGCGGTTGTTTGATTCACCCCAACCAAATCTTTGTGACAGTCTGGTCCGAACCATGTGTCGGACCAGAACCTTTATGTAAGCGTGGCAGCGTGGTCCGAAGGACCAGACCGTGTTCAGTTAGAGCTCTTTTGGCAGCAAGTGTGCGGATCCTTGTGTTGGCACACTCGCAGCCCCGTAACGCCGCCAATGTGGCTGTTAACACCTTTCTTTCAAAACCGTACAGACCTACTTCGAGTTGAACCATATTAGGTTCAAGTTAGTCTTTGTCTTGCCCCGCACCCTCCTCGCTTTTCGGTTAAGGTTTTGGCATACGTACTTATGCCTTGGGATGCACCGGGTTCGGGTAGATTTATATATATATATATATATATATATATATATATATATATATATATATATATATATATATATATATATATATATATATATATATATGTGTGTGTGTGTGTGTGTGTGTGTGTGTGTGTGTGGATATGTATATATATATATATATATATATATATATACGTGTACATATATGTATGTGCCTCATCGAGTATGTTTGAACGTGTTGATATATATATATATATATATATATATATATATATATATATATATATATATATATATATATATATGAATATATATATATATGTGTGTGTGTGTGTATGTATTAAATCACACAAATGGTTGTTTCGGTGTGACCGAATGGACATGCGACACTCCTATGTCCTGTCCAAGTATTTTTTCAGATGATTCCACACTCCGAGCTAAGTATGAATTCCATAGTATTGTCCTACGTTCATTTTGGCAAACAGTTTGTTTAGGGTTCGCGGGCGCGGCACACCAAACCATGGTAATGCCAATGTAATACCCATTAGATGGGTTAATTTCAGAAATCACCTTCGACACGTATATGTGTCGTGTTGCGTGAGGAAAACCCTTATGCCTTGGTTTACATTCGACAGACTAGAAATGTATGCAACTGAACATTATTGTAAACCCATGAACTTAGAGACTTTTTTGATTCAAAATCACAAGTATTGTTTAAATATCCTTGTTTCGGGTCCGCAGGCGCGGCACCCCATACCGTGGAAATAGCTAATGTTATTCCCATAAGACGGGAATATCCCAGATTTCACCATAAACATGTAAGTGTGTTGAACCACGTATGATAATATTTTTAACTTCAATCTTAACACTGAAGTATGCAAATTAGTGCATTTTAATATGAGAATTATTGCATATTATGCAAATGCCTCTATTGTTTATACTTGTGCAAAAGTTAGTAAACATATGGTACTTTTACACTTTGCACGTGGCACATCCTGACACTGTTACTGAGTAGTGTGTACCTTGAGGAGGTACATCGCTTGAGGCATTGGTAAGCGCACTAGGTGCACTTCAAGAATGAAAAGGCTGAAAATATAACACCATAGGGTATGAATGTAAATGACTTGTTTTGGGCTCAGTTGGAGTCCTTGGGCAGTGGCCCTTGTGTTGTGAATGGACTCTTGTGTGATATACCCTGAATCAGAAATAAATAAAATGGTGCTGTGACTGCTTTCACGAGCAGTGTGCTTTGTTGGCCGCGTGATGCTGAGCACATGAATGGGCAGACCAAGTCCTTGTTTTGCGTACCTGTGAACACCCCAAATTTTTCAAAATCTTTTAAATATTCCCTTTCTGCCCCTAAATTCATTTTTTGAGCAAATGAGTCATTTTAAATCTAAATTTCAGTTCATTTCTCTAGTTTTATTGAAATTAAATTCATTTCATATGTTTAAATTGATTTTGGATTTGGATCCATTATCCAGATCCAAATCTGAATCTCCTTGTTCAAATTTTAAATTAAAATTATAGAAAATACCAAAAATAGTCTTTAAATAGCTCGGATAGTCCATTCGACATCCGTTTGGATCCATCATATTGTATTTCTCGATTCGAGTGTCAAAACTCGAACATTTTCTCAAAACCTGGGTCCAAACCCATTCTTCTGAAGAAATTTCCCCGAAATGGTCTGAAATTCTCAGAAAATTACTTTTGTAAATATTTCTCAGAAAAATACAAAAATTAGTGCTTAATCTTTGTTTTCGTGTAAAAAACTTAGATTTTGTTCCAAAAATACAAAAAAATGGAAAAATCATGCAAAAATAAAAAAAAATTAGGAAAGACTACGTGGTTTTCAAAGATTTTGCCGAAAAAACTCACCCTTAACCACCTTTTTAGAAAAATCTGAAAAGGAGGCCCCTTTTTGGAAAAACTGTTTTTCGAGGTTTAAGGGTCGAGTTAGGGTTTTGAAAACCCTAACTCGCCTTCCTCCCTAAACACCCGATCTCCCTCCATGGCCTACATTTACCCCTCTTCGCAGAACCGCCTTCCTTATCCTCCGCCCTCGATCGCCATGGCCATTGGCCTCCTCCGTTCATCTTCAACGGCCTCGCAGGCCTTCTGCCTCTCCCCGCCAGCCCCATGTGCGACATCTAGCTCAACCCTCTGATCCCCTGTTGCTTCCATAGACGAACAACCATCGGCCCTCCATCGCCAACAATTTTTCCCTTTCAATCTCTACCTTCCGATCGATGGCTCGAGACCATCCGCCCTCCATCTGCAACGGAAAACCCTCTCTCGAACCCTCCACGCCCTCCTTAAGAAGAGACCTCGATCCCCTTTGGGGGATCATCCATTTTTTTTCTTTCGAACATCCATTCCCTGTCTCTGGCATCCATCTTCTTTATCAGCATCCCTTCATCCCCATTATCGATCAAAGTCTTCTCGGCAAAACCCATTGTAATACATCAATTCTACCGACTACCAACATTTTTCATACCATTATCAAGCTATTTTCTGAAGAATCCATTGCCAACATCCGGAAGCGACATCCATTATCGAGTAAAAAGGAAGCTGATCTCCCCTCTCCAACATCCGTTTCTTCCTGATCAGGATGAGAGCTTCAAAGGAGATAAGAATGAAAATCCTCCTTCCCCATTAAGGGACCTGCGAACAGAGAGATCAATCTGGTCTCTTCCTCAATAAGGTAAGTCATCCTTCCTGTTTACTATTCCTTCCTAGTAGCATCGTCCAATAAGATATCGTTAATCTGCTTATCTTCTTTAATTCCTCTTCATTTCATTTATTTTCTTCTCACTATCTTATCTTTTTTTTTTCTTTTTTTTTCTCTCTTCTTCATTGTTTATCTCCTGATTCGACCCCTTTTTTTTTGTTGGAGCACCACGGTGGCCTTGGTTCTTGCTTTTTAGTAAAACCACTCTACCTTTCGTGTGATAGTAATGGAATAACCATTCCTATATCTCGTTTCTTTTTTTAGGGGGGGGGCTCAAATTCAATGACCCGATAGGGTCAATCTGAATTCCAGTTTAATTTTGCATGCTAGGATTTATCTTTTTATGTGTTGTCCGGTTCTATAGATCTGCTGCTACATTTTGTTGATTAATGGTGGAATCATACCCAATGATTGAGCATCGATTAACCACCATGGGAGATTCACTCAAAAGGGGGGAATAACAAGCTCTGTTGGATGCCTTCAGGCAATCATCAGGGTCGATTCCCACAAAGCCTCTGTGCCCTAAAAAAAAAAATGGAATGCTTAACAAGTGAAAATCTGGTTAGTAACAGTGGACATTTCATATGAACAGAATCATTGGACAAATACTGTTAAGGAACAAAGGGCCACCAAGAGGTCATCCGTTCATTAACATGGTGGTGTTTCATTTCTCTTTAATTGTCAATGTAATCATAATTTATGTTCTGATATAAGCTCATATGTTAGCTGGGTAATATCTCCAAGCAGAAAATTTCAGTGTTATAATCCAGATAGCACAGCTATTTGCATCTGTTTTGTCTCTGATCATACACTAGGCTGACATTTTCAATTTAGAATTCAGCATTATAAATGCTGGGGAAATTTCTGCTATTCTGGTTTCCCTCTGAACACCATGGAGATGGGTCATGTAATGTAGAGGTTGAATGTTTCACACAGCATCTTGGATGCTCTTGGGAGCTTAATCCTGGGACCCTATCCGTTCACCCTTCCTGCTGGAACATGGTTCTGAGATGCTCGGTTTCTGTGGAAGACGACATGCAGGCTGAAGCAATTCATAACAAATGAGCCCTCATCTTGATTGTTTATCTAAGTTGAGTAATTCACGATGAACGTGTTGCTGCTGGTAGTTGATGGTCAAATCCTCCCCTGTACAGTATCATCACCTGTTACAAATTTTGTTTAGTCATTTTTTTTATTTTTTTTATTTTATTGATTACGATTGTTATTAATCAAATGCTACTGAATGATACCACTAGTGCAAGCATTCTCTCCTTGAATGTCGAGCACGATGAGGCCACAGATATTGGCCACCTCGGAGAAGTAAATTGTATGAGACGATGTTCAAGAACTCGATTCATGGAATGCTCCTGTGAGCATTGGCAGCCAGTGCCTGTCTCTTTTATCTTTGCTACATCTTCTTGAGCCTTTTTTTTTACTATCTTATACTTTGCTATGAAGTCTGAAGCTATCTCTTGCATTTAGTAATCTCCAACATGTAGTGTCTGCAACAGAAAGTCAAAGGAGCCCCCATGCTTCAGCTTGTGCCAAGGGATGACGTCCATGGAGCCCAACTCACTCAGGAAACTTTACCATGCCTTAAGAAGATTGCTTGAATAATTGTTTGAAAGTGTGGATCAGTCTATTCTGTGAAGAATCTCCTGTTTATTTTCCACTATGATTATCTACTGATTTTTACTTTTTTTTTGCTCCTCTCTGTTTTTCATGCCATCATATGTTGGCTTAATTTTCTCTATATCCATCATCACTGCACCCCTAACATCCCACTAATCACTACCCAATACAGGTTTGCTTCCACAGCCAATCTCGCATAGAAGCATACTGTCCAGCAGAGTTCAAGGTTGAATTAACTATCTCTGATCTAGATCCGAAGACACTAAAAAAAAAAAACTGAGTCGGGAGTCGTAGTTCCTGATATTTTCTCTTTCTTTATCTGGATTGTGGATATCAAAGGTCGAAGTGAGTAAAATTAGCGAACCGTATTCCTTGTCTTAAGCTGATATATTTGTTTGGTTTTTGGTAGGACCACAGTATTAGCCAGAAGCCACATCTCTGGGAAGGGCCCAGGTATGTTCTCAAGATCAGCAGAGCTCTACCAATGAAATTTCCATTTTTTTTTAGTATTGTTGCTGTCCCTTATGATTATTTCTGAAAACGATATCTTGAAGCATGTTTATCTTTGTTATCTGTTAAGAATCAGTATGAAACCATATTCACCTAAATGTCAAATCTGGAATAAACTCATTGTGTTTTCAACAAATCTGGGTTATCTGTACTCATGGCCTCGTTGATTCTCACACTTGTTGCATCCTGCAATTTTTGTACCATTGAATTTTGTTTTCATGGCTAATCCATACTTCCCTCAGATCCATAGCAATAGCAGAAATAATCAAAGATTTACCAAGATATGTTGCTTCTTCGGATCCATATATGATGAATTATGTCAAAAGATATGTTGTTGACATATCAGCCAATTTTAGTGAAAGGACATTGGTTGATAGGATTAGATGGGAGGACTAGGGAGGAAGTTAATTTTTATCATTCCAGTGGATATGCTAAGTGGTCTTGAGGAAATGACCATCAGGTCAATAAGGGGCCTGTTCGGTAGCTTCAGAAATTTAAGGAGTCTAGACCTTCGGCTGCCTCAGATTAATCAACCTTTCCACCAGATCAGTCCAGCGCCACCAGTTGCACAGGACTATCTCAAATAGCCAGATTGTCAGCCATCAGCCGTGCCACTCCACCTGTCAATCATTTCATCTAACTGAAGCCAAGCGGCAAGGGTCGACTCACAGAGAGTCGATCAGCTGCTAAAAACACCTCGTTAAACTATTATGACAGTTTGTGAAGCTTACTTGCAAAATAGCGAGCTATGAACATCAGATTGTATTGATTCCAATACAGGTAAGTATATCAATCTGCCATCACAGACTTTGGCTGCCAGATTCCCCACTCCATATATTTCCATAGGATTTCATTCTTACAGTATTTTGTTGCCCATCATCATCCCTGATGATGGTATATGCCTTCATACCCACCTATAGCAACTCCCCTAGTTGTCATGATATCTTGATTGCCCCCGGCAGCTTGGAAAACTGCTGTAAGCAATCTTCTAACCCCTCATCTGTCATAATAGTTCATGCATATTAGTTACTTATTGGGCTGCAGCTTTACTTTGCTATTCATATATATACCACCATGCGGTATCATGCATTCTCATGATATCTTTGTATACTTTTAGATCATTACACTCATATACGCATTTCTCATATAACATAACCATAGTATTTCAAATTTTACTTGGCATCTCTCACCATTACCCACATTCATGCAGTTTTGCTTTATGGTTAACTCTATCTTTTGCAGGGAATGTATAGAAAACATCATTTCTTCTTTGTGACTCAATATTGTAATAACTAGATTATAATGAAAAGTGTACATTTCCAGCTTTAGATAAAATGAATGAGCATATAAACATCATTTGTTGCATCATTTTTTTTTTACTTCAAAAAGTTTCACAAATGGTGAAGACACGAATGGCACATGCACCATTTCATAAGAGGTAAACCAGTCCTAAGTTGATGATTTACATCAACGACCATAGTCGGGATGTAAACAAGACTTAGGATTTTTACCTTTTATAAAATAACATTGGATCCACACTGGATGCCTTTTCAAACAAACATCATCATATTTTCAAATATTTCATCCTTTTATTAGAGTTTAACTTAGAATTAATTCAATATGTATACCAATGGCCATAGTCAAGGTATATTGAGAGTTAATTTCATTTTAAACTCTATAAAAGCACCAAAATGTATTTTATTCTTCACCTGAATCTAAATATAGATTATTATATAATACATCTAATGACCATAGTCAATGATGTATTATATCTTCAATCTTATTTCAATTCATCTAAAGAATGAAATAGCTTTTCAAAAATCCAATTTCAAAAATTTAAATTCATTCATCACTTAGGATAGAATTGCATCATATTTTTAAAATTTTCTTTTTCATAAATCCAAGCCATTCTTTCCTTCATTTCTCAGCTCAAATCCTACTCATAAATTCAAATTCAATTCTACTTCTCAAACGGATTCAAGAATTCAATTTCAAAGTCTCATTTGACTTTGAAACTTCAGAATCATCTTGTATTTCAAATTCCAAATTCTATCTTAAATTTAAAATCCAATTTAACTTTGAAATTCATATATTCAAGATTCAATTTCTAAAATTCATTTTCCAAGTTCAAATTAAAACTTGGAAGTTCTTGATTCATCTCCTAAATTTAACTCCAAATCCATTTTAGGATCCAGGATTCAACACTCATATTGGATCTCAGACTTCAGATCCAATTCCTCTTTAGGATCCAGGATTCAACACTCATATTGGATCTCAGACTTCAGATCCAATTCCTCTTTAGGATCCAGGATTCAACACTCATATTAGATCTCAGACTTCAGATCCAATTCCTCTTTAGGATCCAGGATTCAACACTCATATTGGATCTCACACTTCAGATCCAATTTCTCTTTAGGATCCAGGATTCAACACTCACATTGGATCTCAGACTTCATATCCAATTCTTCTTTAGGATCCGGACTTCAGTTTCACTTTGGATCTTAGATTTCAGATCCAAATCCATCTTAGGATCCAGAGTCCAACTCTATATTGGATCTCAGACTCAAGATCCAAATCCATCTTAGGGTCCAGAACCCAAATTTACATCGGCTCTCAGATTTCAAATTTTTGATCCATTTTAAAATCCAATTCCATTCCTAAATTCTAGATTTCAAATCCAATTCCATTTTCAGATCTCGTCTGAATCCATTTTCTACTTTCTAGATCTCTCAAGCTTGTCCTGATTTCAAATCTTAAGATTACACTTTCAAATTTCATCTTCTTCTCCTAAATCCATGATTAAATTCAAAGTTCATTTCTGACTTTGAAATTCCATTTTTCATTTTCAAAGCTTCAAATCTTTCTCTTCAAAATCAATATTTATTTCTCAACTCTGAAAACTTAGAACTTCTTTGATCAATCTCAAGTTCTAAGTTAAATTCAAATATTTCTTCATTCCCTTACCAAATTCATCTCAGAACACTTGGAAATTTCCAAAGCGTCTTTGAAAAGAGCATACATCCTCGCATTGCACAAGCATGTTCTTTGTGCATTTAGAGTTAGAATAAATTCTTAGATTATATTTAGGCAAAGCAAAAGGCATAGATTCGATCCTTGGTTCGATTACCCCTGGTAAAGGCGCCAGGAACGGTCGAACCTCGTACCGACGAGCGCATCCCGTCTCTCCATTTTTCCCGCAAATTTTCAAAACGGAGGCGAGTTAAATTTCTAAATTCTTTTCAAATCAAGGTCAAGTGAAAACCCGTAAAATAGTTCCTCTTCTCTCTTTCTTTCTTTCTTTTCTTTTCTCTCTTTCTTTTTTTTCTTTTATTCTTCTCCCTTCAAAAAGGAGGAAAATAGAGGTTAGAAAAGGAAAAGAGAAGGAAGAGAGAGAAACCACAAGAGAGGAAAATTTTTGCGATGATCACAGTTTTGGCGACCGTGATGGGACTCGTCTCCGTCCGGTTGGATCTATTCCTTTGCTTTGCTTTTATATAATCTAAGTCTTTATTCTAACATATGTCAGCTACATTTCCATGCAAACCTTAGTGGCCTAGACTCTGTCCTAAGGCTGACATCATTGCATATAGGATCTAAGTATGGTTTGGTAGGACTATATTGAGGAGATTATTCCATGTTCACATTAGACTTAGGTCTTAAATACAACTCTCCTCAATTTTAGGGATTGAATGCAAACAATGTATGCAAGTGTATGCTTCTTCTTTATTTAAATCTATCTTCTTTAGGACTTGCATTAGAGCCTTCTGGTTTTATCTGCATGTTGATCATGTTTTGAAAACATCCCTACCTATATTGTCCCGGTCTTCACGTTGCTGGGCTGTCTCACTGAACCATAGTTCGGGAGAGAGCCTCACAACTGGACCACTTATTTGGGTTCGCGCCCCCCTACCACGTACCTAAGGGCCATTGTCCGAAGTATATCGGTAGGTGCTCAAGGATGTTGGGAAGCCCTTACCTTAGAACCGGAGAGATATCTTATATGCCACGTACTTTGAGCTTCGACTTGAGTATATCGGCATACCTTGATTGGAATCAGATGATTTGAACCATAGAGTTAGGATTAAGGTCCTACAAGCTATTTCAAATATTGCATATAGAGTCAGCCTTTAGGGAGTGCTGTGTGCGCATCCTTGTTTGTGCAGCTATGATTATGCGATGTTTTCTTTGTGTTCTCCTATGTATATCAACCTCTTTTAAAACCCTGGGTGTACTATTCAAAAATTTTCCTCTATTTTCCAAAAAACACCAGGTGTGTACTTTTCCTTTTACCTACATTCTTTTCTCTTTTGTGTCAGAATTTTCCTTAAAAACCATGGAAAGTCTTTTTCTGAGCCCCTTGATCTTTTGAAAATTTCCAGGATTTGTGTCTATCCTTTTTCCATCATCAAAAGTCTATCCGTAAGTCCTGCATTCCATCTGACTCTTTTCTTCTTTTTGCCTCAGTATCACTCCGATGGCATCCGAATCTCCCGATGCTATCTTTCCTTGGGATCATGTCTTCTATCAAATAAGGGATGGAACCCCAGATCATCGGGTCATTCAGTCTCGTACCTTCTTCCCTCGGTGGTACTATTCTTGGTTCACCGCCTTCTCGCGTATGTTCCCAGACCACTTGGACGATTGTGGATTGGAGATGGCATCGGCAGTGGGCAAGCGAACCATTAACGGCCGTCTGATTCAAGCTATGGCAGAGCGGTGAAATCCGCGTACCTGTACGTTTTGGTTTCCGTGGGGAGAAATGACTTTGCTGATGGACGAGTTCAATAATATCATGGGATTGCCAGAACCAGCTGGTCAGCCAGATGACCCGGTCGAGCAGCAGTTCTTGATCAATGTCAAAAGGGTAGATGTTCGAGAAGCATTGGCCAGAGCTACAGGGAGCAGATTCTGGCCTCTCACAGAGATCAACGGAAGTCAGTTCATCGATCTGTTCGAACTCTACAACAAATATGGAGCCTACGAAGAAGTCGATACCTTATCTCAAGCGGCGAAAGAAAGAATCCAGCATGCCATGGTCCTATGCACAGTGGGGCTGGCATTTTTTCAGGATGGTCAGAATTTCATCGATGTAAGAGTCGCCCAACTCTTTCGAAGATGGGGAAGCAAACAGACCCGTCAGCTTTCAGTATCCATGGCAGCTCTAGCTTTTCTCTACAGAGGTTTGGCTCGATTTGCCCTCGGAGATACCATTTTGGTAGAAGGATGCACGTATGCCTTACAGTCGTGGTTCCTGCGACATGTGCCGTCAAAAGCCAGTTCTTTCAGATTCAACAACAAGCAGCCGAAGTCAGCCATTCAGTGCCTTGCTTTGATCGAGAAACTGCATCAGGAGTAAATCATTTGGGACTTCTTCGACAGAAGAGAGACCATTCCTCGCTACACCTATGCTTGTGACAAGCGCTACAAACTGCTCGACCCCTTTCTTCTGCGTAGACTATTAGCCAGAGAGATGTCTCAGACAGTTTTCGCAGCGGCAGGTTCGTGCCAACACTCGCTTCCCGACAGGACGCATGCCAGAGTTCGATCTACGGTCGGATCAGTGGTCTGGAGCATACCACGTCGCCAAATACACTTGGGACTCCTTTATTCCTTTGTCTATATTTCCTGGTCCTAATGCATCATCAGAGTATCGAGAATGGTGGCAAACTGTCTGCCCACCTTCTCTTTGTATTTAAATTTTGTCATCAATGAAAATGCAAGCTTTTATTCTGATAGAAAGCTTTTATGGCCAAATCTTATTTTGTTTCATATAGTTACGGATTCATCCCCAGTGATGAGACCCATTTTGTCTATTCTTCTATCCCTCGTCATGACAGACGACCTCGCCTAGGTCATAAGGCGCATTTTTGTCACCATAAAAGGATGACAAGATCATTGCAAAAAACTTGTCAATTTCTTCCCTCATGTCTTTTTCTAAAAGAAATCACATTTCCAAAAATTTCCTCTGAACCCTAATCATTCTTTTCACCTTCACAGGAAATCACTGGCATTGGCGAAATGGTTGTAACAAGGGCAGGAAAAGAAACAGTTCCTCAACACAGCGACAGTGAGGCCGAAGGGATGGATTCTCCCAAATCGGTCAGAGGACAGAACCAAGCAGATGATATAGATCCAGCCATGTATAATCTGTTCAAAAGAATGATGACCAAAATGATGGCTGAGCAGGCCGAGGCCAGTCAGAAAGAAGTTGTTCCAAAAAGCAAGCCAAAGAAGAAGGTTGTAAAGAAGCCAGTCCGGATTGTTAGAAAGCAAGTACAGCCCGACACCACTTCTGAAGAAACGGAATCAGTTGAGGAATCAGAAGAGGAAGAGCAGCTTGTTTATCAGAATCCTCCACCGCGGTTTGCAAAGACCGCTGTAGAGCCCGAATCAATCAATAAGCCCATTCCGACTAATGACCCGATGCAGGAGCAGATGAAAGAAATGAATCGGGCCATCAAGGATATTCAGGCTAAAAGCAAGGGAAAGCAGACCTACTCCGGTGAAGATTTTTACCACGGCCAGGACGGGGATGACAATCTCGAGAATCTCCCTCGGAAGTTCCTTAAATTCGATGGAACAAGCAATCCCAAGGCTCATTTGGCCACCTTTTATGCCGAATGTGGTTGTTTCAGGAAAGACAATCGGGCGTTATTCATCTGTTTTTCTCGCAGCCTTGAAGGGGTAGCAGCCAGGTGGTATGCAAACCACATTAATCCTATCGAACTAAGAGAGTTCGATAAAGTTGTGAATTTGTTCATAGAACACTTCATGTTCAATATTGAAGCCTCACCAACCCTCAATCATCTGTACAATTTAAAACAGATGGAGAATGAGAAAGCCAGCGAATTTATCCACAGGTGGAGAAGCACCTGTAACAGAATGAAAGTTCCCATCCCAGAGGAGCATGCCCTGTAGATTATTTTGAATAATTTTGCCCAGCCTCTGAGGAACCTCATCTCTACATCGCCTGCTAAGTCATTCATCAAATTGATTGAGAGAGCCGAGTGGCTCGAGACCGGCCTGGATAATGGCCTATATGAGGGTTACCCTTTCGTCCGAGGGAACCCTGAGCAGAAGAAAAAGGCTCATGCTGCTTATTCCATAGATTTTTCAGACAACAGCGGTAGCTCTGGCAAAAAGAAAAGCAAGAAGAATCGCAGCAAGAACTCAGGGCATCCCAGGGCCGAAAGAGCAAACTCTGCAGCCCATAAGGGAAAATTTGTCAAGCCACAGCCCGTCCAACAAGTGCCCCAGTCAGAAGCAAAGCAACTGGAAAAGCTGAAGCACGAAGGTTGGAATTATGATCGGGAGTTCTCAGCTTTAGAGCAGTCCCGCGAAAACATCTTAGAATATATGATGTCGAAAGGAATGATCAAGCTCCCCAAGGTGGCGGACCCTCCCGTCGCCATGGGTAAATGGACTGACAAGTTCTGCAAATTTCACCGGACTGTGGGACATGACACCGAGCATTGCTTTGTCCTCAAGAACATCATTCAGGATTGTATTGACAAAAACATGCTGATTGAGGACAAGGATGAGCAGCAACCAGAAATCTTGTCCAAGCCATTTCCTAAGCACTCAGCTTCGGTCATCACGGAGCAGGCATTCTCTCTTCAAGATAGCATCCAACCATGTTCTAGGCAGGACATTCAGGATCAACATCAGGTCCTAGTCCTTCGCCAAGCACAGTCATCCGTCAAGAGGGCGGATGTCACCGCATCTTTCAGTAAAACAACAAAGGCAACAACAAAAATTACCAAAGTGGTCCCCAGGATCCCGAAGCGCTTTATCAAGGCAGCTTCGAAGAAAGAAGAGGCTTCAGGGTCAGTTCAGAAGCCGATTACTGCATTATCCAACATCTCTATCTTGGACCTGACTCACGCTTCATCTGAGCACCAACAAGTGCTAGAAGATCTTCTCAGAAAGATCAAAGTCAAGCCTAGCACGACTCCGCAAGACATGGCTCAGATCGTCAATCAGGCCATGACGAATGCACCAATCACCTTTTCTGATGAGGATTTGCCAAAACCTCATTCGTTCCACAACAACGCACTTTACATAGTAGTGCGAACCAGGGGCATGACAGTCCCTCATGTGCTCGTCGATGGAGGCAGCAGCCTAAATATCTGTCCAGAGATGACAGCCAAGGCTTTGGGATTAAAAGAAGAGGAATACACCCCAGATCCGATCACGATCTATGGTTTCGACAACCATGGGCAGACAGCCAAGGGGAAGATATTTCTCAAAATTTTTATCAATTATTCGGTGCATACGATCCTGTTTCATGTAGTAAATGTGCCACCTACGTACAATCTACTACTTGGGCGCGCTTGGATTCACAATGCCAATGCGGTCCCATCAACCCTGCACCAATGCATCAAATGGTCGAAGGGGGGCATGATCACTACGGTCCTAGGAGAGGATCCGAAAGAACGACTCCCGCAGCCGATGATTCCCCGTCCCACTTTCACTGCCGACATCCCGAGCATCCGGGAAGCCGAAGAGATTGATCTGAGTGAAAGTCTGGATATTCTAAATTTGAAAGAAATCCAGCCAACAGAAAATGTCACCGCAGTTGTTCAGTGGCAGGGACCTCACTTTTTCAAGCTAGGAGGACGCCTCGATTGCACCTCATTTAAAGATCACCCTCTGTTTCCTCGATTCTCAAAATCAAGGAAAGGATTTGATCTCCTAATGAAGCACGGTTACCAACCCTTCAGGGGTTTGGGCAAAGACGAAGACGGCATCTTGGAGCCGATCGTCCCCGCTCAGCATGTCACCGGCACAGGCTTGGGTTTCACAGGTCAGTCATCCGGCAGAAAGACCATCTTCGTCAAGGGAGCTCAGTAAAAAAGACAATGCCAGTGTTTTCTGTTCTCTTTCCTTTCTGTCATCTTGTAAGGGCAAGATCCGCCCCAGTTTCTTTCTTTTTCCCAAACAATCGCTTGTAAATATCAAAATTTACTTAATCAATGAAAAGTTTGTTTGCTCTGTTCATCTTGGTGTACACAAATTCTCTGCTTATATCCTTATCTATGTTGTCATTCTCTGTCTCTGTACAAAAGGCTATTTTTTCGAACATTTTGCCTTTTTCTCAAAGGCCTTCCTTTTCGCTCATCAGGATTGCCAGGATCATGGCTCCTAAATCGTTCAAAAAGCTCGTCATCAATACCAACCTTTTTCAAAATAAACCAGCCAGAGCATGCAAAGCGAAGGCAGGGGCAGAAGTCAGCAAAATGACAGAGCAGATTGAAGAATTGGCAGAATTCGACTCAACAATTCAAGGTTTGCCAGAATTTGCCAGCATTCAGAAGCAGGATGAACCATCGCCGTTAGTTCAAGATCCAACGGAGGATGTCAATATTGGTTCAGAAGACGATCCAAGAATCCTCAAAATTGGTTCAAGTCTAAGTTTAGATGAGAAGAAAAGGCTCATCTACTTCCTCAAACAGCATCAGGAAGTCTTCGCTTGGACTTATGACGATATGCCAGGTTTAGACTCCAAGTTAGTCGAGCATCGCCTTATGTTGAAACCGGATTGCAAGCCAATCAAACAGAAACTCAGAAAAATGGATCCTCGAGTGGCACCACAAGTTAAAGAAGGGCTTGAAGAGTTGTTAAAGGCAGGATTCATTCGGACCGTTGAGTATCCAGACTGGTTGGCAAACATTGTGGCAGTCCCCAAAAAGAATGGCAAAGTTCGAATCTGCATCGATTTCAGAGATCTGAACAAAGCAACCCCGAAAGATGATTATTGATGTCTTTTTGCAATCGTTGTAAAATTTTGAAAAGATTTTTTTTTATGAAAAGCATGTGAAAACCAGACATCAAATAATAAAAACCGGTTCTCACTAGTGGATGAGACCGGGTCGAACTCAGGGAACGGGAATATTTTGTATTCAAGCACACAATTCTAAACTAATCTTTATTGCTGAATTATGGAAATGTAAAATGTTCAGAAAAGTAAAAACAACTAGCTATTACAACAAATGAATACCCTTCGCAGAGGGCGTAAAGTGCAATATTTACAAACCCAATTAAATTCCTAAATTCTAAAATAAGAGAAAAACATCTTCTATTCTTGCACTTTCCATGTTATGCAATCGCTTCAACTCCACTCCTTCGTTATCCTGCACAAATTCAATGAACACGAGCAGTACCAGAGTTCGAAATAAAAATCTATATTGAATTAACTAATTCTTAAAAACACTGAAGGATATTAACAAAAGACTTCAATGACAATTAAAACTACATTAACTAACACAATTAACTAAATTTCAATTCACTAACACCCCACTTTATGAAACCTAATTATTTCAATTAACTAATAATGAAGACAATTAATCACTAATACTTCATTAACAAACTATGAACATACACTATTGAAAAACACAATATTAACAAACATTGAAAGCAGTAAAATCAAAAATTGTAAAAATCAAGAAATGACTAATAAAGGATCAAAAATTCAGGTATTTGAAAACAATAAGAAAAACATGTAAAACAAGCTAACAGAATGGCAAAGGAAAACTAATTTTGAAAAAAAATTATTGAATGAGGCAAAACGAGAAGAATTTTTGATAGCAAGGAAATTTCCAGTCGATTGCGGCGCCTGAAGTGGAAGCCACCTCTTCCTTCACCGGTAAGTCGTTCTTCTTCTTCTTCTTCTTCTTCTTCTTCTTCTTCTTCTTCTAATTAGTTTTTCTTCTTCTTCGTTTTAAATTTTTTTGAAAGATAATCTGCTAAATCTCAATTTGGAAAATGAAAAAAAAATTATAAAAAGAAAACATAAAAAGAAGAAAATTCTGTGAAGAATCCGGCGATCGACAAGGATCGGCCTGAATATTTTTTTTGATCAATAGTTTTGATAAATATTTAATCAAAACATTGATCTGGATTTGCTGGATTAAGCTTTGTATATCGATTATCTGAATCGATAGAATTCTGTTTTTTTTAAAAGAAGGGATCGATTACCTGGATCGATAAAAATTTCTGGTGAATTTTTTTTTCGGAAGTCTATAATAAGCTAACGGATTACATCTGATTCACGGTCACTTTTCTGGCACTGCTGGAATCCATTCTGTTCTCCGGTTGGATTTAAAACAAATCAAAAGAATCATATCTTGAGAAGCTGCCGGAATTTTTCTTCATTCCCCGGAATTTCTTGCTTTGCCGTGAACTACTCTGCAACAGCTCAGCAGAGATCAATCTGCTGTTCTGAAATTTTTTTCTGCTGATCAATTCTAAGATTGATATTTTAGTTTACTGATTAACTTTGTAATTGATGTTTTCGTTAGATGAATATTAATTCTTAGCGGTTAGTTCACATTTTGAATTCCATATTTCCTATGTTTGAAAAAAAAAATTCTGTTGCCTGAATCCAATATAGTTCTTCAAAATATTTGATAAATCATTGAATGGAATTCTAATCTTGTCTTTGGATACAGATTTTCAACTGGATCAATTGAAATTCGATGTGTTTTGGATCATCTAGATCAGTTGATTTGTGATTCTAAAAACAGATGTTCATTTGGAGTTGAGGTGGATAACAGATCAGAATTAACTCTGCTTCACCAAAATTTTTTTTACAGTGAAGATCTAGTTCACAGTGGAATAAGATTACTGAAACATGGCCTGTATAAACATTGATCAATATTTTACTCAAATGCCTAAGTTTTCAGCTTAATTGATTACAATGTATTGAGTTTTCAAATTACGTGGTTGTTATATACTGACTTCTCCTGTGAATATGGATAAACTGATCTCAGAAAGTCTGGATCAAGTTTTGATAGCAAGATTTTAGTGATTGATTCACTATTGGATTCTTAGGTCTTATACAGTTTCCAATTTCCTGTTTTTTTTTTTTTTTATCAAAAATTCTTCTCGTTTTGCCTCATTCAATAATTTTTGTTCAAAATTAGTTTTCCTTTGCCATTCTGTTAGCTTGTTTTACATGTTTTTCTTATTGTTTTCAAATACCTGAATTTTTTATCCTTCATTAGTCATTTCTTGATTTTTACAATTTTTGATTTTACTGCTTTCAATGTTTGTTAATATTGTGTTTTTCAATAGTGTATGTTCATAGTTTGTTAATGAAGTATTAGTGATTAATTGTCTTCATTATTAGTTAATTGAAATAATTAGGTTTCATAAAGTGGAGTGTTAGTGAATTGAAATTTAGTTAATTGTGTTAGTTAATGTAGTTTTAATTGTCATTGAAGTCTTTTGTTAATATCCTTCAGTGTTTTTAAGAATTAGTTAATTCAATATAGATTTCTATTTCGAACTCTGGTACTGCTCGTGTTCATTGAATTTGTGCAGGATAACGAAGGAGTGGAGTTGAAGCGATTGCATAACATGGGAAGTGCAAGAATAGAAGATGTTTTTCTCATATTTTAGAATTTAGGAATTTAATTGGGTTTGTAAATATTGCACTTTACGCCCTCTGCGAAGGGTATTCATTTGTTGTAATAGCTAGTTGTTTTTACTTTTCTGAACATTTTACATTTCCATAATTCAGCAATAAAGATTAGTTTAGAATTGTGTGCTTGAATACAAAATATTCCCGTTCCCTGAGTTCGACCCGGTCTCATCCACTAGTGAGAACCAGTTTTTATTATTTGATGTCTGGTTTTCACATGCTTTTCATAAAAAAAAATCTTTTCAAAATTTTACAACGATTGCAAAAAGACATCAAATTTTTGGCGCCGTTGCCGGGGAACGGCGTAATATTAGTATTCGCTTTATTGCCTAGTGTTTGTGTGCATTTAGGTTTAGAACCACGTATGTGCATATCTTAGAGACGAGCTTACTTTTCTGCACAGCCCACCTATTAGGATTCCCTTAGAGGTGACTGTGTACGATTGGTACCGTACACATAGATTTTATATTTCTATGCATAATCTCTTTTATGTGTAATTGCGTGGTGTTTGTTTAGTTTTTGTTGTTTTTAGTTAACTCGCTTTGTGGTTTGCGTGGTTTGGCCGCTTAGTGCGTTAATTAGGTAGAAAACCAAAGTTAGGACGTGTGCTACACCGGTCTACTCTAAGGTGTAAGCAATGGCTGACGATCATCAATTGATCCATCCTTTGAGGGAGTACTTCATGCCAAATACGTATACTCCCACCTCCTGCATCACGAGACCTGATGTAGGAGCGAGCCATTTTGAGATTAAGGCCAGTGTGATTCAAATGTTACCTTCGTTTTATGGCCTTAGCAATGAGGACCCATATCGTCATCTCGACGAATTCCTTGAGATTTGCTCGACTGTGCGAATCAATAATTTTGGAGACGATGCTATGCGGTTGACTTTGTTTCCGTTCTCTCTCAAAGATAAAGCCAAGCACTGGTTAAAATCTCTTGAGACGGTTCGTATTACTACTTGGGAAGGAATGCAAAAAGAATTTTTAAAAAAATACTTCCCAATTGGTAAAACGAATCAGTTTCGTAAAGATATAACCAGTTTTTCTCAAATTGAGGGAGAACAATTTCACGAGTCTTGGGAGAGATTGAAAGATCTTCTCCGCAAGTGTCCCCATCATCAGGTGCCTCGTTGGCAGTTGGTGCAGTATTTTTATGACGAGCTTACTGAAAAGCATCGTCAAATGGTTGATTCGTCTTGTGGGGGCACTTTTATGCTCAAGAGTGAGGACGAGGCGTGGTCTCTATTTGAGACCTTGAGTGAAAACACAATGCATCATAATTTGTCTTCACGGTTCGATAGGACTACATCTCTGCCTAGTGGTCCTAGGAAAGTTGGGATTTCCGAAGTTGGGTCCGAGTTAGAATTGCGTACCAAGGTTGACCAATTGACTAGGAAGTTAGATCAATTCCTAGCCAATTCTTCGAGAAATCCAATAGAAAGAGTGTGCGAGATATGTGCTAGCCCTGCACACTGTGTTGCGGATTGTCCGGCAGCGCCATTATATCCTGAATTCGTTCAGGAACAGGTGAATGTTGCCCAAGGTTTAGCTAAACCCATGCCCGATTCATATACATCTTCATATAACACAGGTTGGCGAAACCAGTTCAGTTCCCCTTCCCAGACACAGTATAGACCCAGTAACCCTTCACAAGGTTACTCACATCCTATATTTCCACAGGTTCATCCCCAGTATGTTCTACCTTCACCTCAGGAGCCCATTCCAAGTTCATCATTTCAAGAGAAGATGTTAGAAGCTTTTTCTGATATCAAGGCCACTCTGTGTTCCCATACGCAGTCAATAGCCAAGCTAGAGACTCAAATGGGACAATTAGCTCAGACATTGAGTAGACAAAGTCAAGGGAACCTTCATAGTCAATCTGTTGTCCCTAAGAGAGAGGATTCCATGTCATTTGACTTACAACCCACTGATTCACATCATGAGCAAGTCAAATCTATTACATCCCTTCAGTATGGGAAGGCGTGTCACTCCACTCAGGAATCGACTCATGAACCTCATATCATTTCTACTGACGAGTCGATCTCCATGATACCTCAGCAGAAGGGGCCTTACTCACAGCATACATTTTCATCATATAAAGCCCCATTTTCTCAGCCTTTAGGATCACCAATTCTTAGTAAGCAAGAGGTGCAGATGCAGAAGGTGCTTGACCAAGTCAAGCTAGATCATATTCACCACTTGTCTGAAGTTGCATTCATTGGTACTCGGTCGGTCCTAGACTCTCAATTCTTGACCAGTCTCTCAGATGAGACTAATCTCAGTTCTTCATGTCAAGAGAGTCATGATACTACATTTGGAGGTAGAAGGGATGGAAACACAGTGCGTAGTGTCACAGATGACACTCTTTTCTTCATAGAGCCCGATTGAGTCTGACTTCATGTCCATTGATCTCATGGACGATGAAGGTTTTTCCAGGGATCCGTCTGGCTAGGGACGTGAAACTTAGCGCTTTATGGGAGGCAACCCATATCTTGTTATTTCCCGCATTTTAAAAACGGAGGCGAGTTATTTCCAAAAATCTTTTTCAAAGGTCAGTTTGACTCGCAAAAGTTAAAAATTTTGCGATGATAACAGGTTTGGCGACCGAGATGGGACTTGTCTTTGCCTGATCAATCTAATGCTCTACTTATTTCAAATTGTCCAAATTGATTTCCATGGAATGTTAGCTTTTAATTTATGCTATCATGTGAACCTAGGAGCCTAGACTTGAACCCAACTGACATGGAATGCATATAGACTAGGTATGGTTTGGTAGGACCATATTGAGGAGAATTATTCATGCTCACATAGACTTAGGTCTAATACAACACTCCTCAATTTAGGAATTGTATGAAAACAATGCTTGCTTCTTCAAATATTTCAAAAATCTATCTCTTTAGGACTTAGAGCCTTCTATTTGCTTGCATGTGCTCATGTTTTAAAAAAAAAACCACCCCCACCTATATTGTCCCGGTCTTCACGTTGCTGGGCTCTCTTCCAGAACCATAGTTCTGGACAGAGCCTCACAACTGGGCCACCTATTTGGGTGAAAACCCCCCTGCCACGTACCAAGGGCCATAGTCCAACGTATATCGGCAGGTGCTCAAGGATGTTGGAAAACTTGAACCTAGAACCGGAGGAATTGATTTTATGCCACGTACATCGAGCCTTGGCTTGAGTATATAGGCATAACTGGATTGGATACAGTTGATCTGAACCTTAGAGTTAGGATTAAGGTCCTACAG
Source organism: Nuphar pumila (assembly GCF_984573655.1). Classification (NCBI taxonomy): domain Eukaryota; kingdom Viridiplantae; phylum Streptophyta; class Magnoliopsida; order Nymphaeales; family Nymphaeaceae; genus Nuphar; species Nuphar pumila. Next base: position 65,492,410 of record NC_143261.1, on the reverse strand, counting down.
CTATTTCAAAATTTGTGCATCTAGAGTCAGCTTTTAGGGAATGCTGTATGTGTATACTTGTTTATGCAGAATGTGATTGAATGTGTTATTTCCTTTTTTATTTTCCATATTTTCTAAAAATACTGGACGATTTTCTTAAAATTCCCCAATCTATGTCCATGTACTGTCCATGTTTTAAACCTTGGACGATTTTCAAATACTCCATTTTATGAGATATTAAAACCCTGGACAATTTTCATGAAATTCCTCTATTTTCTTCAAAACTCCAGGTGATTTCCCATCTTTCCTGTCTTCTGGATCTTGAATTTCCTACTTTATTTTTATCCTGCCTACATTTTCCTCAAATTTCCTGTATTTTTCCAAGTCTTATTCCAATTTCCATGTCTTCCAGTCCGATGGCATCCAGTCAGCTTGATTCAGTCTTCCCCGAGGGTCACATCTCCTACGAGGTGCGACAAAGTCTTCCCGAACATCGAGTCCTCAGCACCGGATCCTTCTTTCCCCGGTGGTACTATTCATGGTTCAAGAACTTCTCTCGTATGTTTCTGGACCATCTAGACGAGTGTGGATTGGAACTGGCGTCCGCAGTGGGAAAGCAGACAGTCAACGGCAACTTGATTCATGCACTAGAAGAGCGGTGGAATCCGAACACTTCTACCTTCTGGTTCCCGTGGGGCGAGATGACAGTACTGATGGATGAATTTTCAGAGATTATGGGATTGCCCGAGCCAGCCGGTCAGCCTGGAGATCCATTGAAGAAACAGTTTCTGATCAATGTTAAGGGTCTGGACCCTAAGGATGCCTTAGCTCGCATGACAGGACGCAAGTCTTGGCCGTTGATAGAGGAGGATGGAAACGAATATGTGGACCTGCTCGAAATCTATAGACAGTATGGAACATTTGTGGAAGTCAGCTCATTGTCCCGGACAGCTCGAGAGAGAATTCAGCACGCGATGGTTCTGTGCACGGTGGGATTAGCTTTCTTTCCCGATGGACGGAATTACATGGATATCAGAATAGTTCAGCTTCTAAGGAGATGGGGAAGTCGACAGACCAGCCGCCTCTCAATAGCCATGGCCGCACTCGCTTTTCTATACCGAGGGTTGACTCGTTTCACACTCGGAGAGTCGATCCTAGTCGAAGGGTGCACCTATGCCTTGCAGTCTTGGTTCCTCCGACATGTGCCAGTCCGAGCCAGTTCCTTCAGATACAATGGAGAGAAGCTTCTTCCAGTTGCGCGATACCGGTTCTTGATCGACAACCTTCAGGAGGAAGAAGTCGTATGAGACTACTTTGATCGTCAGGAATCACCTCCCAGATACACTTATGCTTACGGCAAGCGATTCAGACTACTTGGCCCGTTCTTCTGCGTATACTATCATCCAGAGCGGTGTGTCAGGCAGTTCTCTCAGAGGCAGAAGCGCGTAGAGATTCGTCCACTAGCTGGGGTTCTGCCAGAATTCGATCTTGCATCAGATCAGTGGTCTGGAGCATACCATTCTGCCAGACATGGCTGGGATTCCTTTGTTACTCTCACTATTTTTCCTGGTCCTCGTGTATCTTCTGATTATCTGGAGTGGTGGAAAATTGTTTGTCCCCCTCCCCTCTGTCAAGTGTATTATTGATAAAATCATGTTTTTCCCCTCAATAAAATTCCTTTACTTTACATTTCACTGTGGTTTGACGACCTCGCCTAGGTAACAAGGCATATTTTCAGTTGTTTATCTTGCAAAGAATAGCAACGCAATTGTCGTAATCCCAGCGATGACTCAATCCCTAGTAATGGGATATTATTTCAATTTTCTACCAAAATTCTCAACAAATATTTTTCTCCAAACCAAATTTCCTTCAAAAGCCTAATCATCAGTTCTACCTTGCAGAGAGCATCAGCAACATTCAGGAGAACATTTGTGATACCCGATGGTTCATACAAGATCCAGAAAGAAAACCACATCAGTTGAAGGTGTCGCGTACTCAGTAGCTTCAGAAGAAGAGATGGACTCACCTCGATCAATCCAGAGTCAGGGTCAGCAGGCGGATGATGGCATCGATCCCCAAATGTACGTCATGTTTAAAAAAATGATGACCAAGATGCTGGCAGAGCAAGCCAAGGCCAGTACTGAGCAAATTCAGACCAAACAGAAAGATAAGGGTCATACCGTCAAGAATATCAGCAAAAAGCAAAGTCGTCATGAGGAAATATCTGATGAGTCAGAATCAGCTGACGATGCTGACAAGGAATGTGAAAATAAATATGAATTCAAAAGGTCGACTAAGGGTCAGGGGTCGGCTTACAAATCCAAAAATCAGTCTGTTAATGACCCTACTCAGTCACAACAAAAAGATATGATGAAAATGGTCAAAGATCTGCAGGCCCGCGACAAGGGCAAGAAAGTCTTCACCAGTGAAGACTTCTATGATGGTTTAGATGGGGACGACAATCTGGATAATCTCCCCAGAAAATTTATCAAGTTTGATGGTTCTGGCGACCCTAAGGCTCATCTCGCCATGTTTTTCGTTGAATGTTCACGATTCAAGCGTGACAATCGGGCACTTTTCCTTTGCTTCCCTCGCAGTCTGGAGGGAACTGCAGATAAATGGTACTCGGAGCACATCAATCCCATAGAGCTGAAAGAATTTGATAAGGTGGTAAATATGTTCATTGAGCGCTTTCTGTTCAATGCTGAGGCGCTCCCGACCCTCAGCCACCTCTGTGGCCTGAAACAGAGAGAAAATGAAAAGGCCCGAGATTTTATCCATCGCTGGAGGTCAGCTTGTAACAAGATGAGAGACCACATATCAGAAGGGCATGCTTTGTCCTTAATTCTAAGCAACTTCTCGCAGCCTCTAAAAGGCTTCATCTCCACCGCACCATCCAAAACCTTTATAGAGTTAACAGAGCGAGCCGAATGGCTCGAATTGAGTATGGAGAATGGCTTCTATGAAGGTTTCACTTTCACCAAGAACAGCGGCCAGAACGAGTCAAAGAAGAAGACTCACTTCACTAATTCTGTCAGTAATAATAAATGGAATCATCGCAAGGGGCAGAATAGAGACTTCTGTTATGGGGCAGGAGGTTCAAACAGGAATGATCAGAAAGGGAAGCCGATCCCGCAATTCAGCAAGCCGCTAGAGCAGGGACCAAAACCCCGAGAGAAAGGGAAGCATGAAGGATGGAGCTATGACAGGAAATTCACTCCATTAGATCAATCACTCGAGACTGTGCTCGAGTACATGTTGACCAAGGAGATGGTCAAGTTGCCAAGGTTGGCCGATCCTCCCGTTCCTATGGGAAAATTCAAAGACCAATTCTGCAAGTTCCACAGAACAGTGGGGCACAATACTGAAAACTGCTTCGTTCTGAAGAATATTGTTCAGGACCTTATTGATAAAAATCTTCTGGTAGAAGGTGCGGAAGATGAAAATATAGATATTCTAAAAGATCCATTTCCTCGTCATTCTACAGTAGTCATCACCGAATAGTCGTTTCAACCACAGGAGCATATTAGGTCGTGCTCTGAAAATGACATGCAAGCTCAGTATCAAGTCCTGGTATTGCAGCAGGCTCGGTCCAAGGCCCAGAAGATGGACCTTATTTCAGCTTTCGGCAAATTGAAAGTATCTAACAAGCCCGCTGGGATATCTCCCGAGGTAGCCAGAAGTATGCCATGGCTCCCTAAGCATCTCATTAAGTCCACCACAAAGAAAAGCGAGACATCCACTCTAAAGCCTATTACAGCATTATCCAATGTCTCAATTTTGGACTTAACCCAAGCTTCCGCTAAACATCAGCAAGTATTAAATAATCTGTTGCAGAAAATCAAGGTGAAACCAAGCATAACTCCGGAAGACATGGCCCACATAGTCAATCAGGCCATGACCAATGCTCCAGTTACTTTCTCCGATGAGGATCTTCCTAAGCCTCATGTGTTCCATAACAATGCCTTGTATGTTGTGGTTCGAACCAGAGGGATGACAGTTCCTCATGTGCTGATCAATGGAGGCAGCAGCTTCAATATATGTCCGGAGATGACCGCCAAAGCTTTGGGCATAAAAGAAGAAGAATACGTTCCAGATCTAATCACCATTTATGGGTTCGACAATCATGGCCAAACAGCGAAAGGAAAAATATTCCTAGAGATCTTCATTGACTACTTGGTCCATTCAATTCTCTTTCACGTGGTCAATGTGCCGCCCACTTATAATCTACTTCTCGGGAGACCATGGATCCACAACACAAACGCAGTACTGTCTACTCTTCATCAGTGCATCAAGTGGTCAAAAGGTGGTATGATCACGACAGTCTTAGGCGAAGATCCGGAGCAGAGGCTAGCACAGCCCATGGTTCCCAGGCCCTCTTTCACTACTGATATCCCTAGCATTAGGGGTATTGAAGAGGTCAGCTTCGAAGAGGATTCAGAAATAATGCAGACGGCAGAGCAACCCGAGCATACAGTGGCTGCGACTCGATGGGGAGGTCCACAGTTCTTCAAGATTGGAGGATGAATTGATTACAGCACACTTAAGGATCATCCGCTATTCTCCCAATTTATGAAAGCTAAGAAGGGATTTGATTTATTAGTGAAGCACGGCTACCAGCCTTTTCAAGGACTAGGCAAAAATGAAGATGGTCGTCTTGAACCAGTGATTCCTCAGCATTGCCCTAAAAGGACCGGATTGGGCTTTAATGGCCGAAGATCTCAGAAAGGGACTGTTTTCATTAAGGAAGCGCATTAGAAGAATTCCTTTGTCTTTCCTTTTCTATTCTTTTGTCGGGATGATATCCCATTTCATTTTCATCATTGTCATTTTGATTAATTCTATCTTTCAATAAAGTTGCCAGTTTCCTTTGTCTATCTTGGTGCCATTTGTCTCTTTACTCCTCAATATTAGATCTTCACAAAATTGAAATCATTTTGCTCTTTTATCTTTCCAATTATTTTCAATAAAAGCAATTTATTTCATGATGAGCAATTCCCCTAAATCAATTTATCCTCCAATTTTCAGAATGTCTTCCCGATCTATCAAGAAGCTCGTCTTTAATCCAAAAGCTTGTTCGAAATCAGCAGTAATTCATCAGGTTAGAATAAGAACAGAATGTGGTCAAACTGCAAAGCAGTCAGAAGAATCCGCAGAGTTTGATTCAGCTCTTCAGGAACTGCCAGAATTTGCATCGGTTCAGAAGCAAGATGAGCCATCATCCTTAGTTCAAGATCCGACTGAGGATATCAATATCGGATCAGAAGACGATCCTAGAATCCTCAAGATTGGCAGTGGTTTAAGCCCAGGAGAGAAAAAAAGGCTCACTAATTTCCTCAAGCAGCATGAAGAAGTATTCGCATGGACCTATGAGGATATGCCAGGTTTAGATCCGAAATTGGTGGAACATCGCCTCGTTTTGAAGCCTGAGGCGAAATCAGTCAAGCAGAAGTTGAGAAAAATGGATCCTCGAATCGAGCAACAGGTCAAGGAAGGACTTGAGGATCTGCTTAAAGCAGGATTCATTCGAGCAATTGATTATCCGGATTGGTTGGCGAATATCGTAGCAGTTCCTAAGAAGAATGGGAAAGTACGAATCTGTATCGACTTCCGTGATCTCAATAAAGCCACTCCAAAGGATGACTATCCGCTCCCAAACATTGATCTCCTAGTCGATAGCACAGTCGGGCATGCTATGTTTTCCTTTATGGATGGATATTCTGGATATAATCAAATCAAGTTGGCCGCTCATGACCAATCCAAAACATCCTTTACCACGCCATGGGGCACTTTCTGTTACACGGTTATGCCTTTTGGGCTCAAAAATGCCAGAGCCACTTATCAGCGCGCTATGGCCGTTATTTTCCATGATCAGATGCACAAAATCATGGATGCATATGTCGATGATATTTTGGTGAAATCCAAAGAAGAGGAAGATCACATCGAAGCTCTTAATCAAGTCTTCAAGCGACTCATTCTTTACAAGCTAAGACTCAATCCACAAAAATGTGTCTTTGGAGTCGAGTCAGGCAAGTTGCTAGGCTTCTTGGTCAGCAAGAAGGGGATAGAAATGGATCCCGCTAAGGCCAAAGCTATCATTGACATGCCACCTCCGACTAATCTCAAAGAATTGCGTAGCCTTCAGGGACGCATGCAGTCAATTCGGCGATTTATATCCAATTTGGCCATGAGATGTGAGCCTTTCAATCATTTGCTCAGAAAAGGAGTGAGGTTCGAATGGGGACCTGAGTGTCAGCAGTCGTTCGAATGCATCAAGAAGTATCTTCTTAATCCGCCCGTTCTAAAACCACCAGAATTGGGAAAGCCCCTATTGCTATATATTTCAGTTAATCAAGTTGCTTGCGGCGGATTCTTGGCGCAATACGAAGAAGGCAGCTTGATAGAACATGCCATTTACTATGTGAGCAAGACCTTTATTGATTACGAGAAGAAATACTCTCAGATAGAGAAGACATGCCTAGCTCTGGTATGGATGTGTCAGAAATTGAGACATTATCTATTGGCGTCTGAAGTCAAGATTCTATCTAAATTAAATCCTCTCAAGTACATTCTTGAACAACCATTTATCAACGGACGAATCGCCAAATGGCAAGTCCTATTAATGCAATATGACTTGGAATATGTCTCTCAGCAATCTATCAAAGGCCAAACAATTGCAGGCCAATTAGCAGATTTTCCTCTAGCAGAGGATGTTAAAGCTGAGGATGATTTCCCCGACGAGCGGATCTGCAATATTCAACAATCCCCAATTTGGAATTTATTCTTCGACGGTTCCAAGAATATGGCAGGCATAGGAATCGGAATTCTGCTAATTACACCAGAGAAGGAGATGATTCCCTTTTCTCTTAAACTGGATTTTCAGTGCACTCATAATATGGCCGAGTATGAAGCTTTGATACAAGGTCTGAAAATTCTACAGGACTTCAATGTCAAAAGAGTGCATGCTTATGGCGATTCTCTGTTAATCGTCAATCAAGTTCTGGCCGAATGGCAAGTGAAAGATCAAAAATTACTTCCTTACCAGAAGATTGTCTCAGCTCTTGCCAACAAATTCGAAAAATTCCAACTTTTTCATATCAAGAGAGATTTCAATCAAGTTGCAGACAGTTTAGCTAATCTGGGATCCATCATGTCTTTCAGGAGTAGAGAATCTTGTCGCTTATTTGAAATTGGTAGACTTGATCAACCCGCTTTCGTCCCAGTAGAGCAGATAAACCAGACTAAGCAAAAGAAGAAACCTTGGTATCATGATATCAAGAATTTCATTAAAACTGGCGAATTTCCTCCAGAATTATCAAAGAGAGAGCAGCGAGCAATTCAACGCATGTCTGCTCGATATTTTATTCTTGCTGACGTCCTTTATCGTCGTGGATTCAGTTCTGAGTATTCCAGATGTTTGAACGAAGAAGAAGCCAAAGAAGTTATGCAAGAAGCACATGAAGGCATTTGCGGTGGTCATGTTGGCTATCAGACTCTTGTCAAACAAATCATCCGAGCAGGATATTATTGGAGAACTATGCAACAAGATTGCTATCGTTTTGTGAAGAAGTGCGTTCAATGTCAGATGCATGCGCCTTCCATACATGCGCCAGCGACATACTTACAATCTGTCGTCTCGCCATGGCCATTTTCCATGTGGGCTTTCGATGTTGTAGGCCCCATCACTCCTTCAGCCTCCAATGGTCATAAATATTTTCTGGCCGCAACAGAATATTTTACTAAATGGGTAGAAGCAGTCACTCTACGCAGAGTAGAAGGTCGACACGTGGTTTCTTTCATCCATAAGAATATCCTTTGCCGCTTCGGTATACCGCATGATATTGTGTCGGATAATGGCAGTCATTTCAAGAATGAGAGAATGAGGACATTCTGCTCAAAGTTCAAAATTCATCATCATTTTTCCGCTCCTTATTATCCTCAAGGGAATGGTCAAGCAGAGGCCACCAACAAGATTCTGATTCGAATCCTGGAGCGAACTTTAGAAACGGGCCGTGACTGGCATGAAAAGATTCATGATGCATTATGGGCATACAGAACCACCATTCGAACTCCAACGAATGCTACTCCGTCAGAACTTGTCTACGGAACTGAAGTAATATTGCCTTTACATGTTCAGAAACCTGCTCTGAAATTTGCATCACTTCTAGAATTACCTCTTGATCAATATCAGCAACAACGACTGGTACAACTTGATTTGCTCGATGAAAGAAGGCTCAGAGCAGCAGAGCATGCTCAATCCTATCGCCAGAGGATAGCCCTACAATATGCAAAATCTGTCATTGAGAGAAAATTTCGGGTCAATGATCTAGTGCTCAGATCAACAGCTTATCTCAGGCACCGCCCGGGTGGCAAATGGTCGCCAAATTGGGAAGGTCCTTATGTTGTCAAAGAGGCACTACCTCGCAATTCATATCGGCTCATCAATGCTGATGGAATAGAATTACCAGATCCCATCAATGCTCGACATTTGAAAAAATTCTATACTTGAACAATTCTCTATTCTTTGTAATTCTTCCAAATTTTCTTCAATAATAATCAAAATTCTTTTTCCTAGTTACACTGGGGCATTTTAAAATTTTGTTTTTATCTACAAATATCCTGTATGCAGGCAGGATAAACAAATCTCTCATTTCACGCACTTATGCATTCACGCGCACCCCTTTTACATTCATTTGCATTTACATGCATTCATTCGCATTCATTTGCATTCATTTGCATCAATTTGCATTTGCATTGATTACCCATTCAGGATAAGGGATAAATCCTGAGACCCCGACAGTTGCCCAAGTCATCGTGAGGGTGAAAACTGAAAATTTTCCATCAAAATCAATTAGTAATTCTTCAGAATCCAGTGTTGTGCTAGTAATTTTTCAAAAATCCAGTGTTCGTGCTGGTAAATTTCCAAAACCCAGTGCTCGTACTGGTAACCATTTAAAATCCAGCGCTCGTACTGGTAACCTTTTAAAATCCAGTGCTCGTACTGGTAACCTTCCAAAATCCAGCGCTCGTACTGGTAATCTTCCAAAACCCGGTATTCGTACTGGTAATTTTTCAAAACATAATGCTTGTATTGGCACATTTTCAAAATCCGGTGTTTGCACTGGTACACTTTAAAATTCAGTGTCCACTAATTTAGTTTTCCTTCGGGATTCGAGTTCCGACTCGAATCTTCTTTCCTTCTGGTTAACCTAGTTTTCCTTTGGAATTCGAGTTCCGACTCGAATTTCCTTTCCTTCCACACCGGTCTAAGTTTGCCTTTGGGATTCGAGTTCCGACTCGAATCTTCTTTCCTTCTGGTTAACCTAGTTTTCCTTCGGAATTCGAGTTCCGACTCGAATTTCCTTTCCTTCTAACCGGTTTAGTTGTCCTTTGGGATTCGAGTTCCGACTCGAATTTCTTTTCCTTTTGGTTGACCCAGTTTTCCTTCAGGAATTCGAGTTTCGAATCGAATTTCTTTTCCTTCCAACCGGTTTAGTTTTCCTTTGGGATTCGAGTTCCGACTCGAATTTTCTTTCTTTCTATTTGATCTAATTTTTCTTCAGGAATTCGAGTTCCGATTCGAATTTCTTTTCCTTCTAACTGGTTTAGTTTTCCTTTGGAATTCGAGTTCCGACTCGGATTTCTTTTCCTTCCATAATGGACCTGGTTTTCCTTCAAAGATTCGGGTTCCAATCCAAGTTTTCCTTTCCTTCAGAGTTGGTCTAGAAGATCCGAGTCCCGACTTGAATCTTCTCCTAAATCCAATTCAGAACTGGTCTAGAAGATTTGAGTTCCGACTCGAATTCTCTTTCAAAATCCAATTCATCTAGTTTTCCTTGAAGAGTTGAATTCCAATTCGAATCTTCCCTCAAAAACGCCAATTTCAAAAATTCAAAATTCAAAATTCAAAATTCAAAATTCAAAATTCCAAATTTCGACCTTTTGGTCACTCAATACCAATTCCAACAATTTCTCTTGCGAGAGACCATTTTTATAGGGAGAGTTTGAGGGAGCTCGCTCTTTTTGCATGCTATCCAATTCGTTCACTTAGCCCCTTTTCAGGGAGAGTTTGAAGGGACTCGTGTCTTTGTGAACCGTTTGCAAAACAAAATTCCAAATTTTACACAAGGAACCCTTTTTATAGGGAGAGACTCGACGGAGACTTGCTTTCCTTGTGGCCCCATAATTTCAGACTAGGTCGTTTCATCATGAAGGACCCTCTTTTCAGGGAGAGTGTGATGAACTCGTTCCTTCATGACCAATTTACCAACCTCACCAATTTCGGCCCCCTTTCCATAAGAGAAGCCTAATGTTAGGAAGTTTTGACGAAAGCTTAATTTCTCTTAGAAAGTTCATTTTGCAAACACCTCCTCTTCAGGGAAGAGAGGAGTAATTCCCAATTCCAATTTCTGAATCTTCTCCTTTGGGGAAAGGAGAAGAGAATTTTTGTCATGGATGTGTTGCGTTGTACTTCAAATGCTCGCTTTCACAAAAGGATTACAAGAAAGTTTTGCTAATTTGTTATTAAATATTTGTTGATTTCAAAAAAAAATCTTTATTGCACAAAATTATTACTTCAGAATACCTCTAGTATTACTTCCGAAAGGACAAAGCTTTCGCGAAAAAGGATTCAAAATTCAAAATCTTTCTATTGGCCAACCAAAAGGATGAAGAATAAATCTGAGATATGGCCAGCAAAGAAAACTCGATGTTGTTACAAAGCCATGAGTGATTGATATTGATCGCAGTCAATGGCACAATTTAAAGACCATTCTTGAAAAATAAAGCAGTCGAAATATCCTAGGTGATACAGAAAAATCCACTCAATTTTCATATCTCCTCAATCACCTAAGTTGCAATTAAATATCTGCAAAAGGGATCTCTCAATTGTCGTCAAGATGAAGGCGAATTAAGCGAGTCGACCCCCGGGGCCAAAAAAAAGATTTGGATCATCTCCAAGATGACGGAGTTTGTGACGGATCCTTCCAGGGAAAGTTCATATCACCGTCGAGATGAAGGCGAGTGTGATGAGCCTACCGACAAACCCTAAAAGATATTTGATTCCAGCTATCATCAAGAGATTCTCAACCAATGAGCCAATAACTATCAAGATAATCCCTGAGAGAAAAGAAGGATCGGAACATCTCTGAGATGAAGGAGTTTGTGACGTACCCTTCCCAAGAAAAAAAGAGAGAAAAGTCAGGACATCTCCAAAATGAAGGATGATGTAATTCCCGAAAAATCTAAGAGAGCTCCAATCTGCTAAAAAGAGAGTGCAGAAAGATCATCATGAGAAAAGAATCCCAGGATATCAGACTTCCGAATCTATAAAAAATCTTCTTTAATTTTGTGAAATTCTTTTATCAATATTCTTTCACCAATAGCTCTCGCAATATCTAGAATACTTTCTTTTCCGTCCATATCAAGGAAATTGATAGCTTCCTTGAAAGAAAGCCAATCGCAAGCAATTTGAATTCGAATCTTGATTCTACGGAGTTAAGCCCAGTCAGAGGTAATACTTCCGGTAGAAAAGAGGGAATACTTTCAAAACAATGTGCATCATTTTCAATTATTTTGAATCAACAATAATTTTCAACATTTTGACAATATTTTCTAGCTATCCTGGCATGAAGCGAGAGCTTGAGGTTCATCTTTGGCGCATCCTGACACCATCCCTTTTAGGACTTGATTACGGGAGTTTTCAAGATTCTTTCCCTTCTTTGGTATAATCTGAGCGCACGGGCTCTCAGATTCGCACACTTCCCTGTGTCCCAACTGTCCCACCATAGACAGTCCAATTTCGGCTTGAGGTTAAGCCACCAATTTCAGCAAAAGGCAATTTCAAAAGCTATTTAGTCTCGGCAATGAGACGCCCAAAACCAAACCCTTTTCAAGCTTTAGGGACCCCAATTTCCTTCCTTTTGCAAAACCCTTATCGGATTCATTGTGCGGAAATCCGAGGGTTCCATCACGGTCTCTTCTTTCGAGGATTCCATCCATTTTCATTGCCCGATCAGGATAAGGGTATAAACCTGAGCCTCCTTTGATGAGGTATTCCATTTTCTGCCCGATCAGGATAAGGGTATAAACCTGAGCCTCCTTTGATGAGGTATTTCATTTTCTGCCCGATCAGGATAAGGGTATAAACCTGAGCCTCCTTTGATGAGGTATTTCATTTTCTGCCCGATCAGGATAAGGGTATAAACCTGAGCCTCCTTTGATGAGGTATTCCATTTTCTGCCCAATCAGGTTAAGGGTATAAACCTGAGCCTCATTTGATGAGGTATTCCATTTTCTGCCCAATCAGGTTAAGGGTATAAACCTGAGCCTCCTTTGATGAGGTATTCCATTTTCTACCCGATCAGGTCAAGGGTACAAACCTGAGCCTCCTTTGATGAGGTATTCCATTTTCCACCCAATCAGGTTAAGGGTACAAACCTGAGCCTCCTTTGATGAGGTATTTCATTTCCCAATCAGGTTAAAGGTTAAGCCTGAGCTTCGTTCCATACGAGGTATTTCCCGTCTCATTCAGGTTAAGGGCAAAACCTGAATCTCACTTCTTTTCGAAGTAAAATTTTTTCCTTATTTTCCATTTCATATCTACCATCCTCATTGGAATAAATTCTTTCATACCGAGTCAGACCCATCTAACTGGGGCATTTTTATGGTTCAAATTTGGTATGTTTTCTTTGTCACTAAGCTCGGCTCACAACCGGCTTAGTAGCAAAGAGGGGCATCTGTAAACACCCCAAATTTTCACCCTCATCCAGTGTTTGTCCATTTCATAGGTCATCACAGATTATTGCATATCATTGCATGTATTCTGCATTTCATTTCATCACATCTCATTGCATTACATAGCATTGCATGTTATCCCATCTCATTTTCGAGATCCAACACTCCTGTTTTCAAAACATTCAATCCAGATTTGAATTTTAAAGCTTTATTTCAAAATCAATTTCAAAACCTGGGTTTTTATTCAATACTCTGTCATTTTCCAACCCCAGGACTTTATATTTCGAAATATTTTCTCAGAAAACAATCTGGATTCATTTCAAATTCAAATTTTAATCGATTTCAATTCACAGATGAGACCCATTGAGGTGGTGTCGCTTCTGAATTCCTCTATTCATCAAATTTCTCAAATTTTTGAAAGTTTCAATCCGATTAGGACTCTGCCTCAGAGTCCTAATCCAGTCAGGAGTCTGTTTTTAAGTCTGTTTTATTTCCATTTTCAGTCTTTTTCGATTATTTTCAAAATTTAGGTCATTTTACATAGTCCGGTTAGTTCAGGATTCTATTTCGGAGTTCGATTGAGTTAGGAGTCTAACCCTGACTATGTTTTCTGACTTATTTCATCATTTCTCGATAAAATCTTTTAAAAATTCTTTCATTTGGCTTTTAAAATCTAAAATCTCAGAGTCCTAAGAGTTCAGGACTCTAACCCGGAGTTCCAGTTCGCTTGAGACCCTATTTTCAAAGATCTTGAATTTCAAATATCGATTTTAACCCCTTTTCAAAGCCATTTTCAGTGTTTATTTCAAAATTTCTAAAACTCGATGTGGGCCCACTCAGTTGGCACCATATCCAAAGGAATTCTAATTCAGTTAGAACCCTATGCCATTTCAAATATTTTAATTTTAAAATTGCTTTTGAAAATCCTTTTGAAAACTCCTTCAATTTCAAGTTTTAAAATCGTTTTTTTTGAAAAACTCAAGTAGGGCCCACTCGGGGTGGCGCCATATTCGAGTCAGACAGGGCTAGACTAGGGTTAGTTGATGTCTTGGTTAGTGTTAGAGGTTTAGAAGAGTCAAAACCATTTTGAAAAACTCATTTTTGAAGGTTAGTTTTTAAAACTAGTGTTTTTAAAGGTTTTAAAGGTGTTTTAAAAACCCAATGTGAGAAAATGCCAAGTGGCATTACATTTGGGGATTTTTTAGGAAAGTCTAGGGGTTAATTAGGATAATTTAGGCCAAGGGCATATAGGTAACTCCACCCAAAAATCGCCCCCCCCCCCCTTTAGAGTCCAAAATTTTCAAAATTGTTAATTTTTAAACCTAATTTTTTTATTATAAATAGAGGCATAAGGGGGGTCGATTTTCTCATCTCTCTCCTATTGGATTCTTGGAGATTCTCTCTCCTCTCCATCACTTCCTCCATTGATGCAACTCAAAGGTATGACTTCCTTTGCTTTTTCATATTTTATTCAATGATTTTAATGTTTTAAACCTAGATCTAGGCTTAGATACCTCTCCTTATGGAAGATCAACCATGGTTTCACCTCAAGAACCATCAAGAATCAGCAAGAACAATCCAAGAAGGTGATCTAACCCTGTTTTGGGTGATTTACAGGGATTTTAATCCATTAGAATTGATTTAAATATGATTCTTTACATTATTAACCAATAAAATATATGATTTACCCTTTTTAATGGGTTAAATCTATGTTTTAAAGGTGATATCAAATTCCAGACATTGATTCCCTGTTTTTTATTTTATTTTCATGGTTTATTCATGTTTGTTTTACGTTCTATAGCATAGAAATAATTTTTATTTACTGTTTTATGGTTTATTTTATTGATTTACATTAGTTAATGCATGGTTTTCCAAGTTTCTTAAATTTCTGTGTGTTTTAGGTTTAGAACAGTAAAGATAATGTTATTTCGGATTGAAGTACTCATTGTTTATTTCTGCTTTTTTTATATGTGATGCATGCATGAGTTATTGAGTTCCTGTAAAAAAATCAGAGGTTTTGGATCTCAGGAACCCTGTCAAAAAAATCAGACATCAAATCGGATTTTTAAAGCTTTAAAATCGTGGTTAAAGTCAAGAAGGTAACTTGATGTTATGATATTTCTCTCATCTTATATTCGATTTTAGATCTGTAAAGTGATATGGATTCACATTGAGTAGATCTGTCTTCTGTGAAATTTTCAGAATTTTTGATTACTGTTTATTATTTTTCCCCTTTTAGAGAATCTGTTTTTAATTTTAAAACTCGTTAGGGTTTACCAAAACCCTAATCAGACTTGTGTTAGTCATAAATCCCAAAACAAAGATCCGATTCATGATCTGTAAAAAGTGAGTATTGTTATTTTTATGTCTACTGTTCACCACTAAAATTTCAAAGATTTTTGTTTAGGTTTGCTATTTATGTCTGTATTTTCAATCTGGAATAGCTGTTTTAATCCCTGTTAAGAGTGATATATTTTAGCTCAGATTGCCAGAAGGGTTTCTCTCTAACCGGAGATTATTTTTCCAATCTGTAAATTGGGAAATCTCTGCTTTTCTTCCTAGTTAGTCTCTGTAAAATTTCATAAATTTCCATGGAGATTTGACCCCTGGTTCAGTTCTTGGACTGAGACTGGTTGGTGAATTAGGTCAAAAATAGCATATTTTTAGGGTTTAATGCAATTTTCGGATTAATTTAATGTCAAAAAATTATTTTTCCAATTCAACATTAGGGTTATAACAAGTGAAGGTACCAATTTTTATGGATTTTGGAATTCATTTGATGGCTGAAGTAAGCAAATTGCAAAACCGGGTTCCTGAAAGATCCAAAAACACTGCAAAAATCACAAAATTTGTGATATTATTGGATTTTCGTGCATAAACATATGGTTTTAGGGTTTTATTATGTTCATAAGCATCTTAGGATACTTTAGGTTTAATTTTGTAGTTATTTGATTTCATTTAGGTCATAAAACCCAAATTTTTGCCAAAATCTCTTTCTAAAAACCTTGATTTCAAGGCCATAGTCTTGCTATCGGGGGCAATTTGGTCATTTGACCTAAATTTCGAAATCCCTAACCCTAATTTCATATTTTAATCATGTCATAGCATATTTGGTTTGAGTTTATTCCATTCAAATTTCAAAACTTGCATTTTATCAAAATATCTTTCTAAAAACCTTAATTTCAAGGCCATAGTCTTGTTGATAGAGGTATTTTGGTCATTTGGACCCCAATTTCGAAATTTCATATCTTCTCTTCCTTATTTATTCCATTTTATTTCATACTTTATCACTTTTGATTTAAGGGAATCATGGCAAAAAGGCTTATATCTAGCAAAATCCAGTAATTTCTAGATATTACTGGATAAATCTAGAGAAGCCAACATATATTCATTAACCAAGTTTTCTAGTTTTGCAGGTACATTGAAGACTTTATTTTTCATGTATTTAAATTTCAATAGTGATGTAATTAAACTTTGGAATAAGAATTTACATTTCCTGCTTAGCTTAGGTTGCATTGCATATAGTTTATTTTTATAATTTTAATGTGTGATGGATGATGATTCATGCATATTTTTACAAATTCACCATGGTCTACACGAATGGCACATACACTAGCTTTTATGAAGTTTATAAACTTGGTGGAATTTGTATTTATGGCCATAGTCTGAATACAAATGATACTTAGATTTATGATCTTCACATTAGCCACATTCAGCCTACACTCTTAGGCTAACTTCAAAATGCACTGCATTTCTCAAAAATACAAAAAGTATTTCTCAATTCCTAAAATCCATATTCATTCATTTCATGCATTTGCCAACTCCAATTCAAAATCCAAGTCAAGGAAATTGAATTCCTCAAAATCTCCTAAGTATTATAGCAAAATCGATTTTCCTAAAAGCATTGAATTTCAAAGAATATTTCAAATATTTCCCAAGTTCCAAATTCAAATTTTCTAAGTTAGAATTTCAATTTCAAAGTTTGAATTCAGAGAAACCAAGTCTCTCAGAGTCGATTTTCACTAAATGTCAAGGATTTCTCAAAATCGATTTTTATTTCTCTCAGAAGTATATTTCAAATCCCAATTCACGATTTTCCATGTGATACCTATTCTAAATATTTCAATCATTCAAAGCAAACATCATGTTTTCAAATGTGCATTTTCTGAAAATTCATAGCACATGCCTGATTCTATGTGCATTTAGAAATTAGAATATGATTTAGACAAGTTGAGTAGAGTAGAGCATAAGATTGATCCTTGGTTCAATTACCCCTGTTAAAGGTGGCAGGAACGGTTGAACCTCGTACCGACAGGCGAGTCCCATTCTTCGGAATTTTCCCGCATTTTAAAAATGGAGGCGAGTTATTTCCAAAAATCTTTTTCAAAGGTCAGTTTGACTCGCAAAAGTTAAAAATTTTGCGATGATAACAGACCCTTATCTAGAATTTGATTTACCCTAGAGTATGAAATCAATCTATTACTAAATCAATGGTTAATATCTAATGAATATCAACTAGAAAAAAATTGGAAAAGATCATATGTTAACAATAAAGGAAATAGCTCCTAATTCAAACTTACCAAATCTTTCACTAAAAACGTCCAAAGTAGCCAATACCTAATACAATGCACCTAGACACACTAAAGGCTTTCTAAATACACAAGACACTTAACAAAAATAGCCTAGAGCTCAAGTGGAGCTCTAATGGCTGACGCCCTTCCTTGGGAAAGACAACTAACTAAAATACTAAAATCAAAATGTGACAATTATGCTAATACAACCATGGAAATAACTAAATTAAATTAGCATACAGCTACAACTAACAATCTAAACTAACTAAAATCTAAACAAGTTATCTAATATGCTGGGAATTAAGACAATCTAAAAAAAAACTGTAATTGCAATCTAGCTACACGCCTACCCTAAGCACAAAACCTTGAAAATAAGTAACACTAAATTTACCATAAAATAAACGTCTACCTTAACTAAAATATTAATCAACAAATTAGGCTAATGTAATAATTTGAAACTAATGGAAAAGTCCTACAGCCGACTGGACAATACTACAATCAAGAGAACATTAAAACTCGATTTTTTTTATTTTTCTCAATATAACTAAAACACACAAAACACTAAAACATTAAAACAATATTTAGAACAATCCTAAAATGAAGACCTTAATCAACACAACCTTCACGAAACTGTGAAACTAACAGGATGCAGGCAGACCACACGACTTACACAATGGAAGCACACGAACTTACCCAAGTTCAATCCTAATCCAACGACTATTTCAAAACAAATCACACAATAGGTATAGAATAAAACCAACATATCCCTTCAACTAAAACAGATCTAGAACATACAGGACACAAATATAACAAATCAAATCATGCAATAGAACCACAGAGAAAATTTTCAGAACTTACACTTATTAACACACAAAGATCGGCTAGAATTAATCTAGCCGATTTTTTTTTCTTTTTAATTGAAACAATACTCAATCAACCCAACGACCAAATGAAATCAAAATGAACTTTTTAACTGGTTTTTCTGTAAAAAGAACACCATGAAACACGTTGGACAGAAATGAAAAATCGGCTAGAATAACATCTAGCCGATTTACACGTTTTGGATGAAAACGAGGGAAAAACAAGACTTGAACACAAAAACAAGGAAATCAAACCTAGATCTACCGTGATGGTCTGTGCACGAGTTCTATACTAGGGTTGAAATAAGAAAAATACAGTAAACACACAGAAAATAAAACACGAAAACAAGCACACACGTTTTAGGCTTTAACTAGAAGAAAAGAGAGAAGAAGACCTACCTCCAGGGCGATCCGACGATTGTGGGGGAGAAGAGAGCAGACAATGGCCTTAGCTTGACGTCCCAGACGGTTCGAGAATGCTGGAATATCACTACGAGCAGGGTTTCTTCAGCTGCAACACGTTGGAGATCCACCGAAGATGGAACAGGTGCCGATTCGCGATCGGAGGGATTAGAAAACCGGATGGAGGTAGGGCCGACTCATCTTATTGGGGTGTTTCACACTTCCAAGCAAGATAAATGGTCTCCACCTCTGCTACACCTGCAAAAACACAGCAAATGGTGATTAAACACAACAAGGATGCTAAAGAAACGAACAGAAATGAGAAGGGAGATGGAAGAATGCTTGATTTCAAGCAAAAACCCAATCTTCAATGGAGAATGAGATGGAATGAGGGGTTGGAAGGGGGATGGAGTTAGATTCACTGTAGGAGGCGCCAATCCCAATGCCAAAGATGTCTAGGTGTTATCATCGCAAAATTTTTCCCCTCCCTTGCGAGAGAGAAACGAATTTCGCGAGTCAAACTCGACCAAAGTTTGAAAATGGTTTTGAAAATTACTCGCCTCCGTTTTAAAAATTTGCGGGAAAATTCCGTGGAATGGGATCCGCCTGTCGGTACGAGGTTCAACCGTTCCTGGCGCCTTCACCAGGGGTAATTGAACCAAGGACCAATTATGTGCTTTAACTTGACTCAAATATCTAAATTATGCTCTATTTTTCCTAGAATGCACAAAGAATCAGGCTTGTGCTATGGAATTTTGAAAAATGCAAGTTTGAGAAAATATGATGTTTGCTTTGGAAAATTGAAATGCATTTAGAAAAGGACTGGAAAATGCTTGAAAATGGAATTCCTGGGAAAATCATTGAAGTTCATTGGAAATCAGAAATTTGCATTGGAAAGTGATTTCTCAAGAAAATTTGAACTTTAGAAAATTGATTTTGAAATTTGGAATTGCTTTTCTGAGGAAATGGATTTGAAAATTCTGAGAAAATTGGGAAGTTCATTGGAAAAGGATTTTTGAAATGGAAAATGGATTCTCAGGAAAACTGGAAAATATGAGAAAATTGATTTCTGAAAACTTGGTATTTTGAAATTTGAGAATTTGAAAACATAGGAAAATCTAGATTTGAACCTGGGAAATGCTTTGAAATGTCATTTGAAAACTTAGGATTTTGAGAAAATCAGATCCTGAGAAAGACTTGGAAATTCTTGAGAAAACTGATTTTTTTTTTTAAATTGAAATTGGAAAATGAATTTGAAAATAATGCAATTTGAATGATATGAATAAATGAATATGAATTTGAAAAGGGAATTTCATTGAGGAATTGAGAAATTCTTTTGAAACTTTGAGAAATGCAGTGCATTTTTGAAGTTAGCCTAAGAGTGTAGGCTGAATGTGGCTGATATAAAGATCATAAATCTTGGTTTTCTTCGTATTCTGACTATGGCCATAAATACGAATCCCACCGAGTTTATAAACTCCATAAAAGCTTGTGCATGTGTCATTCGTGTAAACCATAGTGAATTTGAAATAACTATGCATGAATCATACATCACATATTGAAATTTGCAGAAATTAAACTATATGCAATGCAGTCCTATTCTAAGCAGAAAATGTAACTCTTATTCCAAATATTACATTACTTTTTACATTGAATTGAATAAGATAAATAAATGAAATAACTAAGTCTTCTTCTTGAATGTTCCTGCAAAACTAGAAAACAAGGTTAGCACAAAAATGTAGGTTTTTCTGAATTTATCCGAAAATATGGGAAATTATCAGATATTATTCAGATATAAACCCAAATTCATACCCCCTTTGATATAAACATGATAAATAATGATAAAATTTCGAAAATAAACTTGAAAATTCGAAATTGGGGTCAAAATGACCAAAATACCCCTGATGACCTTGAAATCAGGGTTTTCTGAAAGAATTATTGTAAATTTTGGAATTTTGAAAATCAAATGAAATAAATCAAACATAATATGATAAAATATGATGATATGCATGAAATTTTGGATAATTAGAAATTGAAATTTCGAAATTTAGGTCAAAATGACCAAAATACCCCTGATAACAAGACTATGGCCTTGAAACCAGGGTTTTCTGAAATAAATTTTGCAAAAATGAAAAATGTGAAATGCCAATGACATTGAAATCAACCCTAATATGATTCTACAAGCTTATGTACATGATAAAACCCTAAAATGACAAAAATATCATAAAAAATCAAATTTAACCTGATTTTCGCCTGATTTTCGCTTCTGAATTTAAAGATAAACTAACACATGGAGCAAATGAACTTGAAATTAAACCAAATTTGGCATGGACACCTAAAAGAACCCTAGAAACATAATGGATCTCGAAAATCTAAATTTTTTTGTATTTTTAAATATGCAAATTCAAATAAAAACCCTAATTTTTGTGATTTTTGCCTAAAATGTTGATTCTAAAGGGGATTTAGGATATCACATTTCTATAAAAATTTCCCAAATTTTATGGGGTGATAAAGGACAATAAGGCAAGGATTTTTTCCTTTTACACTTTCTGGTTTTGACCTATGGTCGGAGCTGTGCCACTCCGGCAAGTCGGATCGGAATCCGGCGACTCTAGGATTTAGGGGAAACAGACAGGTTTCGGTAGAAAACATAGGAAAATAGAATACAGATGGGAAAAAAGCTGAAATTGTGGGAAAATGTCTCTGACAAATAGAGGAAGATTTGATCTTTTGACACCATTGGGATTCGGGCTATGGTTTGGAAAAGGGCACACTGTTATCAGACACCTAAATCTCTAGAATTTCAAGATATTGAAATCTGTTAGACAGAAAGATAAAATCTGGAAAAAATAATGAAACAGACTCAAAAATTCCCAAATTTTGGGAAATGACAGGAAATTATGTTAGGAACAACTTTCATGTTGAAAGTTTTTGCATACTGGTTACATATTGGATAGACTCAGTGCATTAGGGTCTGTCTATACCCTGACGAAAGAAAATCGATATTTTCCCAGGGGTCTGAGAAATCTGATTTTTTATAGAGGTCAAAACTAATTGGAAAAACCTCAAAATTTCCAGATCACTAGTATATTCAATGATGAATCCACTATGATTTTTTGAGGGAAAATTGAACCATCCATGGAGGCAATCTTGGGTCGACAACCCTGCTAAATGGGAATCTGTAATTTCCAGAGGGTTTAAAACCTGATCTAGACTTTGGATTTATTAGATAGAGTTATTAAACTCAAATCGATCCGAATTTTTGCAGAGAAATGAATGATTAACCCATACATCTATCATAAAAATTTTGAAATTTATAGATGAACAATTAAACATGAAACGAAGGCTGGACTGACGCTTAAAATCAAAACCTATAAACTAATAAGCAAATATTAAAGAAACTAATCAAAATACCTATAAAGCATTAAAATAATCTAAATATGAGGCCTATAATACGAAATTTACATGAATTCAATGATAAAACAAAAATAATCAGGGGGTATAATTCTAAACTTAATTTTGGCTATGGTGATAGGGGATCCGATCCATCCATCGGAGGGATCCCATACTCCATGTAGCCTTAAGCAAGAAAGTAAGAAAAATAAAAAAAGTAAAAAGATGAAGCTCTTACCTTGGGTTTGCTGGGATTGGCTGAAGGAAAGCGGATGTGGTGGAGATGATCCAAGGTTGAGGAAGTTGGGGCGTCAAAGGCACCAAGGTGAGGATGGCTGGAAGTCAAGAAGGAGGTGCCGGCTGGAACGTGTGATGAAGGTAGTGGCTGCACTTGAAGTTGGTTGTGGCTGGTAGCAAGGGTGTGAAGGAGGCTTGCTGGAGATGGCTATGCTGCTGTGGAGGTGTCCCTGTGGTGCTGCCAAGGATGAAGGTGTGGCTGTGGCTGCAAAGAGCTCCCCTTTGGTGGTTGCTGCCTTTGAGAAGGTTGAAGATGGCTGCAATGAAGGGCTGTTGTTGGAGGCCCAGCTGCTGCTGTGGAAGGTGGCTGTGATGGAGGCCCAACTGCTGCTGTGGAAGGTGGCTGTAATGGAGGCCCAGCTGATGCAAGTAGGTGAGGGAGAACAGCGTAATGGAAAACCAAGGGAGTGAGAGAGAGAGAGAGAGAGAGAGAGAGAGAGAGAGATGCGTGAGATGAGAGGAATAGGCTGCAGCCGTTCTTTTTTTTTTTTTACAACTTAGGTTTTAATCACATAAAACCCTAAGTTTCTAATAGTGTGCAATGGCTTTGATTATTGACTCTACGTGAATGGCTTCAGCCATATCACCTTGGAGGAAATATGAAGGGAGTAAGGAAGAAAGGGGAAAGAAGGAAGGGAAGGAAAAGGAAAGAAGAAGGGAAAAAGGAAAAGAAAAAGAAGAAAGAAAGGAGGGGGAAAGAGGAAGAGAGAAGGGGCTGGAAAAGAAGCTTACGTAAGTGGAGAGAGGGGAAAGAAAAAGGAGGAAAAAGAAAGAAAAAAAAAAGGAAGAAGAAAGAAAGAAAAGAAAGAAAGAAGGAAAGAAAAGAAATAAAAAAAAAATAGAAAAAAGAAAGGAAGTGGGCTGGATTGAGGGCTAGGGTGGTTGACCCCCTTGTGGGTCCCACCTTAGGAAAAATAAAATAAGAAAATAAAATAAAAACAAAATAAAACAAACAAAAAATAAAGAAAAAGATAAATTTTTTTCTTTTCTTATAAATTAAAACAATAAAATGCAAATGGATGGGCCATCTCAGAGCGGGTCCAAATTCCACTTTTGAAATTCATTTTGACGATTAAAGGGGTAAAATAGTCTTTTCAAAAAATTTCCACACGAAACGGGCTATTTTTGGCAGTTTTTGAAACGAGCTCGGATTTTGAAGTTCAATACCTCGTTGCTTAGCAAATCCAATATAGAATTTGAAAATTTGATTTTGAAAGAAATCCAGATTGTTTTTCTTGAGAAAATATTTCCAAACGAAACGAGCTATTTTTGGCAGTTTTTGAAACGAGCTCAGATTTTGAAGTTCAATACCTCGTTGCGAAGCAAATCCAGTGTAGAATTTAGAAAATTTGATTTTGAAATAAATCCAGATTGTTTTTCTCAATAAAATATTTCCAAATTTAGAATCCCGGGGGTAAAAATCTCAATTTTGGAAACCCGAGGTTTGAAATTGATTTTTGAAAACTTTTAAAACTCAATCTGGATTGAAATTTATAAAACTGGAGTTCTGGACTTCGAAAATGGAATGAAATGTGATGAAATGTTATGAAATGCTGAGAAATGATATGAAATGATGAGAAATGACATGAAATGCTATGCGAAATGCTAACCCTGAATGAAGAATTTTGGATGTTAGACCCCGATTGACACTTGTACCAGTTCAAAAAGTGTTAAAATTGACAAAATTTGCAAAAATGGTTGAAGAAATGATTTTCGAGCTCTGCCAAGCTAGAGTGACACTGGAAATTAGGGTTTGAACTGGATTAAATTGAAATGAACTGGATTGAGCTGGGTTTTAGAGTTTTAGAACTCAAATGAACTGACCAGACACTGACTCAACTCACCTTTCCGACTAAATTTTCAAGAAAAGTTGTCATTTTTAGAGAAATGGTACGGAATGGTCATTGGATTGAAGTGAATTACGGACCAGAGCTGGGTTTGAGCTAGAACAAAAGTCAGTAATACTGACATGAACTAAAATCAAAGCTTGAACACTAGCTCAATTGACTGAACTCAGCTCAATTTTAGCTAAAAGAGCTGAAATGGACTAAAATGGGCTCTTGGACACTTAGAAATGGTTTTGAACTGAAAATGGAGCACTCAAACTCCTGGTGAGCTCAAGCTAGACTCTGGGGAGTATGACTGACTATGACTGACTGACTTGGAGACAATTGGCTTGGATTTGAGTGAGAAATGAGCTCATTCCCGAAGAAATGATCCCATTTTGGCAGGAATGGTCAGAAATGAAAATGGTCTTCTCACTGTGAGCTCAGATGAGCTTGGAATGATTGATATTCTAAATGTTCTGAACTGACCAGTGAGCTTGGTTGACTCCGACTGACTGGGGTCCGGGATGACCTAGGGGTAAAATGGTAATTTTCCTAATAAAAGTTGGTAAAATGGTGATTTTCTGAAACTGACTCGGGGTTTGACTCCTACACTGACCTAACAGGGTTGACACTGCACGAGGAGGGTTGTTTGAGAATGAGTGAGGAAAATTTGGGGTGTTTACACTAGGTCTCTTCTAAAAAGTATATTTATACTTTTTGGTATTTTAAAAAACAAGGTTATAATGAAATTTTTTACCCTGCACCACTTTTTTGGGGGGTTTTTTGTAAAACTTTTTCTAAATGAGTATGGATATGCGTGTGGGTTGGATTTGGGCTTTCTAAAGGTTGATCCAAGGTCCAAATAGCCTAATTGGGTCGGATATGGATCCGATCCACCTCGAAATCCGTGCCCAAACACTGAAATAACCATAACTCTCTCATTTTAACTTCGATTTCTCTGAAATTCGAACCACAACCCCTTACTATCAAAATGCATCTAAACATGGGTTTAAAACCTTAATCTCACTACAAAATGCATGAATAACTTGTTAACATGATGTGCATTTCATGCATCATCAAGAAAAATTAGGGTGGCCACAAGAAAAGTGAGTCTTCGTTGAGCCTCTTCCTTTAAAAGGGTTCCTTGTGTGAAATTGGAAATTGTTTTGCAAACGGTTCACGAAGACATGAGTCCCTTCAAACTCTCCCTAAAAGGGGGCTAAGTGAACGAATTGGATAGCATGCGAAAAGAATGAGATCCCTCGAACTCTCCCTAAAAAGGGTCTCTCGCAAGAGAAAATGATTGAAATTGGATATTGAGATTGATTGACCCAAAAGTCAAAATTGGAAATTAGAAAATTGATTGTTTGGAAATTGGATGACCCGGAGGTCGAAATTGGATGACCTAACGGTCGAAATTGGGAATTGGTTGACCAAAAGGTCGAAATTGTGTGACCCGAAAGTCAAAATTGAGAATTAAGTGACCTAGAGGTCAAAATTGGAAATTAAATTTGATCCGAATATTTGAATTGAAAATTGGTGGGCAAAATATCAAATTTGAGAAATCGGCTGACCCTGAGGATCGACATAACTTGGATCAATGCAGGAGAATAAATGGCTCGAGTCAGAACTCGAATAAAGTAGAGACATCACGAGTCGGAACCCGGATCAACAAAGGATGATGAGTTAGGATCAGAGCTCGAATAAATAAAGAGATCTTGAGTCGAAACCCGGATCAACAAAAGAAAATGAAGTGATCGAATTAGAGCTTGAATAAGTAAAGAGATCTCAAGTCGGAACTCGGATCAACAAAAGAAAATAAAGAGCTCGAATCTGAGCTTGAATAAGATAGAGAGATCTCGAGTTGGAACTCGGATCAAAAAAAGAAAATGAAGAGCTCGAATCAGAGCTCGAATCATGAGTCGGAACTTAGATCAATAAAAGGAAATGAAGAGCTCGAATCAGAGCTCGAATAAGGTAAAGACATCACAAGTCGGAACTCGGATCAACAAAAGAAAATAAAGAGCTCGAATTACGAGTCGAAACTCGGATCAATAAAAGGAAATGAAGAGCTCGAATCAGAGCTCGATTAAGGTAAAGCGATTACGAGTCGGAACTGGGATCAACAAAAGAAAATGATTTAAGGGAAAACCTGAGTCGGAACTCAGATCTTCAAAAGAAAAAAATGATTTGAAGGAAAACCTGAGTCGAAACTCGGTTTTTCAAAGGAAGATAATTTGAATAAAAACCTGAGTCGGAACTCGGTTTTCAAAGACCGACTTAAAAGTTGGATTTTGAAAATGTACCAATTTGAGTGCTAGGTTTTGGTTCAGTACTGGTGATTATCTTTCAGTTTTGAATCATTAGGAATTGTGATGGGACTGTTTGTTGAAATCCCAATACTGACCAGATTGTTATTAATGCACTTGAATACAAATTGATGCACATGAATGCATGAGTGTATAAAATGAGAGATTTGTTTATCCTGCCTGCATACAGAACAATTTTTATAATACGATAGTTTTATTATCATTCAGTATATACATTTTTTCTTTTCTTTTGCACATCCAGTGTCTCTCTTTAGCTTGGTGGCATAGCCCCAACGTCTGAGCCATCTATATAATTTGATTTTTGATATTCTAATTTGCATTGCCCTGAATATAGGGAATTAAATAATGAGTTTCTCAGTCTGCATTTGGAATGTATATCAGATGTGTTTGTCATTAAGCATATAGGCCCTCAAGTGTTATCAGGATCAAGGTCGGTTGGATGGGGTTTAATAAGCTATTAAGTGTTTCATAACACCTTGTTACGAAGGCTCATAGCAGTTTTTAAATTGTTACTACCTCATATGTTTATGGCATGTTATAATTCATATTCATAGCATTCTTCTAAACCGTTGCAACTCTTTGGGGGCATTTCATATGTATTCCATATTCCGCATAGGCTATAAGCAGTTTTATTTCATGTATACCTTATACACTTCCTAACCTGGCCTATCTTATTCGTGTTTCTCATAAGGCATAATCCTAGACAACCGTCATCTAGTATAGGCACAAGTTTCAAGCATGGCATGTACCTTTCATCATTAGCCTATGCCCAGTCATATGCATTCTAGCTTAAATGTGGTGTTTTCAATTTCCCTGCATATCTTGTAGCCCCATTTCTTGTACTAAGTCTTATTTTGCAAGAAAATCTGGAGGATGTTGATTCTTTATACTACATATCTTGTTTTATTTCATTTATTTCACTTTATGTCAGAGATGTAATAATCAAAATTTGGAATAATATTTACTTTTACTGCTTAGATTAGGCTGCATCTCATATAGTTTGCTTCCTGCAATATCCTGATTCTATGATTCATATATCTCATTTTGCAAAATCACTATGGATGTACACGAATGGCACATGCACCAACTCTTAGAGAGTTGATGAACTCAGTGGAATCCATATTTACGACCCTAGTCGGAATATGGACGAGACCCAGATCCATCATCTTTCTACCAGTTACATTGAGCCTACACTCTTAGGCTATCTTAAAATGCACATCATATTTCCAATTTTTCAAAATATTGTGAATTAACTCAAATAAACTCTGCACATATTCATGACCACAGTCAGAATATGTGAAGGATTTACTTTGGCTTAATACACACTTTTCCAACAAAATCTCTCAGAAAATCTTCTCAAAGTGCATTCATACATCCAAATCATCTGCACCATGGCATCACCTGCTTTTCTCATGATTTTCTCGAGAAAACTTCATGGGAATCAGTTTCTCAAGAAACTTCTAAAATTTTCAAAATCGGATTTTTCAAGTCAAGCTTTCCCGTGATTTTCCCTGGAAAATGTTTGTTTTCTTAAGATTCTTTTCAAAGGGAATCTCTCATCTTTCTCAAAAATCAAAATTGATTTCCAAGTGTTTCAAGGTTAAGATTCTCAGAATTTCAATTTCCCGAGTTTCAATTTTCCTTCTCTAAAGAGTATTCCAGCAAATTTTGCTCATTTTTCCTGAGAAACTTTTCAAAGCTAGAATTTTCCTGATCAGCATTTTCTCTTCCAGTGTTCACCTTTTTCTCAAAAATCACTTCTATTCTCTCAGGATTTTCATCCATTCATGAATTTCCCAAATCTTTGTAAATTTCCTCGAGATTTCAAATCCTTTTCATCAGAATTTCCTAAGAGACTGATTTCCATCTTTTTCCTGAGAAAGACTTTTTCAACTCCAAATGTTTTCTAAGCACACATCATAGTTTTTCAACTTATATTTTACCAAATCTCATAGCACATGTCTGAATTCTCTGTGCATTTAGGATAAAACACAATTTCGATGATTTCACTAAGTCATGCACAATTTTGGTTCTTGGTTCGATTACCCTTGTTAAAGGCGACAGGAACGGTCGAACCTCGTACCGATAGGTCGAGCCCCATCCCATGGATTTTCCCGCGATATTCAAAACGAAGGCGAGTATTTCAAAACAATTTCCAAACTCTGGTCAAGTTTGACTCGCAAAAATCGTTTTCCCATCTCTCCCGTAGGGAAGGGAAGACGGAGAAATTTTTGCGACAAACACAGGTTTGGCGACCGAGATGGGACCTGTCCTTGTCTGATCAAAATTGTGCTTGACTTAGTTCAATTATCGAAACTGTGTTCACAAAATGTCAGCTCTTTTTGCTTTTGATATCATGTGAACCTAGGAGCCTAGATTCTGACCTAGCTGACATTGACTGCATATAGACTAGACATGGTTTGGTAGGACCAGATTGAGGAGATATTTTCATGCTCACATAGAGTTAGGTCTAAATACAACTCTCCTTAATTTAGGATCTGAATGCAAACAATGTATGCTTCTTCAAGGATTTTCAAAATCTATCTCTCTAGATTTAGAGCCCTCTATTTCTTGCATGTGATCATTTTTTCAAACCTCCCTTACCTATCATTACCCAGTCTTCACATTGCTGGGCTCTCTTCCAGAACCCTAGTTCGGGACAGAGCCTCACAACTGGGACAATTATTTGGGTTAACACCCCCCTACCACGTACCGCGGGCCACAGTATGAAGTATATCGGTAGGCGCTCAAGGATGTTGGAAAACCTTACCTTAGAACCGGAGTTGAGATTATATGCCACGTACCTCGGATTTCGATTGGGGTATATCGGCATAAAATGGATTGGACAAAGATGATCTGAGCCTAGAGTTAGGATTAAGGTCCTATAACTTTTTTTTTCAAAATGATGCATCTAGAGTCAGCCTTTTAGGGAGTGTTGTATGTGCATAAATGTTCATGCAGGATGTGATTGTATGTATGTCATTTCCTCATTTTATCATATTTCCCAATGTTTTCCAAAATATTAGACCTTTTTCAAAATATCCTTATTTTCCACGAGATATTTTCTCAAACCCTAGATGATTTTCCCAAATATCCAATTTCTTTCAAAACTCCAGGTGATTTTTCATTCTTCTGTTCTACTGGATCTCAAATTTCCAGCTGCATTTTTATCCTGCCTACAATTTTCAAGAATCATATGTTTTCTCTCATTGGATTTTCAATCCTTTTGTCTATCTGCAAAATTCTTCATCTTATTTTCCCTATGCATACCTTGATTATTGCAGTGAAAATTGTTTTTCCAAGAGATATCTCTTTCTTTCAAAAATGGTGTTTTCCTCGTGGTTGACGACCTCACCTAGGTAGCAAGGCACATTTTTCGTTGTTTATTTCTCTTACAAAGAATGACAACACAATTGTCGTGATTTTAGCGGCGACTCCATCCCTAGTAATGGGATATTCTTCCAATTGTCTACCATATCGTCAATAATTATTTTTCTCCTAATCTAAAATTCCCTCAGAGTCTAATCAAGACTTTATCATTTAGAGAGCATCCACAACATTTGATGGTTCAAACAAGATCAGGCAAAAGAACAACGGCATCTCAATACTCGTCAGCCTCAGAAGAAGAGATGGGCTCCCCGCGATCAGAGAGGAGTCAAGAGTAGCAACAAGAGGATGATGGCATAGACCCACAAATGTATGCCATGTTCTGGAAAATGATGAACAAGATGATGAATGAGCAGCCCAAGACCAGCTCAGAAAAGAATCCATTCAGAGAGAAGTTCCACGGGCACAAGGATAAGAAGGCTTCTAAGAAGTAGGTTCAGCCAGGGGAGATTTCAGATGAATCAAACTCGACTAAAAACACCAATGAAGAATATGAGGTGCCTCCGGCATTTCAGAAACGTGGCCGAGAATAAAAGAAGAGTCGTAAGCCAAGAAGCCAGGTCGCAGAAGAGCCCTTGCAAGCACAGTTCAAGGAAATGGCCAAAGTAGTTAAAGATCTGCAAGCCCGCGATAAAGGGAAGAAAGTCTTCACTAGCGAGGACTTTTATGATGGCTTAGAAGGTGATGAAGATCTAGAGAATCTTCCCCGCAAATTCATCAAGTTCGACAGTTCTGGTGATCCCAAAGCCCACCTCGCCATGTTCTTCGCCGAATGTTCCAAATTCAAAAGAGATAACAGATCACTGTTCTTATGTTTTCCCCGCAGCCTGGAAGGAGACGCAGCCAAATGGTACACGGAACATATCAATCCAATTGAGTTGCGAGAGTTTGATAAGGTGGTCAACCTATTCATCGAGAGATTTCTGTTCAATACTGAAGCGCCACCAACATTAAATCACCTCTGTAATTTGAAGCAGGGAGATAGTGAAAAAGCCAAGGACTTTGTTCTCAGATGGAGAGAGACCTGCAACAAAATGAGGGATCCTATATCAGAGAGACATGCTTTATCACTAATCCTCAACAACTTTTCACAACCTTTGAGGAGTCTAATTTCTACCTCACCATCCAAGTCTTTCATTGAACTCATTGAACGAGCCGAATGGCTCGAGATGGGAATAGAGAACGGGGTCTATGAAGGCATTACCATTGCAAGAAATAGTCAAGATGCCAAAAAGAAGGCTCACTTCACTTTTGCGGCCAAATCTTTCAATAATAGCAAAGGCAACAAGAATGATCATGGCAACAATTTGGAGAGAATCAAAAGGCAAAAAGGGAAGGACATCAACAGTGATAAACCTCTCCAATCCAGCCCTCGGCATCAAACAACAACAACAACAACAACAACTACGCCTTCATCCCAAAACAATTGGGGTCGGCGATATGAACCAACAAAGAAAATCATTCTGGGTCTTCCACATGAATCCTTCTCCTCCATTCATTTATATCCAATGCCATGTCCTCGGTGAGGTTCAAAGCATTCATATCCTTTCCTATCACCTCCATCCATGTCTTCCTAGGCCTACCCCAACCTCTTTTAACTAATATATTTTCCCATTTCTCCATCCTTCTAACTGGAGCATCATTAGGCCTTCATCGAATATGTCCAAACCACTGTAAACGATTCTCTCTCATCTTATTTTCAATGGGTGCAACGCCTACCTTCTTACGTATCTCCTCGTTCCGAATCTTATCTTTTATTGTATTTCCACACATCCATCTCAGCATACGCATCTCAGCTACACTCATTTTTTTAATATGATGTCTCTTGGCAGCCCAACATTCCGTACCATATAGTAAAGCGGGCCTAATAGTCGTCCTATAAAACTTTCCCTTCAACCGCAATGGCATTCTACGATCACACAACACTCCAGTTGCACTTTTCCATTTTATCCACCCAACCTTTATCCTATGATTTACATCTCCATCGATTTCTCCATACTTTTGAATGATAGATCCCAAATATTTGAAAGAATCATCCACTGGTATTTATTTCTCACCAAGCTTCACTACACTCTCATCTCTATTTCGTTGCTTACTAAATCGACATTCCATGTATTCTGTCTTACTCTTACTCAACTTAAAACCTCTTGCTTCCAATGTCTGTCTCCATAATTCTAACTTAGCATTAACCCCAGCTCTAGACTCATCAATCAAAACAATATCATCAGCAATAAACATACACCACGACACATTTTCTTGAATTGATCTCGTAAGCTCATCCATCACTATAGCAAATAGGAAAGGGCTTAAAGCAGATCCTTGATGTAACCCAACCGTTATAGGAAAATTGGTTGTCACCCCTCTACAAGTGCGAACATTGGTTACTACTCCTTCATACATATCTTTAATTATACTAATGTACTTGAGAGAAACACCTTTCTTCATCATTGTCCACCAGAGAACGTCCTTAGGTACTCTATCGTAAGCCTTCTCCAAATCAATAAAAACCATATGCAAATCTTTGTTCCTCTCTCTATTTCTCTCAATAAGTTGTCTAAGAAGATGTATATCTTCCATAGTAGATCTTCCAAACATAAAACCAAATTGATTCTCCGATATCATGACAACCTTCCTCAACCTAGACTCAATCCCCCTCTCCCAAAGTTTCATAGTATGACTCATGAGTTTTATACCACGATAGTTTGTGCAATCTTGTATATCACCCTTATTCTTATATAGAGACACCAAAGTACTCTTCCTCCACTCATTAGGCATCTTATTTGTCCGCCAAATCTTGTTAAAAAGATTTGTCAACCATTCTAAACCTTTCTCTCCCAAGCATTTCCAAGCCTCGATAGGTATACCATCTGGGCCAACTGCCCTTCTTGATTTCATTTTCTTCAAAGCCTCTGTAATTTCTTTCTTTTGAATCTTGTGCATGAAGTCACGATTCATCTCATGAAAAGGAATGAAAAAGTCTCCAAGATCCTGAGCATGACTTTCATTAAATAGCTTATCAAAATAATCTTTCCATCTCTCCTTAATCTCCTCATCTTTGACTAAAACCCTTTGCGTTTCATCTTTGATACATCTAACCATACCCAGATCCATCGATTTCCTATCTCTCATTTTTGCAATCCTATAAATATCCTTCTCACCCTCTTTGGTATCCAACTTGTCATAAACCTCCTTATATACCTGTAAACACCCCAATTTTTCACCCTCATCCAGTGTTTGTCCATTTCATGTGTCATTGCATATCATTGCATGCATTCGGCATACCATCTCATTGCATTGCATAGCATTGCATGTCATTGCATCTCATTCTTGAGATCCAGCACTCCAGCTTTCAAAACATTCAATCCAGATTTGAATTTCAAAGCTTTTATTTCAAAAAAATCAATTTCAAAACCTGGATTTTTATTCAATACTCCGTCATTTTCCAACCCCAGGACTTTATATTTCAAAATATTTTCTCAGAAAACAATCTGGATTCATGTTAAATTCAAATTTCAATCGATTTCAATTCTCAGATGAGACCCATTGAGATGGTGTCGCTTCTGAATTTCTCTATTCATCAAATTTCTCAAATTTTTGAAAGTTTCAGTCCGATCAGGACTCTGTCTCAGAGTCCTAATCCGGTCAGGAGTCTGTTTTGAAGTCTGTTTTACTTCCATTTTCAATCTTTTTCGTTTGTTTTCAAAATTTAGGTCATTTTACAGAGTCCAGTTAGTTCAGGACTCTATTTTAGAGTTCGGTCGAGTTAGGAGTCTAACCCTGACTGTGTTTTCTGACTTATTTCATCATTTCTTGATAAAATCTTTAAAAAAATTTTACATTTGAATTCTAAAATTTAAAATCTCAGAGTCCTAAGAGTTCAGGACTCTAACTCGGAGTTCCAGTTCGCTTGAGACCCTATTTTCAGAAATCTTGAAGTTCAAATATCGATTTTAACCCCTTTTCAAAACCATTTTCAGTGTTTATTTCAAAATTCTTCAAAACTCGATGTGGGCCCACTCAGTTGGCACCATATCCAGAGGAATTCTAACTCAGTTATAACCTTATGTCATTTCAAAAATTCTAGTTTTAAGATTGCTTTTGAAAAATCCTTTTGAAAACTCCTTCAATTTCAAGTTTTAAAATCGCTTTTTGAAAAAAAACTCAAGTAGGGCCCACTCGGAGTGGTGCCATATTCGAGTCAGTCAGGGCTAGACTAGGGTTAGTTGATGTCTTGGTTAGTGTTAGAGGTTTAGAAGAGTCAAAACCATTTTGAAAAACTCATTTTTTGAAAGTTAGTTTTTAAAACTAGTGTTTTTAAAGGTTTTTAAAGGTGTTTTAAAAAGCCAAATGTAGAAAATGCCAAGTGGCATTACATTTGGGGATTTTTTAGGAAAGTCTAGGGGTTAATTAGGCACTAGTTTAGATAATTTAGACTAGGGGTAGTTAGGTCTTTCCACCCAAAAATCGCCCTCCTTTAGAAGAGTCCAATTTTTTTAAAACATTTGATTTTTAACCTAAATTTTTTTTATAAATAGAAGGCCATAGGGGGTCGATTTTTCAAACTTGCTCTCCTTGGGATTCTTGGAGCTTCTCTTTCCTCTCCAGCTCTTCCTCCATTGCAGCCACCTCAAGCTAATTATTTTGTTTAATTTTTAGCTTTTATTTCATGTTTTTAATAGTTTTAAATCAATTTTAGCCGTTAATACCTCCTATTTCATGGATTCAACCATGGTTTCACCTCAAGAACCATCAAGAACCAGCAAGAACGGTCCAATAAGGTGATCTAACCTTGTTTGGTGTATTTTACAGGGATTTTAATCCATTAGAATTAATTTTAATATGATTCTTTACATTATTAACCAATAAAATACATTATTTACCCTTTTAATGGGTTAAATCTATGTTTTAAAGGTGATATCAAATTCCAGCCATTGATTCCCTGTTTTTATTTTATTTTCATGGTTTATTCATGTTTTTTTTATTATATATAGCATAGAAATAATTTTTATTTACTGTTTTATAGTTTATTTTATGGATTTACATTAGTTAATGCATGGTTTTTCAAGTTTCTTAAATTTCTGTGTGTTTTAGGTTTAGAACAGTAAAGATAATGTTATTTCGGATTGAAGTACTCATTGTTTATTTCTGATTTTTTTATATATGATGCATGCATGAGTTATTGAGTTACTGTAGAAAAATCAGAGGTTTTGGATCTCGGGAACTTTGTCAAAAAAATCATACATCAAATCGGGTTTTTAAAGCTTTAAAATCGTGGTTAAAATCAAGAAGGTAACTTGCTGTTATGATATTTCTCTCATCTTATATCTGATTTTAGATCTTTAAAGTTCTATGGATTCACATTGAGTAGATCTGTCTGCTATGAAATTTTCGGATTTTTTGATCACTGTTCAGTATTTTTCCTTATTCAGAGAATCTGTTTTTAAATTTAGAACTCATTAGGGTTTACCAAAACCCTAATCAGACTTGTGTTAGTCATAAATCCCAAACCACAGATCCGATTCATGATCTGTAAAAAGTGAGTATTGCTATTTTTCTGTATACTGTTCACCACTAAAATTTCAGAGATTTTTGTTTAGGATTTCTATTTATGTCTGTATTTTCAATCTGAAGTAGCCATTTTAATCCCTGTTGAAAGCGATATATTTTAGCTCAAATTGCCAGAAGGGTTTCTCCCTAACCGGAGATTCTTTTTCCGATCTGTAAATTGGGAAATCTCTGTTTTTGTTCTTAGTTAGTCTCTGTAAAATTTCATAAATTTTCATGGAGATTTGTCCCCTGGTTCAGGTCTTGGATTGAAACTGGTTGATAAATTAGGTCAAAAATAGCATATTTTTAGGGTTTGATGCAATTTTCCAGTTAATTTAATGTCAAAAAATTATTTTTATAATTCTAAGTCAAAACTAGGGTTATAAAAAGTGCAGGTACCAATTTTTATGGATTTTGGAATCCATTTGATGTCTGAATTAATAAAATTGCAAAATAGGGTACCCGAAGAATTTCAAAAAGACTG
Source organism: Nuphar pumila (assembly GCF_984573655.1). Lineage (NCBI taxonomy): Eukaryota > Viridiplantae > Streptophyta > Magnoliopsida > Nymphaeales > Nymphaeaceae > Nuphar > Nuphar pumila. The sequence goes on along the minus strand of NC_143261.1, from coordinate 65,456,596 downwards.
TTAAAATCATATTTTTTGTGATATTATTGGATTTTCGTGCATAAGCATATACTTTTAGGGTTTAATTATGTTCATAAGCATCTTAGGATACTTTAGGTTTAATTTTGTAGTTATTTGATTTCATTTAGGGCATAAAACCCAAGTTTTTACCAAAATCTATTTCAGAAAACCCTTATTTCAAGGCCATAGTCTTGCTATCGGGGGCAATTTGGTCATTTGACCTCAATTTCAAAATCCCTAACCCTAATTTTCATATTTTTAATCATGTCATAGCATATTTGGTTTGATTTATTTTTATTTGTATTTCAAAACTTGCATTTACCAAATATATTTCTAAAAACCCTAATTTCAAGGCCATAGTCTTGTTATTAGGGGTATTTTGGTCATTTTGACCCCAATTTCGAAATTCCATATCTTATATTCATTATTTGTTCAATTTGATTTCATATCTTTATCATTTTTATTTAAGGGAATTAAGGAAAAGGCTTATATCTAGCAAAATCCAGTAATTTCTAGATATTACTGGATAAACCTAGAAAAACCAACATATTTTCATTAACCAAGTTTTCTAGTTTTGCAGGTACATTGAAGATTTTATTTTTCATGTATTTAAATTTCAATAGTGATGTAATTTATAAATGTAAACTTTGGAATAAGAATTTAAATTCCTGCATAGATTAGGATTTGCATTGCATATAGTTTATTTTTTTTAAATAATGTTAATGTGTGATGGATGATGATTCATGCATATTCAAACTCACTATGGTCTACACGAATGGCACATACACTAGCTTTTATGAAGTTTATAAACTTGGTGGAATTCGTATTTATGGCCATAGTCAGAATATGAAGGATATCCAGATTTATGATCTTCACATTAGCCACATTCAGCCTACACTCTTAGGCTAATTTCAAAATGCACTGCATTTCTCAAAAATACAAAGAGTTTTTCCCAATTCCTCAAAATCATATTCATTCATTTTATGAATTTTCCAATTCCAATACAAATTCTAAGTCAAAGGAATCAAATTCTTCAAAATTCCCTAAGTCTTATAGCAAAATCGATTTTTCCAAAAGCATTGAATTTCAAAGAATATTTCAAGTGTTTCTCAAGTTCATAAACTCAATTTTCCAAGTTATGCAGTCAATTTCAAAGTTTGAAGTTAGAGAAATCAAAATTTTTCTAAGTCTTATTCAAAAATCGATTTTCTCAAAATATGGATTTGCCAATGATATTTCAAGTATTTCCCAAGTTCCAAATTCAAATTTTCTAAGTTAGAATTTAAATTTCCAAGTTTGAATTCAAAGAAACCAAGTTTTTCAAAGTTATTTCACATTTTTCAAAATCAATTATCTCAAAATCTCAAGATTTCTTCAAAAACCGATTTTTACTTTTCTCAGAAGTACATTTCAAATCCCAATTCACGATTTTCCATGTGATATCTATTCTAAATATTTCAATCATTCAAAGCAAACATCATGTTTTCAAATGTACATTTTCTGAAAATTCATAGCACATGCCTGATTCTATGTGCATTTAGAAATTAGAATATGATTTAGACAAGTTGAATAGAGTAGAGCATAAGATTGATCCTTGGTTCAATTACCCTTGTTAAAGGTGGCAGGAACGGTTGAACCTCGTACCGACAGGCGAGTCCCATTCTACGGAATTTTCCCGCATTTTAAAACGGAGGCGAGTTATTTTCAAAAACTATTTCAAAGGTCAGTTTGATTTGCAAAAGTAAAATTTTGCGATGATAACAATACCTTATCCCTCGCGTTCTGAACTACTTTTTTAGCTTCCTTCTTTGTTATCATATACTTCTCCGAATTCTCATTATCACGACTTTTACTTAGATTTCTATAACACTCTCTTTTAACCTTAATAGCTAATTTGACATCCTCGTTCCACCACAATGTATCCTTACCTAGCGGTGCACCGCCTTTAGACTCACCCAATACCTCCTTAGCCACCTTTCTCAAGCCACCTGCTATCTTATTCCACATAGATTCTGAATCCTCCTCGAGACACCAATCAACTTCCTTAACTACCCGCTCTACAAACATTCCTTGTTTAGCTCCTTTCAGTGCCCACCACTTAATTCTAGGATCTATCCTATGTCTATCCCTTTTGCGGCATTGTCTAATTCTAAGATCTAAAATTAAGACTCTATGTTGTGTAGCTACACTTTCTCCCGGTATAACCTTACAATCGATGCAACAACCCCTATCTCTCTTTCTAAGTAGGAAAAAATCTATCTGACTCGTATTAACCCCACTTTTAAATGTTACTAGGTGAGACTCCCTCTTCCTAAACCAAGTGTTTGCTAAGATCATATCATAGGACAAACCAAAATCTAAAATCCTTTCTCCATTATCGTTTCTTTCTCCTATACCATAGCCTCCATGGATACTCTCAAATCCATCCCTACTAATGCCTACATGGCATTAAGGTCACCGCCGATGAAAAGCCTTTCTCCATAAGATATCCCTTGTACTACTCCATCTAAATCTTCCCAAAATTGACGCTTAGTGGAATCATCTAAACCTACTTGAGGTGCATAAACACTAATAATATTAATAATATCCGTACCTAATACTAATTTAATAAGTAAAATCCTATCACCCTTCCTACGGACCTCAACTACATTATCTATAAACTCACGACTCATAACAATCCCTACTCCATTCCTATTCCTATTTATTCCTGTATACCAAATCTTATATCCCCAAGGTTCTATCACTTTTGCTTTCTCACCTAACCATTTGGTCTCTTGTAGACATAAAATATCATTCTTTCTCCTACACATAACATCTACTAACTCTACCAACTTACCAGTTAAAGACCCTATGTTCCAAGTGGCTAACCTAATTTTATGGTCTTGGACTAACTTCTTTACCCCCACCCGTCCAACAAAGTGAGGGAACCCTTGCCTATTTGACACCACACCCGGGCGCCGGTGCGATGCGTCGCTTCTGGGCGACGACCTAGCAACCCTTGCTCATTTATCACTGCCTCCGGGCCTATAGAGTACAGCGCGTCGCTCAGTAGGGAACGCCCCAACGAAATTCTCATATTGGTTCATATTCATAGGGTATGACTAAGTTTTTATGTTGGTTGTCACAGGCCTACCGCAACCCTCCTCCTTTATCCGGGCTTGGGACCGGCAGTGTATAACTAAACAGTTATACTCAACATCAAAAGAAAGATCAAGAAAAATCAAAGCGCAAGGACTGGAGAACTGATCAAGAATCCACCCCTCTGGATCAAATACTCGAGAATATCCTCGAGTATATGCTTGAGAAAGACCTTGTCCGGTTGCCTAAAACCGATGATCCTCCAACAATTATGGGCAGATTCAAAGAACAATTTTGCAAATTTCATCGAGCAGTAGGGCACGATACAGAAAACTGCTTCGTCTTTAAGAACATTGTTCAAGACTGCATTGACAAGAAGCTTCTCGTTGAAGATGAAAAGGAGGACTAGTCATCCTGACAAAGATTTTTTTCACAATCATTCCAGAAGATGACGATGCCGACACTTTCCCATTTCTCATCTTGCTTTTTCAAAAGAATAATGTAATCCCATTCTTCTTTCCTTGATTTTAAAGCATCAATAAAGTCATCGAATTTTTCAATAGCTTGGTGCCATCTTATTTGCTTCTTCTTCCTTTTCACAATGTCTCTCTTGTGAGGAATGATCTTGAGGACGTCTATCAGTAAAGAAGCTTGTCAATTATCCTTCTTTTATTCAAAATTTTCCTCCCTAGTCACACTGGGGCATTTTTTTTGAAAATTTCTCTTTACCTCAAAACATCCTGTATGCAAGCAGGATAAACCAATCTCTCATTTTGCATATATATGCACTCATTTGCATTAATTCTGCATTCATTTGCATCAATTTATATTCAATCATATTCATTTGCATTAAATTTACATCAACATTCCCCTTCAAGTTAAGGGATAAAACTTGAATAATTTTCCATAATTCTTCAATTTCGACCCTCGGGTCATCCAATTCTTCGATTTCGACCTTCGGGTCATCCAATTTCCAATTTTTAAATTACCAAAATTCTCAATTTCGATCGCCAGGTCATCCAATTTCCATTCCCCGTTCAGGATAAGGGGATAATCCTGAAACCGTTCATAGAAGCAATCCAACTTTCTATAATGGTCTCTATTCTTCATTGAACTGATAGTGTTCCAAGTGAACTGATATTCATTCTTCATTGAACTGATAGCGTTCTCAATTGAACTGATAGTCGTTCTTCATTGAACTGATAGTGTTCCCAAGTGAACTGATAGTCGTTCTTCATCGAACTGATAGTGTTCCCAAGTGAACTGATAGTCGTTCTTCATCGAACTGATAGCGTTCCCAAGTGAGCTGATAGTCGTTCTTCATGGAACTGATAGTGTTCTCAAGTGAACTGATAGTCGTTCTTCATCGAACTGATAGCGTTCCCAAGTGAACTGATAGTCGTTCTTCATCGAACTGATAGTGTTCCCAAGTGAACTGATAGTCGTTCTTCATTGAATTGATAGTGTTCCAAGTGAACTGATAGTCATTCTTTAGTGAATTGATAGTGTTCCAAATAAACCGATGGTTGTTATTCATTGAACTGATATTATTCCCAGCGATGGTCGTTCTTAATTGAACTGATATTGTTCCCAGCGAACCGATGATCATTCTTAATTGAATTGATATTGTTCCCAGTGAACCGATGGTCGTTCTTAATTGAACTGATATTGTTCCTAGTGAACCGATGATCGTTCTTAATCGAACTAATATTATTCCTAAAGATGGTCATTCTTAATTGAACTGATATTATTATTCGTCTCCTTTGGAAAGGAGATGATAATTTTCGTCACGGATGTGTTGAGCCGGACCTCAAATGCTCACTTTCACCAAAGATTTCAAGAAAATTTTGTCAATTTATCAATCAAATTATTTGTTGATTTCAGAATTTTTTATTGCATAAATCTTTACCTCAGTTCACCTTTAGCATTACTTCCAAGAGCGTGAAGCTTTTGCGAAAAGAGATTTAAACTTCAAATTCTTTCTATTGACCAACCAAAAGGATGAAGGATAAATCCTAGATATGGTCAGAAAAGAAGATTCAATGTTTTGCAAAGCCATAGATGATTGATATTGATCGCAGTCAATAACACATCTCTAAAGACTATTCTTGTAAAGATGAGGCAGTGAAAATATCCTGAGCGTTAGAAAAGGAGAGAATTCACCCAAGCCTTGTTTTCCTCAAAATCACCTAAGCTGCAATTAAATATCCGCAAAAGGGATCTCTTACTTGTCGCCAAGATGAAAGCGAATTAAGCGAGTAGACCCCCGGGGCCAAAGAAGATTTGAAACATCTCCAAGATGACAGAGTTTGTTACGGATCCTTCCAGGGAAAGTCCAAAGCACTGTCGAGATGAAGGCAGATGCGATGAGCCTCCCGACAATCCCAAAAAGATATTCAATTTCAGCTATCATCTAAAGATCTCTAACCCATGAGCCAATATCATCAAAGAAGGATCTGAACATCTCCAAGTTGAAGGAGTTTGTGATGTACCCTTCCAAAAAAAAAGATAGAGAAAGAAAAGAAAGAGAGAAAAAGGTCAGGACATCTATCCAAAATAAAGGATGATGTAATAAACTCTCCCAAAGCCCAAAAGAGTGCAGAAAGATTATGATGAGAGAAGTCTCCAGGACATCAAACTATCAAATCTATCATGAATCTTCTTTAAATTTGTGAAATTCTACTATCAATATGCTTTCATCAATCGCTTTCATAATACTAAAGTCTCTCTTTCCTGTTCATATCAAGGAAATTGATAGCCTCCTTAAAGAAGATCAATCATAAGTAATTTGGATTCCCAATCTTGATTCTACGAAGTGAATCTCGTTTGGAGGTAATGCTTCAGGTAGAAAGGAAGGAACATTTTTGCAACAATATGCATCATTTTCAAATACTTTGAATCAACAACAGAATTCTCAATATTTTGACAATATTTTCTAGCTATCCCGACGAGAAGTGAGAGCTTGATGTACGTCTTTGATACATCCTGACACCAATTTTTAAATCCCTTTTAAGGACTTGATTCCTTTCCTTCTTCGAGAGCGTGAGCTCTCAGATTCACACACTTCCCTGTGTCCCCACTGTCCAACCATAGACAGTCCCATTTCGGTTCGAGGTCGAACCACCAATCATTTTCTCGCAAAAGGCAATTTCAAAAGCTGATTTTAGTCTCAGAAATGAGGCACCCAAGATCAATCCCTTTTCAAGCTTTAGGGACCCCATTTTCCTTCCTTTTGCAAAACCCTTGTCGGATTTATTGTGCAAAATCCAAAGGTTCCATCATGGTCTCTTCCTTAGAGGTATTCCATTTTCTGCCCAATCAGGATAAGGGTACAAACCTGAGCCTCATTCAAAGAGGTATTACATTTTCCGCCCAATCAGGATAAGGGTACAAATCTGAGCTTCATTCAAAGAGGTATTCCATTTTCCGCCCAATCAGGATAAGGGTACAAACCTGAGCCTCATTTAAAGAGGTATTCCATTTTCCGCCCGATCAGGATAAGGGTACAAACCTGAACCTCACTCAAAGAGGTATTCCATTTTCTGCTCGATCAGGTTAAGGGTACAAACCTGAGTCTCATTTCTATGAGATATTTCATTCCCCAATCAGGTTAAGGGTCAAACCTAAGCCTCGTTCCATACAAAGCATTTTCTGTCTCATCCAGGTTAAGGGCAAAAACCTGAACTTCACTCTCACAGAGAAAATCCTTTCTCTTTATTCTCTATTTCATATCTATCATCTTCATCGGGCTAATTTTCTTCATACCAAGTCAGATCCTTCTAACTGGGGCATTTTTTTATATATAGCCCAAATTTGGAGTGTTTTTCTTTGCCACTAAGCTCGTCCACGAGCCGGCTTAGTAGCAAAGAGGGGCATTTGTAAACACCCCAAATTTTCACTCACCTTCTTGACATTTCCACCAATCATTACATTCTGGTTCTCCGAAATCAATAAAGGGAAAAATGGTCATTTTTTGAGATTGAACCTTGCAGAAAGTCTAAAATTTCATTCTTGAGTCTCAAAACTCCTCTATTTAGACTCAGAAACATCTTCAAAATGCAAATTTTCAAAATCCTATTCGGGACAAAAAGCTAGAATTTCCAAGTCCTGGCCCAGAGGGGCATTTCAGGAAATATGTCTTTGCATAACATCGCATGAGCATTTCATATCATTCCACTGCACAACATGTCATTTTGAGATCCGTAACTCCTGATTTTTAAAAATGTCAATCCAGATTCGAGTTTTAAATATTTCAAAATTGATTTCAAACTCTTGGGTTTTTAAAATTACCAATTCTTCCCATTTTACCCCCAGGACCCCGAATTACAAAAAGCCTTCTCAAGAAAATGATCTGGATAGTTTTGGACATTGATTTTCAAAATTTCGTCAGTTGAAAAGAGGGGGGCACAATTTTAAAAATCATAAGACATTATTTCAAACTTTTACAAAAAGGCTCCGAATTTCCCTACATCTTTCAAAATTTTGCCCCGAAGGACCAGTTTCTTCTAAGTTTTGAAATCATACCAAAATTCACTTCGTGTTTTCTAAACTAGCCATTTACTGTGAAAATTCTAAAATATCTCATTTGGCTTTTATTTCAAATAAGTGACGTGGGACACACCTCGAGGTGGTGTCACACTCAAATTCTAAAAATTTTCTCTTATTTTAAAAACAGTTCCCATTCGGAAGTGGTACCGATTTATAAAACCTTTTTTTTTTATTTTTTTTTATTTAAATTCTTTTTTTACTCAATTTTAATAAAATAATTAGTGGGCCGACGTAGGTGGCGCCCCACTAAGACTCTTTGCCAGGAAAAACAATCCTTTTTATATATACTTCAAAAGGTTTTCAAAGTCAGTTGAGGTGGCACCACCTTAAAAAAAACACAAAATTCGTTTTATCATTTTGTTTTTTATTTTTATTTTTTTTTATTATTACTTTCCAAACCCAAAACTCCCATTTTTACCTAAGTTTTCAAAGGTCATCTTAAGAGAAGGAGCCGCCCCCTCTCAAAAACGGCGAGTTCTCTTTTTCAAAAGATTTCAAAAAATTTTAAAAATCAGTTTTAAGGGTTATCAAGGTAGGCTAAAGGGGAGGAAAAGGGGGGATTTTGAAGAGCCGGCTATTAAAGAGAGGAGGGAGGTCCAGCAAAAGAGATCGGCGACTTCCCTTAACCCCAGCTCTCCCCAGTTCACGAGTTCCTGCATCTCCTTCAGCCCATCAGCATAGGCAGCCAACATTTTCACCGTGCCTTCACTTTAGTAGCAAAAGATCCAGCCAGTGACTCATCCATCCAGCGTGAAGATCATCCACCTTCAGTCCAGCCAGCAGAGGCAGTCGAGGAGGGCATTCCTCTTTCTTTCTCCATTCCCTGGCCCTCTCCCGATCCTGTGGAAGGCAGGGATCCATCTATGAACACCCCAAATTTTTCAAAATCTTTTAAATATTCCCTTTTTTTTTCTTCGCCCCCATTTTCTAGGTAATTGAGTCAGTTTTAAATCTAAATTCCATTTTATTTCTCAAGTGTTGTTGAAATTAAATTCATCTTACATATCTGACTCAATTTTGGATCCGGATCAATTGTCAAGATCCAAATCTAAGCTTCATTAACCAATTTTAAATCGAATTCTCAAAATTACCAAAAATAGTTTTTAAATAGCTCGGATAGTCCATCCGACATCCGTTTGGATCTATTACGTTGTATTTTTCATTCGAGGTTTAAAACTCGAACATTTTCTCAAAACCTGGGTCCAAACCCATTCTTCTGAAGAAATTTCCCCAAAATGATTGGAAATTCTCAGAAAAATACTTTTGTAAATATTTCTCAGAAAAATACAAAAAAACAATTAGGATTTAATCTTTGTTTTTTTTCGTAAAATTTTAGGATTTTTACAAAAATTGGAAAATACAAAATAAAAAAGAAACAAAAAATTAGCTTTTGAAGGAAACCTCTTTTGGAAAACCATTCTTTTGCAAAATAATCTTTTTGAAAAACACCCTTTTGAAAAATTGGGTTTCTGAGAAAACTTCTTTTTACAAAAATTTATTAGGGAGCCCCCTCTTCGCAAAAATTTGAAAACAAAGGGGTTCCCCTTTGAATTCTTTTGTTTAGGGTTTCGGTGAAAAAAAAATTTGGCAAGAGGAGGACCTTCTCCTTCTCGCGAGTTTGCTCCTTCAGTCGCTCTCGTCCAAACCCCCCATGTGCACCCGGCTGCCGGATCTTCCCTCCATTTTCTACCATGCGATTGATCCACCCTTCATCTCTAACGAAAGAGGCTTCTGGAGCTTCTTCTCCTGCTTTAAAAAGAAAGCCATCCCTTACACTCAAGGGGGGAAAAAGAGAAGCATTGATCGAGTTTCCATCTGGCACCCATTTCCATCCACTTAATCTCAAGAACATCTGTCTCCATCTCTCCATTGACATTCTTCATACATTGTTCATCCCTCCATCAGGCAGAGTCACGCTCGCTCCTTTCCCTGACGGAAATCTCTTCCTCCTTCGTAACTCCTGCAAAATCAGATCGGTTGAAGAAGACCCCACAGGTACTCCTTTGCTTTCTTTTTTTTCTTTTTTTTTTTCTCTGGATTTCTTATAAGAATTGTTGCTTTGCCGCACCCTTGTCTTTAAAATTTTGTTCTCTTTTATACCGCAAGGCACCAAAGGCACGATCGATCTGCATATAGCAGATTGATCTGTCTGCTGCTATATCAAGCAGAATGTCTCATTCTGACATAACTTTCAATTTTTTTTTATTTGCTTCTCTCTTGTATTTCGCTCAACGTTGCATTTCAATCGATTTTAATCGTACTCTGTTTTATTTTAGCTTCCTCTCCTTTTTTTTTTTGCAGTTGATTTTGCTTTTCACCCTTGTTGGTCAGTTTATATTTATTTTCTTTGATGTTGGGTTCTTTGTTCATAATCTTGATTTAAACTCCAGTCGTTTCCTTGTCATTTTTTTTTTACTTGTTTTACTTTTAACTTTGGTTATCTTTTTTTTTATTCCATGTATTTCCTCCTGATTCACGCACATTTTCTCCTCTGATTTATATATATATATATCCATCCTTATGCTGAGATCCTATACAACATCACTTGCATATATTTTCTCTCATCACTTGTCTGGCGTGTTATCATCACCGTCCAATTCCCAGCAGTGTTCCCAATTAATTCAGTCTTTTTCATATGGCATCATAAAATTTTGTTTCTCCTCTCCTGTAACGCATCTGTGCATTCTTGCTTTAAACTGTTTTTATGTCATTTCAACGACCATTTGTTTGCATTTCTGAAGATGGGAAAGATGTGGTTGCCTCCCCCCCCCTTTTCCTTTTCCTTATCATTGGTTGTTGCAATGTTCTAATGAACCTGTTGATTATCCAACTTACTTATTGATCATGTAAAAAAAAAAAAAAGATAGTTTTTAAGAATGTGGTATGATATAGCCAGAGGGTGTCGTGATGTATATGTTCAGTGGAGCAAAAGAAGAAAAAAAAAATGAAAGTCATGCAAAGGTTGGTCAATATGATTTGGCAGGACCTATTACTGTCTTCGATAAACAACTCATGTCCTACGAAACTTCATAGATAGTGTCTGGAAGAGATATTATTGATTTTTTTTACTTTGGTTAATGGTAGTTTTAATGTTCGTTATATACTTCTTTCCTTAATAGGATCTCTTTCTCTTAATATTTTAAATACATCAGCACAATCATGCCTCACCTGGTTCATCTCAGATTTCGTTATAGACCTTAGTTTTAGTTGAATCCCCAGGCCAGTGCAATAATTTTCTGGACTCTGTCTTATGTGAAAAACTCAGAAATAAGAGAGTTTAATTGTTAAGCTAAAGCTTAGGTTGATGTGAACTTATGGCTGCCGGATATGCTAATGCTAATGTTTCAAAGACAAGAGTTCATGTTATATAAGAGAATTCCCTGGTCTCTTGCTACTGAAGAGAGAGGATAATTGTGGCTTTCCTGGCCAATGTGTTGGCTGACTACATAAGTGAAATGAAGAGCCTGATTGCACCAGAGGAATGGATGAGACCTCATTTACCCAAGGTTAGTATTGCTGAACTAACTGAGTTAGGGGTCTTGGCTATACAATTCAACATTTCTTGATTGATTTATCATAGTGCATGAAGTCCATAATATCTAATTATGATCCAACAGTGTAACAAGCTTCCTTTTATTAGTTCTTTTCTTTGCTATGTTTCGGCATTTCTGCATTTCGAGTTCTTATGCCGATAGAATTTTTTTTTTTTTGTGGATTTTACATTTAGTTCCCATTTGTTTTGCTTTCTATATTGAAGCCCCTCTTCCAATCATAACCATATCATAAATTTCCTTTGTGATTTTTCTAGTTCACGGTTAGTGAGTTGCAAGGCAGCGATTCAGCTCATTGCGACGTCTCAATGCTATGTGTTATCATATTGGATTTTGTTTACTATTTTCACAGATATATTTTCATTTATTTTTCACAACCTCTGCCACATTAGTTTCATAACTCGCCATCATAGCAATCATGTTGCAAACCCCTTTACTAGGAGTAATATATATTCCCACAATGCATTATCACTTCCCTGCTACTTGCTGTACATTTCCCCTGCAACGCAGTAATTCATCCGTATATATTCTCCTGTTCATAGGTTTATTTCAAATCTATGGTTTCCCTACATGATATTCATCCCATGTTCCATTCCTTCAAACCATCTCCAACGTTTACTGACAATATTATCTTCATCCTACAGTCTGCCTCATACAGCTATGGTTTACCCTGTACATATGCTCATCAGCCTTCAGCACCCACCCTTACCTGCTGTAACTTTCCAGCATCCTTCATTCCCTCCAATACTCTGCCATGCCCTCTTCAGCTCAACCACTACCCATCAATTCATGGCATCAGTCCCAGCCATTTCCTTGTCATCCATCCACACACACCACTTGTCACAAGCATCTAATGTGCAGTACTTCCACAGCAACACTGTTGTAAGATCGCACGTTCTCATTTTATTACTACCCTTGTCATCCACCATTAGAAACTTTCACAACACCACCGGCGATACATCATTACATTCCATAGAAAATTTTTCTTTGTTTTTCTTTATCAGCTGTAACCCCTTTGCCATCTGCAAAATACATTATCCACCTTCATGTTTTCCAGTGGCACCTTCCAGCATGTTGTCTCATATGCGTATCACTGATATTCAGTTAAGCATTCCTGCAACTATTTGCGGCACCCTCATTACTCTTGTATTTACAACAATAGGTGTATTCCACTGTGCAGGGACCTCACTTCCAAACCCATCATCTGCTGTTATAGCCTTTTCCCAGCTACAACAGTGCTTAGGCACCGCTACAGCCCCACTTCGGATGACTGCAGAAGCGTCAAAACTCCCATATCATCTTTCCACTTATGTCAGCACCTATATGCTCTGCACCCTTGCTACTCACTTAAATCCCATTTGCTTACTGCATTTGCAGCAGCAGTTTCAAATATTCCACTTTACCCAACTTGTCAGTTATTCCCTGTCACACCTGCACATTTCTTCTTTCCCCACAATTAGGTTCAGCAGCCTTCCCTATGTCCCCTTTGCACATCACCTAGAAAAATGCCAGTTTTACCATTTGTCTCTACACCATCTACACACCCCTGCAGCCAATCCTCATCCACCTACATTGAGTGCATGCCATATAGGATATATATATACATACATATATATATATACGTATATATATATATATATGTATATATATATATATATGCATATATATATAATATATATACATATATATGTATGTATACATACCTATATGAATATATACATACCTATGCTCATATACATATACCTAGGCATGCATGTACATACATAGATATATAATGTCATTCTCCATCTTTTCACTGTTCATATCTTGACATATGAATTTTTGCCATTGATATCTATATGATATATACAAACTTCCTCTATGTTCATACTAATCAAATGTTTTGCAGGGAATACGAGGAAAAGATCATTACTTGAAGTTGTAAATTCAATTTTATGCGTTGTAATAGTTAGATCTGAATGAAAATTTACATTTCCTATTTTAGATAGAATGAATGAGCATTATAAATATCATGAGTCACTTGTTCTCATATTTTCTCCTTTGTTTTTCTAAAATCTCACGAATGGTGAAACACGAATGGCACGTGCACCATTTCGTAAGAGGTAAATTAATCCTAAGTTGATGATTTACATCAACGGCCATAGTCGGGATGTAAACAAGACTTAGTATTTTTATCTTTTACGAAATAACACTGGATCCACACGGGATCCGTTTTCAAAATTCATCATATTTTCCTTAAATATTTTCTTCTTTTATCAGAATATAATTTAAAATTAACTCAAAATATATACCAATGGCCATAGTCAGGATATATTGAGGGTTAATTTCATTTTAAATTCTATAAAAGCACCAAATGTGTTTCATTCTTCACCTGAATTCAAATATAGATTATTATATAATACATTCAATGACCATAGTCAAGGATGTATTATATTTTCAATCTTATTTTAATTCATCTAAAGAATGAAATAACTTTTCAAAATCTAATTTCAAAAATTTAAATTCATTCATCATTTAGGATAGAATTGCATCATATTTTTAAAATTCTTTTTCATAAATCCAAGTGATTCTTTTCTTCATTTCAAATTTCTCAAAAAGATTCAAGAATTCAATTTCAAGGTCCCATTTGACTTTGAAACTTCAGAATCATCTTGTATTTCAAATTCCAAATTCTATCTCAAATTCAAAGTACAATTTCAACTTTGAAATCCATCTGTATATTCAAGGTTCAATTTCTAAAATTCATTTTTCCAAATTCAATTCAAACTTAGAAATTCTTGATTCATCCTCTAAATTTCAGATTCAAACTTCAAATTCAAAGTCCAAATTTGACTTTGAAATTCATATCCCAAGTTCAAAAATTCTCAAATCAAATTTTAAAATTCCAAATCCAAAGTTAGATCCTAAATCCAACTTTGGTCCAGATTTCCAAGTACAAATCCCCACTTTTTGGATCTCAAATCTAGATCAAAAACCCATTCTAGGATCCAGGATTCAACATTCAAATCGGATCTCAGACTTCAGATCCAATTCCCCTTTAGGATCCAGAATTCAACTCTACTTTGGATCTCAGACTTCAGATCCAATTTCTTTATAGGATCCAGAACCAATTTCACTTTGGATCTTAGATTTTAGACCTAATTTCCTTGTAGGATCCAGAACCAATTTCACCTTGGATCTCAGACTTCAGATCCAAATCCATCCGGAACCCAATTCTACTTTGGATCTTAGACTTCTGATCCAAATCCATCTTAGGATCCAGAATCCAATTTTATCTCGGATCTCAGATCTTAGATCTTAAATCCATCTTCAGATCCACTCCATTTTAGGGTCCAGAACCCAAGTCCATCTTGATTTCTAAATCTTGGATCCCCTTCTGTCTAGGATCCAGAATCCAATTCCAATTCTAGATTTCAATTCCATTTTCGGATCTAATCTGAATCTCTTAAATCCATTTCCATTCTTAAATACCATTTGATTTCTCAGATCCATTCTAAATTTCAAAACCTCAAAAATCTAAATTCCATTCCATCTCAAGTATTCAGTTCTTTTTCTAAATTTAAGTTCAAAATTCAAAAGTCCATTTCCGACTTTGAAACTTCATTTTCCTTTCATTTTTCAAAAACTTCAAATCATTCTTCGTCAAAATCAAGATTTATTCTCTCAACTCTGATTTACTTCAAAAACTTAGGACTTCTCTGATCTATCTCAAGTTCTAAAGTTAGATTCAACCATTTCTTCACTCCCTTATCAAATTCATCTCAGAAGCACTTGGAAATTTCCAAAACATCTTTTCAAAAGAAGCATACATCTTTGCATCGCACAAGCATGATTCTTTGTGCATTTAGAGTTAGAATAAATTCTTAGATTATATTTAGGCAAAGCAAAAGGCATAGATTCGATCCTTGGTTCGATTACCCTTGGTAAAGGCGCCAGGAACGGTCGAACCTCGTACCGACGAGCGAATCCCGTCTCTCCCTTTTTCCGCAAATATTTTCAAAACGGAGGCGAGTTATTTTCTAAATATTTTTTTCAAGGTCAAGTGAGACCGCGCAAAAGAGTTCCTCTTCTCTCTTTCTTTCTTTTTCTTTTCTCTTCTCTCTTTCTTTTCTTTCTTTTATTTTCTTCCCTTCAAAAAGGAGGAAAATAGAGGTTAGAAAAGGGAAAGAGAAGGAAGAGAGAGAAACCACAAGAGAATAGGAAAAATTTTGCGATGATCACAGTTTTGGCGACCGTGATGGGACTCGTCTTCGTCTGGTTGAATCTATGCCTTTGCTTTGCTTTTATATAATCTAAGTCTTTATTCTAACATATGTCAGCTACATTTTCCATGCAAAAGTTAGGAGCCTAGACTCTCTCCTAAAGCTGACATTATTTGCATATAGGATCTAAGTATGGTTTGGTAGGACCATATTGAGGATATTATATCCATGTTCACACTAGATTTAGGTCTTAAATACAACTCTCCTCAATTTTAGGGATTGAATGCAAAACAATGTATGCAAGTGTATGCTTCTCTTTATTTTAATCTATCTCTTTAGGACTTGCATTAGAGTCTTCTGATTTTATTGCATGATTAATCATATTTTGAAAACATCCCTACCTATATTGTCTCGGTCTTCACGTTGCTGGGCTGTCTCACTGAACCATAGTTCGGGAGAGAGCCTCACAACTGGACCACTTATTTGGGTTCGCGCCCCCCTACCACGTACCTAAGGGCCATAGTCCGAGGTATATCGGTAGGTGCTCAAGGATGTTGGAAAGCCATTACCTTAGAACCGAAGAGATATCTTATATGCCACGTACTTCGAGCTTCGGCTTGAGTATATCGGCGTACCTTGATTGGAATCAGATGATATAAATCTTAGAGTTAGGATTAAGGTCCTATCAGCCATTTCAAATATTGCATATAGAGTCAGCTTTAGGGAGTGCTATTTGTGCATCCTTGCTTGTATATCTGTGATTGTATGATATTTTATATATATCTTCCTTATATTTTCCAAAACCCTGGGTATATACTTCAAAATTTCCTCTTTTTGTTTCTTAAAACCCAGGTGTATTTTTCTTTCTCTTCCTTTTCTCCTTCTTCTAAATTTCTTTAAAAAATTCTTCTGATCCTGCCTGCAAGTTTTTCAAATTTTAAATCCTTACCATTTATTCTCAAAATTCCATTTTTTTCTTTTATTTTCTTCTGTTTTTATATTCTTGTTTATATTTTCATAAAAATCACTTTCCGTCAAGAGATCCTTTTTCAAAATGGTATTTTCCTTCATATTTTAGTTGGTTACTCTCCCTCGTAGAGTAAACAACACAATTGTCATAAATTTTGTGGTGACTCAATCCCTAGTAATGGGATACAATTTTTTAAATTTCAAACTAAATCCCCCCTCTTATCAAAACTTCTCCATAAAGTTTCTTTGGTCTAAAAAACCTCCCCTTTCCTCTACAGAGAGAGATCACTGATATCCGAAAATGGTTACGACAAGAGCGAGAAAAGAAACAGATCCACAACTCAGCGACAGTGAGGCGGAAGAGATAAGCTCTCCTAAATCAGTCAGGGGATAGAGTCAGAACAGGAAAGACGACATCGACCCCGCTATGTATGATATGTTCCAAAAGATGATGGCAAGGATGATGTCGGAACAAGCCGAGGCCAAGCTGAAAGAGGCAGTTCCTAAAAGCAAGCTGAAGAAGAAACCTGTGAAAAAGCAAGTCAGAATCATCAAGAAGAAGGTACAGCCTGACACTACTTCTGAGGAATCAGAGTCAGTCGAGGAAGAATCGAAAGAAGAAGAGCAGATCGTTTATAAACAGAATCCTCTGAGGCAGTCCATAAAAATAGCTGCAGAAGAGCCTGAATCCGTCAACAAGCCCAAGTCTGGGGCCCCAGCAGAGGACCTGATGAGCAAGCAGATAAAAGAGATGAATCGAGCAATTAAAGACATTCAAGCCAAGGGTAAGGGCAAGCAGACCTACACCGGCGAAGATTTTTACGATGGTCTAGATGGGGATGATAACCTGGAGAATCTTCCTCGCAAGTTTCTCAAGTTTGATGGGACTGGCAACCCTAAAGCACACTTGGCCACATTTTATGCAGAGTGCAGTCATTTCAGAAAAGACAACAGGGCTCTGTTCATCTGTTTTCCTCGCAGTCTGGAAGGTATAGCAGCCAGGTGGTATGCTGACCACATCAATCCTATCGAACTACGAGAGTTCGATAAGGTAGTCAATTTGTTCATTGAGCGCTTTCTATTTAATACTGAGGTTTCACCTACGCTCAATCACCTTTACAACCTAAAGCAGAATGAGACTGAAAGAGCAGGAGAATTCATCCACAGATGGAGAAGCACCTGCAACAAGATGAAAGTTCCCATTCCAGAGGAGCATGCATTGCAAATAATCCTCAGCAATTTCTCTCAGCCCCTAAGAAGCCTCATTGCCACTTCTCCGGCAAAATCCTTTATCAAGTTGATTGAATGAGCCGAATGGCTCGAGGCAGGAATAGAAAGTGGGCTTTACGAGGGCATGCCTCTTGCCAAAAATATCCAAGATCAGAAAAAGAAAGCGCAGTTCACTCATGCAGCTGATACCTCTAGCAATAATCTTGATAACAGTGGAAGAAACAGAAATGACAGCAAAAATGGTCAGAACTACGGCGCAACTCAAAAGGAAAAGTCTTCCAAGCAGAGTAACAAGTCGTCTCAGTCTAACCTTCCGCAAAAGGAAAAGATAAAGCGCGAAGGTTTGAGTAATGATCGTGAGTTCACTCCTCTGAAGCAAACGCTCGAAGAAGCCCTTGAATTCATGCTGGCTAAAGGATTGGTTAAACTCCCGAAAGTCGCGGATCCTCCCACGGTCATGGGAAGGTTCATAAATCAGTTCTGCAAGTTCCATCGAGCAGTGGGGCATGACACCGATCACTGCTTCATCTTCAAAAATATTGTCCAAGATTGCATCGACAAGAGTCTCTTTGTTGAAGACGATGAGGAAGATGACCTAGCCGTCATGACCAAGTCTCTCCCGGGCTACTCAGAAGACTGAAGATGCCAGAATTCTTCCATTTTTTTCTCTTTTGCCAGTCGCCTAATAGAGGCTAGTCAGCCCAGACCTTTTGTGACCATTTGGTCAAAATACTTGTAAATATTTCAGTTCTTTGTTATCAGTTTTGCTCGTCAATGAAATGTCAAATTTTCTTTATATCTCTAATATTCCAATAACTTTCTTCCTCTGCCACATAGAGGCATTTGCTTTTGAAAATCTATATTTCAAAAATCTCTTCATCAAAAACCACATTTTCCTGTTCTTTTCAGAATGCGAGACTAATCCTGACATCATTCATGAGAGAAATGATATTACCTATGAGGGCTTTTTCATGAAATTTCAAAAAGTTTTCGTTATGACCAAAGAGTTCAAATATTCTTCGGTCCAAGCTTTGTCAAAAATCAACCCTCGTGTTGATCATGTTTTCAAAAATAGTTTCTTCGAACCATTGCATTGAAAAAATCAACCATCGTGTTGATCATATTTTCAAAAATAGGTTTTCGAACCATGACATTGAAAAACCAACCCTCGTGTTGATCATGTTTTCCAAAATAGGTTTTTGAAACCATTGCGTTGAAGGATCAACCCTTGTGTTGGTCTTATCTTCCGAAAATAGATCTCAAATCTTGTGTCGATCATATTTTCCAAAAGTGATTTTTCAAAACGTTATGTTCAGAGATCAATCCTGGTATTGGTCTCATCTTCCAAAAATTGATTTTAAATCATTATAGCCAAGGATCAACCCCTGTTGGTTTTGTCTTCCAAGTTTGATTTTTCAAACCGTCATATTCAAAGATCAATCCTTGCATTGATCTTATCTTCCAAAATGGGTTATAAATCATCATATACAAAGATCGAATCCCTGCATTGATCTTATCTTCCCAAAATGGGTTATAAATCATTATATTCAAAAAATCAACCCCGTGATTGATCTTATCTTCCAAGGTTGATTTTTAAACATTATCTTCAAAGATCAACCCTTGTATTGATCTTGTTATCAGTTTCAAACTGTTATTTTTAGAAATCAATTTTGTTGTTGATTTTCTTTTCCAAAAATTAGATTTTCAAACCATTGCCTTCAAAATTTGACCCTCATGATGATCTCTTATGTTTGATTTGAAGGATCAGTTCTCGCACTGATCATTCTTCTTACGGTAGATTTTCTGTCCAAAAATGATTTTTTTTTCACTTATCCTTAATTGAACATTTTTCTTTCAAGATCCCATATGCAAGCAGGATCAGAAAAACTCCTTTTTCTCAAATCTTGTAAATCTTCAGTTAATTTTGATATCTTCATCAGTTTCACTCATTTTATTCATATTTTTATCAAGTTTACATCAATTTTATCAAGTTTTATCGAGTTTATCAATTTCTCCTCAATCCTATTAAATTTTACCAAAACTGTACCCTTTTAGGTTAAGGGATAAACCTGATGCCTCTTTCCCATGAGGTATTTCCTTTATTCTTATTTTCCCCCTCAGGTTAAGGGATAAACCTGACCCTCGTTGTCCGAGGTGTTCCCATTCAGGATAAGGGATAATCCTGAAACCCCTCGTAGGAGCCACAATGCTACCTATGAGGATTCTTTTCTAAATACAAGTTTTATCAATCTTTGTTGATTTTCTAGATTTGTATCAATTTTCCTTCATTAAAACTCTTTAAATTTTATTCTTTTTCCCATTCAGGATAAGGGATAATTCTGAGACCCCTCATAGGAGCAACAATGCTACCTGTGAGAATTCTTTTCCAAAATAAATTTTCAAAATTTCTTTCCTTTCTTCTTCTCCATTTTTTTTTTATAAATTTTATTCTTCTCCCCTTTCAGGTTAAGGGGTAAACCTGAATCATTCCTTTCTAAATTCTCATTAAATGTCTATTCCATTTCCCCTTTAAGATGAGGGAAAATCCTGAAAACGCCGACAATCATTCTTGCTCAAATCTCAAGTATCTTAAAAGAATGTCGGTGTCCCTTTCTTCTTCAAATCTCCATCAGAAAACCCAGTACTTACACTGGGGCATTTTTTGAAAAATCCAGTACTCATACAGGTAAGCCTAGGACTCGTGCTAGTGTCTCGCTGACCGCTCAATTAGCCTCTCAGGATCAGTCTTCGCACTTACCCTTCATCAAAAATCAAAGCTTTAAATCCAATGTTGACCTTCGGGTCATTCAAATCTCAAATTCAAGCCTTCATGTTACAATCTTTCCTCAATTCTCCTTAAAATTCTGCCAGTCTTCTTCTATAAATTCTCATCAACTCTCCTTTGAAGATTCGAGTTTTTCGACTCGAACTTCCAACTCTTTCCTTTGAGATTTGAGCCCTGACTCGAACTTTCCCATTTTCCTTCGAAAATTTGGGTTTTATCTCGAGTTTTCTTGCCTTCAGTAAATGAACCTTCAAGTTTTGATTCGAGCCCTGACTCGAACCTTCCTGCTTTCCTTCGAAAATTTGAGCTTTGTCTCAAGTTTTCTTGCCTTCAATAAATGAACTTTCAAGTTTTCCTTTGAGATTCGAGCCCTGACTCAAACCTTCCTGCCGTCCTTCGAAAATTTGAGTTTTATCTCGAGTTTTCTTGGCTTCAATAAATGAAATTTCAAGTTTTCCCTTGAGATTCGAGCCCCGACTCGAACCTTCCAGTTTTCCTTTGAAAACTCGAGTTTTGACTCGAATTTCCCTGTTTTCCTTGTAGAATCCGAGTCTTGATTCAGATACTTTTTCAAAGGCTTACCTTCAAAACCCAGTTTTATGCCGAACTTGCCTTCAGAACTTTAAATTTACATTTACCTTCATAATTCAGCCTCATGTTGGATTCTTCCCCAGAATCCCACTGATATTATCAAAATTCGATGTTAAGCAAAGGTTTCGTCATAAAAAATTTCAGGAATATCTTGCCAAATTGCCATAAAATAGTTGTTGATCTCAAACTTTTATTACATAAAGAATTTTCTCGAATCTCCTTAAGTATTCCTTCCAAAAGGGTGAAGCTTCTGTGAAGAAAGGCTCAAACTCCAAATTTTCTGTTGGTCAACCAAGAGGATGAAGAAAAATCTTCGACATGACCGGTAAAGGAAATATTCAATGATGCAGAAGAGTCATAAATGAGCTGATATTGATCATAGCTATGGCACATTCTTAAAGATTATTCTTTGGCAGTAAGACAGTGGAAATATCCTGGGCAGTCTAAAAAGAACCTACCCAATTCATGTCTCCTCAAGTCAGCTAAGCTGCAAATCAAATATCCGCAAAGGGGATTTCTCAATTGTCGTCAAGATGAAGGCAAATTAAGCGAGTAGACCCTCGGGGCCAAAGAAGATTTGAAACATCTCCAAGATGACGGAGTTTGTGACAGATCCTTCAAGGGAAAGTTCGGATCACCGTCAAGATGAAGGCGGATGTGATGGACCTACCGACAAACCCTAAAAGATATTTGATTACAGCTATCATCTAAATACCTTTGAGTCAATACCATCATATATGATCCCTGAGATAAATGAAGGATTGGCACATCTCCAAGATGAAGGAGTTTGTGACGTACCCTTCCCCCAAAAAGAGAGAAAAGTCAGGACATCTCCAAAATGAAGGATGATGTAAAAGCCCAAGAAAGCCCCATGACTCAAAAGAGTGCAAAAAGATCATCATGGGAAAATGCTCAGGATGTCAAACTGCCCAAACTGCAAAAGAATCTTCTTTACCTATGTAAAATTCTTCTATCAATATCTTTTCATTCAATTACTTTTATGAAGCTAAGAATATCTCCTCTCCTTTCATATCAAGGAAATTGATAGCATCCTTGAAGAAGACCAACAACTAAATTTGACTTTGATCCTGGATTCTATAGAATTAACCTAGTCGGGGGTAATACTCTAGGTGGAAGAGGGAACATCTTCCAAAAGTGCTTACCTTAAAATTACCTTGAAGCAACTGTAAATTTTATCATTTTGGCAAAATTTTCCAGCTTTCCTGATAAAGAAATAAGAACTTGACATCTGTTTTGATACATCTTGGTGTTACCTTCTCCGTCTTTTTGTCGAGAGACTCGCCTTCTCCTTGATAAAAGGATT
Organism: Nuphar pumila; assembly: GCF_984573655.1. Taxonomy (NCBI): domain Eukaryota; kingdom Viridiplantae; phylum Streptophyta; class Magnoliopsida; order Nymphaeales; family Nymphaeaceae; genus Nuphar; species Nuphar pumila. The sequence goes on along the minus strand of NC_143261.1, from coordinate 65,434,318 downwards.
GCCTTCTCTGTCTTTCGCTTTGTCGAGAGACTCGCCTTCTCCTTGATAAAAGGATTGCCTTCCTCGTCTTTCATTTTGTCGAGAGACTCGCCTTCTCCTTGATAAAAGGATTGCCTTCTTCGTCTTCCGCTTTGTCGAAAGACTCGCCTTCTCCTTGATAAAAGGATCGCCTTCCCTGTCTTTTGCGTTGTCAAAAGATTTGCCTTTCTCCTTGATAAAAGGATCGCCTTCCCTGTCTTTTTGCGTTGTCAGAAGATTTGCCTTTCTCCTTGATTAAATGATCACCTTCCTCGTCTCTCTCTTTGTCGAGAGACTTGCCTTCTTCTTTGTTAAAAGGATTGCCTTCTTCATATCTTACATTTTACCTTCTCCTTGTCAAAAGGATTGCCCTCTTCATATTTTACATTTTGCCTTCTCCTTACCAAAAGGATTGCCTTCTTCATATTTTATATTTTGCCTTCTCCTTACCAAAAGGATTGCCTTCTTCATATTTCACATCTTGCCTTCTCCTTTGTTAAAAGGATTGCCTTCTTCATATCTTACATTTTGCATTCTCCTTACTATTGCCATCTTCATATTTTCATATTTTACCTTCTCCTTACTAAAAGGATTGCCATCTTCGTCGCCATCTTCATATTTCACTTTTACCTTCTCTTGTTCAAAGGATTTGCCTTGTTCCATCCTCTGCCTTGTCAAGAGATTCGTCTCCTTGATAAAGGGTTCGCCTTATTCATCTTTCACCCCATCGAAAGATTCGCCTCCTGTTACCTTGTTCATCCTTCAGTTTGTCTCACATCTCCTTACTTTCCATTTCTCACATTTCCGGAAGAGTTACCCCATTCAGTTGAAGTATCTCTCCTGTCCCATCACGGTTTCGAGAAATCCGTGTGGTCGTTCCCACTCAGGTTAAGGGTCAAAACCTGTATTTTCCGCGAAAGGTCATTAAATTCAAAAGCTGATCTAGTCTTAGCAATGAGACGTCCAAGTTCATCCTTTTTTTCAAGCTTTAGGGAACCCCATTTCCTTTCTCCTTTCGCAAACCCCTTTCGGATTTGTTCGTCCAAACTCCGAAGGTCCCATCATGGTCTCTTCACCCGAGGATTCCGTATGGTTGTCTCCTTCAGGTTAAGGGTTAAGCCTGAACCTCGCCCCTCGAGGTATCTTCCTTTTCAGGTTTTGGTTAAACCTGAATCTCATTCCAACGAGTTTTCCCTCGTTTTGACGAGGTGTTTTCCTTCCAAGTCTCATCACGGTTCTTCTCATCGAGAAAACCATGCTTTGTATATCTGTTTAGGATAAAGTCCTATTTGAGCTTCATCTCATGAGGCACTCTCTCATAAATGTCCCATCAAAGTCCTCACATATTCCTTTCCCCATTCAGGTTATTTTGAGATATATTCGTCCCATCCAGGTTAAGGGCTAAACCTGAGTCATTCTCAAAAAGTTGATCTTGTCTCACCCATAAGACTTGATCGAAACTCCTATCCTTCATCATTTCGGGATCATCACCCAAAGTCCCATCACGATTTCCTCATTTTTTACTCAATCATATCATTTTTTGAGGATTTTGTCTTCCCAAAAGCAATTCAAGGATAAGGTTTTAAAGCCTGAAACCATGTTTTCAAATAAATTCTTCCACACCCAGTTCAGATCTGCTGACTGGGGCATTTTTTTTCAAAATTTGGAGTGTTTTCTTTGCCACTAAGCTCGACTTTCAACCGACTTAGTAGCAAAGAGGGGCATCTATGAACACCCCAAATTTTTCAAAATCTTTTAAATATTCCCTTTTTTTTTCTTCGCCCCCATTTTCTGGGTAATTGAGTCAGTTTTAAATCTAAATTCCATTTTATTTCTCAAGTGTTGTTGAAATTAAATTCATCTTACATATCTGACTCAATTTCGGATCCAGATCTATTGTCAAGATCCAAATCTAAGCTTCATTAACCAATTTTAAATCGAATTCTCAAAATTACCAAAAATAGTTTTTAAATAGCTCGGATAGTCCATCCGACATCCGTTTGGATCTATTACGTTGTATTTTTTCATTCGAGGTTTAAAACTCGAACATTTTCTCAAAACTTGGGTCCAAACCCATTCTTCTGAAGAAATTTCCCCAAAATGATTGGAAATTCTCAGAAAAATACTTTTGTAAATATTTCTCAGAAAAATACAAAAAAACAATTAGGGTTTAATCTTTGTTTTTTTTCGTAAACTTTTAGGATTTTTACAAAAATTGGAAAATGCAAAATAGAAAAGAAACAAAAAATTAGCTTTTGAAGGAAACCTCTTTGGGAAAACCATTCTTTTGCAAAATAATCTTTTTGAAAAACACCCTTTTGAAAAATCGGGTTTCTGAGAAAACTTCTTTTTGCAAAAATTTATTAGGGAGCCCCCTCTTCGCAAAAATTTGAAAACAAAGGGGTTCCCCTTTGAATTCTTTTCTTTAGGGTTTCGGTGAAAAAAAAAATTTGGCAAGAGGAGGACCTTCTCCTTCTCGCGAGTTTGCTCCTTCAGTCGCTCTCGTCCAAACCCCCCATGTGCACCCGGCTGCCGGATCTTCCCTCCATTTTCCACCATGCGATTGATCCACCCTTCATCTCTAACGGAAGAGGCTTCTGGAGCTTCTTCTCCTGCTTTAAAAAGAGAGCCATCCCTTACACTCAAGGGGGGAAAAAGAGAAGCATTGATCGAGTTTCCATCCGGCACCCATTTCCATCCACTTAATCTCAAGAACATCTGTCTCCATCTCTCCATTGACATTCTTCATCCATTGTTCATCCCTTCATCAGGCAGAGTCACGCTCGCTCCTTTCCCTGACGAAAATTACTTCCTCCTTCGTAACTCCTGCAAAATCAGATCGGTTGAAGAAGACCCCACAGGTACTCCTTTGCTTTTTTTTTTTCTCTGGATTTCTTATAAGAATTGTTGCTTTGCCGCACCCTTGTCTTTAAAATTTTGTTCTCTTTTATACCGTAAGGCACCAAAGGCACGATCGATCTGCATATAGCAGATCGATCTGTCTGCTGCTATATCAAGCAGAATGTCTCATTCTGACATAACTTTCAATTTTTTTTTATTTGCTTCTCTCTTGTATTTCGCTCTACGTTGCATTTCAATCGATTTTAATCGTACTCTGTTTTATTTTAGCTTCCTCTCCTTTTTTTTTTGCAGTTGATTTTGCTTTTCACCCTTGTTGGTCAGTTTATATTTATTTTCTTTGATGTTGGGTTCTTTGTTCATAATCTTGATTTAAACTCCAGTCGTTTCCTTGTCATTTTTTTTTTACTTGTTTTACTTTTAACTTTGGTTATCTTTTTTTTTATTCCATGTTATTCCTCCTGATTCACGCACATTTTCTCCTCTGATTTATATATATATATATATATATATCCATCCTTATGCTGAGATCCTATACAACATCACTTGCATATATTTTCTCTCATCACTTGTCTGGCGTGTTATGCATCACCGTCCAATTCCCAGCAGTGTTCCCAATTAATTCAGTCTTTTTCATATGGCATCATAAAATTTTGTTTCTCCTCTCCTGTAACACATCTGTGCATTCTTGCTTCAAACTGTTTTTATGTCTTTTCAACGACCATTTGTTTGCATTTCTGAAGATGGGAAAGATTTGGTTGTTTCCCTCCCCCCCCCCCCCTTTTCCTTTTCCTTATCATTGGTTGTTGCAATGTTCTAATGAACCTGTTGATTATCCAACTTACTTATTGATCATGTAAAAAAAAAAAAATAGTTTTTAAGAATGTGGTATGATATAGCCAGAGGGTGTCGTGATGTATATGTTCAGTGGAGCAAAAGAAGAAAAAAAAAATGAAAGTCATGCAAAGGTTGGTCAATATGATTTGGCAGGACCTGTTACTGTCTTCGATAAACAACTCATGTCCTGCGAAACTTCATAGATAGTGTCTGGAAGAGATATTACTGATTTTTTTTTACTTTGGTTAATGGTAGTTTTAATGTTCGTTATATACTTCTTTCCTTAATAGGATCTCTTTCTCTTAATATTTTAAATACATCAGCACAATCATGCCTCACCTGGTTCATCTCAGATTTCGTTATAGACCTTAGTTTTAGTTAAATCCCCTAGCCAGTGCAATAATTTTCTGGATGCTGTCTTATCTGAAAAACTCAGAAATAAGAGAGTTTAATTGTTAAGCTAAAGCTTAGGTTGATGTGAACTTATGGCTGCCGGATATGCTAATGCTATTGTTTCAAAGACAAGAGTTCATGTTATATAAGAGAATTCCCTGGTCTCTTGCTACTGAAGAGAGAGGATAATTGTGGCTTTCCTGGCCAATGTGTTAGCTGACTACATAAGTGAAATGAAGAGCCTGATTGCACCAGAGGAATGGATGAGACCTGATTTACCCAAGATTAGTATTGCTGAACTAACTGAGTTAGGGGTCTTGGCTATACAATTCAACATTTCTTGATTGATTTATCATAGTGCAGGAAGTCCATAATATCTAATTATGATCCAACAGTATAACAAGCTTCCTTTTATTAGTTCTTTTCTTTGCTATGTTTCGGCATTTCTGCATTTCGAGTTCTTATGCCGATAGAAATTTTTTTTTTTTTTTTGTGGATTTTACATTTAGTTCCCATTTGTTTTGCTTTCTATATAGAAGCCCCTCTTCCAATCATAACCATATCATAAATTTCCTTTGTGATTTTTCTAGTTCACGGTTAGTGAGTTGCAAGGCAGCGATTCAGCTCATTGCGACGTCTCATTGCTATGTGTTATCATATTGGATTTTGTTTACTATTTTCACAGATATATTTTCATTTATTTTTCACAACCTCTGCCACATTAGTTTCATAACTCGCCATCATAGCAATCATGTTGCAAACCCCTTTACTAGGAGTAATATATATTCCCACAATGCATTATCACTTCCCTGCTACTGTACATTTCCCCTACAACGCAGTAATTCATCCGTATATATTCTCCTGTTCATAGGTTTATTTCAAATCTATGGTTTCCCTACATGATATTCATCCCATGTTCCATTCCTTCAAACCATCTCCAACGTTTACTGACAATATTATCTTCATCCTACAGTCTGCCTCATACAGCTATGGTTTACCCTGTACATATGCTCATCAGCCTTCAGCACCCACCCTTACCTGCTGTAACTTTCCAGCATCCTTCATTCCCTCCAATACTCTGCCATGCCCTCTTCAGCTCAACCACTACCCATCAATTCATGGCATCAGTCCCAGCCATTTCCTTGTCATCCATCCACACACACCACTTGTCACAAGCATCTAATGTGCAGTACTTCCACAGCAACACTGTTGTAAGATCGCACGTTCTCATTTTATTACTACCCTTGTCATCCACCATTAGAAACTTTCACAACAACACCGGCGGTACATCATTACATTCCATAGAAAATTTTTCTTTGTTTTTCTTTATCAGTTGTAACCCCTTTGCCATCTACAAAATACATTATCCACCTTCATGTTTTCCAGTGGCACCTTCCAGCATGTTGTCTCATATGCGTATCACTGATATTCACTTAAGCATTCCTGCAACTATTTGCGGCACCCTAATTACTCTTGTATTTACAACAATAGGTGTATTCCACTGTGCAGGGACCTCACTTCCAAACCCATCATCCGTTGTTATAGCCTTTTCCCAGCTACAGCAGTGCTTAGGCACCGCTACAGCCCCACTTCGGATGACTGCAGAAGCGTCAAAACTCCCATATCATCTTTCCACTTATGTCAGCACCTATATGCTCTGCACCCTTGCTACTCACTTAAATCCCATTTGCTTACTGCATTTGCAGCAGCAGTTTCAAATATTCCACTTTACCCAACCTGTCAGTTATTCCCTGTCACACTTCACATTTCTTCTTTCCCCACAATTAGGTTCAGCAGCCTTCCCTATGTCCCCTTTGCACACCACCTAGAAAAATGCCAGTTTTACCATTTGTCTCTACACCATCTACACACCCCTGCAGCCAATCCTCATCCACCTACATTGAGTGCATGCCATATAGGATATATATACATACATATATATATATATATATATATATATGTATATATATATATGTATATATATATATATATATATGCATATATATATATAATATATATACATATATATGTATGTATACATACCTATATGAATATATACATACCTATGCTCATATACATATACCTAGGCATGCATGTACATACATAGATATATAATGTCATTCTCCATCTTTTCACTGTTCATATCTTGACATATGAATTTTTGCCTTTGATATCTATATGATATATACAAACTTCCTCTATGTTCATACTAATCAAATGTTTTGCAGGGAATACGAGGAAAAGATCATTACTTGAAGTTGTAAATTCAATTTTATGCGTTGTAATAGTTAGATCTGAATGAAAATTTACATTTCCTATTTTAGATAGAATGAATGAGCATTATAAATATCATGAGTCACTTGTTCTCATATTTTCTCCTTTGTTTTTCTAAAATCTCACGAATGGTGAAACACGAATGGCACATGCACCATTTCGTAAGAGGTAAATTAATCCTAAGTTGATGATTTATATCAACGGCCATAGTCGGGATGTAAACAAGACTTAGTATTTTTATATTTTACGAAATAACACTGGATCCACACGGGATCCGTTTTCAAAATTCATCATATTTTCCTTAAATATTTTCTTTTTTTATCAGAATTTAACTTAAAATTAACTCAAAATATATACCAATGGCCATAGTCAGGGTATATTGAGGGTTAATTTCATTTTAAATTCTATAAAAGCACCAAATGTGTTTCATTCTTCACCTGAATTCAAATCTAGATTATTATATAATACATTCAATGACCATAGTCAAAGATGTATTATATTTTCAATCTTATTTTAATTCATCTAAAGAATAAAATAGCTTTTCAAAATCTAATTTCAAAAATTTAAATTCATTCATCATTTAGGATAGAATTGCATCATATTTTTAAAATTCTTTTTCATAAATCCAAGTGATTCTTTCCTTCATTTCAAATTTCTCAAAAAGATTCAAGAATTCAATTTCAAGGTCCCATTTGACTTTGAAACTTCAGAATCATCTTGTATTTCAAATTCCAAATTCTATCTCAAATTCAAAGTACAATTTCAAAGTACAATTTCAACTTTGAAATCCATCTGTATATTCAAGGTTCAATTTCTAAAATTCATTTTTCCAAATTCAATTCAAACTTAGAAATTCTTGATTCATCCTCTAAATTTCAGATTCAAACTTCAAATTCAAAGTCCAAATTTGACTTTGAAATTCATATCCCAAGTTCAAAAATTCTCAAATCAAATTTTAAAATTCCAAATCCAAAGTTAGATCCTAAATCCAACTTGGGTCCAGATTTCCAAGTACAAATCCCCACTTTTTGGATCTCAAATCTAGATCAAAAACCCATTCTAGGATCCAGGATTCAACATTCAAATCGGATCTCAGACTTCAGATCCAATTCCCCTTTAGGATCCAGAATTCAACTCTACTTTGGATCTCAGACTTCAGATCCAATTTCTTTATAGGATCCAGAACCAATTTCACTTTGGATCTTAGACTTCAGACCTAATTTCCTTGTAGGATCCAGAACCAATTTCACCTTGGATCTCAGACTTCAGATCCAAATCCATCCGGAACCCAATTCTACTTTGGATCTTAGACTTCTGATCCAAATCCATCTTAGGATCCAGAATCCAATTTTATCTCGGATCTCAGATCTTAAATCCATCTTCAGATCCACTCCATTTTAGGGTCCAGAACCCAAGTCCATCTTGATTTCTAAATCTCGGATCCCCTTCTGTCTAGGATCCGGAATCCAATTCCATTTCTAGATTTCAATTCCATTTTCGGATCTAATCTGAATCTCTTAAATCCATTTCCATTCTTAAATACCATTTGATTTCTCAAATCCATTCTAAATTTCAAAACCTCAAAAATCTAAATTCCATTCCATCTCAAGTATTCAGTTCTTTTTCTAAATTTAAGTTCAAAATTCAAAAGTCCATTTCCGACTTTGAAACTTCATTTTCCTTTCATTTTTCAAAAACTTCAAATCATTCTTCCTCAAAATCAAGATTTATTCTCCCAACTCTGATTTACTTCAAAAACTTAGGACTTCTCTGATCTATCTCAAGTTCTAAAGTTAGATTCAACCATTTCTTCACTCCCTTATCAAATTCATCTCAGAAGCACTTGGAAATTTTCAAAACATCTTTTCAAAAGAAGCATACATCTTTGCATCGCACAAGCATGATTCTTTGTACATTTAGAGTTAGAATAAATTCTTAGATTATATTTAGGCAAAGCAAAAGGCATAGATTCGATCCTTGGTTCGATTACCCCTGGTAAAGGCGCCAGGAACGGTCAAACCTCGTACCGACGAGCGAATCCCGTCTCTCCCTTTTCCCGCAAATATTTTCAAAACGGAGGCAAGTTATTTTCTAAATATTTTTTTCAAGGTCAAGTGAGACCGCGCAAAAGAGTTTCTCTTCTCTCTTTCTTTCTTTTCCTTTTCTCTTCTCTCTTTCTTTTCTTTCTTTTATTTTCTTCCCTTCAAAAAGGAGAAAAATAGAGGTTAGAAAAGGGAAAGAGAAGGAAGAGAGAGAAACCACAAGAGAATAGGAAAAATTTTGCGATGATCACACCATCCCAGCACACAAAGAAAGCATTTGGTCCGGTGATTAGGTGAGAACTCTCTGCTACACTTTCATGCTTGTGAATCAATTAGCATATTCATCTTACGCATATAGTGAATCCATTTTCTTTGGGGTAATGCGATTCATGTTCATGGTTGCTTCATCTGTCAAAGATCGACGATGCCTCACAATAGCACCTTCGATCTTTATGAAGAATGGATTTTTACCCAATCACCATCTTCTCCATATCGTCTTTATTGGTTTGATCCAATACCATGAATCTCATGATACAACGTATTGTTTCAATTCAATGTTTTTCAAACTATCATCCAGATCATCTCACATCGCATATCATACTTCAGGAAGGTTATTAATTTTTTTTTTTTTTAGAAATATCATTTTCATTCAGTCTTTGCATATGCAGAAAGTAAAATTTCAGGTAGCATCATCTTTTTCAAACGTTCTCTTTGTTTTCTTCTCTGCTTTTGCGATTAATAACAATATTTTCTAATTCTGCTGCATTTTACTGGTTTTTATCTAGATTCGCAGTCTTTTGATCAGTCATTTGCATAGCCTCATATCAAAACGATATCCAAGAGGGATTATCGTACAGTAAAAGATGCCCTTAACCAAGGCATTACACTTTTTTTTTCTTGTCTCTTTTACTTTCTGTGTGTCTTTTTACATTAACAGCTCATTCAAGAATGTATTTTACATTCAATTATCTGTACATCTATTGGCAGCTTCTTATAAGCTTATCCAATTTGTTGTCTCTCTTTAGCCTCTGCAAACCAATATACACTGCATCCTGTCCAGCCGAACCTATGTGAAATCTATAATACATATCTGTAAATAGCGCCATACAGGGACTTATAATAGTCATTATGGGTGAGTATTTGCTGGAATCGTTTACTATCAGCAATTGATTCCACGCTGCAAGGTTGTTTTGTTTTGATTTACTATGTGATATGCCTCTGATAATGTGTGGTTCTCATTTTAGTTTTAGTTAATACCTGCAGCATGTTTACTGTCACACTTGCAACTTTTCTTTCTTTAATGTCAGTTTTCTATGTGTCATAATAGATTAGCCTTTGCATATTAACCTGTGTCGCATATTCCAGAATGTGTTAATCCTGCACATATCCATTACGCTCTATTACTTGGTACATCTCCTTACATAGCCTAGATACACTCATTGTTACCCTTCTGCCATATGTGCATTCCCTAGTGATCAACAACTCCATTACTACATATCATCTGTCATTTCCTGCATCTCCTGCAATTTCAACATTTGTATGTCACTATAACATATACCCTACTGCTGTATCATCACCCATTGCATAAATGTAGTCAATATTACACTTTCATATCAGCCATATAAAGGTTGGTGGTATTTTGTTATAATACGATAGTTTTATTATCATTCAGTATTTACATTTTTCTTTTCTTTTGCACAACCAATGTCTCTCTTTAGCTTGGTGGCATAGCCTCAACGTCTGAGCGATCTATATAATTTGATTTTTGATATTCCAATTTGCATTGCACTGAATATAGGGAATTAAATAATGAGTTTCTCAGTCTGCATTTGGAATGTATATCAGATGTGTTTGTCATTAAGCATATAGGCCCTCAAGTGTTATCAGGATCAAGGTCGGTTGGATGGGGTTTAATGAGCTATTAAGTGTTTCATAACACCTTGTTACGAAGGCTCATAGCAGTTTTTAAATTGTTACTACCTCATATGTTTATGGCATGTTATAATTCATATTCATAGCATTCCTCTAAACCGTTGCAACTCTTTGGGGCATTTCATATGTATTCCGTATTCCGCATAGGCCATAAGCAGTTTTATTTCATGTATACCTTATACACTTCCTAACTTGGCCTATCTTATTCGCGTTTCTCATAAGGCATAATCCTAGACAACCGTCATCTAGTATAGGCACAAGTTTCAAGCATGGCATGTACCTTTCATCATTAGCCTATGCCCAGTCATATGCATTCTAGCTTAAATGTGGTGTTTTCAATTACCCTGCATATCTTGTAGCCCCATTTCTTGTACTAAGTCTTATTTTGTAGGAAAAAATGGAGGATGCTGATTCTTTATACTACATATCTTGTTTTATTTCATTTATTTCACTTTATGTCAGAGATGTAATAATCAAAATTTGGAATAATATTTACTTTTACTGCTTAGATTAGGTTGCATCTCATATAGTTTGCTTCTTGCAATATCCTGATTCTATAATTCATATATCTCATTTTGCAAAATCACTATGGATGTACACGAATGGTACGTGCACCAACTTTTAGAGAGTTGATGAACTCGGTGGAATCCATATTGACGGCCCTAGTCGGAATATGGACGAGACCCAGATCCATCATCTTTCTACCAGTTACATTGAGCCTACACTCTTAGGCTATCTTAAAATGCACGTCATATTTCCAATTTTTCAAAATATTGTGAATTAACTCAAATAAACTCTACACATATTCATGACCACAGTCAGAATATGTGAAGGATTTACTTTGGCTTAATACACACTTTTCAAACAAAATCTCTCAAAAAATCTTCTCAAAGTGCATTCATACATCCAAATCATCTGCACCATGGCATCACCTGCTTTTCTCATGATTTTCTTGAGAAAACTTCATGGGAATCAGTTTCTCAAGAAACTTCTAAAATTTTCAAAATCGGATTTTTCAAGTCAAGTTTTCCCGTGATTTTCCCTGGAAAATGTTTGTTTTCTTAAGATTCTTTTCAAAGGGAATCTCTCATCTTTCTCAAAAATCAAAATTGATTTCCAAGTGTTTCAAGGTTAAGATTCTCAGGATTTCAATTTCCCAAGTTTCAATTTTCCTTCTCTAAAGAGTTTTCCAGCGAATTTTGCTCATTTTTCCTGAGAAACTTTTCAAAGCTAGAATTTTCCTGATCAGCATTTTCTCTTCCAGTGTTCACCTTTTTCTCAAAAATCACTTCTATTCTCTCAGGATTTTCATCCATTCATGAATTTCCCAAATCTTTGTAAATTTCCTCGAGATTTCAAATCCTTTTCATCAGAATTTCCTAAGAGACTGATTTCCATCTTTTTCCTGAGAAAGACTTTTTCAACTCCAAATGTTTTCTAAGCACACATCATAGTTTTTCAACTTATATTTTACCAAATCTCATAGCACATGCCTGAATTCTCTGTGCATTTAGGATAAAACACAATTTCGATGATTTCACTAAGTCATGCACAATTTTGGTTCTTGGTTCGATTACCCTTGTTAAAGGCGGCAGGAACGGTCGAACCTCGTACCGACAGGTCGAGCCCCATCCCATGGATTTTCCCGCAATTTTCAAAACGGAGGCGAGTATTTCAAAACAATTTCCAAACTCTGGTCAAGTTTGACTCGCAGAAATCGTTTTCCCATCTCTCCCGTAGGGAAGGGAAGACAGAGAAATTTTTGCGACAAACACAACCTCCAACGGGTAATTCAAGGATTCTATGGGCAAAGGTAAAGTACTAGCAAATCTAGTAGCTATAAAAGAATGCAAAGCACTACAATCAAATAACGTAAAGGTTGCATGTCCTGCGACTGGAATAGTACCTTGGACCAATTCACCCTTGGTCACTTGCTCCACAGTTGTCGCGTAAGCATGTCCGACAATGGCCTTCTGGTTGCCCTGCTTTGACTGATGCGGTTGTTGCTGCTGATACGATTGAGGCTGCCTCGGTTGCGCCTGCTGAGATGTCCTAGGTGTGTTTCTTCGCTGATCATCTACTTGCTTCTTCCGGCAGTCCTTGATATAGTGGCCCATCTTGCCACAATAAAGACATCCGCCTGTGTCACATGGGCAGAGTCGTCCTGGATGATCGACGGAGCACTTCAGACAACCCGATGTTGTGATCTGCCTCTGGGGTTGCTGGTACTGGCGCTGCTACTGCTGATTCTGGGGTCGTCGGTTTTGGTATTGCTGCTTGTTGTTGTTGTTGTTGTTTCTATTCTTCTTTGAAGGGGGATGAAACTTCTTTCCACCCTGATGTCTCTGAAACTGATGTTTTCTAGGCCAACCCTTTTGGCCTTGCTGCTACTGTTGTCCTTTGGATGCTGGTGCCCTCTGGCATTCTGTCCAATCATGCTCAAGAAGTGAGGTTGTCTCCAGTGCATCGTCCACTGTCATAGGTGCACGCGTATACACCTTGGTTCGCATAACTGGCTTCAGACCTCAAGCAAACTTCAATGCTTGCTCCTTCTCGGTTGCGTACAAGTTAGGGCAGTATCTTTCAAGACTACGGAAATGAGTGACGTACTCCGCTAGTGTCGAACTACCTTGCTGCAGGTCAAGAAATTCTTGTATCTTCCTGCTCCTCTCATGAGCCGGGAAGTAGGCAGCATAGAAAACCTCTACAAACTACTCCCACGTAATCGGCTGGTTATCAAACTTGATCTCCCATGTGGTAGCCCACCACCTTTCAGCATCCTTTCGGAGACGGTATGTCCCAAAATCCACCTTTCGATCGTCGCTCACCTGTAGGACACGAAAGATCCACTCTATCTCTCGCACCCAGTCTTCTGCTGCTTATGGTGTCGCTTTTCCGTCAAATGAAGGCGGATTCATGCTCATAAACTGCTTATACAGTGCTACGACTGCAGGAACTTGGGCAGGAGTTCTCTGACCCTGGGCGGTCTGCTGTATGTGTTCGCCCATGTTCCTCATCGTCTCAGCTTGACATCCAACCACCTCAGTGAGGTTGTTAAGCGTCTCCATAAGATCGTCACATCGTGTACGCCACGCCATCTAAATAAGCAAAAAAATTACACATAAGCAACTAGGCAAGTACTCAAATATAGGAAATTCATTGCATTAATAGGAAAATTGCATGCATTACAGAAACACCCTTCATCCAGACAGGGTTAACCAAGACATTGCTAACAACTTAAGCAAAAACTCAAAAATGAAACACTGACTCTATGGCGCCCCAAACCCCAACTTTGGAAAAACTTAGAATTTTCTATGATTTTTTTTGAAAGGGTTTAACCAAAGAACAACGGAAAACACAGTGTACGTAAAACAACAAAGCCACGAGTCTGGGCGGCCACCACAGGTGAGTGTAACAAGTAATAACAGTGTAACCAAAGTGTAACCATAACGTAAAAAGGGTATACAACCCAACAGTTAAAAGTTTAAAAAAATAAAAGTACAAGTCTCAAAACAGGGAATACATCCCGATCAAAATCCCAAAAACCCAAAACCACCAGGGACAGGATCTGCAGAACAAGTGTGGGTCCTCTGAGCCTCCATCGTGTATCATCGCATCCACACTATACCTGTTCGTCACCTACATCCGCATAAAACGGGGTCAGACCTCTTGCAAGGTGGTGAAGAAACAACCACAAGCATGTATATATAACAATTCTGACAAGTAAAGCAGGAACAAAACTAACAAGTGTAAGTGTCATGTCAGGAAAGTGCGAAAGTGAAAAGTACTAGTCAACAGAGCTGAAGTAACAGTGAAACAAGTAACTAAAGCAGCAAACTGAACTGTAACGAGTACTGAGCAACAAGTAACTAAAGTAACAATTGAACAAGAAAGGTAACAGAAGTAACAACTGAACAAGTACAGTAACTGAAGTAAAGTCTACAGAAAGTAAAGTAGTAACTACAGTAAGTCAGCTGATTGGTTAGTCTTTAAGTTCTTCTGATTACTCCTTCGGGTACATGAAGGAACCTCACATTCTGTGAGACATGCACCCAGTGTCTGTTATTCAAGTTCTAGTGTGGTAACCGGGAAAGCTACAGACCGAGTCAACCTCATGCAAGCAACACACAGCTGAGAGAAAACACTTGCATAGGCAAGAATTGCAATCCATACTACTGCAATAGTGAGGTCCTAAAAAGGCAACCTCGACCTCCCTGACTCTGAGTGATTGGAGGACAAAGGACGCTACAACTTCTGTCAAAACATGTGTCGTAGTAACGACAAGTCACTCAGGATTGTACCATCCACCCTCTTCCAAGGTGAACCGTTTTGTGAATGGGAGAAGGCTTATCTTTTTTAGGCTCATGCTCAGTCATACCTCTCAACGAGAAATTTGCCTTGTGGTCCCCGCGGGGTACGCAAAACAAGGACTTGGCCTGCCCATTCATGTGCTCAGCCTCACGCGGCTAACAAAGCACACTGCTCGTGAAAGCAGTCACAACACCATTTTATTTATTTCTGATTCAGGGTATATCACACAAGAGTCCATTCACAACACAAGGGCCACTGCCCAAGGACTCCAACTGAGCCCAAAACAAGTCATTTACATTCATACCCTATGGTATTATATTTTCAGCCTTTTCATTCTTAAAGTAAGTGCACCTAGTGCGCTTACCAATGCCTCAAGCGATGTACCTCCTCAAGGTACACACTACTCAGTAACAGTGTCAGGATGTGCCACGCGCAAAGTGTAAAAGTACCATATGTTTACTAACTTTTGCACAAGTATAAACAAAAGAGGCATTTGCATAATATGCAATAATTCTCATATTAAAATGCACTAATTTGCATACTTCAGTGTTAAGATTGAAGTTAAAAATATTATCATACGTGGTTCAACACACTTACATGTTTATGGTGAAATCTGGGATATTCCTGTCTTATGAGAATAACATTAGCTATTTCCACGGTATGGGGTGCCGCGCCTGCGGACCCAAAACAAGGATATTTAAACAATACTTGTGATTTTGAATCAACAAAGTCTTTAAGTTCATGGGTTTACAATAATGTTCAGTTGCATACCTTTCTAGTCTGTCGAATGTAAACCAAGGCATAAGGGTTTTCCTCACGCAACACGACACATATACGTGTCGAAGGTGATTTCTGAAATTAACCCATCTAATGGGTATTACATTGGCATTACCATGGTTTGGGGTGCCGCGCCCGCGGACCCTAAACAAACCGTTTGCCAAAACGAACATAGGACAATACTATGGAATTCATACTTAGCTCGGAGTGTGGAATCATCTGAAAAAATACTTGGACAGGACACAGGAGTGTCGCATGTCCATTCGGTCACACCGAAACAACCATTTGTGTGATTTAATACATATACACACACACACACACACACACACACACACACACACACATATATATATATATATATATATATATATATATATATATATATATATATATATATATATATATATATATCAACACGTTCAAACATACTCGATGAGGCACATACATATATGTACACGTATATATATATATATATATATATATATATATATATATATATATACCTTTGCATTTACATATATATATACATATCCACACACACACACACACACACACACACACACACACATATATATATATATATATATATATATATATATATATATATATATATATATATATATATATATATATATATATATATATATATATATATATAAATCTACCCGAACCCGGTGCATCCCAAGGCATAAGTACGTATGCCAAAACCTTAACCGAAAAGTGAGGAGGGTGCGGGGCAAGACAAAGACTAACTTGAACCTAATATGGTTCAACTCGAAGTAGGTCTGTACGGTTTTGAAAGAAAGGTGTTAACAGCCACATTGGCGGCGTTACGGGGCTGCGAGTGTGCCAACACAAGGATCCGCACACTTGCTACCAAAAGAGCTCTAACTGAACACGGTCTGGTCCTTCGGACCACGCTGCCACGCTTACATAAAGGTTCTGGTCCGACACATGGTTCGGACCAGACTGTCACAAAGATTTGGTTGGGGTGAATCAAACAACCGCCAAGAGTCAAATCAGTTAACCTTGTGAAAGGGGTTGCCAGAGGCGGGTCAAGGTGTCTGGTCCCTAGGACCAGACAGCTGCTAAGACAGGTTAGGGTCTGAACTTTTCAGTTCAGACCTAAGCCCAAAGTGGCTCAGCCGAAAAGAGAGGCCCGGGGTATCCAACACCAAGTGGCTGGCACCCGACTCTAACAAGGTGAAGTCGCGGCTAGCACTAAGTGCTAGCTGAGCTGCCAAAGAGTTCAGGTCTGAACCTCGGTTCAGACCTGCACCCACTAGGTGCTAAACGAAAGCTAAGGGTGCACAACACCCAAGTGGTGCGCACCCAGCCCCAGCCAAAGAGGGAACGAACTGGGCTAGATTGTGCACACCACCGGACACGACTAAGCTGTGGTGCTGGTCTGAACCCCTGGTTCAGACCGGCACCTAGCCAAGTCGAAAACTACAAAAAAAAAAGAGAAAACAAGGGATGCATTTAAATATTTTTCACACAGACATATACTTATATTCATAGGCTGGGCGCGCGCGCGGGCCAACCAAAGTGCGCCGGCCCCAAACCAGGTTCAGCAAGGATGGATGAAGGGTCTGGTCCGTGGGACCAAACCGTGCCAACCCCAGCACCAAGGGCAAGAGCCTATGGCTCGCACCCAAACGGGAGGAAGGAGTTGGGCGCCTGCCATGGACTGGCCCCAACTCGCAAGCATACTCAGTGGGTCATGCGCCAACCGTGAAACCACACACACAAAAAAAAAAACATAGTGACAAAAGGTAAAATTTCTTCTTTTTTTTTTTGCTGGAAGCCACGGCTTCCCACGGCAAATGGGACTGGGTCACGCTGTGACCGAAGCCACCCCCATGGCTGAAGCGCCAGTCCCATCGATTTGGGACTGGGCTGAGCCCATCACGTCCAAGAATGGGAGTCCAAGGTGAAGGGCGATGGCTGCAGCGCACGACTGTGCCTGCATGCACCCCAAAAGAGCTCGGTGCGTGCTGGATGAGCCCAGCTCAGTCTAGCTCACCCAGCATTGGCTGCCATGTCAAAGAATAAGCCAAAACTGAAATGAAGAATAAGTGAAGACATTCATTACCACAACTAATCTAAAACTACATGCATTGATGAAGAAAAACTGAAGAACGCACTTAGGAAAAATGGAAGAAGCCTATTTCAAAACATGCAGCTATGAGGAAAATAAAAACCAACATGAACATATAAAAAGGATTGCATTTTAGAAAACTAATCCACCTTTGGAGCACGCATGCATGGATGCGTTGCTCCATCAGTTTCATTATATCTCGAAACCTTGGAACAAAAATGAAAACGTTGTAACTTCACCTTGGTTGGAGAGGGAAAAAGGTGTTGGTTGCAGCTCTCTACTTCAAGAAACCCACGGCTGGAGGAAGGAGACAAGAGAAGAGAGGGAGAGAGAGTTAGAAAAAAAATTGCCCAACAAGGTGAGGCCGATTTTTCTAAAGAGTTCTTATAAGGTATGATTTGGAATGGATGGCTAAGATTGACCCATCCAAGATGGAGAGCTGGGGTGCTCCACGCCCCCCATAGCGAATGCATGTTCTTCTTTTGAAATGATTAAAGCTCTCTTTCAAAAATGCCATTGAAAAAGTTTTGAAAAGGCCTTTAAAACTTCAAAATTTTACAAGGGGGCGACCTTGGCTGCCACCCAACTCATCCAATCAGTTTTTAGTATTTGAAAACATTCAAATTTGTTTCAAAATTGCCATGGGGTGCCAGCCCCATGCTCTTCTTTTTGAAAAGACGCCTCTCATGATGAGCTCTAGGCTTCATCATGAGGTTTTTGAAAAGATAAATGGCCAATAGTGGCCTTCTTTTCAAAACAATGTAAATATTTTTCAAAAATGCCACCCAGCTGGTCAACCCTTGACCAGCTGGTCAACCATGTCCAAGGTCATCCTCTAGAGAGGTCGTCCAATGGGTTTGGGTCCACTAGTCGCTCCAGATCCAAATCTAAAATCGCCTATTGTATTAATTCCAAAACAATGCTTATTTAATGCATTAAAATTTTAAATTAATTCCAATAAATCATTTAGTTCTCTTCAAAGCCTCAATTAACATGAAATGCTCAATGCCTCTTAAGAAAATTGCCTTTCGTTTGCAAGAATTAAGCGTATTATGATTCATGTCCAAACTTTAAGCAAAACTCGTAATTCACATGCACTGACAAAGTTTTGTCGTCGTTCGGACCTCAAATTCGAAGTGAATCACCATAACCCTATTCCAAACTTACCCTAAAAGTTTTGAAAGTTAATTCGCTCTAGATTTCCCGCAATTGCTCTTTTTACGTAAAATACACGATTTTACCTGATTCTCAAAATAAGCAAATTCTCAGAAATTGCCAAAACATAAAAATTCATCGATTTCAACATAATTACTCAATATTACATCAAAAATGCAAATCATGGCTCTTACAAACTCAATGCTTCTAACAATATAACATAGCATTCTCATGGCTTGCTAGTGTAAAAATCTCGGTAGTCCTTCCGATTTTCATAGCGTCGCGGCCTGATACGGGGAGGAGAAACAGAAGTTCTCAATGGCGTATCAGATATCTCCTGGACTTCCATCAGTACTAGCAGCACTGGAGGTTCCAACACGTACTTCGATGAAACCGCGTAAGGATTAGATTCAGGAGAATACTCGGGAGAGTCTGGCGCTCCACGCCTGTCTCCATCCTGACTATCCACTTCAACCACCATGGGTCCGGTGACCGAAGTTACATCATCGATATCATCAACATTGCTCTTCCAGCGCTCATCTCGCAGCTTCGTCTGACGTTTTTCCTCGATATGCCCCCAAAGATTACAGTAAGGGCAATCGGACAATTCACAAGGAAAAATTTGAAACGCGTGATCCACTAAACACCTGGCACAAGGAGGTGCCTGCTGAGCCAACATATGCACACTGTGAGCTAGGTGTTGCACAACTCCACCCAAGAACTCCTCGCCTCAGACCAAGTTTTGGAGAGCTTCCAAAATCTTCTTGTAACTTGGGTTTGTCGCCATCTAACTCGCACACAGAACCAAGCACACAATTCTAACTAAGAAATAAGGAATGAACAAATAAATAAAGTTTAATCATACTTATAGTGTGATGGACGATGCACAATGAACGATGAAGCCTTAGACCACACTTAAACGCTGCTCTGATACCAAGCTTTGTGGCACCCTAAACCCTGACCTTGAAAAACCTTAGATTTTCTATAAAAAAAAAATTTTGAAAGGTTTTACTGAAAACAACGGAAAAAAAGTACAGAGAAGGTGGCAAGGCCACAAGTCTTGACGGCCACAGGTGAGTACAACATAACTAACAACGTAAATAAAAGTATAATCACAAGTGTCAAGGGGTACACAACCCGACAATGCAACAGTTACAAAATGTGATAGTAAAAAAATCTCAAAAACAGGGAATGCATCCCCACCAAAACCCAAAAAAAAAACCCAAAACCACCAGAAACAGGATCTGCAACTAAGTGTGGGTCCCCAAGCCTCCACCGTGTGCCATCGCATCAATACCATACCTATTCATCACCTGCATCCCCATAAAATGGGGTCAGTCCTCTTGCGAGGTGGTGAAGAAACAACCACGATATATATATATATATATATATATATATATATATATATATATATATATATATATATATATATATATATATATATATATATATATATATATATATATACATATCATCTCTAAGAGGAAAAATATGACACAAAAACAAGAACTAACAAGTATATGTGTCTGTGTCAGGTAAGTGCATATGTGACAAGCACTAGCCAAGTGAAACAGGTAACAGTACTGAAAACAAGCAACTAAGAGCAGTAATAGAATTGTAACAACTACTGTGCAAGTAAAGTAACTGAAAACAACTGCTGAACAAGTGAAGTAACAACTACTGAACCAATAAAGTAATAACTACAATAAGTCAGCTGTGATTGGTTAGTTTTTAAGCTCTTCTTGTTACTCCTTCGGGTACGCGAAGGAACCTCGCATTCTGTGAGATATGCACCCGACGTCTATTATTCAATTTCTAATGTGGTAACCGGGGATGCTACAGACCGAGTAAACCTCATGCGAGCAACACACAGCTGAGAGAAACTCTCGCATAGGTAAGGATTGCAATCCATACTACTGCAGTAGTGTGAACACCCCAAAATTTTCAAAATATTGTAAATGTTCCCTTTTTTCCTCTGACCCCATTTTTTGAGCAATCGAGCCAGTTTTAAATCTAAATTCCAATATTTCTCAGATTTTATTGAAATTAAATTCATTTTTTTACATCTGACTCAGTTTCAAACTCGAATCCATTGCCAAAATCCAAATCTGAGCCACGTTGTCCAATTTTCAAATTAAAATTACAAAAATACCAAAAATAGTTTTGAATGGCTCGGACAATCCATCCAGCATCCATTTGGATTCATTGCTTTATATTTCTCAATTCAAGGTTAAAAACTCAAAAATCTTCTTAATTTTTTAATCCAAACTCATTTTCTGAAAAAAAAAATCAAACTCAAATTTTCAGAAAACCCCTCTTTTGTAAATATTTCTCAAAATTCCAAAAATAGTTTTTAATTTCCCATATTTCCCTAGTTTTAAAAACCTTTATGTAAAAACAAATACAAAAAAATTAGAAAATACCAAGTAAAGAACAAAAAATCAAAATAATAAAGAAAATTATAAAAAAAATGGTTTTGAGAAAGATTTTTTTTTAAGAAAGGTCCCTTTTTGGAAAATTTTGAAAAAAAAAAAACCTTACAGCCCTCGGAGAGTCGAGTTAGGGTTTTCGGACCCTCTGTCTTC
The DNA here is from genome assembly GCF_984573655.1 of Nuphar pumila. Classification (NCBI taxonomy): domain Eukaryota; kingdom Viridiplantae; phylum Streptophyta; class Magnoliopsida; order Nymphaeales; family Nymphaeaceae; genus Nuphar; species Nuphar pumila. The sequence goes on along the minus strand of NC_143261.1, from coordinate 65,413,034 downwards.
TCTCTCCATAGGCATTCTCTCTCTACCACACTCTCTCATCCCGCCACCACCGAACCCTCTGGAAGCTCCTCCATGGGCTTCTCCCTTTCCCAACCCTCCATCTACAACGGAATCCTCATTCCTTTCATCCACCCTTCGATCATTCTCACATTTCTTAGCCATTGATTCTCCAACCGTCTTTGCCTTTCTCGACTCTTCTTCCCCCCTCTATAAAAGAGGCATGGGGGAAGGGTTGAGGCATCGCATATTCAATTCGTTACCCTCTCCCTCTTCTTCCCTTTTTCTCCACTTTGTCTTCCCATTCCTTCTGCTTTTCCCCAATCATAAGGAAAAGGTCGATCCTCTTCCAGTTCTAGTGAAGGAGTATTGCCAATTCCTTGCTCGGATTTCCGCGGTGCTTCGCAGAAGAAAGAAGAAGACTCAACTTCCCCCTTCCAGAACCCCCGCGGCTATAGGTAAGCCATCATTCTACTTTCCTTCTTTCAATAAAATCTCTGTTTACTATTTTTTTTCCTTCTTCTGTTGTTTATTTTCAACATAATTCGCAAGATCAACCTGCATATAGCAGTGACAATCTGCGTAATGCTACATCAACGAAACAACTCTGTTCCAATACATTTTCTGTGTTCTTTCGCATTTTCCATTTTCATTTGTATTATAATTTCCCCAATGCTTTTCTTCCCCTCGATAATTAGGTAGCACATCAATTTCCTCTAAATTTTTTTTCGATCATCGTTATTACCATTTTGTTTTGTTACGTTCTTATGTAGAGCATCATCTCTGTTCTATTTTAGCATTTTAAGGTGTTTAAGATCTCGTTCCGGCATGTGAGCATCGCCCCATACCAGCCCCCATGCACGCCATGCCTCCCAGTCTGCAGAAACTATCTTCTGAGGAAGGGAAAGTCCAATGTGAGCCGTAAAGATTTTTTTTCCCCTTTCTTAGGTGGGCATTCACGGGTGGTGGTCCAGAAGCTAATGGCCCTCGTTGGCCACGACATCTTGATTTTCCTTAAATACTACCATTGCTGGGTATCACTCAGAACTGATGACCAGTATAGTTCATTTTAGTCCTTTATGAAGTTTTCATGTCTATGCTCTATATCATTACATGCTGCCATTTCCTTTTACCTGTTCTTAATCCCTAAGCAAAAAAAAAAAGGGGGCTCCTGATTCTCATCCGCAGTGTGCCTTTTCTGTGTTGAATTTTGCTGCTGATAGTTTCATTTTAGCATTACATTCTAGGCTATAGTTGATATAGATCATCCTGTAAAATCTCATAACTACACTCTTTATGATATCATTTTTTTGCATCTGCTACTCTAGGTGTCAACCCTTTAGTTTCGTCATTTTACATGTATGTATGCTCTTTTTGATATCATAACTCTGTGTATTGTTTTTCTTAATGATAAGATTGGTAATCCAATTTATTTGTTAAATCCCCATAAAAAAAAATTGAACCATCATTGGGTTACAATCCCTGTATATTTAGCATGAATACCTCGTAACCAGTTTACATTAGTCCTAATCCAATGGGTCCCCCAAGAGGCAAGACTTGATCATCCCTCTGATTTATTTGGGAATCACTGATTGCTCCGACTTCCAGTATGAAGTTGAAGTGCTGTAATGACATTCTGGATCTCCAAATATAAAGGCTTCATCTGTTAATACCTGTGCACATCACCTGCGCAATGCATTTGATGGATTTCAATGAGTTTTATACATTAGATCAAATAGTCCGGAGAGCTACATTCCACCAGAGTTGGGGAATTTGGTGAAGTTGGAAGTTTCCTCTATTCAAAATTGCAGGTTGAAGGGAAAAAATCGAAAGACTCAGGAGCTTAACAAACATTGATATATCTGAAACGATCTTGAAGGAGAGTTTCCTGTAAGCATGAGAAACCTAAGCAATCTGCCCCTTTCGTTGATGACAAATGCTGGCTTGAGTGGCTCCATTCCAAAGCAACTTGGCAACTGTGAAATACCTGCAAAAGACCTGCAATGGAATGGCCCCTCTGGTAAAGTTCTTGAATATCTTGGGGAGCTGCCCTTGGTTGTGCTGGAGCTTTTATAGAATAGGTTTTGTGGTGAGCTGCTAGATGAATTCTGAGACATTGCTGGAGATGGCCATCAGCAACAGTATGTTCATAAGCAGCATCTCTGTGGGCATTGCCACTGCAACTTGTCTTGAAAAGCCATTGCTAGAGAACAATCTCCTTGAAGTCTCTATTCAAAAGGAGACGGACGAATTGGAAACTCCCACAGATCTTGCACTTCATGACAACCAGCTCAGTGAAAGCCAGCCCAGTTCAAACTTCTGGACAACCATCTCTTCGGTGAAACTCTCTCATCAATCGGGTAATGTGCAGAGGAGTGTGCTGGTTGGTAGCATACCAGCTCGATTGGCTGTGCTATGGAGTTCGACCCCAGTTGACCTTTTCTACAACTATTCGATTGTTCTAATCCCACCTCTTGCCTCTTTTTCACCTGAATATTAATATCTTTTATTGCATATGGGATCATCAATGGTAGGTAAAACTCAATTTGCCACTATACTTTCATTTTAGATGCGGTACACTATAGGCCATCACCAGCACTATTACTTCATCATTGTTCATCTGCGCCTCTCGTTTTCTGCAAAATGTGTTCTAAATTGTATATTTTCAACATCCTGCAACTCATTGATTTACTTCCAACATATGTTTACTGCATACTATCTCATACCTGCATTCCCTTGGTTTTTAGGCTGCATTTATTGCATTAGTCCCCTTGCCCATCACATTGTCGTTCATTTACTACAACACCACCACTATGTTAAAATGTTCACTATGTAAAATCATTGTTGGTAAGTAGATCAAATTTATTAGTTTTTTTTTCTCTGTAGAACAAGTAGATGCCGTGTATTTTTTGTTCAATCAAGCTGTAGTTACATAATAACACCTAAAATCCTAGTGAAACACCACAGTTTGATCAGTCTAACCATTTTTATGGTATAAATAGTATAGTATACTTTGATTCAGAATTTGGTCTAAAATAGTTTTTCATATAGATTTTGCTAAAGGATAGGCATCTCTTTTCCTTTGATATCTTCTTATACCCTGTAGCCTCATTTTCCCCTAATCATGCCCATTTTGCATTAGTTGTGCCTATCTTTGCATTAACTCACAATTATGTACATTGTTGCATCATAAATCATTTGTGGTCCATATATCGCATTCTAATGTAAGGCCCATATCTCATAACCATAATCCCATGTATAGGTGTAGTCCTATTTCAGTACAGAGGTTACATACCTTTTCCTGTAGTTTTGCACATTGATCATTTGGTTTTTTTTTTTTTCTTTCTTTGTGTCTTTATCCCTTGTGACTCATTATACACCCCCTTCCTGCACATCATCAATCCCAGCACAACCTTTACCTTCACCTCCCATGCACAATCTTCCACTTCACTACTGACACCTTGCTTCACCCCATACTCCATCATTACACAATATGTTGCACCTGCCACAACACTGCTGCAGGCAACCTGTGTATTTCAATTACAAGCACTACACTCATCTTTCTGCACATCACTCATTGTTCCTTCACCATTTCCGGCTCCACTTCCTGCTCCCACCGATGCATGAGTTGTAATATTTGTGGCATATAAGTTAAGGCCAATAGAAACAACTAGTTTTCCTCACATTGTCAATTTAGTAGCTGGCAAAATTGATGTGAAAACACTGTTATCTCTTTGAGAAGACTAGTTCTTCTTAAATTCAGGATACAAATGTCACCATTGATAAAAACCAAGACAAATAGTGTGCCACCCCTTTCATGAGGTCGAGTGGATATGGGTCCAATATGTCAACTAATTCTGTTATTACACCTATTGTGCATCTACAAGCTGCTGAAACTCTCACTATGCACAACTGTCACCATGCACTGCCCAATCCCTTAGCATCTACCTCCATTACTGTGCCATAATTTCTTAAAACATTTTTTTCAGCATGAGTAATAAATGGTTGCAGCTCCATAAGCACATAGTGCATTCTCATCATGCATATATTTTAGGGATTTTTCATATAAAAATATGCATGATTTCATGAGAAAATGTTTCAAAAACCCAAATTTATGATAGTTTTCGAGTAAATGTGATAAAATGATTTAAAAATAGAAAATGCATGAAAAATAGTTTTATTTTACATTTTTATACATATTTTAGTTTTTGTTATATTCATAGTAGTTTAGTTTAGTTTTCAATTAAAAAAAAAAAAAAAAATTAAATAAAAAAATAAAAATAGAGAAAATAGTTTTAAATGTTTGTTTTTTTTAGAGAAGAAAAAAATATTAAATATAAATAGTTAGGATAATTTCTTCATAAATAAGTTTTGTTTTTTTTAAAAAAAAAAAACTTTATAATAAACTTGTATAGAGTTTTTGAAAATTAAAAAAAAATATATATATATAATAACTACAAACCGGTTTAACCGGTTTGCATTTCAAAATGAAACTGTACAAACCGGTGAACCGGTTTGAATGGCTTTTAAAAACCGAAAAGGGGCAAACATTTCGGCTGTCTCCCCCTTCCTGAGCTACAGCCCTCTCTTCTTCTCCTTCCTCTCCACTTCTCCTGATCCTTTCTTCTCCTTCTCCCTCTTTCTATCTTCTTCCCTGTTTTCCGGTGGAGAGACTTCCAGCAACGGCGGTGGCGTATGGGAGGAGGCCGGCCATTCTCCTCTAACCCCTCAGGTTCACGGTGAGTGCTCTGCAACTTCTTTTCTTCTTCTTCTTCTTCTTCTTTTTCTTATTTTTTCTTCACATTTATCTTCTGTTGATGAATTCGATTAATGAAGTTAGGAAATGTTTCTGTTAAGTGAAAAATGAAAAAAAATATATAAAGAAGATCGAACATCTGGATTGAACATTGTGTTTTCCGGCAATCACTGTTTTCAAAGATATTTGAAGTTGATTTCCAACATCGATCGGAAAAACTAAAGCTCATCTGATCGATTATCCATTCTTTTAGCAATCAATTGCATCATTTGAAATAACAGAGGTCGACTTATGGTTCGGATGAATAATTGGATAATCTGAATCATCGTGACTGAGCCTCCGGTGATAATCTGGATCATCGTGATTTAGGATCCGATGCTAATTTGAGCATCGGATTTCTGTTGTTTGTGTGAAGAATCAACACGATCACCTGATCTATTGAACTCAAGTGATGTTCGGTGTTCTCAAGTAATTTTCTTCCATTAAAAATTCAAGATTATCATCATAACTGAGCATCCGGCAGCACTCTGATTATCGGATATCATTTTGAAATGCAATTCCTGTTTTCCGGCGGATTTCTTGAATTCTGATTACCGGTGTTTTACTTTTTGTCTGATTGCTGATTTCTGGTGGGAACTATTCACTGTGAAGCAAGACCGATCAGGAAGCATTTGCTGCTGACGTGGAAATCTATTTTGCTGTAATAAGAAATCCACTATGCTTCACCGGAATATTTGTTTACCGAAAAATGCTGTTCACGGTGAAATAAAATCCTATGAATTTTGCTGATTAAAAATTAGTCTATGTGAAAATCAATGAATCGTTTGATCGATCTTCTGAGTTTGTTTTGGCTTGATTGAACACAGATCGATTAAGTTTTCAGCTTACTCAATTATTATCTACTGTGATATTTGGTGAATATTGATTGATAGAATAACCGGATTGCTGGATTGGGTTTGAATAACCATATACTGATTGTTGGATTATTTGTATTGGATTTTTAGCAATATAAACATCAGGTGTTCGAGTATCATTTACTGAGTTTCCGATTAGCTAATAAGTAATGGTTAATACTTGATTTGTTAGTTGAATTAATTAGTTAAAATGATTTGTTAGTCAAATTGAGTTGTTAAGTTGACTGAATAATATTGTTAGCATTACATATTTTTTTCTTCTTAGATGATTAGGCTTATTACTTTGCAATTAAGTACATTAGTGTTTAGCATTTAGGTTAATAATATTTGATTTCATTAGTGTATGTTCAATTTAGCATAAAATTTCATTTAGTAAACAATGCATGCCTAGTCATACTTACATTCGTTTAGTATTATCATTGCTTATTTCAATATAATTTTCAACATTCATTTCATGCATTTTAGATAGCATCATTCTAGTTTTATTCTTGTATTGTGTACTGCTCGTGTTTTGTTGGACTTGTGCAGGATCGCAAAGGAGTGAAGTTGAAGTGCACATATGACACGAAGCACATAAAGATAGAAGATTTCTTTTCTTTTCTTTTCTTTTAGAATTTAGGCAATTTGATTGGGTTTGTAAATATTGCACTTTACGCCCTCTACGAAGGGTATTCATTTGTTGTAATAATTAGTTGTTTTACCTTTTCTGAACATTTTACATTTCAATAATTTGGCAATAAAGATTAGTCTAGACTTGTGTGTTTGAATACAACATATTCCCGTTCCCTGAGTTCGACCCGGTCTCATCCACTAGTGAGAACCGGTTTTTATTATTTGATGTCTGGTTTTCACATGTTTTTCATATAAAAATCTTTTCAAAATTACAACGATTATAAAGAAGACATCAAATTTTTGGCGCCGTTGCCGGGGAACGGCGTAATATTAGTATTCACTTTATTGCCTAGTGTTTGTGTTGCATTTAGGTTTAGAACCACGTATGTGCATATCTTAGAGAAGAGCTTACTTTTCTGCACAACCCACCTACTAGGAACCCCTTAGAGGTGACTGTGTACGATTGGTACCGTACACATAGATTTCATATTTCTTTGCATAATCTCTATTATGTGTAACTGCGTGGTGTTTGTTTAGTTTTTGTTGTTTTTAGTTTACTCGCTTTGTGGTTTGCGTGGTTTGGCCGCTTAGTGCGTTAGTTAGGTAGAAAACCCAAAATTAGGACGAGTGTTACACCGGTCTACTTCAAGGTGTATGCACAGGCAACGATCACTCGACCCGAGCTAATTGAGTTCTGAGTTTCTTGTTAGGAGAACTCCTCATCTTATCACCATGGCCGAAACTCGGTCGTTGTTCCGTACCCTTAAGGAGTACTTCATGCCCACCATATACACTCCCACCTCCTGCATCACGAGACCTGATGTAGGAGCCAATCAATTTGAAATAAAGGCCAGTATCATTCAAATGTTACCATCATTTCATGGCCTAAGCAACGAAGACCCATATAGTCATATTGATGATTTTTTGGAGATCTGTTCGACAGTGCGGATCAACAATTTTGGAGATGACGCATTGAGGTTGACGTTGTTTCCGTTCTCTCTCAAAGATAAAGCTAAACATTGGCTAAAGGCTCTCGATACGGTTCAGATTACCACTTGGGAAGGAATGCAACGCGAATTTCTTAAAAAGTACTTCCCAATTGGTAAGACGAATCAGTTTCGTAAAGCCATAATCAGTTTCTCGCAGATTGAGGGAGAACAATTCTACGAGACTTGGGAGAGAATGAAAGATCTTCTCCGCAAGTGTCCCCACCACCAGGTGCCTCGTTGGCAACTGGTGCAGTATTTTTACGATGGCCTGACCGAGAAGGACAGGCAAATAGTGGATTCATCATGTGGGGGCACTTTTATGCTAAAAAGTGAGGATGAAGCGTGGTCGCTTTTTGAGACATTGAGCGAAAATTCGATGCACCATGCGACAACTTCACGGTTCGATAGGGCTGCACCTGCACAGGATAGTACTAAGAAGGCAGGTATTTTTGAAATAGGGATAAACCTTGAGTTAAGCAACAAGGTAGACCAACTGTCCCAGAAATTAGATCAGTTTTTGTTGGGTCCCTCTCCTGCCATACAGGTGTGCGCGTTGTGTGTGAGTCCTGCACACCATATTTTACAGTGCCCAGTTGCGCCACAGTATCCTGAGTTTGTCCAAGAGCAAGCTCAGATGGCTCAAAACTTCGCTAGGCCCGCACCCAATCCATTTTCCAACACTTATAACCCGGGCTGGCGAAACCATCCCAATTTTTCATGGCGCAACTCACAGATTCGAGCCCCTAACCCTTCCCAGAGTCCACCCAGTCAAGGCGGTTATGCGCCTGAATTTCAGAGATCCAGTTATCCCCCAGCCCAACCTGTTTATACTCATCCCCAGTCTCATGAGCCTTCGCATAGTCAGTCCTTCGAGGACAAGATGCTACAAGCATTTTCTAATATTAAAGCGAATTTGAGCTCACATAATCAATCTATTTCAAAATTAGAGACTCAAATGGGGCAGCTCGCCGAGGCGCTTAGCAGGCGAAGTGAGGGGACACTGCCTAGCCAGCCTATTGTCAACCCTAAAGGAAAGGAACCCATGCGTAGCTTGCATATGACCAATGCACATAAAGAGCAAGCTCAAGTTGTAACCCTTAGGAGTGGGAAGCAGTACCAAGCGAGCGAGGCTGCAGAAGAAAGAGAGAAGATAAGTGAGAAGCAGTCTGTCCCTAAGGTTTTACCTCAGGAAAGCGAGAAGGTTCTTCCATCGAAGCCTTCACCATCCTACATTCCTAAAGCCTCCTTTCCTGAGGCGTTAGAAAGGCCGAGAGCATTAGGTAAGGCTGGAGTGAACATGCAAGAGATGCTTGAGATATTCAAGCACGTTCAGATAAACCTCCCCTTACTAGATGCCATCCAACAAGTCCCTGCATATGCAAAGTTCCTCAAAGAACTTTGTACGCAGAAAAGGAAGTCGATGTCCCATGTGCAGAAAAAGATTTATTTAACCGGGCAGGTGAGCGCAGTATTGCAACATCAAACCCCACCTAAGCTCAAGGACCCGGGGACTCTGATCATCTCATGTGTCATAGGAAACATCACTGTTGGGCGTGCATTGCTCGACCTTGGGGCAAGTGTTAACATCTTGCCGGGTTTCTTTTATGACCAATTTGGATTGAAAGAGATGAAACCAACACCTATGACTCTTTAGCTTGCAGATAGATCTATCAAGGTCCCAAGAGGGATACTTGAAGATGTTTTAGTCAAAGTAGAGGATTGTTATTTCCCTGTCGACTTCATGATATTAGATATGGAGGGAGTTGATAGCCCACAACAGACTCCTATTATTCTCGGTCGCCCCTTCCTAGCTACCGCTAATGCGTGCATCAATTGCCGTACTGGTGCGATGGATGTGTCATTCGGAAATAGGAAGATGCGGCTAAACATTTTTCGTGCTGCTATGGGGCCTGCGGTTGAGGAGGCTTCTTTCGAGGTTGATGTCATTCAAGACCTCGTAGAAGCATAATATGCTTGGTTATTGAGTGATCCACCTCATGAGGAGGATAAGGAATCACTAGAAGAGGATCACCTAGAATTACGTGAAAATCAGATAGGTGATTCGAATTGGATCGGGCACGTCGAGCCATTCAGAGGTAGACAGGATGGGAACACACTGCGCAGTGTCACAGATGACACTATTTTTCATAAAGAGCGCGATTGAGCCTGACTTCATGTCCATTGATCTCATGGACGATGAAGGATTTTTCCAGAGATCCGTCTGGCTGGGGACGTGAAACTTAGCGCTTTATGGGAGGCAACCCATATCTTATATATTATTAGATTTGCTTAGAATTTATAGATTTTATTTTGTTTTTACTTTTTCGTTTTATTCATGAGTTTTTCATGTGCTTTTTGTTTCATTCTATGAGTTTTATGTTTTGTCATGTATACATTGCATTCATTACATTCATAGAACGTATATTTTTAATTCATGTCAGGTCATTCTATTTTTTTCCCTCAATTATTTCTCTCATGTGCATTCACTTAGTATCATATAAGCATGGGGGAGTGCCACTGGGACAGTGTCATTTAAGCATGGGGGAGGGTGTAGAGTGCACACCTTGATATTTTTGTTTAAGTTCTTGCACATGTTTACACATCTCTCATGAAAAGTAGATTTTTAAAGAAAGAGTTTGAACTTATATGAATGTTATTTCAAATCTAATGTTTTTAGAGGATTTTTAAGCCCCACGAAACGAAAAATTTTTCTGACATAGATCTAAAAATTATGATTGTTTATGCGGATTTCGAGGAAATGATGATAGATACATGTTAGAGTTTATTTTGAATCATAAATATGAATATGCACAGTTTATTTTTAAAAAACTAAGTAAATGAATAAAAGCGTAAAAAATGAGCTCAAAAAGTGAGAAAAAGCATGCGTTAGGTTGTTTGGATAATTCCACAATCCTTAGTAGATGGAACTTAGATGTAAGTTGAAACTTTTAAGTCCATTTTCGTAAGGGAGAGTGGAAAACTTCGTGAACCTAAGTAACTGAGAACAGATACAAGTTGAAATGTTTGACTCTCATGTTATAAGGGTGAATGAAGGAAGTCACTTTTATGTCTTAGTTGATATCTTTTGGTATGAATTGAAAAAAATATAGAAGATATTGACATTGCACAAGGCATAAAAGCAGACCACACGCAAGCTATAAGAGAAAAATAAGTGCGCAAAAAGAAAAAGCGTGAAAAAATGAAAAAAAATCGAGAAAAGAGCTGAAAAAGACAGAAAAGTTCAGTGCTTAGAAGTGTGATTGAGAAAACGTGTGCAAAAAACATATGAGTGAGGATAAGTAAAGGATAACTTGTTTTTATTGGATTTTTTATGAATAAAACATAAATAATTGTGATATTTAGAAAAGTGAAAGAAATTCTTTTTCTGTGGTGGTATATAAAAGACTCTAATTATGTCTTGATTTTTTTGTAACATGAAATATTTGTGAAAACAAAGTCTTTAATTACCTACTACTTATGAGGATGTGTAATATTATGCATACATGATAGAGATGTTTGTGGGTAGCATCACTGCAAACCCTCACGAGACCTTACTCGTCCACTGGGGTAACCCAGGGGTTGAAAGGGCTTGTTGCATGAGCTAAATGCAACCGTGATTCCTACGAAAGTGAGTTAGGTGAGAATTTGATTTCTTGCATTTTTCTAGTTTGCTTGAGGACTAGCAAAACATAAGCATGGGGGTATTTGATCATGCATATATTTTAGGGATTTTTCATATAAAAATATGCATGATTTCATAAGAAAATGTTTCAAAAACCCAATTTTATGATAGTTTTCGAGTAAATGTGATAAAATGATTTAAAAATAGAAAATGCATGAAAAATAGTTTTATTTTACATTTTTATACATATTTTAGTTTTTGTTATATTCATAGTAGTTTAGTTTAGTTTTCAATTAAAAAAAAAATTAAATAAAAAAATAAAAATAGAGAAAATAGTTTTGAATGTTTGTTTTTTTTAGAGAAGAAAAAAAATTAAATATAAATAGTTAGGATAATTTCTTCATAAATAAGTTTTGTTTTTTTTTAAAAAAAAAAACTTTATAATAAACTTGTATGGAGTTTTTGAAAATTAAAAATAAAAAAATATATATAATAACTACATACTGGTTTAACCGGTTTGCATTTCAAAATGAAACTGTACAAACCGGTGAACCGGTTTGAATGGCTTTTAAAAACCGAAAAGGGGCAAACATTTCGGCTGTCTCCCCCTTCCTGAGCTACAGCCCTCTCTTCTTCTCCTTCCTCTCCACTTCTCCTGATCCTTTCTTCTCCTTCTCCCTCTTTCTATCTTCTTCCCTGTTTTCCGGTGGAGAGACTTCCAGCAACGGCGGTGGCGTACGGGAGGAGGCCGGCCATTCTCCTCTAACCCCTCAGGTTCACGGTGAGTGCTCTGCAACTTCTTTTCTTCTTCTTCTTCTTCTTCTTCTTCTTCTTTTTCTTATTTTTTCTTCACATTTATCTTCTGTTGATGAATTCGATTAATGAAGTTAGGAAATGTTTCTGTTAAGTGAAAAATGAAAAAAATATATATAAAGAAGATCGAACATCTGGATTGAACATTGTGTTTTCCGGCAATCACTGTTTTCAAAGATATTTGAAGTTGATTTCCAACATCGATCGGAAAAACTAAAGCTCATCTGATCGATTATCCATTCTTTTAGCAATCAATTGCATCATTTGAAATAACAGAAGTCGACTTATGGTTCGGATGAATAATTGGATAATCTGAATCATCGTGACTGATCCTCCGGTGATAATCTGGATCATCGTGATTTAGGATCCGATGCTAATTTGAGCATCGGATTTCTGTTGTTTGTGTGAAGAATCAACACGATCACCTGATCTATTGAACTCAGGTGATGTTCGGTGTTCTGAAGTAATTTTCTTCCATTAAAAATTCAAGATTATCATCATAACTGAGCATCCGGCAGCACTCTGATTATCGGATATCATTTTGAAATGCAATTCCTGTTTTTCGGCGGATTTCTTGAATTCTGATTACCGGTGTTTTACTTTTTGTCTGATTGCTGATTTCTGGTGGGAACTATTCACTGTGAAGCAAGACCGATCAGGAAGCATTTGCTGCTGCCGTGGAAATCTATTTTGCTGTAATAAGAAATCCACTGTGCTTCACCGGAATATTTGTTTACCGGAAAATGTTGTTCACGGTGAAATAAAATCCTATGAATTTTGCTGATTAAAAATTAGTCTATGTGAAAATCAATGAATCGTTTGATCGATCTTCTGAGTTTGTTTTGGCTTGATTGAACACAGATCGATTGAGTTTTCAGCTTACTCAATTGTTATCTACTGTGATATTTGGTGAATATTGATCGATAGAATAACCGGATTGCTGGATTGGGTTTGAATAACCGGATTGCTGGATTGGATTTGAATAACCATATACTGATTGTTGGATTATTTGTATTGGATTTTTAGCAATATAAACATCAGGTGTTCGAGTATCATTTACTGAGTTTCCGATTAGCTAATAAGTAATGGTTAATACTTGATTTGTTAGTTGAATTAATTAGTTGTTAAAATGATTTGTTAGTCAAATTGAGTTGTTAAGTTGACTGAATAATATTGTTAGCATTACATATTTTTTTCTTCTTAGATGATTAGGCTTATTACTTTGCAATTAAGTACATTAGTGTTTAGCATTTAGGTTAATAATATTTGATTTCATTAGTGTATGTTCAATTTAGCATAAAATTTCATTTAGTAAACAATGCATGCCTAGTCATACTTACATTCGTTTAGTATTATCATTGCTTATTTCAATATAATTTTCAACATTCATTTCATGCATTTTAGATAGCATCATTCTAGTTTTATTCTTGTATTGTGTACTGCTCGTGTTTTGTTGGACTTGTGCAGGATCGCAAAGGAGTGAAGTTGAAGTGCACATATGACACGAAGCACATAAAGATAGAAGATTTCTTTTCTTTTATTTTAGAATTTAGGCAATTTGATTGGGTTTGTAAATATTGCACTTTACGCCCTCTGCGAAGGGTATTAATTTGTTGTAATAATTAGTTGTTTTACCTTTTCTGAACATTTTACATTTCAATAATTTGGCAATAAAGATTAGTCTAGACTTGTGTGTTTGAATACAACATATTCCCGTTCCCTGAGTTCGACCTGGTCTCATCCACTAGTGAGAACCGGTTTTTATTATTTGATGTCTGGTTTTCACATGTTTTTCATATAAAAATCTTTTCAAAATTACAACGATTATAAAGAAGACATCACATTCCATTTGTCATATCACATTGCATTTCATGTCATCCCATCCTCTTTCCTTTTATCAGGTAGCATACTTGTTTTTTTTTTCTTTTTGTTTTTTTTTATTAATACGATACATGAATGAATATTCCATCAAGTATATCCTAGGATCAAAATAATATCCTGTAAATTGCTTCCTATATATATCTTGTGCTAACTTGGAATTTTTGCAGAAATTAGGTAAACCCCTTTTTTAGAAAATTGAATCTCAATTCAATTCAATAATGTAATAGCTAGATTATAATGAGAAATTACATTTCCTGTATTAGACTAGAATGCATGAGCATATCATAAAAGTTGCATGTTCCATATTAACTTTTTTTTACTTAAAATTCACAAATGGAAGCACGAATGACACGTGCACCATCCTAATAAGAGGTGATTAAATTCTAAGTTGTTGATTTGCATCAATGGTCATAGTCAGAATGTGAACAAAACTTAGGATTTTTATCTTTTATGGAATAACGCTAGATCCACACTGGACCCCTTTCAAAAATCATCATATCTTTCAAAATATTTTCTTCTTTTATCGGAGTTTAACTTAAAATTAACTCAAAATATATATCAATGACCATAGTCAGGATATATTGAGAGTTAATTTTATTTTTAAACTTTATAAAAGCACCAAAATGTATTTTATTCTCCATTTGAATTTAAATATGATTATTATATAATACATTCAATGACCATAGTCAGGGATGCATTATATTTTCAATCTTATTTTAATTCACTTAAAGAATGAAATAAGATTTTCAAAATTCAATTTTAAATTCCTTTTCCATTCATCATTTAAGGATAGAATTGCATCATATTTTTGAAATTCCTTTTCAAAAACTCCAAGTGATTTTGAGTATTTTCTTCATTCCTCAAATCAATTCCTATTTTAGATTCAAATTCAACTCTATCTCATCTTCAAGATTCAAAATTCGATTTTAAAGTCCAATTTGACTTTGAAATTTCAAATTCATTTTATATTCAAAATTCCAATGCAAATCAAACCTCAAAGTTCAAATCAACTTTGAGATTCCAAAACCATTTTCAAGATCCAAATTCAAATTCAAATCAATATCTCAAAATCAATTTCAAAGTTCAATTTAACTTTGAAACTTCTTATTTAGCTTTTGATTTCAAAATCAAGTGTGTTCTTTATCTTCAAAATCTTGATTCTCAAAATCAAAAATCAAAGTTTGAGATTGATTCTGAATCTCAAAATTCGATTTTCCTCAAGTTTTAAATTCAATACTGGGTTTTAAAAAAAAAAACAAATCCATCTTCAAAAATCCCATTTTGGATTTTTCAAAATCCAATCCAACCTTGGATCTCAGACATCATATCCAAATTCCATTTTAGGTTCTAGATTCTGAATCCAATCCAATCTTGGATCTTAGACTTCAGATCCAAAATCCATTTTAGGTTCCAGATTCCAGATCCAATCTGATCTTGGATCTCAGACTTCTGATCCAAAATTCCATTAGGATTCCAGATTTTAGATCCAACTCTACCTCAGATTTTAGACTTCTGATCCAATTCCATTTAGGATCCAGAATTCAACTTTATCTTGGATCTTAGACTTCTGATCCAATTCCATTTAGGATCCAGAATTCAACTTTATCTTGGATCTTAGACTTCGGATTCAATTCCATTTAGGATCCAGAATTCAACTTTATCTTGGATCTTAGACTTCGGATTCAATTCCATTTAGGATCCTGAATTCAATCTTATCTCGGATCTTAGACTTTCGGATCCAATTTCATTTAAAATTCCAGAATTCGGATCCAATCCCATCTCGAATCTCAGACTTCGGATCCAGTTCCATCTTGGATATTAGACTTCAGATCAAAATTTCATTCCAAAATTTCAAAACCAATTCCAATTTTCAAAGCGAATTTCAAATTTATTTCTCAAGTCTAAATTCAAAATCAATCCTTGCTTAGATATCGAATTCAAAATCAATTCTTGAAAATCGATCCAAAAATTCAAAGTCCATTATGACTTTGAAAACCCATCTTTATTTTAAAATACCAATTTTAAATTCTTTTTCTCTTCATCCACAGACTTATCTTTCCAAATCCTGATCCTTCCAACACTTAGAAAATTCAAGTCTATTCTATCAGAACTACCTTAAAAGGTTCTAAGATAGATTCAAATTTCATTTCTTCACTCATTTATCAAAACTCATCTCAGAAAACTTGGAGTTTTTTTTTAAACATCTTCTTAAAAAGCATACATTTTTGCATTTGCATTGCACAAGCATGATTCTCTATGCATTTTTAGGCTTAGGATAAATTCTTAGATGATATTTTAGCAAAGTAAAAGGCATAAATTCGATCCTTGGTTCGATTACCCCTGGTAAAAGCACCAGGAACGATCGAACCTCGTACCGACGAGCGAATCCCATCTCCCGATTTTCCCGCAAATATTTCAAAACAGAGGCGAGTAATTTTTTTTAAATATTTTCAAATCAAGGTCAAGTGAGACCTCGCAAAAGAGTTCATCTTCTCTTCTTTTCTTTTCTCTTCTCTCTTCTTTTCTGTCTTTTCATTTCTCCCTTCAAAAAGGAGAAATAGAGGATAGAAAGGAAAAAAGGAGGAGAGAGAAATACCAGAGAGGAAAAATTTTGCGATGATCATAGTTTTGGCGACCGAGATGAGACCCATCTCCGTCCGATCGGATTTGTGCCTTTTGCTTTGCTTTGATATTGTCTAAAGTCTTTATTCTTCAAATGTCAGCTTCATTTTTTCATGCGAACCTTAGGAGCCTAGACTCTATCCTAAGCAGACATCATTGCATATAGGATCTAAGTATGGTTTGGTAGGACCATATTGAGGAGATTATTCCATGTTCACATTAGGCTTAGGTCTGAAATACAACTCTCCTCAGTTCTAGTGATTGAATGCAAACAATGTATGCAAGTGTGTGCTTCTTTTCATTTAAATCTATCTCTTTAGGACTTGCATTAGACCTTTCTGGTTTTATTTGCATGTTGAACATGTTTTCGAAAACATCCCTACCTATGTTGTCCTGGTCTTCACGTTGCTGGGCTGTCTCACTGAACCATAGTTCGAGAGAGAGCCTCACAACTGGGCCACTTATTTGGGTTTGCGCCCCCCTACCACGTACTTAAGGGCCATAGTCTGAGGTATATCGGTAGGCGCTAAAGATGTTGGAAAGCCTTTACCTAAGAACCGGAGAAATATTTTATATGCCACGTGATGATGCATGAAATGCACATCATGTTAATAAGTTTTTCATGCATTTTTTAACAAGTTTAAGTTTTTAAACCCATGTTTAGATGTATTTTGATAGTAAGAGGTTATGGTTCGAATTTCAGAAAAATCGGAGTTAAAATGAGAGAGTTATGGCTATTTCAGTGTTTGGGCACGAATTTTGAGGTAGATCGGATCCATATCCGACCCAATTAGGTTATTTGGACTTTGGATCATGTTATCTTTGCAAAAATTTTCCCCTCCCTTGCAAGAGAGAAACGAATTTCGCGAGTCAAACTCGACCAAAGTTTTGAAAATGATTTTAAAATTTTACTCGCCTCCGTTTTTAAAATTTGCGGGAAAATTCCGTGGAATGGGATCCGCCTGTCGGTACGAGGTTCAACCGTTCCTGGCGCCTTTACCAGGGGTAATTGAACCAAGGACCAATTATGTGCTTTAACTTGACTCAAATATCTAAATTATGCTCTATTTTCCCTAGAATGCACAAAGAATCAGGCTTGTGCTATGGAATTTTAAAAAATGCAAGTTTGAGAAAATATGATGTTTGCTTTGGAAAATTGAAATGCATTTAGAAAAGGACTGGAAAATGCTTGAAAATGGAATTCCTCAGAAAATCATTGAATTTTATTGGAAATCAGAAATTTGCATTGGAAAATGATTTCTCATGAAAATTTGAACTTTAGAAAATCGATTTTGAAATTTGGAATTGCTTTTCTGAGAAAATGGATTTGAGAATTCTGAGAAAATCTAAGAAATTCATTGGAAAATGATTTTGAAATGGAAAATGGATCCTCAGGAAACTGGATTCTCAAGAAAATAGGAAATTTGAGAAAATGGATTCCTGAAATCTTGGGATTTTGAAATTTGAGAATGTTAAAACATAGAAAAATCTTGATTTGAACTTGGTAAATACTTTTAAATGTCATTCGAAAACTTTGAATTTTGAGAAAACCAGATCCTGAGAAAGATTTGGAAATTCTTGAGAAAACTGAATTTTCTGAAATTGAAATTGGAAAATGAGTTTGAAAATAATGCAATTTGAATGGTATGAATGAATGAATGAATGAATATGAATTTGAAAAGATAATTTCATTGAGGAATTGGGAAATCTTTTTGAAACTTTGAGAAATGCAGTGCATTTTTGAAGTTAGCCTAAGAGTGTAGGCTGAATGTGGCTAATATGAAGATCATAAATCTTGGTTTTCTTCGTATTCTGACTATGGCCATAAATACGAATCCCACCGAGTTTATAAACTCCATAAGAGCTTGTGCACGTGCCATTCGTGTAAACCATAGTGAATTTGAAATAATGTGCATGAATCATACATCACAGATTGAAATTTGCATAAATTAAACTATATGCAATGCAGCCCTATTCTAAGCAGAAATGTAACTCTTATTCCAAATTATTACATTTGATGTTACATTGAATTGAAATAAAATAAGAAAATAAAATCTTCTTCTTGAATATTCCTGCAAAACTAGAAAACAATGTTAGCACAAAAATGTAGGTTTTTCTGAATTTATCCGAAAATATGGGAAATTATCGGATATTATTCAGATATAAACCCATAATCATACCCCCTTTGATATAAACATGAGAAATAATGAATAAATTTTGAAAATAAACTTGGAAATTCGAAATTGGGGTCAAAATGACCAAAATGCCCCTGATGACCTTGAAATCAGGGTTTTACGAAAGATTTTTTTTTGTAAATTTTGGAATTTTGAAAATCAAATGAAATAAATCAAACATAATATGATAAGATATGATGATATGCATGAAATTTTGGAGAATTAGAAATTGATATTTCGAAATTTAGGTCAAAATGACCAAAATACCCCCAATAACAAGACTATGGCCTTGAAACCAGGGTTTTCTGAAATAAATTTTGTAAAATTGAAAAATATGAAATGAAAATGACATTGAAATTAACCCTAATATGATTCTACATGCTTATGTACATGATAAAAACCTTAAAATGGCAAAAATATCATAAAACATCGAATTTAACCTGATTTTCGCCTGATTTTCGCTTCTAAATTTAAAGATAAACTAACACATGGAGCAAATGAACTTGGAATTAAACCAAATTTGGCATGGACACCTAAAATAACCCTAAAAACATAATGGATCTCTAAAATCTAAATTTTTTGTATTTTTAAATATGGAAATTCAAATAAAAACCCTAAATTTTGTGATTTTTGCCTAAAATGTTGATTCTAAATGGGATTTAGGATATCAAATTTCCATAAAAATTTCCCAAATTTCCTGGGGTGACATAGGACAGTAAGGCAAGGATTTTTTCCTTTAACACTTTCTGGTTTTGACCTACGGTCGGAGCTGTACCACTCCGGCAAGTCGGATCAGAATCCGGCGACTCTAGGATTTAGGGGAAACAGACAGGTTTCGGTAGAAAACATGGGGAAAATGGTAGACAGATGGTAAAAAGGCTAAAATTGTGGTAAAATGTCCCTGACAAACAGAGAAAGATTTCCTATTTTTACAGAATTTGGATTCGGGTTACGGTTTGGACAAGGGCATGCTGTTATCAGAGACCCGAATCTCTGGAATTTCGGGATATTGAAATCTGTCAGACAGAAATGAAAATTTCGGGAAAAATACTGAAACAGTTCAAAAAATTTCCAAATTTTGATCAATGACAGAACTTATGTGAGGAACAACTTTCATGTTGAAAGTTTTTGCAGACGGGCTACGGATTGGTCGGACCTGATGCATTAAGGTCTGTCTATACCCTGATGAAAGAAAATCAATATTTTCCCAGAGGTCTGAGAAATACGATTTTTTACAGAGATCAAAACTGCTTGGAAAAACCTAAAAATTTCCAGATCATTAGTAGATTCAATCATGAATCCACTGTGATTTTTAGGAGAAAATCCGAATGCTCCACAAGGATGAATCCGAAGGTTATTTTCTGCTAAATCAGAGATTGAAATTTTTGGAGAGTTCAAAACTTGATTCGGTTCTTGACTTTTGAAATGAAATTTCTGACCTCAAACCAATCTAGATTTTTTTCAGGATATCAATAACACGCAAGAATGTCTAATACAAAATTTTTAGGATTTATCAACGAAGATTCATACATGAGATAACAACTAGACTCTATACATGAATTAAAAAAAAAAATGATAAAGCAATAGACATGTATTAATGAAACTAATAAAAGAAAAAAAGAAAAAAACAATAACTAATTAAGCTAAACGCCTAAGGCATATGATTTTCACTAAAATGATGATTAAAATAACATAAAATAATAATAAATAATAAAAAATAAAAAAAGGGGATATGAAATTGATTGCTGTTGGCATTTGACATAAGAGATCCAATTCATCTTCTGAATGGATCATCTTACATGCATAGCGTTGACATGGGCGACTACCGTTTCACATCATTCAATCGTCATAAAGAAACTCATGAATCCAGTTTTAAACTGTATTCGTGTTAGATCTATGTAAACATCATATGAAAAATTTTCATTGCACCTTGAGACAGAGTTTTTCTTTTTGCTTCTTTTTTTTTTATTTCTTACTTTACCTTGAAGGAGACTTGTTGCTGTGGCTGTCACTTTGATCGGAGAGGAGGGCTACCTTGGTGGAGATGCTGGACTGTTGAAGCAGGTGGATATTTGTTGTTGTGGCTGTCACCTTGATCGGAGAGGAGGGCTTGTTGCTGAAGGTGTTGAAGGAGATGGGCTGAAGCAGGCAACTGCTTCCTTTTGCTGGAGATCTTGAAGGATGCAGTGGATGTACTAGAGGTGTTGGAGGCTGCAGGTGACTGTACTGGTGGAAGGAGATGGCTGGGACTAGTCAGCTACTTGGAAGAAGCTGGTTATGACTGCAACCAAAGAGAGGAAGTAACTGGATCGGCTGGAGCAAAGGGTGGCCTTTGCTGTGATGATGAAATTGTGTGAGGAAGAAGCAGCTTTCCCTTGATGTGTTGAAGATGGCTGAAGCTAATGGTGTTGTGCGTGGAGGCTTCCAGTTGGTGCTGCTGAGGGCTGAAAAGGTGTTGTTTCAATGGCTGGAAACTGCAGCCAAGGGGTGAGAAAGAGAGATTTCAAGGGAGAGAGAGAGAGAGAGGTTGAAAGATTGGATAGTCGTTCCCCTTGAGAGCTCCTTTTAGGCAGCCGTATGAGACCTTCTTTTTTTTTTTTTTTTTTTTGGGACTTAGGTCTTAATCCCCATTTGCCTAAGTTTTCTAGGTTTTAATTAGCTATGAATGATAGGATGGAATTCACTTTTACGTGAATGGCTGCAGCCATACGGCTGTGGAGGGAAAGTAGCAAGGGAGTAAGGAAGAAAGGAGAAAGAAAGAAGGGAAGGAAAAGGAAAGAAGAGGGGAAGAAGGAAAAGGAAAGAAAAGGGAAGGAAAAAGGGGAGAAAGAAGAGAAGAAGAAGAAGAGGAAAGGCTGTACGTGAGTGGAGAGGGAGGAAAGAAAGGAGGAAAGAAAGAAAGAAAAAGGGAAGAAGAAAGAAAGAAAAGAAAGAAAGAGGGAAAGAAAAGAAATAAAAAAAAATGGAAAAAAAGAAAGGAAGTGGGCTGAATTGAGGGCTAGGGTGGTTGACCCCCTTGTGGGTCCCACCTTAGGAAAATAAAATAATAAAATAAAATAAAGAAATAAAACAAACAAAAAAGAAAAAGAAAAAGGAAAAAGGTAAATTTTTTTTTCTTTTTTTATAAATTAAAACAGAAAACGCAAATGGATGGGCCATCTCAGAGAGGGTCCAAATTCCACTTCTGAAATTCATTTTGACGATTAAAGGGGTAAAATAGTCTTTTCAAAAAAATTCCAAAAAAAACGAGCTATTTTTGGCAGTTTTTGAAACGAGCTTGGATTTTGAAGTTCAATACCCCGTTGCAAAGCAAATCCAATGTAGAATTTTAAAATGTAATTTTGAAAGAAATCCAGATTGTTTTTCTCGAGAAAATGCTTCCAAATCTATTTTCAGACAAAACGAGTTATTTTTGGCAGTTTTTGAAACGAGCTCGGATTTTGAAGTTCAATACCCCATTGCGAAGCAAATCCAGTGTAGAATTCAAAAATTTGTGTTTGAAATAAATCCAGATTATTTTTCTTGAGAAAACATTTCCAAATTTAGACTCTCGGGGGTAAAAGTGTCAATTTTGGAAACCCGGGGTTTGAAATTGATTTCTGAAAGCTTTTAAAAACTCGATCTGGATTGAAATTTATAAAACTGGAGTTCTGGACTTCGAAAATGAAATGAAATGTGATGAAATGTTATGAAATGCTGAGAAATGATATGAAATGATGAGAAATGACATGCGAAATGCAGACCCTGAATGAAATATTTTGGATTTTAAACCCGGATTAACACTTGTACCATTTTAAAAAAAACATTTAAACTAATAAAATTTCCAAAATGGATGAAGAAATGGTTTTCGGGACTCTACTGGGTCAGAGTAACACTAAAAATTTGGGTTCGAGCTGGATTGAACTGAGATGAGCTAGATTGAGCTGGGTTTTAGAGTTTCAGAACTCAAATGAACTGACCAGACACTGACTCAACTGACCTTTCCGACTTAATTTTCAAGAAAAGCTGCCATTTTTAGAGAAATGGTACGGAATGGTCACTAGAGTGAAGTGAATTACGAACTTGAGCTGACTTTGAGCTAAAAAAAAAGTCAATAATACTGACATGAACTAAAACCGAAGCTCGAACACTAGCTCAATTGGCTGAACTCAACTCAATTTCAGTTGAAAGAGCTGAAATTGACTAAAATGGGCTCCTGGACACTTAGAAATGGTTTTGAACTGAAACAGAAGCACTCGAACTCCTGGTGAGCTCAAGTTAGACCATAGGGAGTATGACTGACTATGAATGACTGACTATGAATGACTGACTCAGAGACACTTGGCTTGGATTTGAGTGAGAAATGAGCTCATTTCTGAAGAAATGATCCCATTTTGGCAGGAATGATCAGAAATGGAAATGGTTTGTTCATTGTGAGCTCAGATGAGCTTGAAATGATTGATATTCTAAATGTTCTGAACTGACCAACAAGCTTGGTTGACTCTGATTGACTGGGGTCCGGGATGACCTAGGGGTAAAATGGTAATTTTCCTAGTAAAAATGGGTAAAGTGGTAGTTTACTGAAACTGACTCGGGGTTTGACTCCTACACTGACCTAACAGGGTTGGCACTGCACGAGGAGGGTTGTTTGAGAATGGATGAGGAAAATTTGGGGTGTTTACAAATGCCCCTCTTTGCTACTAAGCCGGCTTGAAGACGAGCTTAGTGGCAAAGAAAAACACACCAAATTTGGGCTATAAAAATGCCCCAGTTAGAAGGATCTGACTGGGTATAAAGAGATTAGCCCTGATGAAAATGGTAGATATGAAATGAAGAATAGAGAGGAAAATTTTGCCTCAAAAGAAGTGAGATTCAGGTTTTTTCCCTTAACCTGGATGGGACAAAAAATACCTCGTGTAGAAACGAAGCTCAGGTTTAACCCTTAACATGACCGGGAAATGAAATACCTCATCAAAATGAGGCTCAGGTTTGTACCCTTATCCTGATTGGGCGGAAAATGAAATACCTCGTCAAAGGAGGCTCAGGTTTATACCCTTATCCTGATTGGGCGGAAAATGAAATACCTCATCAAAGGAGGCTCAGGTTTGTACCCTTATCCTGATTGGGCGGAAAATGAAATACCTCATCAAAGGAGGCTCAGGTTTGTACCCTTATCCTGATTGGGCAACGAAATACCTCATCAAAATGAGACTCAGGTTTAACCCTTAACCTGATTGGGAAACGAAATACCTCATCAAAATGAGGCTCAGGTTTAACCCTTAACCTGACCGGGAAATGAAATACCTCATCAAAAAAGGCTCAGGTTTGTACCCTTATCGTGATTGGGCAGAAAATGAATAGAATCCTCGAAGGAAGAAACCATGATGGAGCCTTCGGATGTCCGCACAATGAATCCGATAGGGGTTTTGCAAAAGGATGAAATTGGGGTCCCTAAAGCTTGAAAAGGGGTTTGATTTTGTGCGCCTCATTGCTGAGACTAAATAACTTTTGAAATTGATGACCTTTTGCGAGAAAATGATTTGTGGCTTAACCTCAAGCCGAAATTGGACTCTCTATGGTGGGACAGTGGGGACACAGGGAAGTGTGCGAATCTGAGAGCCCATGCGCTCAAATTATACCAATAGAAGGGAAGGAATCTTGAAAACTCTCGTTATCAAGTCCTTAAAAGGGATAACAACTGATGTCAGGATGCGCCAAAGATGAACCTCAAGCTCTCGCTTCACGTCAGGATAGCTAGAAAATATTGTCAAAATATTAAAAATTATTGTTGATTCAAAATAATTTAAAATGATGCACATTGTTTTGAAAATGTTCCCTCTTTTCTACCTGAAGTATTACCTCTGACTGGGCGTAACTTTGTAGAATTCAGATTCGAATTCAAATTTCTTGCAATCGACTTTCTTTCAAGGAGGCTATCAATTTCCTTGATATGAATAGAAAAGAGAGTATTCTTGATATTGTGAAAGCAATTGGTGAAGGAATATTGATAATAGAATTTCACAAATTTTAAAGAAGATTCTTGACAGATTCGGCAGTCTGATATCCTGGGATTCTTTTCTCATGATGATCTTTCTGCCCACTTTTTTTTTTTTTTTGACAGAATTAGAGCTCTCTTAGGCTTTTGGGGATTTTATTACATCATCCTTCATTTTGGAGATGTCCTGACTTTTCTCTCTCTCTTTTTTTTTTAGAAGGGTACGTCACAAACTCCTTCATCTCAGAGATGCTCCGATCCTTCTTTTCTCTCAGGGATTATATTGACGGTTATTGGCTCTTTGGTTGGAAATCTCTTGATGATAGCAGAAATTAAATATCCTTTAGGGTTTGTCGGGAGGCCCATCGCAGTCGCCTTCATCTTGACGGTGCTCTGAACTTTCCCTGGAAGGATCCGTCACAAACTCCGTCATCTTGGAGATGATTCGAATCTTCTTTGGCCCCGGGGGTCTACCCGCCTAATTCGCCTTCATCTTGACGACAGTTGAGAGATCCCTTTTGCAGATATTTAATTGCAGCTTTAGGTGATTGAGGAGATATAGGGATTGAATGAATTTTTCTGTATCACCCAGGATATTTCGACTGCTTTATTTTTCAAGAATGATCTTTAAAAATGTGCCATTGACTGCGATCAATACCGATCACTTATGGCTTTGCAACAATATTGAATTTCCTTTGCTGGCCATATCGGGGATTTATTCTTCATCCTTTTGGTTGGCCAATAGAAAAAATTTGAATTTTGAATCCTTCTTCGCGAAAGCTTTGTCCTTTCGAAAGTAATACTGAAGGTATTCTGAAGTAATGTTTTTGTACAATAAAAATTTTGAAATCAACAAATATTTAATGACAAATTGGCAAAATGTTCTTGAAATCCTTGGTGAGAGCAAGCATCTGAAGCACAACGCAACGCACCCATGACAAAAATTTTCTTCTCTTTTCCCCAAAGGAGAAGATTCAGAAATTGGAAATAGGAATTACTCCTCTCTTCCCTGAAGAGGAGGTGTTTGCAAAACGAACTTTCGAAGAGAAATTAAGCTTTCGTCAAAACTTCCTAACATTAGGCTTCTCTTATGGAAAGGGGGCCGGTAATGATGAGGTCGGTGAATTGGTCATGAAGGAACGAGTCCATCACACTCTCCCTGAGAAGAGGGTCCTTCATGATGAAATGGCCTAGTTTGAAATTGCGGTCACAAGGAAAGCGAGCTTCCGTCGAAGCTCTCCCTGAATTAAGGGTTCCTTGTATGAAATTGGAAATTTATTTTGCAAACGGTTCACATAGACACGAGTCCCTTCAAACTCTCCCTGAAAAGGGGCTAGGTGAACAAAGGATAGCATGCGAAAAGAACGAGCTCCCTTGAACTCTCCCTGTACAAAGGGTCTCTCGCAAGAGGAAATGATTGGAATTGGTATGAATTTGGAAAATTTGAAATTTTGAAATTTGGAATTTGAAATTGGAACTTTGGAAATTTGGAAATTAATATTTGGAAACTGAAAATTGATTGACTCGAAGGTCAAAATTGGTTGACCCAAAAGTCGAAATTGGAAATTTGGAATTTAAAAATTGGAAATTGGAAATTGGGAAATTGATTGACCCGAAGGTCGAAATTGGAAATTGGTTGACCCGGAGGTCGAAATTGGAAATTTGGAAATTGGGTGGCTCGAGGGCCGAATTGGTAATTGGAATTTGAACTTTGATGAATGATCAGCACAAAGACTGAACCCGAGAGGTTGACTGATACGAACCACCAGTGAGACACTAACACAAGTGCTCAATCTTGAAAGAACACCAGCATGAATACCGGGTTTTGAAAATATGTCAACATAGACATTGGATTTTAAAAATATATCAGTTTGAGCACTGGATTTTGGAAGTGTACCAGTTTGAGCACTGGATTTCAAAATTGTACCAGTTCAAGCACTGAGTTTTGAAAATATACCTTGTTTTTAATTTGAAATTTGAATTTTTAAAAGAGACCTATGCTCTTAAAGTATTTGGGAATTGTAACGAGAATGATTGTCGGGGTCTCAGGATTATCCCTTATCCTGAATGGGTAGCGAACTTGATGCAAATGCATGCCAATGAATGCAGATGTATGCAAATATGAAAATGATATAAATGAATGCACATGCGTGCAAAATGAGAGATTTGTTTATCCTGCCTGCATACAGGATATTTGTAGATAAAAACAAAATTTTAAAAAAATGCCCCAGTATAACTGGAAAAGGAGAATTTAACCATTATTGAACAAAATTTGAAGGAATTACAAAGAATAAGACATGGTTTAAGTATAGATGTTTTTCAAATGCCGAGCATTGATGGGATCTGGTAATTCCACTCCGTCGGCATTTATGAGCCGATATGAATTACGAGGTGTAAACACCCCAAATTTTCACCCTCATCCAGTGTTTGTCCATTTTATAAGTCATTACAGATCATTGCATGTCATTGCATGTATTCTGCATAGCATTGCATGTCATTACATCTCATCTTCGAGATCCAGCACTCCTATTTCAAAACATTCAATCCAGATTTGAATTTTAAAGCTTTATTTCAAAATCAATTTCAAAACCTGAGTTTTTATTCAATACTTTGTCATTTTCCAACCCCAGGACTTTATATTTCGAAATATTTTCTCAGAAAACAATCTGGATTCCTTTCAAATTCAAACTTTAATCGATTTCAATTCACAGATGAGACCCATTTAGATGGTGTCGCTTCTGAATTCCTCTATTCATCAAATTTTTCAAATTTTTGAAAGTTTCAGTCCGATCAGGACTCTGTCTCAGAGTCCTAATCCGGTCAGGAGTCTGGTTTTTAAGTCTGTTTTACTTCCATTTTCAGTCTTTTTCGATTATTTTCAAAATTTAGGTCATTTTACAGAGTCCAGTTAGTTCAGGACTCTATTTTAGAGTTCGGTCGAGTTAGGAGTCTAACCCTGACTGTGTTTTCTGACTTATTTCATCATTTCTTGATAAAATCTTTTGAAAATTCTTTCATTTGGCTTTTAAAATCTAAAATTTCAGAGTCCTAAGAGTTCAGGACTCTAACCCGGAGTTCCAGTTCGCTTGAGACCCTATTTTCAAAGATCTTGAATTTCAAATACTGATTTTAACCCCTTTTCAAAGCCATTTTCAGTGTTTATTTCAAAAATGTTCAAAATTCGATGTGGGCTCACTGAGTTGGCACCATATCCAGAGGAATTCTAACTCAGTTAGGACCTTATGCCATTTTCAAAAAAATTTAAATTCAAAGTTTACTTTTGAAAATCTTTTGAAAATTCCTTCAATTTCAAGTTTAAAATCGCTTTTTGAAAAACTCAAGTAGGGCCCACTCGGGGTGGCGCCATATTCGAGTGAGTCAGGGCTAGACTAGGGTTAGTTGATGTCTTGGTTAGTGTTAGAGGTTTAGAAGAGTCAAAACCATTTTGAAAAACTCATTTTTGAAAGTTCATTTTTAAAACTAGTGTTTTTAAAGGTTTTTAAAAGTGTTTTAAAAACCCAATGTGAGAGAATGCCAAGTGGCACCACATTTGGGGGATTCTTAGGTTTAGCTAGGGGTTAATTAGGAACTATTTAGGATAATTTAGACTAGGGGTAGTTAGGTAACTCCACCCCAAAATCGCCCCCCCCTTTAGAGTCCAAAATTTTCAAAATTGTCAATTTTTAAACCTAATTTTTTTATTATAAATAGAGGCATAAGGGGGGTCGATTTTCCCAATCTCTCTCCTATTGGATTCTTGGAGCTTCTCTCTCCTCTCCAGCCCTTCCTCCATTGCAGCAACCTCAAGGTAATGTTTTTCTTTAATTTTTAGTTTTTATTTAATGTTTTTCATTGTTTTAAGCATGATTTAGCCATTGGCTCCATCATCTTCATGGATTAAACCATGGATTCAACCTCAAGAAACATCAAGAATCAGCAAGAACAATCCAAGAAGGTGATCTAACCCTGTTTTGGATGATTTACAGAGATGTTAATCCATTAGAATTGATTTTAACATGATTCTTTGCATGATTAACCAATAAAATATATGATTTACCCTTTTTAATGGGTTAAATCTATGTTTTAAAGGTGATATCAAATTCCAGCCATTGATTTCCTGTTTTTAATTTATTTTCATGGTATATTCATGTTTGTTTTACGTTTTACAGCATAAAAATAATTTTTATTTACTGTTTTATGGTTTATTTTATTGATTTACATTAGTTAATGCATGGTTTGTCAAGTTTCTTAAATTTCTGTGTGTTTTAGGTTTAGAACAGTAAAGATGATGTTAGTTCGGATTGAAGCACTCATTTTTTATTTCTGATTTTTTTATATGTGATGAATGCATGAGTTATTGAGTTACTGTAGAAAAATCAGAGGTTTTGGATCTCGGGAACCCTGTCAAAAAAAATCAGACATCAAATCGGGTTTTTAAAGCTTTAAAATCATGGTTAAAATCAAGAAGGTAACTTGCTGTGATGATATTTCTCTCATTTTATATCCGATTTTAGATATGTAAAGTGCTATTGATTCACATTGAGTAGATCTGTCTTCTGTGAAATTTTCGGATTTTTTGATCAATGTTTAGTATTTTTCCCTTTTTATAGAATCTGTTTTTAAATTTAAAACTCGTTAGGGTTTATCAAAACCTTAATCAGACTTGTGTTAGTCATAAATCCCAAACCACAGATCCGATTTTAGATATGTAAAAAGTGAGTATTGTTATTTTTCTGTCTACTATTCACCACTAAAATTTCATAGATTTGTGTTTAGAATTGCTATTTATGTCTGTATTTTCAATCTGGAATAGCTGTTTTAATCCCTGTTAAGAGTGATATATTTTAGCTCAGATTGCCGGAAGGGTTTCTCCCTAACCGGAGATGATTTTTCCAATCTGTAAATTGAAAAATCTCTGTTTTTCTTCTTAGTTAGTCTTTGTAAAATTTCATAAATTTTCATGGAGATTTGACCCCTGGTTCGGGTCTTGGACTGAGACTGGTTGGTGAATTAGGTCAAAAATAGCATATTTTTAGGGTTTAATGCCATTTTCGGATTAATTTAATGTCAAAAAATTATTTTTATAATTCCAATTCGACATTAGGGTTATAAAAAATTCAGTTACCAATTTTTATGGATTTTGGAATCCATTTGATGGCTGAATTAAGCAAATTGCAAAACCGGGTTCCTGGAAGATCCAAAACACTGCTAAAATCACAGTTTTTGTGATATTATTGGATTTTCGTGCATAAGCATATATTTTTAGGGTTTTATTATGTTCATAATCATATTAGGATGCTTTAGGTTTAATTTTGTATTCATTTGATTTTATTTAGTGCATAAAACCTAAGTTTTTACCAAAATTTATTTCTAAAAACCCTGATTTCAAGGCCATAGTCTTGCTATCGGGGGCAATTTGGTCATTTGACCTAAATTTCGAAATCCCTAACCCTAATTTTCATATTTTTAAGCATGTCATATCATATTTAGCTTAGTTTATTCCATTCAAATTTCAAAACTTGCATTTTATCAAAATATCTTTCTGAAAACCCTAATTTCAAGGCCATAGTCTTGTTATTAGGGGTATTTTGGTCATTTGGACCCCAATTTCGAAATTTCATATTTTACCTTTATTATTTCTTTATATTTTATCATTTTGATTTAAGGGAATCATGGCAAAAAGACTTATATCTAGCAAAATCCAACAATTTCCTGATATTGTTGGATAAATCTAGAGAAGCCAACATACATTCATTAACAAGTTTTCTAGTTTTGCAGGTATATTGAAGACTTTATTTTTCATGTATTTAAATTTCAATAGTGATGTAACTTGTAATTAAACTTTGGAATAAGAATTTACATTTCCTGCTTAGCTTAGGTTGCATTGCATATAGTTTATTTTTATAATTTTAATGTGTGATGGATAATGATTCATGCATATTTTTACAAATTCACCATGGTCTACACGAATGGCACATGCACTAGCTTCTATGAAGTTTATAAACTTGGTGAAATTTGTATTTATGGCCATAGTCAGAATATGAATGATACTTAGATTTATGATCTTCATATTAGCCACATTCAGCCTACACTCTTAGGCTAACTTCAAAATGCATTGCATTTCTCAAAAATACAAAAAGTATTTCTCAATTCCTCAAAATCATATTCATTCATTTCATGCATTTGCCAATTTCAATTTAAATTTTAATTCAAAGAAGTTCATTTTCTCAAAGTTTTCTAAGTCATATGGAGAAATCGATTTTCTTAGAATATGAAAATCTCAAAGTATGTTTCAAGTATTTCTCAAGTTCAAAATTCGAAATTTCAAGTTCAAAGTTGGAATTCAGAGAAACCAAGTTCTCTCAGAATTGATTTTCATAAAATCTCAAGATTTCCCCAGAAATCGATTTTTACTTTTCTCAGAAATATTTTCCAAGTCCTAATTCACGATTTTCCATGTGATATCATTTCCAAGATTTACCTATTCTAAATATTTCAATCTTTCAAAGCAAACATCATGTTTTCAAAATGTGCATTTTCTGAAAATTCATAGCACATGCCTAATTCTATGTGCATTTAGAAATTAGAATATGATTTAGACAAGTTGAATAGAGTAGAGCATAAGATTGATCCTTGGTTCAATTACCTCTGTTAAAGGTGGCAGGAACGGTTGAACTTCGTACCGACAGGCGAGTCCCATTCTACGGAATTTTCCCGCATTTTAAAAACGGAGGCGAGTTATTTTCAAAAACTTTTTCAAAGGTCAGTTTGATTTGCAAAAGTTAAAAATTTTGCGATGATAACACGAGGTAATGCCTCTTTGACAACATAGGGACCTTCCCAATTTGGTGACCACTTGCCACCTGGGCGATGCTTGAGATAAGCCGTTGATCTGAGCACTAGATCCTTGACTCGAAATTTTCTTTCAATGACTGATTTTGCATATTGTCTGGCTATCCTCTGACGATATGATTGAGCGTGCTCTGCTGCTCTGAGTCTTCTTTCATCTAGCAAATCAAGTTGTACTAGCCGCTGTTGCTGATACTGATCAAGAGGTAATTCGAGAAGTGATGCAAATTTCAGAGCAGGTTTTTGAACATGTAGAGGCAATACTACTTCGGTTCCGTAGACAAGTTCTGACGGAGTAGCATTAGTGGGAGTTCGAATGGTGGTTCGATACGCCCACAATGCATCATGAATCTTCTCATGCCAGTCACGGCCTGTTTCCAAAGTTCGCTCCAGGATTCGAATCAAAATCTTATTGGTGGCCTCTGCTTGGCCATTTGCTTGAGGATAATAAGGAGCAGAGAAATGATGATGAATTTTGAACTTTAAACAAAAAGTCTTCATTCTCTCATTCTTGAAATGACTGCCATTATCTGACACAATATCATGTGGTATGCCGAAACGACATAGGATATTCTTATGGATGAATGAGACCATATGTCGACCTTCTACTGTGCGTAGAGTGACTGCTTCTACCCATTTAGTAAAATATTCTGTTGCAGCAAGAAAATATTTATGGCCATTTGAAGCAGAAGGAGTAATGGGGCCAACAACATCAAAAGCCCACATAGAAAATGGCCATGGCGAGACGACAGATTGCAAATATGTCGCTGGCGCATGAATGGAAGGTGCATGCATCTGGCATTGAACGCACTTCTTCACAAAACGATAACAATCTTGTTGCATAGTTCTCCAGTAATAGCCTGCTCGGATGATTTGTTTGACAAGAGTTTGGTAGCCAACATGACCACCGCAGATACCTTCATGTGCTTCTTGCACAACTTCTTTTGCTTCTTCTTCGTCCAAACATCTGGAATATTCAGAGCTGAATCCACGACGATAAAGGACGTCAGCAAGAATAAAATATCGAGCAGACATGCGCTGAATTGCTCACCGCTCTTTCTTTGAGAGTTCTGGAGGAAATTCGCCAGTTTCAATGAAATTCTTAATGTCATGATACCAGGGCTTCTTCTTTTGCTCAGCCTGGTTTACCTGCTCTATTGGGACGAAAGCAGGTTGATCAAGTCTGCCAATTTCAAAGGAGCGACAAGATTCTTCGTTCCTGAAAGACATGATGGATCCCAGATTGACTAAACTGTCTGCAATTTGATTGAAGTCTCTCTTGACATGGAAAAGTTGGAATTCTTCGAAATTGCTAACAAGAGCTGAGACGATCTTCTGATAAGGAAGTAACTTCTGATCCTTCACTTGCCATTCAGCTAAGACTTGATTGACGACGAGCAAAGAGTCGCCATATGCGTGCACTTTTTTGACATTGAAGTCTTGTAGAATTTTCAGACCTTGTATCAAAGCTTCATACTCGGCCATATTATGAGTGCACTGAAAATCTAATTTGAGAGAAAAGGGGATCATCTCCTTCTCAGGTGTGATCAACAGAATCCCGATTCCTATGCCTGCCATATTCTTGGAATCGTCAAAGAATAAATTCCAAATTGGGGATTGTTGAATATTGCAGATCCGCTCATCGGGGAAATCATCCTCGACTTTAACATCCTCTGCTAAAGGAAAATCTGCTAATTGATCTGCAATTGCTTGGCCCTTGATAGATTGTTGAGAGACATATTCCAAATCGTATTGCATCAATAAAACCTGCCATTTGGCAATCCGTCTACTGAGGAAAGGTTGCTCTAGAATATACTTGAGAGGATTTAATTTGGATAGGATCTTGACTTCAGATGTCAATAGATAGTGTCTCAATTTCTGATACATCCAAACCAGAGCTAGACATGTCTTCTCTATCTGAGAGTATTTCTTCTCATAATCAATGAAGGTTTTGCTCACATAGTAAATGGCATGCTCTATCAGACTGCCTTCTTCGTATTGCACCAAGAATCCGCCACAAGCCACTTGATTAACTGAAATGTATAGCAGTAGGGGTTTCCCTAATTCTGGCGGCTTTAACACAGGAGGATTGAGCAAATATTTCTTGATGCGTTCGAACGATTGCTGACACTCTGGTCCCCATTCGAATTTCACTCCTTTTCTGAGCAAATGATTGAAAGGCTCACATCTCATGGCCAAATTGGATATGAATCCCCGAATTGATTGCATACGTCCCTGAAGGCTATGCAATTCTTTCAAATTAGTCGGAGGAGACATGTCAATGATAGCTTTGGCCTTAGCGGGATCAACTTCTATCCCCTTTTTGCTGACTAGAAAGCCTAACAATTTGCCAGATTCGACTCCAAAAACACATTTTTGTGGATTGAGTCTTAGCTTGTAAAGAATGAGCCGCTTGAAAACTTGATTGAGAGCTTCGATGTGATCTTCCTCTTCTTTGGATTTCACTAGGATATCATCGACATATGCGTCCATTATTTTATGCATCTGATCATGAAAAATGACGGCCATAGCACGCTGATAAGTAGCTCCAGCATTCTTAAGCCCAAATGGCATGACTGTATAACAAAAGGTGCCCCAAGGAGTAGTGAAAGATGTCTTGGACTGATCACGAGCGGCCAACTTGATTTGATTATATCCGGAATATCCATCCATAAAGGAGAACATAGCGTGACCCGCCGTGCTATCAATCAAAAGATCAATATTAGGAAGAGGATAATCATCTTTAGGAGTCACTTTATTGAGATCTCTAAAGTCGATGCATATTCGAACCTTGCCATTCTTCTTGGGAACAGCGATAATATTTGCCAGTCAGTCCGGGTAATCAATGGTTCGAATGAACCCTGCTCTGAGTAAGTCTTCCAGACCTTCTTTAACCTGTTGCTCCACTCGGGGATCCATTTTTCTTAGCTTCTGCTTAACTGGCTTGACATCTGGCTTTAAAACGAGGCGATGCTCGACCAATTTGGTATCTAAACCTGGCATATCCTCATAAGTCCATGCGAATACTTCTTCATGCTGCTTGAGAAAATTAGTGAGCCTTTCTTTCTCTTCCGGGCTCAAACTGCTGCCAATCTTGAGAATTTTAGGATCGTCTTCTGATCCAATATTGATATCCTCAGTCGGATCCTGAACTAAGGATGATGGCTCATCTTGTTTCTGAATTGCTGCAAATTCTGGTAATTCTTGAAGAGCTGAATCAAATTCTGCAGGTTCTTCTGACTGCTTTGTAATCTGACTACATTCTGCTCTTATTTTAACCTCATGAATCACTGTTGGCTTTGAAAAGGCCTCTGGATTAAGAACGAGCTTCTTGATAGATTGGGAAGACATTCTGAAAATTGAAGAATAAATCGATTCAGGAAAATCTCCTATCATAAAACAAATTACTTTTGTTAAGAAAATAATTTGAAAGATAAAAGAGAAGAATAATGACAAATTTTCAAAGATTTGATAACGAGAAGTAAAGAGACAAATGGCATCCAGATAGACAAAGGAAATTTGCAACTTTATTGAAAGATTGAATTGAGGAAAATGATTGAAATGAAACGGGATATCATCCTAAATGTGAAAACAAAAGAATAGAAATGAAAGACAAGCAGATGCCCTTAGTGTGTCCCTTTGATAAAGATAGTGCCCTTCTGAGATCTTCTGCCACTAAAGCCCAATCCGGCCCTCTGAGGATAGTGCTGAGGAATTACTGACTCGAGACGACCATTCCCATTTTTTCCCAGGCCTTGAAAAGGCTGATAACCATGCTTTACTAACAGATCAAATCCCTTTCTGGCCTTCATAAATTGGGAGAACAGTGGATGATCTTTGAATATACTATAGTCAATTCGTCCTCCAATCTTGAAAAACTGTGGGCCTCTCCATCAAGTCATGGCCACTGTATGTGCTGGCTGTTCAGCCGTCTGCAGTATTCCCGAATTTTCTTCAAAGCTCACCTCATCAATGCCCCTAATGCTAGGGATATCAGTAGTGAAAGTGGGCCTAGGAACCATAGGTTGTGCAAGCCTCTTCTCCGGATCCTCGCCCAAGACTGTTGTGATCATTCCACCTTTTGACCACTTGACACACTGATGCAAAGTAGACGGCACCGCGTTCATGTTGTGAATCCACGGTCGTCCCAACAACAGATTATACGTTGGGGGTACATTGACCACATGAAAGAGGACAGAGTGGACCGAGTAGTCAATGAAAATTTCCAAGAAAATTTTCCCTTTAGCTGTCTGGCCATGATTATCAAACCCGTAGATGGTGATCGGGTCCGGGATATATTCCTCTTCTCTGATGCCCAAAGCCTTGGCTGTCATTTCTGGGCATATATTGAGGCTGCTGCCTCCATCTATCAGCACATGAGGAACAGTCATTCCTCTGGCTCGAATCATAACATACAAAGCGTTGTTGTGAAACACATGCGGCTTAGAAAGATCTTCATCTGAGAAAGTGATTGGAGCATTTGTCATGGCCTGATTGACTATCTGGGCCATGTCTTCAGGAGTTATGCTCGGTTTTACTTTGATTTTCCGCAACAGATCATTCAACACCTGCTGGTGTTTGGTGGAGGCTTGAGCTAAGTCCAAAATTGAGACATTGGATAATGCAGTTATCGACTGTGGTGTGGATGTCTCATTTTTCTCCGGGGCGGGCTTAATAAAGTGTTTGGGGAGCCATGGCATTTTTTTAGCCACCTCAGGAGATCCCCCAACGGATTTGTCAGATACTTTCATTTTTCCAAAGGCTGCACTGAGGTCCATCTTCTGAGCTTTGGACTAAGCCTGTTGCAGCACAAGGACCTGATGTTGGACTTGTATATCCTTTTTAGAGCATGGCCTGATATGCTCCTGTGGCTGAAAAGGCTGTTCAGAAATGACCGTTGTAGAATGATGGGGAAAGGGTTTCTTCAGAATATCCATATTTTCATCTTCGATACCCTCTACCAGAAGATTCTTATCGATGAGATCCTGAACAATATTCTTGAGAACGAAGCAGTTCTCAGTATTATGTCCCACTGTTCTGTGAAATTTACAAAATTGATCTTTGAATTTCCCCATGGGAATAGGGGGATCAACCAACCTAGGCAGTTTGACCATCTCCTTGGTCAACATATACTCGAGCACAGTCTCGAGGGATTGGTCTAGTGGAGTGAATTTCCTGTCATAACTCCACCCTTCATGCTTTACTTTTTCTCGAGGCTTCGGTCCCTGTTCTAATTGAAATGGCTTATTGAATTGAGGGACTGACTTGCCTTTCTGATCGTTCTTGTTGGAACTTCCTGCCCCATAACAGAAATCTTTGTTCTGCCCCTTACAGTGGTTCCAATTATTATTTCTGACAGAATGAGTGAAGTGAGTCTTCTTCTTCTGCTCATTCTGGACGTTGTTCTTGGTGAAAGTGAAGCCTTCGTAGAAACCATTTTCCATGCTCAACTCGAGCCATTCGGCTCGCTCTGTCAGTTCAATGAATGTCCTTGATGGTGCAGTAGAGATGAAGCCGCTTAGAGGCTGTGAGAAGTTACTCAGAATTAGGGACAAAGCATGTCCCTCTGATATGGGGTCCCTCATCTTGTTGCAAGCTGACCTCCATTGGTGGATAAAATCTCTGGCCTTCTCATTTTCTCTCTGTTTAAGGCCGCAAAGATGGCTGAGGGTGGGAAGTGCCTCAGCATTGAAGAGAAATCGCTCAATGAACATGTTTACCACTTTGTCAAATTCTTTCAACTCAATTGGATTTACATGCTCCGAGTACTATTTAGCTGCGGTTCCCTCCAGACTGCGAGGGAAACATAGGAAAAGTGCACGGTTGTCTCGCTTGAATATGGAGCATTCAGCGAAGAACATGGCGAGATGAGCTTTAGGATCGCCAGAACCATCGAATTTGATAAACTTTCTGGGGAGATTCTCGAGATTGTCGTCCCCATCCAAACCATCATAGAAGTCTTCGCTGGTGAAGACTTTCTTGCCCTTGTCGCGGGCCTGCAGGTCTCGAAGCATTCTGACCACATCTTTGAACTGCGGCTGGTCAGATTCATTGACAGACTACTCTTTGAATTTGTGGGCTGACCCCTGCCCCTGGGTAGACTTGCGGAATGCCTGATGGGTCTCAAACTCTTCATCTGAATCTTCCGCTGATTCCTCTTCATCAGTTGCATCAACATGCTGGGCGGGCTTCTTGGATATCTTCAAGGCTTTCTTGACTGCCCGGCCTTTTGTCTTTTGCTTCACCTGTGCTTTCTCTGTACTGACTTCAGCTTGTTCTGCCAGCATCTTAGTCATCATCTTCTTAAACATGGCATACATTTGAGGATCAATGTCATCTTCAACCTGTTGCCCCTGATTTTTGCCTGAGCGCGGGGAATCCATTTCTTCGTCCGAAGCTGTTGAATATGCGATGCCTTCAACTGATGCAGTTTTCTTCCCTGACCTTGTCTGAACCATTGAATGTCACGAATGCTCTCTACAGGGCAAAATTGAGGGTTAAACTTTCGAAAGAGCTTTTGACTGGAAGAAAGATATTTGATGAGAATTTTGGTAGACAATTGAAAGAATATCCCATTACTAGGGATTGAGTCGTCGCTGGAATTACGACAATTGCGTTGTCATTCCTTTGCAAAGAAAATAAACAACTGAAAATTAAGCCTTGTTACCTAGGCGAGGTCGTCAAACCAAGAATTGAAGAATTTGCAAGATTTTTATTTATTGAAAGAAAATATGATTGCATCAATAATAAACTTGAGAAAGAGGGGGCGGACAGACAATTTGCCACCACTCTTTATAACTAGCAGAGACACGAGGACCGGGAAAAAGCGGAAGAGTAATAAAAGAGTCCCAGCCATATCTGGCAGAATGGTATGCTCCAGACCACTGTGCTGATATAAGGTCGAACTCTGGCACGACTCCTGATAGCAGCCGCATCTCTATGTGCTTTTGTCTCTGAGAAAACTGTCGAACACACCGCTCCGGATGATAGTAAGCACAGAAGAATGGACCAAGCAACTTGAATCTCTTGCCATATGCATAGGTGTATCTGGGAGGCGATAATTCTCGATCAAAATAGTCCCACACCACTTCTTCTTCCTGCAGATAGTCGATCAGGAATCGGTACCGCGCAACTGGAAGGAGCTCCTTGCCGTTGTATCTGAATGAACTAGCTCTGGTCGGTACATGCTGAAGGAACCAAGATTGAAGAGCATAAGTATATCCCTCGACTAAGATGGACTCTCCAAGTGTGAAGCGGGTCAGTCCTCTGTATAGAAAAGCAAGCGCGGCCATGGCTATCGAGAGACGGCTGATCTGTCGACTTCCCCATCTTCTCAAAAGTTGAACTATTCTGACATCCACATAATTCTGTCCATCTGGAAAGAAAGCAAGTCCCACAGTACACAAAACCATCGCATGCTGAATTCTCTCTCGAGCTGTCCTGGACAACGAGCTGACTTCTGCGAATTCTCCATACTGTCGGTAGATCTCGATCAGACTCACGTACTCATTCCCATTTTCTTCAATCAGTGGCCAAGACTTGCGCCCTGTCATGCGAGCTACGACATCTTTGGGGTCCAGACCCTTGACATTGATCAGAAACTGCTGCTCTAACAGATCTCCCGGCTGACCGGCTGGCTCAGGCAGTCCCATAATCTCTGAAAATTCATCCATCAGTAGTGTCATCTCGCCCCACGGGAACCAGAACGTGCAAGTGCGCAGATTCCACCGCTCTGCCAGTGCATGAATCAGATTGTCGTTGACTGTCAACTTTCCCACTGCAGATGCCAATTCCAACCCACAATCACTCAAGTGGTCCGAAAACATACGAGAGAAATTTTTGAACCAGACATAGTACCACTGGGGAAAGAAGGGTCCGGTGCTAAGAGATCGATGCTCAGGAAGACTTTGTCGCACCTCATAGGAGATGTGACCCTCAGGAAAAACAGAATCGAGCTGACTGGATGCCATTGGACTGAAAGATAAGAAGACTGAAATTAGACTTTGGAAAAATACAAGAAATTTGAAAATTGCAGGCAGGATAAAATGAAAGCTGGAAATTCGAAGTCCAGAGGAACGAAAGAATGGAAAATCTCCTGGAGTTTTGAAGAAAAGGTGGATGATTTAGAAAAATTGCCCAGGGTTTCTGAGAAAAAGGAGATATTTCATAAAAGATGAAAAATGAGGTATTTTGGAAAATTGTTCGGTATTTTGGAAAAACTAAAAAAATAAGGCGAAAATGAATATCATACATTCAATTACAAACAATTATGCACATACAGCAATCCCTAAGAAGCCAACTCTAAATGCATTGATTTTGAAAGAGCTTTAAGACCCTAATCCTGACTCTATGCTCAGATCAACTGTGTCCAATCATGCTATGCCGATATACTCGAGCCGAGGCTCGATGTACGTGGCATAAAACTCATCTCCGGGTCTAGGCTTGTGTTTTCCCAACATCCTTGAGCGCCTGCCGATATACGTTGGACTATGGCCCTTGGTACGTGGCAGGGGGCGTTAGCCCAAATAAGTGGCCCAGTTGTGAGGCTCTGTCCCGAACTATGGTTCTGGAAGAGAGCCCAGCAACGTGAAGACCGGGTAGACATAGGTGGGGTGGTTTTTGAAATATGATCACATGCAGGCAAACAGAGGGCTCTAAGTCCTAAAGAGATAGAATTTTGAAATTTTTTGAAGAAGCAAACATTGTTTTCATACAAGTCCTAGATTGAGGAGTGTTGTATTTCAGACATAAGTCTAAGTGAGCATGCATAATTCTCCTCAATATGGTCCTATCAAACCATGCCTAGTCTACATGCAATCCATGTCAGCTGGGTTCAAGTCTAGGCTCCTAGGTTCACATGATATCAGAAATTAAAAGCTGACAGTTCAAAGAGCATGATTTTGATAATTGAGCTAAGTCAAAGCACATAATTGATCAGACGAAGACAGGTCCCATCTTGGTCGCCAAACCTGTTATCATCGCAAAATTTTTCCCCTCCCTTGCGAGAGAGAAACGAATTTCGTGAGTCAAACTCGACCAAAGTTTTGAAAATGATTTTAAAATTTTACTCGCCTCCGTTTTTAAAATTTGCGGGAAAATTTCGTGGAATGGGATCCGCCTGTCGGTACGAGGTTCAACCGTTCCTGGCGCCTTTACCAGGGGTAATTGAACCAAGGACCAATTATGTGCTTTAACTTGACTCAAATATCCAAATTATGCTCTATTTTTCCTAGAATGCACAAAGAATCAGGCTTGTGCTATGGAATTTTGAAAAATGCAAGTTTGAGAAAATATGATGTTTGCTTTGGAAAATTGAAATGCATTTAGAAAAGGACTGGAAAATGCTTGAAAATGGAATTCCTCAGAAAATCATTGAATTTTATTGGAAATCAGAAATTTGCATTGGAAAATGATTTCTCAGGAAAATTTGAACTTTAGAAAATCGATTTTGAAATTTGGAATTGCTTTTCTGAGAAAATGGATTTGAGAATTCTGAGAAAATCTAAGAAATTCATTGGAAAATGATTTTGAAATGGAAAATGGATCCTCAGGAAACTGGATTCTCAAGAAAATAGGAAATTTGAGAAAATGGATTCCTGAAATCTTGGGATTTTGAAATTTGAGAATGTTAAAACATAGAAAAATCTTGATTTGAACTTGGTAAATGCTTTTAAATGTCATTCGAAAACTTTGAATTTTGAGAAAACCAGATCCTGAGAAAGACTTGGAAATTCTTGAGAAAACTGAATTTTCTGAAATTGAAATTGGAAAATGAGTTTGAAAATAATGCAATTTGAATGGTATGAATGAATGAATGAATGAATATGAATTTGAAAAGATAATTTCATTGAGGAATTGGGAAATCTTTTTGAAACTTTGAGAAATGCAGTGCATTTTTGAAGTTAGACTAAGAGTGTAGGCTGAATGTGGCTAATATGAAGATCATAAATCTTGGTTTTCTTCGTATTCTGACTATGGCCATAAATACGAATCCCACCGAGTTTATAAACTCCATAAGAGCTTGTGCACGTGCCATTCGTGTAAACCATAGTGAATTTGAAATAATGTGCATGAATCATACATCACATATTGAAATTTGCATAAATTAAACTATATGCAATGCAGCCCTATTCTAAGCAGAAATGTAACTCTTATTCCAAATTATTACATTTGATGTTACATTGAATTGAAATAAAATAAGAAAATAAAATCTTCTTCTTGAATATTCCTGCAAAACTAGAAAACAATGTTAGCACAAAAATGTAGGTTTTTCTGAATTTATCCGAAAATATGGGAAATTATCGGATATTATTCAGATATAAACCCATAATCATACCCCCTTTGATATAAACATGAGAAATAATGAATAAATTTTGAAAATAAACTTGGAAATTCGAAATTGGGGTCAAAATGACCAAAATGCCCCTGATGACCTTGAAATCAGGGTTTTACGAAAGATTTTTTTTTTGTAAATTTTGGAATTTTGAAAATCAAATGAAATAAATCAAACATAATATGATAAGATATGATGATATGCATGAAATTTTGGAGAATTAGAAATTGAAATTTCGAAATTTAGGTCAAAATGACCAAAATACAGCCAATAACAAGACTATGGCCTTGAAACCAGGGTTTTCTGAAATAAATTTTGTAAAATTGAAAAATATGAAATGAAAATGACATTGAAATTAACCCTAATATGATTCTACATGCTTATGTACATGATAAAAACCCTAAAATGGCAAAAATATCATAAAACATCGAATTTAACCTGATTTTCGCCTGATTTTCGCTTCTAAATTTAAAATAAACTAATACATGGAGCAAATGAACTTGGAATTAAACCAAATTTGGCATGGACACCTAAAATAACCCTAAAAACATAATGGATCTCTAAAATCTAAATTTTTTGTATTTTTAAATATGGAAATTCAAATAAAAACCCTAAATTTTGTGATTTTTGCCTAAAATGTTGATTCTAAATGGGATTTAGGATATCGAATTTCCATAAAAAATTTCCAAATTTCCTGGGGTGACATAGGATAGTAAGGAAAGGATTTTTGCTTTTAACACTTTCTGGTTTTGACCTACGGTCGGAGCTGTACCACTCCGGCAAGTCGGATCGGAATCCGGCGACTCTAGGATTTAGGGGAAACAGACAGGTTTCGGTAGAAAACATGGGAAAAATGGTAGACATATGGTAAAAAGGCTGAAATTGTGGGAAAATGTCCCTGACAAACAGATAAAGATTTACTATTTTTACAGAATTTGGATTTGGGTTACGGTTTGGACAAGGGCATGCTGTTATCAGAGACCCGAATCTCTGGAATTTCGGGATATTGAAATCTGTCAGACAGAAGTGCAAATTCCCAAATTTTGATAAATGACAGAACACTATGTGAGGAACAACTTTCATGTTGAAGGTTTTTGCAGACGGGCTACGGATTGGTCGGACCTGATGCATTAGGGTCTGTCTATACCCTGACGAAAGAAAATCGATATTTTCCCAGAGGTCTGAGAAATACGATTTTTTACAGAGAACAAAACTGCTTGGAAAAACCTAAAAATTTCCAGATCATTAGTAGATTCAATCATGAATCCACTGTGATTTTTAGGAGAAAATCCAAATGCTCCACAAGGATGAATCCGAAGGTTATTTTCTGCTAAATCAGAGATTGAAATTTTTGGAGAGTTCAAAACTTGATTCGGTTCTTGACTTTTGAAATGAAATTTCTGACCTCAAACCAATCTAGAATTTTTTCAGGAAATCAATAACACGCAAGAATGTCTAATACAAAATTTTTAGGATTTATCAACGAAGATTCATACATGAGATAACAACTAGACTCTATACATGAATTAAAAAAAAAAATGATAAAGCAATAGACATGTATTAATGAAACTAATAAAAGAAAAAAAGAAAAAAACAATAACTAATTAAGCTAAACGCCTAAGGCATATGATTTTCACTAAAATGATGATTAAAATAACATAAAATAATAATAAATAAAAAAAAATAAAAAAAAGGGGATATGAAATCGATTGCTGTTGGCTTTTGACATAAGAGATCTGATTCATCTTCCGAATGGATCATCTTACATGCATAGCGTTGACATGGGCGACTACCGTTTCACATCATTCAATCGTCATAAAGAAACTCATGAATCCAGTTTTAAACTGTATTCGTGTTAGATCTATGTAAACATCATATGAAAAATTTTCATTGCACCTTGAGACAGAGTTTTTCTTTTTGCTTCTTTTTTTTTTATTTCTTACTTTACCTTGAAGGAGACTTGTTGCTGTGGCTGTCACTTTGATCGGAGAGGAGGGCTACCTTGGTGGAGATGCTGGACTGTTGAAGCAGGTGGATATTTGTTGTTGTGGCTGTCACCTTGATCGGAGAGGAGGGCTTGTTGCTGAAGGTGTTGAAGGAGATGGGCTGAAGCAGGCAACTGCTTCCTTTTGCTGGAGATCTTGAAGGATGCAGTGGCTGTACTAGAGGTGTTGGAGGCTGCAGGTGACTGTACTGGTGGAAGGAGATGGCTGGGACTAGTCAGCTGCTTGGAAGAAGCTGGTTATGACTGCAACCAAAGAGAGGAAGTAACTGGATCGGCTGGAGCAAAGGGTGGCCTTTGCTGTGATGATGAAATTGTGTGAGGAAGAAGCAGCTGCCCCTTGATGTGTTGAAGATGGCTGAAGCTAATGGTGCTGTGCGTGGAGGCTTCCAGTTGGTGCTGCTGAGGGCTGAAAAGGTGTTGTTTCAATGGCTGGAAACTGCAGCCAAGGGGTGAGAAAGAGAGATTTCAAGGGAGAGAGAGAGAGAGAGGTTGAAAGATTGGATAGTCGTTCCCCTTGAGAGCTCCTTTTAGGCAGCCGTATGAGACCCTTTTTTTTTTTTTTTTTTTTGGGACTTAGGTCTTAATCCCCATTTGCCTAAGTTTTCTAGGTTTTAATTAGCTATG
Organism: Nuphar pumila; assembly: GCF_984573655.1. Lineage (NCBI taxonomy): Eukaryota > Viridiplantae > Streptophyta > Magnoliopsida > Nymphaeales > Nymphaeaceae > Nuphar > Nuphar pumila. The sequence goes on along the minus strand of NC_143261.1, from coordinate 65,368,869 downwards.
AATGATAGGATGGAATTCACTTTTACGTGAATGGCTGCAGCCATACGGCTGTGGAGGGAAAGTAGCAAGGCAGTAAGGAAGAAAGGAGAAAGAAAGAAGGGAAGGAAAAGGAAAGAAGAGGGGAAGAAGGAAAAGGAAAGAAAAGGGAAGGAAAAAGGGGAGAAAGAAGAGAAGAAGAAGAAGAAGAAGAAGAAGAAGAAGAAGAGGAAAGGCTGTACGTGAGTGGAGAGGGAGGAAAGAAAGGAGGAAAGAAAGAAAGAAAAAGGGAAGAAGAAAGAAAGAAAAGAAAGAAAGAGGGAAAGAAAAGAAATAAAAAAAAATGGAAAAAAAGAAAGGAAGTGGGCTGAATTGAGGGCTAGGGTGGTTGACCCCCTTGTGGGTCCCACCTTAGGAAAATAAAATAATAAAATAAAATAAAGAAATAAAACAAAAAAAAAAGGAAAAAGGTAAATTTTTTTTCTTTTTTTATAAATTAAAACAGAAAATGCAAATGAATGGGCCATCTCAGAGAGGGTCCAAATTCCACTTCTGAAATTCATTTTGACGATTAAAGGGGTAAAATAGTCTTTTCAAAAAAAATCCAGACGAAACGAGCTATTTTTGGCAGTTTTTGAAACGAGCTCGGATTTTGAAGTTCAATACCCCGTTGCAAAGCAAATCCAATGTAGAATTTAAAAATGTAATTTTGAAAGAAATCCAGATTGTTTTTCTCGAGAAAATGCTTCCAAATCTATTTTCAGACAAAACGAGTTATTTTTGGCAGTTTTTGAAACGAGCTCGGATTTTGAAGTTCAATACCCCATTGCGAAGCAAATCCAGTGTAGAATTCAAAAATTTGTGTTTGAAATAAATCCAGATTATTTTTCTTGAGAAAACATTTCCAAATTTAGACTCCCGGGGGTAAAAGTGTCAATTTTGGAAACCCGGGGTTTGAAATTGATTTCTGAAAGCTTTTAAAAACTCGATCTGGATTGAAATTTATAAAACTGGAGTTCTGGACTTCGAAAATGAAATGAAATGTTATGAAATGCTGAGAAATGACATGCGAAATGCAGACCCTGAATGAAGAATTTTGGATTTTAAACCCGGATTAACACTTGTACCATTTTAAAAAAAACATTAAAACTGATAAAATTTCCAAAATGGATGAAGAAATGGTTTTCGGGACTCTACTGGGTCAGAGTAACACTAAAAATTTGGGTTCGAGCTGGATTGAACTGAGATGAGCTAGATTGAGCTGGGTTTTAGAGTTTCAGAACTCAAATGAACTGACCAGGCACTGACTCAACTGACCTTTCCGACTTAATTTTCAAGAAAAGCTGCCATTTTTAGAGAAATGGTACGGAATGGTCACTAGAGTGAAGTGAATTACGAACTTGAGCTGACTTTGAGCTAAAAAAAAAGAGTCAATAATACTGACATGAACTAAAATCGAAGCTCGAACACTAGCTCAATTGGCTGAACTCAACTCAATTTCAGTTGAAAGAGCTGAAATTGACTAAAATGGGCTCCTGGACACTTAGAAATGGTTTTGAACTGAAACAGAAGCACTCGAACTCCTGGTGAGCTCAAGTTAGACCATAGGGAGTATGACTGACTATGACTGACTGACTCAGAGACACTTGGCTTAGATTTGAGTGAGAAATGAGTTCATTTCTGAAGAAATGATCCCATTTTGGCAGGAATGATCAGAAATGGAAATGGTTTGTTCATTGTGAGCTCAGATGAGCTTGAAATGATTGATATTCTAAATGTTCTGAACTAACCAACAAGCTTGGTTGACTCCGATTGACTGGGGTCCGGGATGACCTAGGGGTAAAATGGTAATTTTCCTAGTAAAAATGGGTAAAGTGGTAGTTTACTGAAACTGACTCGGGGTTTGACTCCTACACTGACCTAACAGGGTTGGCACTGCACGAGGAGGGTTGTTTGAGAATGGATGAGGAAAATTTGGGGTGTTTACAGATCAACCCTTAGAAAGCCCAAAACCTAACCCACATGCCTATCCATATCCAATTCAAAAAGTTTTGTAGAAAACCCCCCAGAAAGTGGCGCCTAGCAAATTTTTATTTTTTAACCTTCTTTCTGAAAAATGTCAAAATTATAAATAGTTTTTTTTGAAGAACCCTAGGTGTCTTTGGCTTTGTTTGGACGCCCCTTGCAGTGCCTCTAACTCCAGCACCTCCTTCCTCTCCATTCTTCGACGTTTTGGCCATTGAAGACCGGTTTATGCTTGGGTTCCAAGCATATTTCGATCTCCCTTGTGTTTTCTTTGCATTTCTTTCTTTCTCCTTGCTGTGTTTTCACCATTTTTCTGTACTTTTGCAGGTGTAGCAGAGGTGGAGACCATTAACCTTGTGTGGGAGTGCGAAACACACCAACAAGGTGAGCCGGCCCTACCTCCATCCGGCTTTCTACACCCTCCGATCGAGAATCGGCGCATACTCCATCTTCGGTGGATCTCCAACGTGTAGCAGCTGCAAAGGTGCTGTTTTTTGGTGAAGTCCAGCATTCTTGAACTATTTGGGACGTCAAGATCAAGCCACGGTCCGCTCTTCTTCATCCCCCCGGTCGTCGGATCTCCCAAGAGGTAGGTCTTCTTCTTTCTCTTCTTCTAGCTAAAACCGAATTGAGTGTTGATTTTATTTTCTTATTTTTCTGAGTGTTTCTTGTTTTCGTGCATAGACCAGCACGCTAGATTAGGTTTTCTTACATCGATTATGTATTTGATTTGTGTTTTCCCTTCGTTTTTATCTAAAAATATGTAAATCGGCTAGAGGTTTTTCTAGCCGATTTGGGTTTTTGTTTCCAACATGTTTCATTATGGTGTTTTTGCAGAAAATCCAATTATAAAATTTCATTTTGATTCATCTTAGTCGTGGGATTTGTTAGTATCTTGTTTTGCTTTCATATTTTTTTAAAAAAAATAAAAATAAAATCGGCTAGAGTTATTCTAGCCGATCTTTACATTTTCGTTGAATGTGTGTGAGTCCATTGTGTGATTCGTGTTGCCTACTGTTTGTTTTGCTGTTAACAGTCTAGTTAAGGTTGTGTTAGTCAAGTTTCTTGTATTTAGGTCTTGTCCCATTTCGTTTTGATGTTTTAGTGTTGTAGGCGTTTCATCAAAAAATCGAGTTCTAGTCTTTTGTTATGTAATGTGGTTCAGCCGGCTGAAGGTTAATCTAGATTTTTAGTTTTTCAATAGTCTAACTTGTTAATTCATGTTATTTGAAGTTAGATAGTATATTAGAAATATCTTTAGCATTTTCGATTTTCCTTGCTTAGTGTATTAGGTTAGTATTTTAGTGTGTTATATTAGTTTTAATTCCAGCATTTTATTTAGTTAGTATAATTAGTTGCATAAGGTCATTTGTTCAATTCGAATTGTCCTTAGATTTTTTTTTTATATTTTTTTTATTGCATAAATCGATTTTTTTAGTCTTCTTCTTCCCCAAGGAGGGGCGATAGCCATTAGAGCTCAATTCGAGCTCTAGGCTATTTTTGGTAATTCTTAATTGCAATTAGGTAGGTTTAATTAGGTTGTCTAGGTTCAATGTATTAGGGTTTATTGCATTAGCCATTTTTAGAGGTCATTTAAGTAAGTTTTGGGAATTAGGGTAGCATTTAATCCTAGAAAATCGGTTTTCTATTTAAGTCCTTTTATTCCCTAGGTAGTCTTAATTGTATTAGCTTAGAAAGTAGCACCAATAGGGTTGACAATTTTTGAGAAGGAAGGTAATTAAGGTAATTGGATTTGAAAAGTTTTTGGAAATAATAGATTCTTCAAAAATCGTGTGAGGCATTTAAGGGAGATTTAAATTTTGAGTGTGCATTAAAGAAGGAGTTACTCTTTAGCTTTGGAAAGTGTTTTTGAAATTAAACTAAAATTCCAATTTAGGTTCCATGATTTTCAGAAAGGAATAAATGCCTTTACTCAAGTTGGGAAAGCAAAAATCGTGGGGTTTTTCTAAGTTGGACTTTTCATTTTCCAAAGTGAGAAATTAAATACAATTAAGGAGTGCAACTCCCTCATTAAGTTGGCAATTTTTGAGAATCCAAATCATTTCAAATTTTGAGCATTGATATTTATTACCTTATTTTTCCAACCTTCTCCATTAAAATCATTAGCTTTGGATTAATTTTAGTCTAATTACTAAGTTACTAATTTAGTCGACCTAGTTAAGTAAGTCAACCCTAGTCTAAACCCACTTGAGTCTAGTCAAGTCAAACCTAACCTAGTCAACCTAGTTGACTTAGTTAGGTGTACCGTGTGTCTAAGTCAACTCGAACCCTAGCCCAAGTCAAAACCCTAGGTTAAGCCTAGTTGAGTCAAACCTAATCCCTACTTAACCCAACTCGAGCCTAGTCAAACCACAATCAAACCCAGTTAGTCTAAGTCAAGTCAAAGACCAAGACCTAACCCTAGTCAAGTCTTAGTCCAAACCTAACCTAAGTTTAGGTCAATCGAGTCTACCTAACTTACCCTAGGTTAAGCCTAGTCGAGTCAACCTTAGCCCGAGCCTATCTCACCCAACCTAACCCAAACCGAGCCTACTTAATCCAAACCGAGCTCACCCAAGCCAACCCAAACCTAGTCAAGTCAAAACCGAGCCTAGTTGAGTCAACCGAGTGAACCTAACCCTAACCCTATCCTAAACCCGCAGCCTTTGTTCTTTAGTGGATTTAATTTCATTTAGATGTTATTTATTTTGATTTTAGGTTAATTAGTTTAGTTATTTGATTTAGTGATAGTGTAGAAGTGGGTGTGCGTATATTGTACTTGTTTCATGTGTGTGTGAGCTGTGTTTTGTGATTGTTTTATTTGTAGTTAGTTATTCTTTAACATAGTAGTTCGGATTGCATTTCCTTGAGTAGCATAGTTGCATTTGCATCGTTAGTTAACGTAGCTTTAGTCATAATTTGCTTATCGTATTTCGTTTGTCATGCATTTAGCATAAATGTAATATTCATCTGCATATACACTGTTATTCAGTGTCATTTAGACTGCATTAGGTTTAATTTGCATTTTATAGTGTTTAAATAGATTCATAAAGTAAATAGTGCACTCAAAGAAAAACCTGATTTTTGCACCATCGCACTATCGTAATTTCATGTGCAAAAATTCTGAGTTTTTAGAAAATTCTTTTTCTATTCACTTTATCAACGTGTTAGCTAACCGCAGACCAAATTTCCGCTCTTTCGGAGTTGGTTTGGTCTGATTTTTAAGCGTTTTGCGAAAACCGCTTTTTCTGGTTTTTAAATTACAGGACTTTCGATATCCTGATTTTTCCCAGTTTTGAAACGCTTATATCTGGAGTTCCAGATATCGTTTTTTCATTCTGTAAAAACTTTCAGATTGTTTAATCTATCAATTATAGAACAGAACAAGTTTCGGGAAAATTGGACTTCGTTTTCCCTGTCAAACAGTGGTTTTCCGATAACCTGTCAGAAATCTATTTTACACTAGTTAGGGGCATTTTCATAATTTTCGTAGTTTCGGCATTTTAGACCTGTTTTTAGTAGTTTCTGCATTTTAGGAGCTGCATAATCATCATACAGCATTAGTAGAATTAATTTAACTAATTTTAGAATTAGTTTAGTATTTTATTTAATTATTGTCTGATAATTAGCCTTTGTTTATTAATTTTGTAAAATTAGACTTAGTTTTATTTATCGTTTTCATTGTTAGAATAGAATACTAACTTTGTCTTTTCTTCATTTTAGGTTGAAAAAACATAATCATTATCCAGGGTTATTGTCCAAATGCGAAGAGTGATTAATTGGTGAAAAGACGGAAATACCCTTTGCGTGGAGCAGAAGACTTAGTTGCTTTTTCATTTTCATTTTAGTGATTAATTGTAGTTGTATTAGTTTTGTAATTGTAGATTGATATTTATAATTAATAAATTAAATTTTATAGAAATATCTTGATTAATTCCTGTTCCCTGAGGATTCGACCCGTTGTAAACACCCCAAATTTTCACTCACCTTCTTGACATCGCCCTCAATCGACACATTTCAGTTCTTCGGAAGCAATGAAGGGCAAAATGGTTATTTTCCGAGATTAAACCTTGCAGAAAGTCCAAAATTTCATTCTTGAGCCTCAAAATTTCCATATTTAGGTTCAGAGACATCTTCAAATGGCAAAATTTCAAAATCCTTTTTCTGGACAAAAAGCTAAAATTTCCAAGTCCGAGCTCAGAGTGACATTTCATAGAACATGTCTTTGCATAGCATTGCGTCATTTCACTGCACATCATGTCATTTTGAGATCCAGAACTCCTAATTTTCAAAATTGTCAATCCAGATTTGATCTTTAAACTTTTTCAAATTGATTTTTTTTAAAACCCTGGGTATTCAAAATTACCAATTTTTCCCATTTTACCCCCAGGACTTTGAATTACAAAAACTTTTCTCAAGAAAAACAATCTGGATATTTGGATATTGATTTTAAAGATTTTATCTCAAAATTTTTTGCAAAAGATTTTAAATCTCTTTACAATTTTTTTTTTTTACATTTATCCATATTTTTGCCCTGAAAACCCAATTTTTCTAAATTCTTGAAAAACAAATAATGTTTTATCTTGTATCTTCAAATAAATGGAGCGGGACCCGCCGTTAAACTATCATCATACTCAGAATCTCAGGTAAGTTGTTTATTCTCAAGCGGGACCCACCCAAAGTTCATACCAATTTGCAATTTTTTCTTAATTTCTCAATATTTATTTATTTATTTTTAGTTAGCGGGCTCATACACATGTGGCACCCCAATTGAAAATAAAATATTTGCAAAAAAAAAATAAAACTTTATTTTCAAAAGGATTTTAAAAGTGGATTGAGGTGGCATTTCCATAAAAGCCTCTCATTTATTTCAACATTCATTTTTTTTTATTTTTCCTTTTTATTGATTTGTTTAAATAATTTTTTTTTTTAAGAAGGAAGTAGCCTTAAATGGCACAGCCGAATTGCCTTAAAGAAATAAATGTAATTTTACCTAAAACCTAGGTAAATGAAACAAAACAATTTTGAAAATCATAAGGTGCACCCCTCTTAAAACGGTTATTTCAAAAAAAATTCAAAAGAGAGGTAACGGAACCTCATGAATGGGGGGCTGTGTTTTCTTTTTTTTGAAGGGATTTCAAAATTCTTTAAGAAGGGGGGAAGGCTATGGATTTAAGGGAGGGGAAAAGCCTGGCCGATTTGAAGAGGATTTACTATTTTCGTTTTGGATTTCTGCAGAGGATCTCCTCCTCAACGTGTTGCTGCATATCCATCATTCATCATCTTCAGTCCAGCCACAGCAAGAGAGCCCTGCCAACGGTTTCTGCATCTCCTTCAACCCATCATCCTTCAGCCAACAGAGGTCCAGCAGAAGACGTGGTCTTCATCCCCTTCTTCAAGCCACCAGAGGCTGCCATACACCACCAGCCACAGGGGATCCATCAGCCAAACTGCATCTACTGCAGCTCAACAGGAGAAAATGGCTGCCATCACCTTCAGCCCATCAACGTTTTACCCATCTTCCTTCGGCCACAGGACATTGCCCCTTTCTTGCTGGTACAGGGGATTCACACGAAGGTCTCCTCCAACAGCAGCTACATTGTGAGTCCCTCTTCATCTTCTTCATTCTTCTTCTTCTGTGTCTTTTCATTTTATTTCTGTTTTATAAAAAAAGAAAAAAAAAAAGAAAAAGAAAAACCCATTTCTCTATTATTTTTCCTGTTTCAATGCATCGTGTAATTTTTGTTTTCTGTTTTAGTCTAGATTAGCTAATATTGTTTTACATTTCATTTCCTGCTATTAGCTATGTGAGTGGCTGTGTGAAAATCATTTCCTGCCATTAGCTATGAGAATGGCTGTGTGAAAATCATTTCCTGCCATTAGCTCTGTGAATGGCTGTGTGAAAATCATTTCCTGCCATTAGCTATGAGAATGGCTGTGTGAAAATCATTTCTTGCCATTAGCTATGTGAATGGCTGTGTGAAAATCATTTCCTGCTATTAGCTATGTGAGTGGCTATGTGAAAATCATTTCCTGCTATTAGCTATATGAATGGCTGTGTGAAAATCATTTCCTGCTATTAGCTATGTGAGTGGCTGTGTAAAAAACCATTTCCTGCAAGTAGCTGTGTGAATGGCTGTGTAAAAAATCATTTCCTGCAAGTAGCTGTGTGAAAAAAATCATTTCCTGCAAGTAGCTGTGTGAATGGTTGTGTAAAAAATCATTTCCTGCAAGTAGTTGTGTGAATGGCTGTGCAAAAAGATCATTTCGTGCAATTGGCTGTGTAAAAAATCATTTCCTGCAAGTAGTTGTGTGAATGACTGTGTAAAAAAATCATTTCCTGCAAGTAGCTGTGTGAATGGCTGTGTGAAAAAAATCATTTCCTGCGATTAGCTGTGTGAATGGTTGTGTGAAAAATCATTTCCTGCGATTGACTGCGTGAATAAGCTGTGTGAAAATAAACTATTTTAGTTATGACAAGGTTGTAAGGATCACTAAATACTTGGAAAAAGTCATTCGCCATGAAGGGCCTTCAACTGATTATTATGGCTACATAGATGGTTCCGCATTTGCTGTCAAGGTAATGAAGGATGCATTGTCAAAAGTTAAATTGTTCATTGCAGAGATTGAGATTCTATTAAGGATCCATCACAAGAACTTGATTTCGTTAATCAGGTATTGTGAAGAAGGTAACAACCTGATCCTTGTATATGGCCAATGGAAGATTTCTCTATGTTACTGTCAAACAAATCAAACATGGGTAGAGTCTCAACCTGGAATCGATGATTTCAAATAGCATTATGTGCAGCAATAGGTTTGGAATATCTACCTGGTTGCAAACCAATAGTCATTCATAGGGATGTTAAGTCCACACCATCTTCACCTCTCCACTAAGTTTTCACATTCTTATCATAATATTCTTGAAAACAGTTCATTGCTCCTACAGTGCATTTCCTGCACATCCATTTTCTGCTGCAAGTGTGCAGTCTTGATAATTAGCTACATTCATGAACGAATATATCCATATCCGTTCATGATCCAGATGCCATCTTTTGTATGCTTTGTCACTGGTATATGGGGAAGCTCCATACCCATTGTTATTGAAAACTACATTATAATTTGAGAAATATGGCTGTGTGAAATCACCTACAAAAACTGTATATACCTGTATTTTCTGATTTTACCCATTATATGGAATTTTCCTTCATATGTATATTTTCTTATTATAGGTATATATATATCGATATGTATGTATATCTACCTATATGTATACGTATATATGTATATATATATGTATATATGTATATATATACATATCTATATACTTATATATATATATATATTCCTTCATGTGCACTTGTTATCACATATATTTTCTTTTCTTCTACTTTTTTGTGAATATATCTTCATTACCATATATCATTTAGCATAAATTCAAATATTTATATATCTACATATATATCTTTGTTGTATATAGTATATATATACCCATTTCCTTGGTTATCTTGTACTAACTCTCATTTTGCAGGAAAATCTAGAAGATGCTGATTCCTCGGCTCCATTTCATTTTTTTTACTTTATGTTAGCAATGTAATAATCCAATGTAAACCTTGGAATAAGATTTACTTTTATTGCTTAGATTAGGCCGCGTCTCATATAGTTTGATTTCAGTAATATCCTGATTCTATGATGCATATATCTCAATTTTCAAAATTTACCGTGGATGAACACGAATGACACGTGCACCAACTCTTAGAGAGTTGATGAACTCGGTGGAATCCATATTTACGGCCCTAGTCGAAATATGGATGAGACCCAGATCCATCATCTCTCTACCAGTCACATTGAGCCTACACTCTTAGGCTATTTAAAAAAAGCACATCATATTTCCAATTTTTCAAAATATCGTGAATTAACTCAAATAAACTCTGAACATATTCATGGCCACAGTCAGAATATGTGAAGGTTTTAATTTGGCTTAATACACATTTTTCCAACAAATTTTTCAGAAATCTTTTCAAAGTGCATTCATTCATTCAAATCATCTGCATCATCTGTTTTTCTCATGATTTTCTCAAGAAATTTTCACTTCATGAAAATCAATTCCTCAAGAAACTATGATGATATTCGGAGTTGGATTTTCCAAATCAAAGTTTTCCTGTGATTTTCCTTGGAAATGTTATTTTCTTAAGATTCTTTTTCAAAAGGAATTTCTCATCTTTCTCAAGAATCAAAGTTGATTTTCAGACATTTCAAAGACAAGGTTCTCAGGATTTCGATTTCCTAAGTTCTAAATTTCCTTCTCCAATGAATTTTTCCTATAAATTTTCTATCCTTTTCTTAAGAAAATTCTCAAAGTCTGCGTTTTCCCAACAAGTGCTTTCCTTTTCAAATGTTCATCTTTTCTCAAGAATTCCTTCAGTTTTCCTGAAATTCTCATTTCTTCATGGTTTTCTAAGTCTTTCTAAACTTTCTCAAAATTTTCCTAAGATTCTCATTTCTTCATGGTTTTCCAAGTCTTTCTAAACCTTCTCAAACTTTTCCTGAGATTCTCATTTCTTCATGGTTTTCCAAGTCTTTCTAAACCTTCTCAAACTTTTCCTGAGATTCTCATTTCTTCATGGTTTTCTAAGTCTTTCTAAACTTTCTCAAACTTTTCCTGAGATTCTCATTTCTTCATGGTTTTCTAAGTCTTTATAAACTTTCTCGAGATTCTCACTTCTTCAAGATTTTCCAACTCTTTATAAACTTTCTCGAGATTTCAAACCTTCTTCGTCTGAGTTTTCCTAAGAGATTGATTTTCCATCTTTTCCTGAGAAATGATTTTCAACTCCAAATGTTTTCTAATCATACATCATATTTTCCAATTTATATTTTCCAAAATTCTCATAGCACATACATGAATTCTCTGTGCATTTAGGATAGAACACAATTTCAATGATTTTACTAAGTCAAGCATAATTTTGGTCCTTGGTTCGGTTACCCCTGTTAAAGGCGGCAGGAACGGTCGAACCTCGTACCGACAGGTCGAGCCCCATCCCATGGATTTTCCCGCAATTTTCAAAACGGAGGCTAGTATTTCAAAACAATTTCCAAAATCCGGTCAAGTTTGAATCGCGAAAGCATTTCCCTCTCTCTTCTGCAAGGAAGGGAAGACGGGAAAAATTTTGCGACAATAACAGGTTTGGCGACCGAGATGGGACCTGTCCTTGTCTGACCTAAATTGTGCTTGACGTAGTTCAATTATCGAAATTGTGTTCACAAAATGTCAGCTTTTTACTTTTGCTATCATGCGAACCTAGGAGCCTAGATTCTGACCTAGCTGACATTGATTGCATGTAGACTAGGCATGGTTTGGTAGGACCAGATTGAGGAGAAATTTTCATGTTCACATAGACTTAGGTTTAAATACAACTCTCCTCAATTTAGGATCTGAATGTAAACAATGTATGTTTCTTCAAAGATTTTCAAAAGTCTATCTCTCTAGGATTTAGAGCCATCTATTTCTTGCATGTGATCAATTTTCAAAACCCCAATTACCTATCATTACCCGGTCTTCACGTTGCTGGGCTCTCTTCCAGAACCCTAGTTCGGGACAGAGCCTCACAACTGGGCCAATTATTTGGGTTAACACCCCCCTACCACGTACCGCGGGCCACAGTCCGAAGTATATCAATAGGCGTTAAAGGATGTTGGAAAACCTTACCTTAGAACCGGAGTTGAAATTATATGCCACGTACCTCGAATTTCCGTTCGGGTATATCGGCATAACTGGATTGGACAAAGATGATATGAGCCTAGAGTTAGGATTAAGGTCCTATAGCTGTTTTCAAATTGATGCATTTAGAGTCAGCCTTTTAGGGAGTGTTGTATGTGCATGAATGTTTGTGCAGGATGTGATTATTCTTATATTACCTCTATTTTCCTATATTTTCCCAAAATATTTTCAAATATCCATATTTCATCCTTTCCCTTTATTTTCTCAAACCCTGAAAGATTTTCCCAAATATCCAATTTCTTTCAAAACTCCAGGTGATTTTTCATTCTCCCGTTCTACTGGATCTCGAATTTTCAGCTGCATTTTTTATCCTGCCTGCAATTTTTCAAAATTATATGTTTCTCTCCTTGAATTTTCAATTCTTGTGTCTATTTACAAAATTCTTCATCGTATTTTCCTCGTGCATACCTTGATTATTGCGGTGGAAATTGTTTACCCACTTGCCTTCTCCTTATTCTAAATCCGTTTGCAGATTGTTTTTCCAAGAGATATCTCTTTCCTTCAAAATGGTGTTTTTTCTCGTGGTTGACGACCTCGCCTAGGTAACAAGGCACATTCTCCATTGTTCATTTCTCTTGCAAAAGGATGACAACACAATTATCGTAATCCTTACGACAACTCAATCCCCAGTAATGGGATAATCTTCCAATGGTCTACCATATTTTTCTCAATATTTTCCTCCAAAAATCCAAAAATTTGATCCTGTCTTTGCCCTGCAGAGTCCTGCAGAGAGCCTTCTTTAAATTTTATTCCCTCTTCCCAGTTACACTGGGGCATTTTTTTTGAAATTTTTTCTTTACCTCAAAACATCCGGTATGCAGGCAGGATAAACCAATCTCTCATTTTGCATGTATATGCACCCACTTGCATTAATTTTGCATTCATTTACATTTCATGTGCATTTGCATTTCATTTTACATTAATTCTGCATCCATTTTCTTCCCCTTCAGGTTAAGGGATAAGCCTGAACCATGTTCCATGATTTCCCCAAAATTCTCCAAATTCTAGTCATATCCTCGTTCAGGATAAGGGGTTAATCCTGAAAATCAGACCACATACATCTAAATATGATGGTCTTTTTCAGGGCAAGTCAAATAATCCAGTCCTCGAACTGGCCATTCTCAAAACTTTCAATCCCAGTCCTCGCACTGTCGATTTTCAAAATTCAATCTTCTTATTAAAGATTTTCCTTTGAGATTCCAGCCCTGACTCGAACTTTCCTGCTTTCCTTTGAATATTTGAATTTTAACTCAAGTCTTCCTCTCTTCAAAATCTAAAATTTCCAGTTTCCTTTTGAGATTCAAGCCCTGACTCGAACTTTCCTGCTTTCCTTCGAAGATTTGAGTTTTAACTCAAGTTTTCTTTCCTTCAAAATCTGAACTTTCTAGTTTTCCTTTGAGATTCTAGCCCGACTCGAACTTTCCAACTTTCCTCTGAATATTTGAGTTTCGACTAAAAAATCTGAATTGGCCTAGTTTTTCCTTTGAAGATTTGGGTTTCGACCCGAACTTTTCTCCTTAAAAAATCAAACTTCCTAGCTTTATTTTGAAGGCTCGAGTTTCGACTCGAATATTCCAACTTGCCTTGTAAAACCTGAGTCCTGATTCAGATGGTATTTTAAAACCAACTTTTGAGTTAGGCTTACCTTCAAAGTCCAGCATTATGCTAGGACTTATCTTCAAAATTCCAACTTCGTATTGGATTTACCCTCAAAATTGAGTACCATCGTCAGGGATGTGTCAACTCGGATGTCAAGCGATCTCTTTTACTAAGGATTTCAAGAACACTTTGTCAATTTGTCAATCAATTACCTGTTGATTTCAAAATTTTATTGCATAAAGTTTTACCTCAGTTTACCTTCAGTATTACTTTCAAAAGGGCAAAGCTTTTGTGAAGAAGGATTCAAAATCCAAATTCTTTCTATTGGCCAACCAAAATGATGAAGGATAAATCCTCGATATGGCCAGAAAAGAAGATTCAATGTTTTGCAAAGCCATAGATGATTGATATTGATCGCAGCCAATGACACATTTTTAAAGACCATTCTTGTGAAAATGAGGCAGTGGAAATATCCTGAGTGCTAGAAAAGAGAGAACTCATCAAAACCCTGTCTCCTCAAAATCACCTAAGCTGCAATTAAATATCCGCAAAAGGGATCTCTCACTTGTCGTCAAGATGAAGGCAAATTAAGCGAGTAGACCCCCAGGGCCAAAGAAGATTTGAAACATCTCCAAGATGACGAAGTTTGCGACGGATTTTTCCAGGGAAAGTCCAAAGCACTGTCGAGATGAAGGCAGATGCGATGAACCTCCCGACAATCCCCAAAAGATATTTAATTTCCGCTATCATCCAAAGATCTCTAACCCATGAGTCAATATCATCAAAGAAGGATCGAAACATCTTCAAGTTGAAGGAGTTTGTGGTGTACCCTTCCCAAAAGAGAGAAAGAGAGAAAAAAGAAAGAGAGAAAAAGTCAGAACATCTCCAAAATGAAGGAGAATGTAGCAAAAACCCAAGAGAGCGCAGGAAGATTATCATGAGAGAAGCTCCCAGGATATCAAACTGCCACATTTATCAAGAATCTTCTTTAAATTTGTGAAATTCTATTATCAATATCCTTTCATAGATTGCTTTCATGATATCAAATTCTCTTTCCTGTTCATATCAAGGAAATTGATAACTTCTTTGAAGAAGGTCAATCGCAAGCAATTTGGATTCCAAATCTTGATTCTATGAAGTCAATTATGTTTGGAGGTAATACTTCAGGTAGAAAAGAAGGAATATTTTCACAACAATGAGCATCATTTTCAATTACTTTGAATCAACAAAATTTTCAACATTTTGACAATATTTTCTAGCTATCCTGACGTTAAGTGAGAGCTTGATGTCCATATTAATGTATCTTGACCCCTTTGAGAGATTTTCCTCTATCATCTTTCACGTTGTTGAAAGATTAGCCTTATCTCCGAAAGGATAGCCTTTATCATCTTTCACGTTGTTGAAAGATTAGCCTTCTCTCCGAATGGATTGCCTTTATCATCTTTCGCGTTGTCGAAAGAATTGCCTTATTCCTTTGGATTGCCTTTATCATCTTTCACATTATTGAAAGAATCGCCTTGTTCCTTTGGATTACCTTTGTCATCTTTCGCGTTGTCGAAAGAATCGCCTTGTTCCTTTGGATTACCTTTGTCATCTTTCGCGTTGTTGAAAGAATCGCCTTGTTCCTTTAGATTGCCTTTATCATCTTTCACATTATCGAAAGAATCAGCTTGTTCCTTTGGATTGCCTATTGTCATCTTTCGCATTATTGAAAGAATCGCCTTGTTCCTTTGGATTGCCTTTTGTCATCTTTCGCATTGTCGAATGAATCGCATTGTTCCTTTGGATTGCCTTTATCATCTTTCACATTATTGAAAGAATCGCCTTGTTCCTTTGGATTACCTTTGTCATCTTTTGCGTTGTCGAAAGAATCGCCTTGTTCCTTTGGATTGCCTTTGTTATCTTTCGCGTTGTCGAAAGAATTGCCTTATTCCTTTGGATTACCTTTGTCATCTTTCGCATTGTTGAAAGAATCACCTTGTTCCTTTGGATTGCCTTTTGTCATCTTTCGCATTGTCGAAAGAATTGCCTTGTTCCTTTGGATTGCCTTTTGTCATCTTTCGCGTTGTCGAAAGAATCGGCTTGTTCCTTTGGATTGCCTTTCGTCATCTTTCGCGTTGTCGAAAGAATCGCCCTGTTCCTTTGGATTACCTTTATCATCTTTCGCGTTATAAAAAATCATCTTGTTTCTTTGGATCGCCTGCGTTCATCTTTCGCATTGCCGAAAGAGTTGCCTTATTCTTCATTGGAAAAATTGCCTTATTCATCTTTTGCATTGTCAAAAGAGTTGCCTTACTCTTCTCTGAAAGAGTTTGCCTTGTCTGTCTTTCACGTTGCCGAAAGAGTTACCTTATTCTCGTCAAAAGATTGTCATATCCATCTTTCGCGTTGTCGAAAGAGTCGTCTTACTCCTTACCTTATTCATATTTCACAATGATGAAAAATTCACCAGATCGTCTTGATCATTTTCCAAAATTGCTTCTTACAATTTCATTTCCATCGCCTAAAAAAAGTTGTCTTATTCACCTTCCAATATTCCATTTTTTGCTCGATCAGGATAAGGGTACAAACCTGAGCCTCCTTTGATGAGGTATTTCATTTTCTGCCCGATCAGGATAAGGGTACAAACCTGAGCCTCATTCAAAGAGGTATTTCATTTTTCACCCGATCAGGATAAGGGTACAAACCTGAGCCTCATGCAAAGAGGTATTCCATTTTCCGCCCCATCTGGATAAGGGTGCAAATCTGAATCTCATTTTAATGAGATATTTCATTCCCCAATCAGGTCAGGGGTAAAAACCTGAGCTTCGTTCCATACAAGGTATTTCTGTCCCATCCAGGTTAAGGGCAAGAAAAACCTGAACTTCGCTCTCTCACAACAAATCTATTTCTTCTTTATTCTCCATTTCATATCTATCATCTTCCTCGGGCTAATTTCTTCATACCCAGTCAGATCCTTCTAACTGGGGCATTTTTTTATATAGATCTGTTGAGAAACTCTGTTTTGATGTCACATAATATGATACACTGTCTTATTTGATTTCATATGATATGATAATATGCCTTCTTGAAAAATGTTATATAATGACTGGATATGTTTTTGCCATATATCTAACGAGTATTTGATGCAAGGATATCTCACTCAAAAAGATGGAGACCTCTTGTTCAAGTACAACTATGATGCAATCATACTCCTTGAAGAAAAAGCTTGTTGAGCCATGCACTCCTAAAGACCATCTAAAGAGATCGGCTTCCACAAGTTGAAGATTTTTTTCTTTAGAGTCATTTGTAACAGAACCTTCAGAAGGATGCATATTGCAAATTACATACTTACTCATAAAAGCTATTTCATAAAAGTATACGATAGTTTCAAAAAGCTCCTTTTTTGAAAACAAATAATTGTACCATCTTACAACCCTTTATGAAAAAGGTATTTTGACATGATTTCAAAATGTAATAATTGTACCTTATATCATACACAAGACAACTTGAAAAGTAATGATTTTAAATATAGGAAAAAGACAAAACATGAAATCGGCTACACAAAGAAAACAAATATAATATGCTTAAGGTGAAAAGACTCTAGTTGCCTTCTTTAAAGAAATGATTTCAAATATAGGAAAAAGACAAAACATGAAATCGGCTACACAAAGAAAACAAATATAATATGTTTTGAAAAGACTCTAGTTACCTTCTTTAAAGAAATGATTTCAAATATAAGAAAAAGACAAAACATGAAATCGGCTACACAAAGAAAACAAATATAATATTGGTTTTGAAAAGACTCTAGTTACCTTTTTACAAACTCATAGAATGTCGACTTACTTGAAGTCATCATTCTCTTTGTATAGCATTAAATACCTTCTGTAAAGAATCCTTGTTAAATATCCTTCTCAAGAATGTCGACTTACTTGTAGTCTTCATTCTCTCTGTAGACTTTGAAATACACAACATAAAGAAAACACTTGACATGACTATGTACAAATAAATATCTCAAAGCACTCATTGTACTTACACTCATTTAAAGTAAAGAAGTACTTATATACCTCAAATCATTAATTAGGATAAAGACAAAACCACATGACAACCTACAATCCAACGTTCAATGTACTATTGTAAGAAATAGACTTTTTACATAAAATTTGTATTACCTAAAATATTACAATGACTAGTGTACCCTATATTTTACTTTTATGGAAAGAAGACTTTCTCGAATTTCTCTAAAGATGTTTTTTGAAATGACATGACATTTCACATCTCAAAAAGGCTACGATTTTAAAAAGCCAACGACAATTTTTTTAAGCTATAAAAACACACTCAAATGAACTATTCAAAACAGAAGGGAATGGAATAGACAAGTGAGCTTACAACGAGAAAAATACCTATTCGATATTTGAAAGAGAGCCTAGAAAAAGAAAGAGAAAAAGAAAAAGAAAGAGAAAAAGTCAAAAATAACTCTTTGACAAAGAGTATCTTTTGAGTGACAAACAGAACATTCTGAGAATCCTTCATTCGTGCATTCATTTCATCCTGAAGGTTCTATAGGAAGTATTGTAACTCTGTTATTCACTGTAATCCTTCTTTGTTGAAAGAAGTAGACCTCTGTGAAAGAGGGTATTGCCCTTCTCTGTTGAGAGAAGAAAACCTCTGTGAAAGAGGGTGTTGTCCTTCTCTGTTGAGAGAAGAAGACCTCTGTGAAAGAGGGTGTGCCCCTTCTCTGTTGAGAGAAGAAGACCTTTGAGGAAGAGGGTGTTGTACTATTTATCCGGTGACTCGGATGTTATAGTGGAAAGCTCAAGTGGTTTGCTTGGGGGCTGGACGTTGGTCAGGGTTTTGACCGAACCAGTATAAATCCTGTGTTTATTGTGTTGTGGCTTATTGCTTTATTTTTTATTATATCAACTTGCATCGTATTTCACTATTCACCCCCCCTCTAGTGGAATTTCATTTGGTATCAGAGCAGGTTTGCTGGTTTCGACATAACAAGTCTTCCAGCACATATGGCATCTACCTCTTATGCTCGTGATATTGAAGGTCAACACGCATCTCGTCCTCCTTTCTTCAACGGCTCCAACTATGGATACTGGAAGTGCAGAATGGCTTTATTTCTCATATCCATAGATTTTGCTGTATGGAAAATTGTTGAGCATCCATACACATCTCCTTCCGCAGACTATAACTTATGGTCTGATGAATAAAAGAAAATGGCAAACCTAAATGCAAAGGCTATGAATGCCTTATATTGTGCCATCGATCAGAATGAATTCAATAGAATATCTATATGTGAATCTGCATATGATATTTGGCATTCTTTGGAGGTTATTCATGAAGGAACCAACAAAGTGAAAGAAGCCAAAATCTCATCTCTTGTCAGAAAATATGAGTTGTTCAAAATGAACAAAGATGAACCCATCACAGAGATGTTCACCAGATTCACCAACATCACCAACGATATGAAATCTCTGAGTGTAACCCACTCTCAGACAGAAAAGGTGAAGAAAATCTTGAGATCTCTCACAACTGATTGGGAGAAAAAGACTACTGCTATTGAAGAAGCTCAAGATTTATCCAAACTTTCCCTGGATGATCTAATAGGAAATCTTATGGCATATGAAGTCCACATGAAGGAAATAAGGGAAGAAGAACAACCTTTGAAGAAAACTCTAGCCTTCCCAGCCCTTTTTGAGGATGAAGACTTAGAAAAAGAAACTGATATTGCGTTACTCACCAGAAAATTTCAGCGCTTTATAAGAAGGAACCAGCTTCCAAATAAGCACAAAGAAAGAAAAGACCCAAAAGAAGATTCTATGTGCTACCAGTGTAATAAGCCAGGTCACCTGAGACGTGACTGTCCTCTTCTCAAAAGAAAATCCAAGACTGAGGAACCAAAGAAAAGGTTCTTCAAGAAAAAGGCTCTGCATGCTCAATGGGATGATTCAGAACCATCCACCACTGAAGAGTCAAATGATGATGAAGCAGAAACCACCAACATGTGCTTCATGGCAGAAAGCTCTGTAAGTGAATCTCTTGATTTCTCCTTTGAAGATCTTCAAAATGCTTTTCAGGAACTTTTTGAAGAATCAAGGAAAACGATTCTAAAAAATAAACAGTTAAAATCTGAGAATCTAGAGCTCCTTTTGAAAAATGAAAAACTCAGTATTGAAAATTCTGAGTTACAAAAGAAAAATCTTCTTATTACTTCTAAAATCTCGTCTACTAGCTTCAAGACTAAAAATCTGCAAGTAGAAATTTTAGAATTAAAAAGTAAAACTGAGAACCTTATGAAAACGGTTTTCAAGTTTACTAAAGGAAAAGAGAACTTGGATAAACTCCTATCCTCTCAAAAAGTCTCTTTCTACAAGAATGGTATTGACTACTCTCATTTCAACAAGCCTTCTTGTATGAATCAAAAGATCACTTTTGTGAAAAGTTCTTCTGAACCAAATAAGGAGCATTATAATTTTAATTTTTTGAACTCCTCTAAGGCTGTAGACAAACCCAAATCCAAATGGATATGCGTTCCAAAGTCTAACAAAAAGGGACCCGATTGGGTACCAAAAAGAAATATTACTTAATGATTTGCAGGCTCCAAACAAGAAGAACAGATGGATTCTAGACAGTGGATGTTCAAAACACATGACTGGACATTCAGATTTCTTTGTTGTTCTTCATAAAAAAGAAGGAGGAACCGTCACCTTTGGAGATAACAACAAAGGTTTGATAATAGGTATTGGTAATATTGGAAATATAGATAAACCTCTTATCAAAGACGTTCTCCTGGTTAAAGGCTTAAAACATAACCTTCTAAGTATTAGTCAAATGTGTGATACAGGTTATAATGTTAGCTTTAATCATAATGCTTGTCTTATAGCAGACACTAACGAAAATATTATCTTAAAAGGTATAAGAAAAAATAATATATATGAACTATACCTAGAAAACATCACAGAACATTGCCTCATAGCTAATAATGACTCTCAACATCTATGGCACATGAGAATGGGTCATGTCAATTCTAAGTACATGTCTAAATTAGCTAAAGATAAATTAGTACGTGGGTTACCCAAAATATCTTTTAAAAAGGATTATTTTTGTGATGCATGTCAATTAGGAAAACTGTCCAAATCATCTTTTAAATAAAAAATTATCATTTCAAGCAAAAGACCTCTAGAGCTTCTCCACCTGGATCTCTTTGGTCCTTCTAGAGTAGCTAGTCATAATCACAATAAATATGTTTTTGTCATTGTAGATGACTACTTAAGATTTACTTTGATAATATTTTTGAAAAACAAAAGTGATAGGTTTTGTCAATTTGAAATTTTATTTAAAAAATTACAAAATGAAAAATCTTGTTCTATTGTTAAAATCCGTAGTGACCATGGAGGAGAATTTGAAAATGAACTTTTTGAAAATTTTTGTAACTTGCATGGTATCTCTTATAACTTTGCCTTTCCTAGAGCTGCACCTCAAAATGGTGTAGTAGAAAGAAAGAATAGAACCCTTCAGGAATCTGCTAGAACTATGCTCCAACACAATAATCTTGCTAAATCTTTTTGGGCAGAAGTTGTTAATACTGCATGCTACATAACAAATAGAGTTCTCATTAGACCCTTATTAAATAAAACTCCCTATGAACTATTCTATGACAGAACTCCAAGAATAGACTATTTCAAAGTCTTTGGTTGTAAATGCTTTATCCTAAACACAAAAGATAGCCTAGATAAATTTGATGCTAAATCTATTGAAGGCATATTTTTAGGATATTCAAGTCATAGTAAAGCATACAGGGTTTTCAATAAGAGTTCTAAGTCTATTGAAGAATCTATGCATGTTAGTTTCTGTGAATCTATTGATCAATCTGTTCATAAGCAAACTAACGATGATGATGTTGAAAGTACAAATTTATTTTTAGATAACACAGCTAAGTCTAATGAAGATGATCATCAAAGAACATTTGTCGATATCAAAGATCATCCTCAAAAGCAGATTTTGGGAGAACTGACAAAGGGGGTTCAGACTAGAGCTCAGTTAGAACGGATTGCAAATATGACATTCATTTCTCAACTTGAACCAAAGAAGATTGATGAAGCCATCATTGATGAGTTCTGGATGCTAGCCATGACTGAAGAACTGAATCAATTCCAAATGAATGAAGTTTGGGATCTTGTACCAAGACCAAAGGACCATCCGATCATTGGGACAAGATGGATCTTCAGAAACAAGCTAGATGAAACAGAATTTTCTAAGTCCATACAGAAAGAATTTGAAATGAGTATGACGGGAGAACTCACCTACTTTCTTGGACTGCATATTAAGCAAACCAAGAATGAAGTTTTCATCAATCAGTCTAAGTATGCTCGTGAACTTCTGAAGAGGTTCAACACGAACTCAACTGCTTTAAAAACCACTCCTATGAGCACTACTACTGTTTTGGACAAAGATGAAGATGGTAAGTCTGTGGATACAAAGGTATACCGAGGTATGATAGGATCACTACTATATTTAACTGCTAGCCGTCCAGATATTATGTTCAGTGTTTGCCTGTGTGCTAGATTTCAGTCAAATGCAAAAGAATCACATCTTATAGCTGTAAAAAGAATAATGAGATATTTAAAAGACACAGTTAATTTTCGATTATTCTATTCAAAATCCTCTACATTTGATTTAATCTCATACAGCGATGCTGACTTTGCTGGAAGTAAATCTGACAGAAAAAGCACAAGTGGAACATGTCATATGCTAGAATACTCACTTGTATCATGGTTCAGTAAGAAACAAAACTGTGTATCCTTATCAACTACTGAAGCCGAATACATTGTTGCTAGCCTAGCCTGTACACAAGTTATCTGGATGAAACAAACCTTAAAAGATTTCGGTTTAAATTTTGAAAATACAACTATTTTCTGTGATAATACTAGTGCTATAAACTTATCTAAGAATTCGATTTTACACTCACGAACTAAGCACATTCAAATAAGACACCACTTCTTAAGAGAACAAGTCTTAAACAACATAAATAAACTCGAATTCATACCCACTAATCAACAGTTAGCAGACATATTCACTAAACCATTGAAACTTGAAGACTTTACAAGAATTAGAAGAGAACTAGGAATATGCAAACTAAGTGACTTATAAATTAATCACACTTATTATAATACTTCTTATAAGTTTTGTTAAAATCTTATTTTAAAAGTTTTTTTCTCTTATCGATTTTTTTTGTCAAACTAAGTTTCCATATTCACGTATACTCTAAACTCTTATAAGTCACATTCTTTATGTCTTTCAACTTGTCATCTTTCAAGTACACATCCATAATGACTCTTTGTCCTATCTCCTTTCACTCATATCCATAAGATCTAATTATATTAAAAGATACCATGACATTGTTCATATCACTCATCTCATAACTCCTTTATTATTTTTTTGTCCTTTTGTGAAAACTTCATTTACGATAAGTTGATTCACCTTCAACATGATAACATATTAGTTTATGAGAAATCTTGCTTTTCAAATTTTAGTCAAAATCGAATGATTATTTTTTGGTTCTTTTACCTTCTTCTAAAGATCTAGTTACTATGTTTTTACGTAAAATTTTTACTATATCATTTGATATATCATATATTACGTACACTCTATTTTTATCACGTCTTCCTTTCCTCTTATCGAGACACTTCACTAAAACATTAATGCCTTTCATGAAAAATTCAAATGATTATCCTCTCGTACCACCTTTAAGTTATTATATCTCACGTAAATTTTTACTATATCATCTATTATATCATAGCCTAAGAACAATCTATTATCATCTCTTCATGCTTTACATCTTTTACAAAAAGTATTGTAAAATTCTCTTTTCAAAAAAACTTGTACTCCACTCATTAGTACGTTTTGTATCACCTTTTTATCTCTCTCTCTCTCTCTACATTATACGAAGTTCCTTTTATCTCTCTCTTCAATCGAGACTCATTAAAACCTTGTCCTTCACTCCACTTTATGTCATACATCTCCTATCCAACTTCAAGTGATTGGTGTCCTTTATGACCACTCTCATTTCTTTTACATATCCGTATCACCCTCCTTTATATCTATTCACACTCCTTTCATGTATATCAAAATATACACTTCTTAAATAAGAAATTATTGCATTTTCTCATACTCTCATGTTTGTCCTATTCCAAACTCCCTCTTCACGATTTTGGAATGCTTTCACATAAAGTAAATCCTTGAAAAAGTTGTTTGTTCTTATTAGGCCATTATTCACTCTCTATTCTTCATGATCTTCACGAAAATCTTTAAAAACTCTTGAATCATTCTTTCTCTTACGTTTAATATGACACTCCATACTCAATTCATGACTCTTCTCACTATCCAATAAGATTGCCCATAGTAAATTTGTTACATATATAGAAAAATTATTTCGAAACTATGTCATTCTTAATATCTATACTAATATGATACACTTTCTTCCAAAATTGATTTGATTTGTCATTCACAAGTCTCTTATTTTACAACTCACGCATTTCCTCTTTCCACTAAAATTTAATAATCCTTCACTTCCAATGTCATTCATTTCTTATCACCATTATTTTTCCTCTTCTATTTATTAGATTGATTCATATCTCATTCCCACGATTTCCTCTATTCTCTTACAAACTCCTACTCCTTCCAAGTCTTTTTTTCTCTTGCTCGTTCTTTCTAAGCTCTTGCCATGGCTTCCTCCTCCAACACTGCAATCACTGCCGCCGACCTAAGGTATCCCGATCTATTTCACTTCTACAACTCCCTTTGCTCTCGACCAATTCATGAAGGTAAATTGGTTAACTACGACGACTTCGTATTAGTTGACCTAGAAAGATCTCTCCCTGAACTTAAACACTTACTAGGATCTTCATCCCAAGCTGCTTACTATCCCGAACTCGTCCGACTCTTCTACACAAATTTGTCCTCTGATCATGAACAAACTATCATCACCACCAAAGTACGCGGTCGCCTGATGTTCTTTCATACTTCCTCATCAGGCAAAATTCTTAACCTTCCTTCCACCGGCATAAATCTAGACAACATAGTACCACTCGAACGGTCGGTACTTCAAAAAAAATTTCTCTGCACTAACTGCTCACAACTTCCCTGGCACATGAGGAATCTCCAACCTCATGCTCAACTGCTTGCCCAGATTCTTCTCCACAATATCTATCCCAAGCCTCCACGCAAGGGATTAGTACCAAGAAAAATCTCTCTCCTTCTCTACGCAATTTTTTCTTCTACTCTGATAAACTAGTCCAACATTCTTTTCGACCTTTTTATTCGTTATCAAAAATTTCAGCCTCTTCTTTTCGGGTGTTTTATAACTCCCATTTTAAAATACTTCAAAGTACCCCTTCAAAACGAAGTTATACTCTATCCCTCTCAGGTCCTCGATGCTACTTCCTTCAATCTCAGGACCCTGCACCTTCCCGGCTCTGATAAAGAAGATCCACAATCCAACTTTGATTACTTCTCAACACTCATGGATATCCAGCGTTCTCAGGATCGCATACTTCGAAATCAAGCCTTGTTGCAACAGACTCGTCAAACTCAACAGCAGGATCTAGACGCCACTACACATCTATCCTCTCCACCTTTGGAGTAATCTTTTTTTTTTTTACTGTACTAGCTGTACTTTATTCGGTCTGTAATAACTTTACATTATTTTTTTTGGTCTGTAATAACTCTCTTACTCTGATCCCTTCCTTTTTGTCCATGACAAAGGGGGAGAAATCCTGTCTCCATTATTGGAGAAAAATACTCGTATTTAACATTTTTTCAATATTATTATGATAAGTATTATTTCTATGCATAATATCTTTTTGACAGGGGGAGCATATTTTGTCATCATCAAAAAGGGGGAGAATGTTGAGAAACTCTGTTTTGATGTCACATAATATGATACACTGTCTTATTTGATTTCATATGATATGATAATATGTCTTCTTGAAAAATGTTATATAATGACTGGATATGTTTTTGCCATATATCTAACGAGTATATGATGCAAGGATATCTCACTCAAAAAGATGGAGACCTCTTGTTCAAGTACAACTATGATGCAATCATACTCCTTGAAGAAAAAGCTTGTTGAGCCATGCACTCTTAAAGACCATCTAAAGAGATCGGCTTCGACAAGTTGAAGATTTTTTTCTTTAGAGTCATTTGTAACAGAACCTTCAGAAGGATGCATATTGCATATTACATACTCACTCATAAAAGCTATTTCATAAAAGTATATGATAGTTTCAAAAAGCTCCTTTTTTGAAAACAAATAATTGTACCTTCTTACAACCCTTTATGAAAAAGGTATTTTGACATGATTTCAAAATGTAATAATTGTACCTTATATCATATACAAGACAACTTGAAAAGTAATGATTTTAAATATAGGAAAAAGACAAAACATGAAATCGGCTATACAAAGAAAACAAATATAATATGCTTAAGGTGAAAAGACTCTAGTTGCCTTCTTTAAATAAATGATTTCAAATATAGGAAAAAGACAAAACATGAAATCGGCTACACGAAGAAAACAAATATAATATGTTTTGAAAAGACTCTAGTTACCTTCTTTAAAGAAATGATTTCAAATATAAGAAAAAGACAAAACATGAAATCAGCTACACAAAGAAAACAAATATAATATTGGTTTTGAAAAGACTCTAGTTACCTTTTTACAAACTCATAGAATGTCGACTTACTTGAAGTCATCATTCTCTTTGTATAGCATTAAATATCTTCTGTAAAGAATCCTTGTTAAATATCCTTCTCAAGAATGTCGACTTACTTGTAGTCTTTATTCTCTCTGTAGACTTTGAAATACACAACATAAAGAAAACACTTGACATGACTATGTACAAATAAATATCTCAAAGCACTCATTGTACTTACACTCATTTAAAGTAAAGAAGTACTTATATACCTCAAATCATTAATTAGGATAAAGACAAAACCACATGACAACCTACAATCCAACGTTCAATGTACTATTGTAAGAAATAGACTTTTTACATAAAATTTGTATTACCTAAAATATTACAACGACTAGTGTACCCTATATTTTACTTTTATGGAAAGAAGACTTTCTCGAATTTCTCTAAAGATGTTTTTTGAAATGACATGACATTTCACATCTCAAAAAGGCTACGATTTTAAAAAGCCAACGACAATTTTTTTAAGCTATAAAAACACACTCAAATGAACTATTCAAAACAGAAGGGAATGGAATAGACAAGTGAGCTTACAACGAGAAAAATATCTATTCGATATTTGAAAGAGAGCCTAGAAAAAGAAAGAGAAAAAGAAAAAGAAAGAGAAAAAGTCAAAAATAACTCTTTGACAAAGAGTATCTTTTGAGTGACAAACAGAACATTCTGAGAATCCTTCATTCGTGCATTCATTTCATCCTGAAGGTTCTATAGGAAGTATTGTAACTCTGTTATTCACTGTAATCCTTCTTTGTTGAAAGAAGTAGACCTCTGTGAAAGAGGGTGTTGCCCTTCTCTATTGAGAGAAGAAAACCTCTGTGAAAGAGGGTGTTGTCCTTCTCTGTTGAGAGAAGAAGACCTCTGTGAAAGAGGGTGTGCCCCTTCTCTGTTGAGAGAAGAAGACCTCTGAGGAAGAGGGTGTTGTACTATTTATCCGGTGACTCGGATGTTATAGTGGAAAGCTCAAGTGGTTTGCTTGGGGACTAGATGTAGGTCAGGGTTTTGACCGAACTAGTATAAATCCTGTGTTTATTGTGTTGTGGCTTATTGCTTTATTTTTTATTATATCAACTTGCATCGTATTTCACTATTCACCCCTCCTCTAGTAGAATTTCATTTGGTATCAGAGCAGGTTTCTGGTTTCGACATAACAAGTCTTCCAGCACATATGGCATCTACCTCTTATGCTCGTGATATTGAAGGTCAACACGCATCTCGTCCTCCTTTCTTCAACGGCTCCAACTATGGATACTGGAAGTGCAGAATGGCTATATTTCTCAAATCCATAGATTTTGCTGTATGGAAAATTGTTGAGCATCCATACACATCTCCTTCCGCAGACTATAACTTATGGTCTGATGAAGAAAAGAAAATGGCAAACCTAAATGCAAAGGCTATGAATGCCTTATATTGTGCCATCGATCAGAATGAATTCAATAGAATATCTATATGTGAATCTGCATATGATATTTGACATTCTTTGGAGGTTATTCATGAAGGAACCAACAAAGTGAAAGAAGCCAAAATCTCATCTCTTGTCAGAAAATATGAGTTGTTCAAAATGAACAAAGATGAACCCATCACAGAGATGTTCACCAGATTCACCAATATCACCAACGATCTGAAATCTCTGAGTGTAACCCACTCTCAGACAGAAAAGGTGAAGAAAATCTTGAGATCTCTAACAACTGATTGGGAGAAAAAGACTACTGCTATTGAAGAAGCTCAAGATTTATCCAAACTTTCCCTGGACGATCTAATAGGAAATCTTATGGCATATGAAGTCCACATGAAGGAAATAAGGGAAGAAGGACAACCTTTGAAGAAAACTCTAGCCTTCCCAGCCCTTTTTGAGGATGAAGACTTAGAAAAAGAAACTGATATTGCGTTACTCATCAGAAAATTTCAGCGCTTTATAAGAAGGAACCGGCTTCCAAATAAGCACAAAGAAAGAAAAGACCCAAAAGAAGATTCTATGTGCTACCAGTGTAATAAGCCAGGTCACCTGAGACGTGACTGTCCTCTTCTCAAAAGAAAATCCAAGACTGAGGAACCAAAGAAAAGGTTCTTCAAGAAAAAGGCTCTGCATGCTCAATGGGATGATTCAGAACCATCCACCAGTGAAGAGTCAAATGATGATGAAGCAGAAACCGCCAACATGTGCTTCATGGCAGAAAGCTCTGTAAGTGAATCTCTTGATTTCTCCTTTGAAGATCTTCAAAATGCTTTTCAGGAACTTTTTGAAGAATCAAGGAAAACGATTCTAAAAAATAAACAGTTAAAATATGAGAATCTAGAGCTCTTTTTGAAAAATGAAAAACTCAGTATTGAAAATTCTGAGTTACAAAAGAAAAATCTTCTTATTACTTCTAAAATCTCGTCTACTAGCTTCAAGACTAAAAATCTGCAAGTAGAAATTTCAGAATTAAAAAGTAAAACTGAGAACCTTATGAAAACGGTTTTCAAGTTTACTAAAGGAAAAGAGAACTTGGATAAACTCCTATCCTCTCAAAAAGTCTCTTTCTACAAGAATGGTATTGGCTACTCTCATTTCAACAAGCCTTCTTGTATAAATCAAAAGATCACTTTTGTGAAAAGTTCTTCTGAACCAAATAAGGAGTATTATAATTTTAATTTTTTGAACTCCTCTAAGGCTGTAGACAAACCCAAATCCAAATGGATATGGGTTCCAAAGTCTAACAAAAAGGGACCCGATTGCGTACCAAAAAGAAATTTTACTTAATGATTTGTAGGCTCCAAACAAGAAGAACAGATGGATTCTAGAGAGTGGATGTTCAAAACACATGACTGGACATTCAGATCTCTTTGTTGTTCTTCATAAATAAGAAGGAGAAACCGTCACCTTTGGAGATAACAACAAAGGTTTGATAATAGGTATTGGTAATATTGGAAATATAGATAAACCTCTTCTCAAAGACGTTCTCCTTGTTAAAGGCTTAAAACATAACCTTCTAAGTATTAGTCAAATGTGTGATACAGGTTATAATGTTAGTTTTAATCATAATGCTTGTCTTATAGCAGACACCAACGAAAATATTATCTTAAAAGGTATAACAAAAAATAATATATGTGAACTATACCTAGAAAACATCACAGAACATTGCCTCATAGCTAATAATGACTCTCAACATCTATGGCACATGAGAATGGGTCATGTCAATTTTAAGTACATGTCTAAATTAGCTAAAGATAAATTAGTACGTGGGTTACCCAAATTATCTTTTAAAAAGGATTATTTTTGTGATGCATGTCAATTAGGAAAACTGTCCAAATCATCTTTTAAATTAAAAATTATCATTTCAAGCAAAAGACCTCTAGAGCTTCTCCACCTGGATCTCTTTGGTCCTTCTAGAGTAGCTAGTCATAATCACAATAAATACGTTTTTGTCATTGTAGATGACTACTTAAGATTTACTTGGGTAATATTTTTGAAAAACAAAAGTGATACGTTTTGTCAATTTGAAATTTTATGTAAAAAATTACAAAATGAAAAATCTTGTTCTATTGTTAAAATCCGTAGTGACCATGGAGGAGAATTTGAAAATGAACTTTTTGAAAATTTTTGTAACTTGCATGGTATCTCTCATAACTTTGCCTTTCCTAGAGCTGCACCTCAAAATGGTGTAGTAGAAAGAAAGAATAGAACCCTTCAGGAATCTGCTAGAACTATGCTCCAACACAATAATCTTGCTAAATCTTTTTGGGCAGAAGCTGTTAATACTGCATGCTACATAACAAATAGAGTTCTCATTAGACTCTTATTAAATAAAGCTCCCTATGAACTATTCTATGACAGAACTCCAAGAATAGACTATTTCAAAGTCTTTGGTTGTAAATGCTTTATCCTAAACAAAAAAGATAGCCTAGATAAATTTGATGCTAAATCTATTGAAGGCATATTTTTAGGATATTCAAGTCATAGTAAAGCATACAAGGTTTTCGATAAGAGTTCTAAGTCTATTGAAGAATCTATGCATGTTAGTTTCTGTGAATCTATTGATCAATCTGTTCATAAGCAAATTAACGATGATGATGTTGAAAGTACAGATTTATTTTTAGAAAACAGAGCTAAGTCTAATGAAGATGATCATCAAAGAACATTTGTCGATATCAAAGATCATCCTCAAAAGCACATTTTGGGAGAACTGACAAAGGGGGGTCAGACTAGAGCTCAGCTAGAACGGATTGCAAATATGGCATTCATTTCTCAACTTGAACCAAAGAAGATTGATGAAGCCATCATTGATGAGTTCTAGATGCTAGCCATGACTGAAGAACTGAATCAATTCCAAAGGAATGAAGTTTGGGATCTTGTACCAAAACCAAAGGACCATCCGATCATTGGGACAAGATGGATCTTCAGAAACAAGCTAGATGAAACAGAATTTTCTAAGTCCATGCAGAAAGAATTTGAAATGAGTATGATGGGAGAACTCACCTACTTTCTTGGACTGCATATTAAGCAAACCAAGGATGGAGTTTTCATGAATCAGTCTAAGTATGCTCGTAAACTTCTGAAGAGGTTCAACATGAACTCAACTGCTTCAAAAACCACTCCTATGAGCACTACTACTGTTTTGGACAAAGATGAAGATGGTAAGTCTGTGGATACAAAGGTATACCGAGGTATGATAGGATCACTACTATATTTAACTGCTAGCCGTCCAGATATTATGTTCAGTGTTTGCCTGTGTGCTAGATTTCAGTCAAATCCAAAAGAATCACATCTTATAGCTGTAAAAAGAATAATGAGATATTTAAAAGACACAATTGATTTTGGATTATTCTATTCAAAATCCTCTACATTTGATTTAATCTCATACAGCGATGCTGACTTTACTGGAAGTAAATTTGACAGAAAAAGCACAAGTGGAACATGTCATATGCTAGGACACTCACTTGTATCATGGTTCAGTAAGAAACAAAACTGTGTATCCTTATCAACTACTGAAGCCGAATTCATTGTTGCTAGCCTAGCCTGTACACAAGTTATCTGGATGAATCAAACCTTAAAATATTTCGGTTTAAATTTTGAAAATACAACTATTTTCTGTGATAATACTAGTGCTATAAACTTATCTAAGAATTCGATTTTACACTCACGAACTAAGCACATTCAAATAAGACACCACTTCTTAAGAGAACAAGTCTTAAACAACATAATTAAACTCGAATTCATACCCACTAATCAACAGTTAGTAGACATATTCACTAAACCATTGAAACTTGAAGACTTTACAAGAATTAGAAGAGAACTAGGAATATGCAAACTAAGTGACTTATAAATTAATCACACTTATTATAATACTTCTTATAAGTTTTGCTAAAATCTTATTTTAAAAGTTTTTTTCTCTTATCGATTTTTTTTGTCAAACTAAGTTTCCATATTCACGTATACTCTAAACTCTTATAAGTCACATTCTTTATGTCTTTCAACTTGTCATCTTTCAAGTACACATCCATAATGACTCTTTGTCCTATCTCCTTTCACTCATATCCATAAGATCTAATTATATTAAAAGCTACCATGACATTGTTCATATCACTCATCTCATAACTCCTTTATTATTTTTTTGTCCTTTTGTGAAAACTTCTTTTACGATAAGTTGATTCACCTTCAACATGATAACATATTAGTTTATGAGAAATCTTGCTTTTCAAATTTTAGTCAAAATCGAATGATTATTTTTTGGTTCTTTTACCTTCTTCTAAAGATCTAGTTACTATGTTTTTACGTAAAATTTTTACTATATCATTTGATATATCATATATTACGTACACTCTATTTTTATCACGTCTTCCTTTCCTCTTATCGAGACACTTCACTAAAACATTAATGCCTTTCATGAAAAATTCAAATGATTATCCTCTCGTACCACCTTTAAGTTATTATATCTCACGTAAATTTTTACTATATCATCTATTATATCATAGCCTAAGAACAATCTATTATCATCTCTTCATGCTTTACATCTTTTACAAAAAGTATTGTAAAATTCTCTTTTCAAAAAAACTTGTACTCCACTCATTAGTACGTTTTGTATCACCTTTTTATCTCTCTCTCTCTCTCTACATTATACGAAGTTCCTTTTATCTCTCTCTTCAATCGAGACTCAGTAAAACCTTGTCCTTCACTCCACTTTATGTCATAATCTCCTATCCAACTTCAAGTGATTGGTGTCCTTTATGACCACTCTCATTTCTTTTACATATCCGTATCACCCTCCTTTATATCTATTCACACTCCTTTCATGTATATCAAAATATACACTTCTTAAATAAGAAATTATTGCATTTCCTCATACTCTCATGTTTGTCCTATTCCAAACTCCCTCTTCACGATTTTGGAATGCTTTCACATAAAGTAAATCCTTGAAAAAGTTGTTTGTTCTTATTAGGCCATTATTCACTCTCTATTCTTCATGATCTTCACGAAAATCTTTAAAAACTCTTGAATCATTCTTTCTCTTACGTTTAATATGACACTCCATACTCAATTCATGACACTTCTCACTATCCAATAAGATTGCCCATAGTAAATTTGTTACATATATAGAAAAATTATTTCGAAACTATGTCCTTCTTAATATCTATACTAATATGATACACTTTCTTCCAACATTGATTTGATTTGTCATTCACAAGTCTCTTATTTTACAACTCACGCATTTCCTCTTTCCACTAAAATTTAATAATCCTTCACTTCCAATGTCATTCATTTCTTATCACCATTATTTTTCCTCTTCTATTTATTAGATTGATTCATATCTCATTCCCACGATTTCCTCTATTCTCTTACAAACTCCTACTCCTTCCAAGTCTTTTTTTCTCTTGCTCGTTCTTTCTAAGCTCTTGCCATGGCTTCCTCCTCCAACACTGCAATCACTGCCACCGACCTAAGGTATCCCGATCTATTTCACTTCTACAACTCCCTTTGCTCTCGACCAATTAATGAAGGTAAATTGGTTAACTACGACGACTTCGTATTAATTGACCTAGAAAGATCTCTCCCCGAACTTAAACACTTACTAGGATCTTCATCCCAAGCTGCTTACTATCCCGAACTCGTCCGACTCTTCTATACAAATTTGTCCTCTGATCATGAACAAACTACCATCACCACCAAAGTACGCGATCGCCTTCATACTTCCTCATTAGGCAAAATTCTTAACCTTCCTTCCACCAGCATAAATCTAGACAACATAATACCACTCGAACGATCGGTACTTCAAAAAATTCTTCTCTGCACTAACTGCTCACAACTTCCTTGGCTGCTCAACTGCTTGCCCAGATTCTTCTCCAGAATATCTATCCCAAGCCTCCACGCAAGGGATTAGTACCAAGAAAAATCTCTCTCCTTCTCTACGCAATTTTTTCTTCTACTCCGATAAACTAGTCCAACATTCTTTTTGACCTTTTTATTCGTTATCAAAAATTTCAGCCTCTTCTTTTCGGGTGTTTTATAACTCCCATTATAAAATACTTCAAAGTACCCCTTCAAAACGAAGTTATACTCTATCCCTCTCAGGTCCTCGATGCTGCTTCCTTCAATCTAAGGACCCTGCACCTTCCCGACTCTGATGAAGAAGATCCACAATCCAACTTTGATTACTTCTCAACACTCATGGATATCCAGCGTTCTCAGGATCGCATACTTCGAAATCAAGCCTTGTTGCAGCAGACTCGTCAAACTCAACAGCAGGATCTAGACGCCACTACACATCTATCCTCTCCACCTTTGGAGTAATCTTTTTTTTTTTTTACTGTACTAGCTGTACTTTATTCGGTCTGTAATAACTTTACATTATTTTTTTTGGTCTGTAATAACTCTCTTACTCTGATCCCTTCCTTTTTGTCCATGACAAAGGGGGAGAAATCCTGTCTCCATTATTGGAGAAAAATACTCGTATTTAACACTTTTTCAATATTATTATGATAAGTATTATTTCTATGCATAATATCTTTTTGACAGGGGGAGCATATTTTGTCATCATCAAAAAGGGGGAGAATGTTGAGAAACTCTGTTTTGATGTCACATAATATGATACACTGTCTTATTTGATTTCATATGATATGATAATATGTCTTCTTGAAAAATGTTATATAATGACTGGATATGTTTTTGCCATATATCTAACGAGTATTTGATACAAGGATATCTCAATCAAAAAGATGGAGACCTCTTGTTCAAGTACAACTATGATGCAATCATACTCCTTGAAGAAAAAGCTTGTTGAGCCATGCACTCCTAAAGACCATCTAAAGAGATCGGCTTCGACAAGTTGAAGATTTTTTTCTTTAGAGTTATTTGTAACAGAACCTTCAGAAGGATGCATATTGCATATTACATACTCACTCATAAAAGCTATTTCATAAAAGTATATGATAGTTTCAAAAAGCTCCTTTTTTGAAAACAAATAATTGTACCTTCTTACAACCCTTTATGAAAAAGGTATTTTGACATGATTTCAAAATGTAATAATTGTACCTTATATCATATACAAGACAACTTGAAAAGTAATGATTTTAAATATAGGAAAAAGACAAAACATGAAATCGGCTATACAAAGAAAACAAATATAATATGCTTAAGGTGAAAAGACTCTAGTTGCCTTCTTTAAAGAAATGATTTCAAATATAGGAAAAAGACAAAACATGAAATCAGCTACACGAAGAAAACAAATATAATATGTTTTGAAAAGACTCTAGTTACCTTCTTTAAAGAAATGATTTCAAATATAAGAAAAAGACAAAACATGAAATCAGCTACACAAAGAAAACAAATATAATATTGGTTTTGAAAAGACTCTAGTTACCTTTTTACAAACTCATAGAATGTCGACTTACTTGAAGTCATCATTCTCTTTGTATAGCATTAAATACCTTCTGTAAAGAATCCTTGTTAAATATCCTTCTCAAGAATGTCGACTTACTTGTAGTCTTCATTCTCTCTGTAGACTTTGAAATACACAACATAAAGAAAACACTTGACGTGACTATGTACAAATAAATATCTCAAAGCACTCATTGTACTTACACTCATTTAAAGTAAAGAAGTACTTATATACCTCAAATCATTAATTAGGATAAAGACAAAACCACATGACAACCTACAATCCAACGTTCAATGTACTATTGTAAGAAATAGACTTTTTACATAAAATTTGTATTACCTAAAATATTACAACGACTAGTGTACCCTATATTTTACTTTTATGGAAAGAAGACTTTCTCGAATTTCTCTAAAGATGTTTTTTGAAATGACATGACATTTCACATCTCAAAAAGGCTACGATTTTAAAAAGCCAACGACAATTTTTTTAAGCTATAAAAACACACTCAAATGAACTATTCAAAACAGAAGGGAATGGAATAGACAAGTGAGCTTACAACGAGAAAAATATCTATTCGATATTTGAAAGTGAGCCTAGAAAAAGAAAGAGAAAAAGAAAAAGAAAGAGAAAAAGTCAAAAATAACTCTTTGACAAAGAGTATCTTTTGAGTGACAAACAGAACATTCTGAGAATCCTTCATTCGTGCATTCATTTCATCCTGAAGGTTCTATAGGAAGTATTGTAACTCTGTTATTCACTATAATCCTTCTTTGTTGAAAGAAGTAGACCTCTGTGAAAGAGGGTGTTGCCCTTCTCTGTTGAGAGAAGAAGACCTCTGTGAAAGAGGGTGTTGTCCTTCTCTGTTGAGAGAAGAAGACCTCTGTGAAAGAGGGTGTGCCCCTTCTCTGTTGAGAGAAGAAGACCTCTGAGGAAGAGGGTGTTGTACTATTTATCCGGTGACTCGGATGTTATAGTGGAAAGCTCAAGTGGTTTGCTTGGGGACTAGATGTAGGTCAAGGTTTTGACCGAACCAGTATAAATCCTGTGTTTATTGTGTTGTGGCTTATTGCTTTATTTTTTATTATATCAACTTGCATCGTATTTCACTATTCACCCCCCCTCTAGTAGAATTTCATTTGGTATCAGAGCAGGTTTGCTG